>NW_026988447.1:65960000-66603118 GCF_030222135.1 Aotus nancymaae | reverse complement strand
GAAGTTGAGTGCACACATTGACAACCGTTCTGTTAGATAGCTCCGTATTGGATTTAGAAGCAGATATTTCCCTGTGCTTACTGCCCTTAATTCCATATGCCGGTATTGGGCTGAAAACGCCTGTTTTGAGACTCTGCACAGAAAGTGTTTGTAGACTGTTGAATCCACACACGGGTTTAACTCTGGAAGTTGAGTGCACACATTGACAACCGTTCTGTTAGATAGCTGCATTTTGGATTTAGAAGCAGATATTTCCCTGTAGTTTCTGACGTTTCTTCCATATGCCGGTATTGGGCTGAAAACGTCTGTTTTGAGACTCTGCACAGAAAGTGTTTACACACTGCTGAATCCACACACGGGTTTAACTGTGGAAGTTGAGTGCACACATTGACAACCGTTCTGTTAGATAGCTGAGTTTTGGATTTAGAAGCAGATATTTCCCTGTGCTTACTGCCCTTTCTTCCATATGCCGGTATTGGGCTGAAACGCCTGTTGTGCGACTCTGCACAGAAAGTGTTTGCAGTCTTCTGCATCCACACACGGGTTTAACTCTGGAAGTTGAGTGCACACATTGACAACCGTTCTGTTAGATAGCTGCGTTTTGGATTTAGAAGCAGATATTTCCCTATGCTTACTGCCCTTTCTTCCATATGCCGGTATTGGGCTGAAAACGCCTGTTTTGAGACTCTGCACAGAAAGTGTTTGCAGACTGCTGAATCCACACCCGGGTTTAGACTCTGGAAGTTGAGTGCACACATTGACAACCGTTCTGTTAGATAGCTACGTTTTGGATTTAGAAGCAGATATTTCCCTGTAGTTTCTGACTTTTCTTCCGTATGCCGGTATTGGGCTGAAAACGACTGTTTTGATACTCTGCACAGAAAGTGTTTGCAGACTGCTGAATCCACACACGGGTTTAACTCTGGAAGCTGAGTGCACACATTGACAACCGTTCTGTTAGATAGCTGCGTTTTTGATTTAGAAGCAGATATTTCCCTGTGCTTACTGCCCTTTCTTCCACATGACTGTATTGGCGTGAAAATGCCTGTTTTGAGACTCTGCACAGAAAGTGTTTGCAGACTGATGAAACCACACAGGGGTTTAACTCTGGAATTTGAGTGCACACATTGACAACCGTTCTTTTAGATAGCTGCCTTTTGGATTTAGAAGCAGATATTTCCCTGTGCTTACTGCACTTTCTTCCATATGCCGGTATTGGGCTGAAAACGCCTGTTTTGAGACTCTGCACAGAAAGTGTTTGTACACTGCTGAATCCACACACGGGTTTAAGTGTGGAAGTTGAGTGCACACATTGACAACCGTTCTGTTAGATAGCTGAGTTTTGGATTTAGAAGCAGATATTTCCCTGTGCTTACTGCCCTTTCATCCATATGCCGGTATTGGGCTGAAACGCCTGTTGTTCGACTCTGCACAGAAAGTGTTTGCAGTCTTCTGCATCCACACACGGGTTTAACTCTGGAAGTTGAGTGCACAAATTGACAACCGTTCTGCTAGATAGCTCCGTATTGGATTTAGAAGCAGATATTTCCCTTTGCTTACAACCCTTTCTTTCTTATGGCGGTATTGGGCTCAAAACGCCTGTTTTCAGACTCCGCACAGAGAGTGTTTACAGACTGCTGAATCCACACATGGGTTTAACTCTGGAAGTTGAGTGCACACATTGACAACCTTTCTGTTAGATAGCTGCGTTTTGGATTTAGAAGCGGATATTTCCCTCTGCTTACTGCCCTTTCTTCCATATGCCGGTATTGGGCTGAAAACGCCTGTTTTCAGACTCTGCACAGATACTGTTTGCAGACTGCTGAATCCACACATGGTTTAACTGTGGAAGGTGAGTGTGCAGATTAACAACCGTTCTGTTAGATATTTGCATTTTGTATTTAGAAGCAGATATTTCCCTGTGCTTACTGCCCTTTCTTCCATATGCCGGTATTGGGCTGAAAACGCCTGTTTTGAGACTCTGCACAGAAACTGTTTGCAGACTGCTGAATCCACACATGGTTTAACTGTGGAAGTTGAGTGTGCAGATTGACAACCGTTCTGTTAGATAGCTGCGTTTTGGATTTAGAAGCAGATATTTCGCTGTGCTTACTGCCCTTTCTTCCATATGCCTGTATTGGGGTGAAAATGCCTGTTTTGAGACTCTGCACAGAAAGTTTTTGCAGACTGCTGAATCCACACCCGGGTTTAACTCTGGAAGTTGAGTGCACACATTGAAAACCGTTCTGTTAGATAGCTACGTTTTGGATTTAGAAGGAGATATTTCCCTTTGCTTACTGCCCTTTCTTCCATATGCCGGTATTGGGGTGAAAACGCCTGTTTTGAGACTCTGCACAGAAAGTGTTTGCAGACTGATGAATCCACACACGGGTTTAACTCTGGAAGTTGAGTGCACACATTGACAACCGTTCTGTTAGATAGCTGCCTTTTGGATTTAGAAGCAGATATTTCCCTGTAGTTTCTGTCGTTTCTTCCGTATGCCGGTATTGGGCTGAAAACGCCTGTTTTGATACTCTGCACAGAAAGTGTTTGCAGACTGCTGAATCCACACACGGGTTTAACTCTGGAAGCTGAGTGCACACATTGACAACCGTTCTGTTAGATAGCTGCGTTTTTGATTTAGAAGCAGATATTTCCCTGTGCTTACTGCCCTTTCTTCCACATGACTGTATTGGCGTGAAAATGCCTGTTTTGAGACTCTGCACAGAAAGTGTTTGCAGACTGCTGAATCCACACACGGGTTTAACTCTGGAAGCTGAGTGCACACATTGACAACCGTTCTGTTAGATAGCTGCGTTTAGGATTTAGAAGAAGATATTTCCCTGTGCTTACTGCCATTTCTTCCATATGCCGGTATTGGGCTGAAAACGCGTGTTTTGAGACTCTGCACAGAAAGTGTTTGCAGACTGCTGAATCCACACCCGGGTTTAACTCTGGAAGTTGAGTGCACACATTGACAACCGTTCTGTTAGATAGCTGCGTTTTGGATTTAGAAGCAGATATTTCCCTGTGCTTACTGCCCTTTCTTCCATATGCCGGTATTGGGCTGATAACGCCAGTTTTGAGACTCTGCACTGAAAGTGTTTGCAGACTGATGAAACCACACAGGGGTTTAACTCTGGAATTTGAGTGCACACAATGACAACCGTTCTTTTAGATAGCTGCCTTTTGGATTTAGAAGCAGATATTTCCCTGTGCTTACTGCACTTTCTTCCATATGCCGGTATTGGGCTGAAAACGCCTGTTTTGAGATTCTGCACAGAAAGTGTTTGTACACTGCTGAATCCACACACGGGTTTAACTGTGGAAGTTGAGTGCACACATTGACAACCGTTCTGTTCGATAGCTGAGTTTTGGATTTAGAAGCAGATATTTCCCTGTGCTTACTGCCCTTTCATCCATATGCCGGTATTGGGCTGAAACGCCTGTTGTGCGACTCTGCACAGAAAGTGTTTGCAGACTTCTGCATCCACACACGGGTTTAACTCTGGAAGTTGAGTGCACAAATTGACAACCGTTCTGTTAGATAGCTCCGTATTGGATTTAGAAGCAGATATTTCCCTTTGCTTACAACCCTTTCTTTCTTATGGCGGTATTGGGCTCAAAACGCCTGTTTTCAGACGCCGCACAGAAAGTGTTTACAGACTGCTGAATCTACACACGGGTTTAACTCTGGAAGTTGAGTGCACACATTGACAACCATTCTGTTAGATAGCTCCGTATTGTATTCAGAAGCAGATATTTCCCTTTGCTTACAACCCTTTCTTTCATATGCCGGTATTGGGCTCAAAACGCCTGTTTTCAGACTCCGCACAGAGAGTGTTTACAGACTGCTGAATCCACACACGGGTTTAACTCTGGAAGTTGAGTGCACACATTGACAACCTTTCTGTTAGATAGCTGCGTTTTGGATTTAGAAGCGGATATTTCCCTCTGCTTACTGCCCTTTCTTCCATATGCCGGTATTGGGCTGAAAACGCCTGTTTTGAGACTCTGCACAGATACTGTTTGCCGACTGCTGAATCCACACATGGTTTAACTGTGGAAGGTGAGTGTGCACATTGACAACCGTTCTGTTAGATAGCTGCATTTTGTATTTAGAAGCAGATATTTCCCTGTGCTTACTGCCCTTTCTTCCATATGCCGGTATTGGGCTGAAAACGCCTGTTATGAGACTTTGCACAGAAAGTGTTTGCAGACTGCTGAATCCACACACGGGTTTAACTCTGGAAGTTGAGTGCACACATTGACAACCGTTCTGTTATACAGCTGCGTTTTGTATTTAGAAGCAGATATTTCCCTGTGCTTTCTGCCGTTTCTTCCATTTGCCGTTATTGGGCTGAAAACGCCTCTTTTGAGACTCTGCACAGAAAGTGTTTGCAGACTGCTGAATCCACACACGTGTTTAAATCTGTAAGTTGAGTGCACACATTGACAACCGTTCTGTTCGATAGCTGCGTTTTGGATTTAGAAGCAGATATATCCCTGTGCATTCTGCCCTTTCTTCCATATGCCGGTATTGGGCTGAAAACGCCTGATTTGAGACTCTGCACAGAAAGAGTTTTCAGACTGCTGAATCCACACATGGGTTTAACACTGGAAGATGAGTGCACACATTGACAACCCTCCTGTTAGATAGCTGCGTTTTGGATTTAGAAGGAGATATTTCCCTGTGCTTACTGCTCTTTCTTCCATATGCAGTTATTGGGCTGAAAACGCCTGTTTTGAGACTCTGCACCGAAAGCGTTTGCAGACTGATGAATCCACACAGGGGTTTAACTATGGAATTTGAGTGCACACATTGACAACCGTTCTGTTAGATAGGTGCGTTTTGGATTTAGAAGCAGATATTTCCCTGTGCTTACTGCACTTTCTTCCATATGCCGGTATTGTGCTGAAAACGCCTGTTTGAGACACTGCACAGAAAGTGTTTGCAGACTGCTGAATCCACACACGGGTTTAACTGTGAAAGTTGAGTGCACACATTGACAACTGTTCTGTTAGATAGCTGCGTTTTGGATTTAGAAGCAGATATTTCCCTGTGCTTACTGCCCTTAATTCCATATGCCGGTATTGGGCTGAAAACGCCTGTTTTGAGAGTCTGCACAGAAAGTGTTTGCAGACTGATGAATCCACAAACGGGTTTAACTCTGGAAGTTGAGTGCACACATTGACAATCGTTCTGTTAGATAGCTCCGTATTGGATTTAGAAGCAGATATTTCCCTGTGCTTACTGCCCTTAATTCCATATGCCGGTATTGGGCTGAAAACGCCTGTTTTGAGAGTCTGCACAGAAAGTGTTTGTAGACTGATGAATCCACACACGGGTTTAACTCTGGAAGTTGAGTGCACACATTGACAACCGTTCTGTTAGATAGCTCCGTATTGGATTTAGAAGCAGATATTTCCCTGTGCTTACTGCCCTTAATTCCATATGCCGGTATTGGGCTGAAAACGCCTGTTTTGAGACTCTGCACAGAAAGTGTTTGTAGACTGTTGAATCCACACACGGGTTTAACTCTGGAAGTTGAGTGCACACATTGACAACCGTTCTGTTAGATACCTGCATTTTGGATTTAGAAGCAGATATTTCCCTGTAGTTTCTGACGTTTCTTCCATATGCCGGTATTGGGCTGAAAACGTCTGTTTTGAGACTCTGCACAGAAAGTGTTTACACACTGCTGAATCCACACACGGGTTTAACTGTGGAAGTTGAGTGCACACATTGACAACCGTTCTGTTAGATAGCTGAGTTTTGGATTTAGAAGCAGATATTTCCCTGTACTTACTGCCCTTTCTTCCATATGCCGGTATTGGGCTGAAACGCCTGTTGTGCGACTCTGCACAGAAAGTGTTTGCAGTCTTCTGCATCCACACACGGGTTTAACTCTGGAAGTTGAGTGCACACATTGACAACCGTTCTGTTAGATAGCTGCGTTTTGGATTTAGAAGCAGATATTTCCCTATGCTTACTGCCCTTTCTTCCATATGCCGGTATTGGGCTGAAAACGCCTGTTTTGAGACTCTGCACAGAAAGTGTTTGCAGACTGCTGAATCCACACCCGGGTTTAACTCTGGAAGTTGAGTGCACACATTGACAACCGTTCTGTTAGATAGCTACGTTTTGGATTTAGAAGCAGATATTTCCCTGTAGTTTCTGACGTTTCTTCCGTATGCCGGTATTGGGCTGAAAACGACTGTTTTGATACTCTGCACAGAAAGTGTTTGCAGACTGCTGAATCCACACACGGGTTTAACTCTGGAAGCTGAGTGCACACATTGACAACCGTTCTGTTAGATAGCTGCGTTTTTGATTTAGAAGCAGATATTTCCCTGTGCTTACTGCCCTTTCTTCCACATGACTGTATTGGCGTGAAAATGCCTGTTTTGAGACTCTGCACAGAAAGTGTTTGCAGACTGATGAAACCACACAGGGGTTTAACTCTGGAATTTGAGTGCACACATTGACAACCGTTCTTTTAGATAGCTGCCTTTTGGATTTAGAAGCAGATATTTCCCTGTGCTTACTGCACTTTCTTCCATATGCCGGTATTGGGCTGAAAACGCCTGTTTTGAGACTCTGCACAGAAAGTGTTTGTACACTGCTGAATCCACACACGGGTTTAAGTGTGGAAGTTGAGTGCACACATTGACAACCGTTCTGTTAGATAGCTGAGTTTTGGATTTAGAAGCAGATATTTCCCTGTGCTTACTGCCCTTTCATCCATATGCCGGTATTGGGCTGAAACGCCTGTTGTTCGACTCTGCACAGAAAGTGTTTGCAGTCTTCTGCATCCACACACGGGTTTAACTCTGGAAGTTGAGTGCACAAATTGACAACCGTTCTGCTAGATAGCTCCGTATTGGATTTAGAAGCAGATATTTCCCTTTGCTTACAACCCTTTCTTTCTTATGGCGGTATTGGGCTCAAAACGCCTGTTTTCAGACTCCGCACAGAGAGTGTTTACAGACTGCTGAATCCACACATGGGTTTAACTCTGGAAGTTGAGTGCACACATTGACAACCTTTCTGTTAGATAGCTGCGTTTTGGATTTAGAAGCGGATATTTCCCTCTGCTTACTGCCCTTTCTTCCATATGCCGGTATTGGGCTGAAAACGCCTGTTTTCAGACTCTGCACAGATACTGTTTGCAGACTGCTGAATCCACACATGGTTTAACTGTGGAAGGTGAGTGTGCAGATTAACAACCGTTCTGTTAGATATTTGCATTTTGTATTTAGAAGCAGATATTTCCCTGTGCTTACTGCCCTTTCTTCCATATGCCGGTATTGGGCTGAAAA
The DNA here is from genome assembly GCF_030222135.1 of Aotus nancymaae. Lineage (NCBI taxonomy): Eukaryota > Metazoa > Chordata > Mammalia > Primates > Aotidae > Aotus > Aotus nancymaae. The sequence continues at coordinate 66,595,795 of NW_026988447.1, read as the reverse complement.
CGCCTGTTTTGAGACTCTGCACAGAAACTGTTTGCAGACTGCTGAATCCACACATGGTTTAACTGTGGAAGTTGAGTGTGCAGATTGACAACCGTTCTGTTAGATAGCTGCGTTTTGGATTTAGAAGCAGATATTTCGCTGTGCTTACTGCCCTTTCTTCCATATGCCTGTATTGGGGTGAAAATGCCTGTTTTGAGACTCTGCACAGAAAGTTTTTGCAGACTGCTGAATCCACACCCGGGTTTAACTCTGGAAGTTGAGTGCACACATTGAAAACCGTTCTGTTAGATAGCTACGTTTTGGATTTAGAAGGAGATATTTCCCTTTGCTTACTGCCCTTTCTTCCATATGCCGGTATTGGGGTGAAAACGCCTGTTTTGAGACTCTGCACAGAAAGTGTTTGCAGACTGATGAATCCACACACGGGTTTAACTCTGGAAGTTGAGTGCACACATTGACAACCGTTCTGTTAGATAGCTGCCTTTTGGATTTAGAAGCAGATATTTCCCTGTAGTTTCTGTCGTTTCTTCCGTATGCCGGTATTGGGCTGAAAACGCCTGTTTTGATACTCTGCACAGAAAGTGTTTGCAGACTGCTGAATCCACACACGGGTTTAACTCTGGAAGCTGAGTGCACACATTGACAACCGTTCTGTTAGATAGCTGCGTTTTTGATTTAGAAGCAGATATTTCCCTGTGCTTACTGCCCTTTCTTCCACATGACTGTATTGGCGTGAAAATGCCTGTTTTGAGACTCTGCACAGAAAGTGTTTGCAGACTGCTGAATCCACACACGGGTTTAACTCTGGAAGCTGAGTGCACACATTGACAACCGTTCTGTTAGATAGCTGCGTTTAGGATTTAGAAGAAGATATTTCCCTGTGCTTACTGCCATTTCTTCCATATGCCGGTATTGGGCTGAAAACGCGTGTTTTGAGACTCTGCACAGAAAGTGTTTGCAGACTGCTGAATCCACACCCGGGTTTAACTCTGGAAGTTGAGTGCACACATTGACAACCGTTCTGTTAGATAGCTGCGTTTTGGATTTAGAAGCAGATATTTCCCTGTGCTTACTGCCCTTTCTTCCATATGCCGGTATTGGGCTGATAACGCCAGTTTTGAGACTCTGCACTGAAAGTGTTTGCAGACTGATGAAACCACACAGGGGTTTAACTCTGGAATTTGAGTGCACACAATGACAACCGTTCTTTTAGATAGCTGCCTTTTGGATTTAGAAGCAGATATTTCCCTGTGCTTACTGCACTTTCTTCCATATGCCGGTATTGGGCTGAAAACGCCTGTTTTGAGATTCTGCACAGAAAGTGTTTGTACACTGCTGAATCCACACACGGGTTTAACTGTGGAAGTTGAGTGCACACATTGACAACCGTTCTGTTCGATAGCTGAGTTTTGGATTTAGAAGCAGATATTTCCCTGTGCTTACTGCCCTTTCATCCATATGCCGGTATTGGGCTGAAACGCCTGTTGTGCGACTCTGCACAGAAAGTGTTTGCAGACTTCTGCATCCACACACGGGTTTAACTCTGGAAGTTGAGTGCACAAATTGACAACCGTTCTGTTAGATAGCTCCGTATTGGATTTAGAAGCAGATATTTCCCTTTGCTTACAACCCTTTCTTTCTTATGGCGGTATTGGGCTCAAAACGCCTGTTTTCAGACGCCGCACAGAAAGTGTTTACAGACTGCTGAATCTACACACGGGTTTAACTCTGGAAGTTGAGTGCACACATTGACAACCATTCTGTTAGATAGCTCCGTATTGTATTCAGAAGCAGATATTTCCCTTTGCTTACAACCCTTTCTTTCATATGCCGGTATTGGGCTCAAAACGCCTGTTTTCAGACTCCGCACAGAGAGTGTTTACAGACTGCTGAATCCACACACGGGTTTAACTCTGGAAGTTGAGTGCACACATTGACAACCTTTCTGTTAGATAGCTGCGTTTTGGATTTAGAAGCGGATATTTCCCTCTGCTTACTGCCCTTTCTTCCATATGCCGGTATTGGGCTGAAAACGCCTGTTTTGAGACTCTGCACAGATACTGTTTGCCGACTGCTGAATCCACACATGGTTTAACTGTGGAAGGTGAGTGTGCACATTGACAACCGTTCTGTTAGATAGCTGCATTTTGGATTTAGAAGCAGATATTTCCCTGTGCTTACTGCCCTTTCTTCCATATGCCGGTATTGGGCTGAAAACGCCTGTTATGAGACTTTGCACAGAAAGTGTTTGCAGACTGCTGAATCCACACACGGGTTTAACTCTGGAAGTTGAGTGCACACATTGACAACCGTTCTGTTATACAGCTGCGTTTTGTATTTAGAAGCAGATATTTCCCTGTGCTTTCTGCCGTTTCTTCCATTTGCCGTTATTGGGCTGAAAACGCCTCTTTTGAGACTCTGCACAGAAAGTGTTTGCAGACTGCTGAATCCACACACGTGTTTAAATCTGTAAGTTGAGTGCACACATTGACAACCGTTCTGTTCGATAGCTGCGTTTTGGATTTAGAAGCAGATATATCCCTGTGCATTCTGCCCTTTCTTCCATATGCCGGTATTGGGCTGAAAACGCCTGATTTGAGACTCTGCACAGAAAGAGTTTTCAGACTGCTGAATCCACACATGGGTTTAACACTGGAAGATGAGTGCACACATTGACAACCCTCCTGTTAGATAGCTGCGTTTTGGATTTAGAAGGAGATATTTCCCTGTGCTTACTGCTCTTTCTTCCATATGCAGTTATTGGGCTGAAAACGCCTGTTTTGAGACTCTGCACCGAAAGCGTTTGCAGACTGATGAATCCACACAGGGGTTTAACTATGGAATTTGAGTGCACACATTGACAACCGTTCTGTTAGATAGGTGCGTTTTGGATTTAGAAGCAGATATTTCCCTGTGCTTACTGCACTTTCTTCCATATGCCGGTATTGTGCTGAAAACGCCTGTTTGAGACACTGCACAGAAAGTGTTTGCAGACTGCTGAATCCACACACGGGTTTAACTGTGGAAGTTGAGTGCACACATTGACAACCGTTCTGTTAGATAGCTGCGTTTTGGATTTAGAAGCAGATATTTCCCTGTGCTTACTGCCCTTAATTCCATATGCCGGTATTGGGCTGAAAACGCCTGTTTTGAGAGTCTGCACAGAAAGTGTTTGCAGACTGATGAATCCACAAACGGGTTTAACTCTGGAAGTTGAGTGCACACATTGACAATCGTTCTGTTAGATAGCTCCGTATTGGATTTAGAAGCAGATATTTCCCTGTGCTTACTGCCCTTAATTCCATATGCCGGTATTGGGCTGAAAACGCCTGTTTTGAGAGTCTGCACAGAAAGTGTTTGTAGACTGATGAATCCACACACGGGTTTAACTCTGGAAGTTGAGTGCACACATTGACAACCGTTCTGTTAGATAGCTCCGTATTGGATTTAGAAGCAGATATTTCCCTGTGCTTACTGCCCTTAATTCCATATGCCGGTATTGGGCTGAAAACGCCTGTTTTGAGACTCTGCACAGAAAGTGTTTGTAGACTGTTGAATCCACACACGGGTTTAACTCTGGAAGTTGAGTGCACACATTGACATCCGTTCTGTTAGATAGCTGCATTTTGGATTTAGAAGCAGATATTTCCCTGTAGTTTCTGACGTTTCTTCCATATGCCGGTATTGGGCTGAAAACGCCTGTTTTGAGACTCTGCACAGAAAGTGTTTACACACTGCTGAATCCACACACGGGTTTAACTGTGGAAGTTGAGTGCACACATTGACAACCGTTCTGTTAGATAGCTGAGTTTTGGATTTAGAAGCAGATATTTCCCTGTGCTTACTGCCCTTTCTTCCATATGCCGGTATTGGGCTGAAACGCCTGTTGTGCCACTCTGCACAGAAAGTGTTTGCAGACTTCTGCATCCACACATGGGTTTAACTCTGGAAGTTGAGTGCACACATTGACAACCGTTCTGTTAGATAGCTCCGTATTGGATTTAGAAGCAGATATTTCCCTTTGCTTACAACCCTTTCTTTCTTATGGCGGTATTGGGCTCAAAACGCCTGTTTTCAGACGCCGCACAGAAAGTGTTTACAGATTGCTGAATCCACACACGGGTTTAACTCTGGAAGTGAAGTCCACACATTGACAACCATTCTGTTAGATAGCTCCGTATTGGATTCAGAAGCAGATATTTCCCTTTGCTTACAACCCTTTCTTTCATATGCCGGTATTGGGCTCAAAACGCCTGTTTTCAGACTCCGCACAGAAAGTGTTTACAGACTGCTGAATCCACACACGGGTTTAACTCTGGAAGTTGAGAGCACACATTGACAACCGTTCTGTTAGATAGCTGCGTTTTGGATTTAGAAGCGGATATTTCCCTCTGCTTACTGCCCTTTCTTCCATATGCTGGTATTGGGCTGAAAACGCCTGTTTTGAGACTCTGCACAGATACTGTTTGCAGACTGCTGAATCCACACATGGTTTAACTGTGGAAGGTGAGTGTGCAGATTGACAACCGATCTGTTAGATAGCTGCATTTTGGATTTAGAAGCAGATATTTCCCTGTGCTTACTGCACTTTCTTCCATATGCCGGTATTGGGCTGAAAACGCCTGTTTTGACACTCTGCACAGAAAGTGTTTGTACACTGCTGAATCCACACACGGGTTTAACTGTGGAAGTTGAGAGCACACATTGACAACCGTTCTGTTAGATAGCTGAGTTTTGGATTTAGAAGCAGATATTTCCCTGTGCTTACTGCCCTTTCATCCATATGCCGGTATTGGGCTGGAACGCCTGTTGTGCGACTCTGCACAGAAAGTGCTTGCAGACTTCTGCATCCACACACGGGTTTAACTCTGGAAGTTGAGTGCACAAATTGACAACCGTTCTGTTAGATAGCTCCGTATTGGATTTAGAAGCAGATATTTCCCTTTGCTTACAACCCTTTCTTTCCTATGGCGGTATTGGGCTCAAAACGCCTGTTTTCAGATGCCGCACAGAAAGTGTTTACAGACTGCTGAATCTACACACGGGTTTAACTCTGGAAGTTGAGTGCACACATTGACAACCATTCTGTTAGATAGCTCCGTATTGGATTCAGAAGCAGATATTTCCCTTTGCTTACAACCCTTTCTTTCATATGCCGGTATTGGTCTCAAAACGCCTGTTTTCAGACTCCGCACAGAAAGTGTTTACAGACTGCTGAATCCACACACGGGTTTAACTCTGGAAGTTGAGTGCACACATTGACAACCATTCTGTTAGATAGCTGCTTTTTGGATTTAGAAGCGGATATTTCCCTCTGCTTACTGCCCTTTCTTCCATATGCCGGTATTGGGCTGAAAACGCCTGTTTTGAGACTCTGCACAGATACTGTTTGCAGACTGCTGAATCCACACATGTTTTAACTGTGGAAGGTGAGTGTGCAGATTGACAACCGTTCTGTTAGATAGCTGCATTTTGGATTTAGAAGCAGATATTTCCCTGTGCTTACTGCCCTTTCTTCCATATGCCGGTATTGGGCTGAAAACGCCTGTTTTGAGACTCTGCACAGAAAGTGTTTGCAGACTGCTGAATCCACACACGGGTTTACCTCTGGAATTTGAGTGCACACATTGACAACCGTTCTGTTATATAGCTGCGTTTTGTATTTAGAAGCAGATATTTCCCTGTGCTTTCTGCCGTCTCTTCCATTTGCCGTTATTGGGCTGAAAACGCCTCTTTTGAGACTCTGCACAGAAAGTGTTTGCAGACTGCTGAATCCACACACGGGTTTAAGTCTGTAAGTTGAGTGCACACATTGACAGCCGTTCTCTTCGATAGCTGCGTTTAGGATTTAGAAGCAAATATATCCCTGTGCTTTCTGCCCTTTCTTCCATATGCCGGTATTGGGCTGAAAACGCCTGATTTGAGACTCTGCACAGAAAGAGTTTGCAGACTGCTGAATCCACACATGGGTTTAACTCTGGAAGATGAGTGCACACATTGACAACCCTCCTGTTAGATAGCTGGGTTTTGGATTTAGAAGGAGATATTTCCCTGTGCTTACTGCCCTTTCTTCCATATGCAGTTATTGGGCTGAAAACGCCTGTTTTGAGACTCTGCACCGAAAGTGTTTGCAGACTGATGAATCCACACAGGGGTTTAACTCTGGAATTTGAGTGCACACATTGACAACCGTTCTGTTAGATAGGTGCGTTTTGGATTTAGAAGCAGATATTTCCCTGTGCTTACTGCACTTTCTTCCATATGCCGGTATTGGGCTGAAAACGCCTGTTTGAGACTCTGCACAGAAAGTGTTTGCAGACTGCTGAATCCACACACGGGTTTAACTGTGGAAGTTGAGTGCACACATTGAAAACCGTTCTGTTAGATAGCTGCGTTTTGGATTTAGAAGCAGATATTTCCCTGTGCTTACTGCCCTTAATTCCATATGCCGGTATTGGGCTGAAAACGCCTGTTTTGAGAGTCTGCACAGAAAGTGTTTGCAGACTGATGAATCCACAAACGGGTTTAACTCTGGAAGTTGAGTGCACACATTGACAACCGTTCTGTTAGATAGCTCCGTATTGGATTTAGAAGCAGATATTTCCCTTTGCTTACAACCCTCTCTTTAATATGCCGGTATTGGGCTCAAAACGCCTGTTTTCAGACTCGCACAGAAAGTGTTTACAGACTGCGGAATCCACACACGGGTTTAACTCCGGAAGTTGAGCGCACACATTGACAACCGTTCTGTTAGATAGCTGTGTTTTGGATTTAGAAGCAGATATTTCCCTCTGCTTACTGCCCTTTCTTCCATATGACGGTATTGGGCTGAAAACGCCTGTTTTGAGACTCTTCACAGAAACTGTTTGCAGACTGCTGAATCCACACATGGTTTAACTGTGGAAGTTGAGTGTGCAGATTGACAACCGTTCTGTTAGATAGCTGCCTTTTGGATTTAGACGCAGATATTTCCCTGTGCTTACTGCCCTTTCTTCCATATGCCGGTATTGGGCTGAAAACGCCTGTTTTGAGACTCTGCACAGATACTGTTTGCAGACTGCTGAATCCACACATGGTTTACCTGTGGAAGGTGAGTGTGCAGATTGACAACCGTTCTGTTAGATAGCTGCATTTTGGATTTAGAAGCAGATATTTCCCTGTGCTTACTGCCCTTTCTTCCATATGCCGGTATTGGGCTGAAAACGCCTGTTTTGAGACTCTGCACAGAAAGTGTTTGCAGACTGCTGAATCCACACACGGGTTTAACTCTGGAAGTTGAGTGCACACATTGACAACCGTTCTGTTATATAGCTGCGTTTTGTATTTAGAGGCAGATATTTCCCTGTGCTTTCTGCCGTTTCTTCCATTTGCCGTTATTGGGCTGAAAACGCCTCTTTTGAGACTCTGCACAGAAAGTGTTTGCAGACTGCTGAATCCACACACGGGTTTAAGTCTGTAAGTTGAGTGCACACATTGACAACCGTTCTGTTCGATAGCTGCGTTTTGGATTTAGAAGCAGATATATCCCTGTGCTTTCTGCCTTTTCTTCCGTATGCCGGTATTGGGCTGAAAACGCCTGATTTGAGACTCTGCACAGAAAGAGTTTGCAGACTGCTGAATCCACACATGGGTTTAACTCTGGAAGATGAGTGCACACATTGACAACCGTCCTGTTAGATAGCTGTGTTTTGGATTTAGAAGGAGATATTTCCCTGTGCTTACTGCCCTTTCTTCCATATGCAGTTATTGGGTTGAAAACGCCTGATTTGAGACTCTGCACAGAAAGTGTTTGCAGACTGCTGAATCCACACACGGGTTTAACTGTGGAAGTTGAGGGCGCACATTGACAACCATTCTGTTAGATAGCTGCGTTTTTGATTTAGAAGCAGATATTTCCCCGTGCTTACTGCCCTTTCTTCCATATGCCGGTATTGGGATGAAAACGTCTGTTTTGAGACTCTGCACAGAAAATGTTTGCAGACTGCTGAATCCACAGACGGGTTTAACTCTGGAAGTTGAGTGCACACATTGACAACTGTTCTGTTAGATAGCTGCGTTTTGGATTTAGAAGCAGATATTTCCCTGTGCTTACTGCCCTTTCTTCCATATGCCGGTATTGGGTTGAAAATGCCTGCTTTGAGACTCTGCACAGAAAGTGTTTGCAGACTGCTGAATCCACACAGGGGTTTAACTCTGGAATTTGAGTGCACACATTGACAACCGTTGTTTTAGATAGCTGCGTTTCGGATTTAGAAGCGGATATTTCCCTGTGCTTACTGCACTTTCTTCCATATGCCGGTATTGGGCTGAAAACGCCTGCTTTGAGACTCTGCACAGAAAGTGTTTGCACACTGCTGAATCAACACACGGGTCTAACTGTGGAAGTTGTGTGCACACATTGACAACCGTTCTGTTAGATAGCTGAGTTTTGGATTTTGAAGCAGATATTTCCCTGTGCTTACTGCCCTTTCTTCCATATGCAGGTATTGGGCTGAAAACGCCTGTTTTGAGACTCTGCACAGAAAGTGTTTGCCGACTGCTGAATCCACACAAGGGTTTAACTCTGGAAGTTGAGTGCACAAATTGACAACCGTTCTGTTAGACAGCTCCGTATTGGATTTAGAAGCAGATATTTCCCTTTGCTTACAACCCTTTCTTTCTTAAGGCAGTATTGGGCTCAAAACGCCTGTTTTCAGACGCCGCACAGAAAGTGTTTACAGATTGCTGAATCCACACACGGGTTTAACTCTGGAAGTTGAGTGGACACATTGACAACCATTCTGTTAGATAGCTCCGTATTGGATTCAGAAGCAGATATTTCCCTGTGCTTACTGCCCTTTCTTCCATATGCCGGTAAACGGCTGATAACGCCTGTTTTGAGACTCTACACAGAAAGTGTTTGCAGACTGCTGAATCCACACACGGGTTTAACTCTGGAAGTTGAGGGCACACATTGACAACCGATCTGTTATATAGCTGCATTTTGGATTTAGAAGCAGATATTTCCCTGTGCTTTCTGCCCTTTCTTCCATATGCCGGTATTTGGCTGAAAACGCCTGTTTTCAGACTCCGCACAGAAAGTGTTAACAGACTGCTGAATCCACACACGGGTTTAACTCTGTAAGTTGAGTGCAAACATTGATACCCGTTCGGTTACATAGCTGCGTTTTGGATTTAGAAGCAGATGTTTCCCTGTGCTTTCTGCCCTTTCTTCCATATGCCGGTATTGGGCTGAAAACGCCTGTTTTCAGACTCCGCACAGAAAGTGTTTACAGACTGCTGAATACACACACGGGTTTAACTCTGGACGTTGAGTGCACACATTGACAACCGTTCTGTTAGAAAGTTTCGTTTTGGATTTAGACACAGATATTTCCCTGTGCTTACTGCCCTTTATTCCATATGCCGGTATTGGGCTGAAAACGCCTGTATTGAGACTCTGCACAGAAAGTGTTTGCAGACTGCTGAATTCACACACGGGTTTAACTCTGGAAGTTGAGCGCACACATTGACAACCGTTCTGTTAGATAGCTGCCTTTTGGATTTAGACACAGATATTTCCCTGTGCTTACTGCCCTTTCTTCCATATGCCGGTAAAGGGCCTAAAACGCCTGTTTTGAGACTCTGCACAGAAAGAGTTTGCAGACTGCTGTATCCACACACGGGTTTAACTCTGGAAGTTGAGTGCACACATTGAAAACCGTTGTGTTAGATAGCTGCGTTTTGGATATAAAGCAGATATTTCCCTGTGCTTTCTGCCCTTTCTTCCATATGCCGGTATTGGGCTGAAAACGCCTGTTTTCAGACTCCGCACAGAAAGTGTTTACAGACTGCTGAATCCACACACGTGTTTAACTCTGGAAGTTGAGCGCACACATTGACAACCGTTCTGTTAGATAGCTGCGTTTTGGATTTAGAAGCAGATATTTCCCTGTGCTTTTTGCCCTTTCTTCCATAACGCGGTATTGGGCTGAAAACGCCTGTTTTGAGACTCTGCACAGAAAGTGTTTGCAGACTGTGGAATCCACACACGGGTTTAACTCTGGAAGTTGATTGCACACATTGACAACCGTTCGGTTAGATAGCTGTGTTTTGGATTTAGAAGCAGATATTTCCCTGTGCTTTCTGCCCTTTCTTCCATATGCCAGTATTGGGCTGAAAACGCCTGTTATGAGACTCTGCAGAAAAAGTGTTTGCAGACTGCTGAATCCACACACGGGTTTAAATCTGGAAGTTGAGGGCACACATTGACAACCGTTCTGTTAGATAGCTGCGTTTTGGATTTAGAAGCAGATATTTCCCTGTGATTTCTGCCCTTTCTTCCATATGCCGATATTGGGCTGAAAACGTCTGCTTTGAGACTCTGCACAGAAAGGGTTTGCAGACTGCTGAATCCACACTCGGGTTTAACTCTGGAAGTTGAGTGGACATATTGACAACCGTTGTGTTAGATAGCTGCGTTTTGGATTTAGAAGCAGATATTTCCCTGTGCCTTCTGCCCTTTCTTCGATATGCCGGTATTGGGCTGAAAACGCCTGTTTTCAGACTCCGCACAGAAAGTGTTTACAGACTGCTGAATCCACACACGTGTTTAACTCTGGAAGTTGAGTGCACACATTGACAACCGTTCTGTTAGATAGCTGCTTTTTGGATTTAGAAGCGGATATTTCCCTCTGCTTACTGCCCTTTCTTCCATATGCCGGTATTGGGCTGAAAACGCCTGTTTTGAGACTCTGCACAGATACTGTTTGCAGACTGCTGAATCCACACATGGTTTAACTGTGGAAGGTGAGTGTGCAGATTGACAACCGTTCTGTTAGATAGCTGCATTTTGGATTTAGAAGCAGATATTTCCCTGTGCTTACTGCCCTTTCTTCCATATGCCAGTATTGGGCTGAAAACGCCTGTTTTGAGACTATGCACAGAAAGTGTTTGCAGACTGCTGAATCCACACACGGGTTTACCTCTGGAAGTTGAGTGCACACATTGACAACCGTTCTGTTATATAGCTGCGTTTTGTATTTAGAAGCAGATATTTCCCAGTGCTTTCTGCCGTTTCTTCCATTTGCCGTTATTGGGCTGAAAACGCCTCTTTTGAGACTCTGCACAGAAAGTTTTTGCAGACTGCTGAATCCACACACGGGTTTAAGTCTGTAAGTTGAGTGCACACATTGACAGCCGTTCTCTTCGATAGCTGGGTTTTGGATTTAGAAGCAGATATTTCCCTCTGCTTACTGCACTTTCTTCCATATGCCGGTATTGGGATGAAAACGTCTGTTTGAGACTCTGCACAGAAAGTGTTTGCAGACTGCTGAATCCACACACGGGTTTAACTGTGGAAGTTGAGTGCACACATTGAAAACCGTTCTGTTAGATAGCTGCGTTTTGGATTTAGAAGCAGATATTTCCCTGTGCTTACTGCCCTTAATTCCATATGCCGGTATTGGGCTGAAAACGCCTGTTTTGAGAGTCTGCACAGAAAGTGTTTGCAGAGTGATGAATCCACAAACGGGTTTAACTCTGGAAGTTGAGTGCACACATTGACAACCGTTCTGTTAGATAGCTCCGTACTGGATATAGACGCAGATATTTCCCTTTGCTTACAACCCTCTCTTTAATATGCCGGTATTGGGCTCAAAACGCCTGTTTTCAGACTCGCACAGAAAGTGTTTACAGACTGCGGAATCCACACACGGGTTTAACTCCGGAAGTTGAGCGCACACATTGACAACCGTTCTGTTAGATAGCTGTGTTTTGGATTTAGAAGCAGATATTTCCCTCTGCTTACTGCCCTTTCTTCCATATGACGGTATTGGGCTGAAAACGCCTGTTTTGAGACTCTTCACAGAAACTGTTTGCAGACTGCTGAATCCACACATGGTTTAACTGTGGAAGTTGAGTGTGCAGATTGACAACCGTTCTGTTAGATAGCTGCCTTTTGGATTTAGACGCAGATATTTCCCTGTGCTTACTGCCCTTTCTTCCATATGCCGGTATTGGGCTGAAAACGCCTGTTTTGAGACTCTGCACAGAAAGTGTTTGCAGACTGCTGAATTCTCAAACGGGTTTAAGTGGGGAAGTTGAGTGCACACATTGACAACCGTTCTGTTAGATAGCTGCATTTTGGATTTAGAAGCAGATATTTCCCTGTGCTTACTGCCCTTTCTTCCATATGCCGGTATTGGGCTGAAACGCCTGTTTTGCGACGCTGCACAGAAAGTGTTTGCAGATTTCTGCATCCACACAAGGGTTTAACTCTGGAAGTTGAGTGCACACATTGACCACCGTTCTGTTAGATAGCTGCGTTTTGGATTCAGAAGCAGATATTTCCCTGGGCTAACTGCCCTTTCATCCATATGCCGGTATTGGGCTGAAAACGTCTGTTTTGAGATTCTGCACAGAAAGTGTTTGTAGACTGATGAATCCACACACGGGTTTAACTCTGGAAGTTGAGTGCACACATTGACAACCGTTCTGTTAGATAGCTGCATTTTGGATTTAGAAGCAGATATTTCCCTGTAGTTTCTGACGTTTCTTCCATATGCCGGTATTGGGCTGAAAACGCCTGTTTTGAGACTCTGCACAGAAAGTGTTTGCACACTGCTGAATCCACACACGGGTTTAACTGTGGAAGTTGAGTGCACACATTGACAACCGTTCTGTTAGATAGCTGAGTTTTGGATTTAGAAGCAGATATTTCCCTGTGCTTACTGCCCTTTCATTCATATGCCGGTATTGGGCTGAAATGCCTGTTGTGCGACTCCGCACAGAAAGTGTTTGCAGACTTCTGCATCCACACATGGGTTTAATTCTGGAAGTTGAGTTCACAAATTGACATCCGTTCTGTTAGATAGCTCCGTATTGGATTTAGAAGCAGATATTTCCCTTTGCTTACAACCCTTTCTTTCTTATGGCGGTATTGGGCTCAAAACGCCTGTTTTCAGACGCCGCACAGAAAGTGTTTACAGATTGCTGAATCCACACACGGGTTTAACTCTGGAAGTTGAGTGGACACATTGACAACCATTCTGTTAGATAGCTCCGTATTGGATTCAGAAGCAGATATTTCCCTGTGCTTACAACCCTTTCTTTCATATGCCGGTATTGGGCTGAAAACGCCTGTTTTCAGACTCCGCACAGAAAGTGTTTACAGACTGCTGAATCCACACACGGGTTTAACTCTGGAAGTTGAGTGCACACATTGACAACCTTTCTGTTAGATAGCTGCGTTTGGATTTAGAAGCGGATATTTCCCTCTGCTTACTGCCCTTTCTTCCATATGCCGGTATTGGGCTGAAAACGCCTGTTTTGAGACTCTGCACAGATACTGTTTGCAGACTGCTGAATCCACACATGGTTTACCTGTGGAAGGTGAGTGTGCAGATTGACAACCGTTCTGTTAGATAGCTGCATTTTGGATTTAGAAGCAGATATTTCCCTGTGCTTACTGCCCTTTCTTCCATATGCAGTTATTGGGTTGAAAACGCCTGATTTGAGACTCTGCACAGAAAGTGTTTGTAGACTGCTGAATCCACACACGGGTTTAACTGTGGAAGTTGAGTGCGCACATTGACAACCATTCTGTTAGATAGCTGCGTTTTTGATTTAGAAGCAGATATTTCCCCGTGCTTACTGCCCTTTCTTCCATATGCCGGTATTGGGATGAAAACGTCTGTTTTGAGACTCTGCACAGAAAATGTTTGCAGACTGCTGAATCCACAGACGGGTTTAACTCTGGAAGTTGAGTGCACACATTGACAACTGTTCTGTTAGATAGCTGCGTTTTGGATTTAGAAGCAGATATTTCCCTGTGCTTACTGCCCTTTCTTCCATATGCCTGTATTGGGTTGAAAATGCCTGCTTTGAGACTCTGCACAGAAAGTGTTTGCAGACTGCTGAATCCACACAGGGGTTTAACTCTGGAATTTGAGTGCACACATTGACAACCGTTGTTTTAGATAGCTGCGTTTTGGATTTAGAAGCGGATATTTCCCTGTGCTTACTGCACTTTCTTCCATATGCCGGTATTGGGCTGAAAACGCCTGCTTTGAGACTCTGCACAGAAAGTGTTTGCACACTGCTGAATCAACACACGGGTCTAACTGTGGAAGTTGTGTGCACACATTGACAACCGTTCTGTTAGATAGCTGAGTTTTGGATTTTGAAGCAGATATTTCCCTGTGCTTACTGCCCTTTCTTCCATATGCCGGTATTGGGCTGAAAACGCCTGTTTTGCGACTCTGCACAGAAAGTGTTTGCAGACTTCTGCATCCACACACGGGTTTACCTCTGGAAGTTGAGTGCACACATTGACAACCGTTCTGTTAGATAGCTGCGTTTTAGATTTAGAAGCAGATATTTCCCTGTGCTTACTGCCCTTTCTTCCATATGCCGGTATTGGGCTGAACACGCCTGTTTTGAAACTCTGCACAGAAAGTGTTTGCAGACTGATGAATCCGCAAACAGGTTTAACTCTGGAAGTTGAGTGCACACATTGACAACCGTTCTGTTAGATAGCTCCGTATTGGATTTAGAAGCAGATATTTCCCATTGCTTACAACCCTTTCTTTCTTATGCCGGTATTGGGTTCAAAACGCCTGTTTTGAGACTCTGCACAGAAAGTGTTTGCCGACTGCTGAATCCACACAAGGGTTTAACTCTGGAAGTTGAGTGCACAAATTGACAACCGTTCTGTTAGACAGCTCCGTATTGGATTTAGAAGCAGATATTTCCCTTTGCTTACAACCCTTTCTTTCTTATGGCGGTATTGGGCTCAAAATGCCTGTTTTCAGACGACGCACAGAAAGTGTTTACAGATTGCTGAATCCACACACGGGTTTAACTCTGGAAGTTGAGTGGACACATTCACAACCATTCTGTTAGATAGCCCGTATTGGATTCAGAAGCAGATATTTCCCTGTGCTTACTGCCCTTTCTTCCATATGCCGGTAAACGGCTGATAACGCCTGTTTTGAGACTCTACACAGAAAGTGTTTGCAGACTGCTGAATCCACACACGGGTTTAACTCTGGAAGTTGAGGGCACACATTGACAACTGTTCTGTTAGATAGCTGCGTTTTGGATTTAGAAGCAGATATTTCCCTGTGCTTACTGCCCTTTCTTCCATATGCCGGTATTGGGTTGAAAACGCCTGTTTTGAGACTCTGCACAGAAAGTGTTTGCAGACTGCTGAATCCACACACGGGTTTAACTCTGGAAGTTGACTGCACACATTGACAAACGTTCTGTTAGATAGCTGCGTTTTGGATTTAGAAGCAGATATTTCCCTGTGCTTACTGCACTTTCTTCCATATGCCAGTAAAGGGCTGAAAACGCCTGTTTTGAGACTCTGCACAGAAAGTGTATGTAGACTGCTGAATCCACACACTTCTTTAACTCTGGATGTTGAGTGCACACATTGACAACCGTTCTGTTAGATAGCTGCGTTTTGGATATAGAAGCAGATATTTCCCTGTGCTTTCTGCCCTTTCTTCCATATGCCGTTACTGGGCTGAAAACGTCTGTTTACAGACTCCGCACAGAAAGTGTTTACAGACTGCTGAATCCACACACGTGTTTAACTCTGGAGGTTGAGTGCACACATTGACAACCATTCAGTTAGACTGCTGCGTTTTGGATTTAAATGCAGATATTTCCCTGTGCTTACTGCCCTTTCTTCCATATGCCAGAATTGGGCAGAAAAGGCCTGTTTTGAGACTCTGCACAGAAAGTGTTTGCAGACTGCGGAATCCACACACGGGTTTAACTCTGGAAGTTGAGCGCACACATTGACAACTGTTCTGTTAGATAGCTGCGTTTTGGATTTTGAAGCAGATATTTCGCTGTGCTTTCTGCCCTTTCTTCCATATGCCGGTTTTGGGCTGAAAACGCCTCTTTTGAGACTCTGCACAGAAAGTGTTTGCAGACTGCTGAATCCACACACGGGTTTATCTCTGGAAGTTGAGTGCACACATTGACAACCGTTCTGTTAGATAACTGCGTTTTGCATTTAGAAGCAGATATTTCCCTGTGCTTTCTGCCCTTTCTTCCATATGCCGGTATTGGGCTGAAAACGCCTGTTATGAGACTGCAGAGAAAGTGTTTGCAGACTGCTGAATCCACACACGGGTTTAACTCTGGAAGTTGAGGGCACACATTGACAACCGTTCTGTTAGATAGCTGCGTTTTGGATTTAGAAGCAGATATTTCCCTGTGCTTTCTGCCCTTTCTTCCATATGCCGATATTGGGCTGAAAACGTCTGCTTTGAGACTCTTCACAGAAAGTGTTTGCGGACTGCTGAATCCACACTCGGGTTTAACTCTGGAAGTTGAGTGGACATATTGACAACCGTTGTGTTAGATAGCTGCGTTTTGGATTTAGAAGCAGATATTTCTCTGTGCTTACTGCCCTTTCTTCAATATGCCCGTATTGGGCTGAAAACGCCTGTTTTGAGACTCTGCACAGAAAGTGTTTGCAGACTGCTGAATCCACACTCGGGTTTAACTCTGGAAGTTGAGTGCACACATTGACAACCGTTCTCTTAGATAGCTGCGTTTTGGATTTAGAAGCAGATATTTCCCTGTGCTTTCTGCCCTATCTTCCATATGCCGGTAAAGGGCTGAAAACGCCTGTGTTGAGACTCTGCACAGAAAGTGTTTGCAGACTGCTGAATCCACACATTAGTTTAACTCTGGAAGTTGAGTGCACACATTGACAACCGTTCTGATATATACCTGCTTTTTGGATTTAGAAGCAGATATTTCCCTGTGCTTTCTGCCCTTTCTTCCATATGCCGATATTGGGCTGAAAACGCCTGCTTTGAGACTCTGCCCAGAAAGTGTTTCCAGACTGCTGAATCCTCACACAGGTTTTACTCAGAAAGTTGAGTGCACACATTGGCAACCGTTCTGTTAGATAGCAGCGTTTTGGATTTAGAAGCAGATATTTCCCTGTGCTTACTGCCCTTTCTTCCATATGCCGGTAAACGGCTGAAAACGCCTGTTTTGAGACTCTGCACAGAAAGTCTTTGCAGACTGCGGAATCCACACACGGGTTTAACTCTGGAAGTTGAGCGCACACATTGAAAACCGTTCTGTTAGATAGCTGCGTTTTGGATTTAGAAGCAGATATTTCCCTGTGCTTTCTGCCCTTTCTTCCATATGCCGGTATTGGGCTGAAAACGCCTGTTTTGAGACTCTGCACAGAAACTGTTTGCAGACTGCTGAATCCACACACGGGTTTATCTCTGGAAGTTGAGTGCACACATTGACAACCGTTCTGTTAGATAGCTGCGTTGTGGATTTACAAGCAGATATTTCCCTGTGCTTTCTGCCCTTTCTTCCATAGGCCGGTATTGGGCTGAAAACGCCTGTTTTGAGACTCTGCACAGAAAGTGTTTGCAGACTGCTGAATCCACACACGGGTTTAACTGTGGAAGTTGAGTGCGCAGATTGACAACCGTTCTATTAGATAGCTGTATTTTGGATTTAGAAGCAGATATTTCCCTGTGCTTACTGCCATTTCTTCCATATGCCGGTATTGGGCTGTAAACGCCTGTTATGAGACTCTGCACAGAAAGTGTTTGCAGACTGCTGAATCCACACACGGGTTTAACTCTGGAAGTTGAGTGCACACATTGACAACCGTACTGTTAGATAGCTGCGTTTTGGGTTTAGAAGCAGATATATCCCAGTGCTTACTGCCCTTTCTTACATATGCCGGTATTGGGTTGAAAACGCCTGTTTTGATACTCTGCACAGAAAGTGTGTGCAGACTACTGAATCCACACTAGGGTTTAACTCTGGAAGTTGAGTGCACACATTGACAATCGTTCTGTTAGATAGCTGCCTTTTGGATTTAGACACAGATATTTCCCTGTGCTTACTGCCCTTTCTTCCATATGCCGGTAAAGGGCCTAAAACGCCTGTTTTGAGACTCTGCACAGAAAGAGTTTGCAGACTGCTGTATCCACACACGGGTTTAACTCTGGAAGTTGAGTGCACACATTGACAACCGTTCTGTTAGATAGCTGCGTTTTGGATATAAAGCAGATATTTCCCTGTGCTTTCTGCCCTTTCTTCCATATGCCGGTATTGGGCTGAAAACGCCTGTTTTCAGACTCCGCACAGAAAGTGTTTACAGACTGCTGAATCCACACACGTGTTTAACTCTGGAAGTTGAGCGCACACATTGACAACCGTTCTGTTAGATAGCTGCGTTTTGGATTTAGAAGCAGATATTTCCCTGTGCTTTTTGCCCTTTCTTCCACATGCCGGTATTGGGCTGAAAACGCCTGTTTTGAGACTCTGCACAGAAAGTGTTTGCAGACTGTGGAATCCACACACGGGTTTAACTCTGGAAGTTGATTGCACACATTGACAACCGTTCTGTTAGATAGCTGCGTTTTGGATTTAGAAGCAGATATTTCCCTGTGCTTTCTGCCCTTTCTTCCATATGCCGGTATTGGGCTGAAAACGCCTGTTATGAGACTCTGCACAGAAAGTGTTTGCAGACTGTGGAATCCACACACGGGTTTAACTCTGGAAGTTGATTGCACACATTGACAACCGTTCTGATATATACCTGCTTTTTGGATTTAGAAGCAGATATTTCCCTTTGCTTACAACCCTTTCTTTCTTATGGCGGTATTGGGCTCAAAACGCCTGTTTTCAGACGCCGCACAGAAAGTGTTTACAGATTGCTGAATCCAAACACGGGTTTAACTCTGGAAGTTGAGTGGACACATTGACAACCATTCTGTTAGATAGCTCCGTATTGGATTCAGAAGCAGATATTTCCCTGTGCTTACAACCCTTTCTTTCATATGCCGGTATTGGGCTCAAAACGCCTGTTTTCAGACTCCGCACAGAAAGTGTTTACAGACTGCTGAATCCACACACGGGTTTAACTCTGGAAGTTGAGTGCACACATTGACAACCTTTCTGTTAGATAGCTGCGTTTGGATTTAGAAGCGGATATTTCCCTCTGCTTACTGCCCTTTCTTCCATATGCCTGTATTGGGTTGAAAATGCCTGCTTTGAGACTCTGCACAGAAAGTGTTTGCAGACTGCTGAATCCACACAGGGGTTTAACTCTGGAATTTGAGTGCACACATTGACAACCGTTGTTTTAGATAGCTGCGTTTTGGATTTAGAAGCGGATATTTCCCTGTGCTTACTGCACTTTCTTCCATATGCCGGTATTGGGCTGAAAACGCCTGCTTTGAGACTCTGCACAGAAAGTGTTTGCACACTGCTGAATCAACACACGGGTCTAACTGTGGAAGTTGTGTGCACACATTGACAACCGTTCTGTTAGATAGCTGAGTTTTGGATTTTGAAGCAGATATTTCCCTGTGCTTACTGCCCTTTCTTCCATATGCCGGTATTGGGCTGAAAACGCCTGTTTTGCGACTCTGCACAGAAAGTGTTTGCAGACTTCTGCATCCACACACGGGTTTACCTCTGGAAGTTGAGTGCACACATTGACAACCGTTCTGTTAGATAGCTGCGTTTTAGATTTAGAAGCAGATATTTCCCTGTGCTTACTGCCCTTTCTTCCATATGCCGGTATTGGGCTGAACACGCCTGTTTTGAAACTCTGCACAGAAAGTGTTTGCAGACTGATGAATCCGCAAACAGGTTTAACTCTGGAAGTTGAGTGCACACATTGACAACCGTTCTGTTAGATAGCTCCGTATTGGATTTAGAAGCAGATATTTCCCATTGCTTACAACCCTTTCTTTCTTATGCCGGTATTGGGTTCAAAACGCCTGTTTTGAGACTCTGCACAGAAAGTGTTTGCCGACTGCTGAATCCACACAAGGGTTTAACTCTGGAAGTTGAGTGCACAAATTGACAACCGTTCTGTTAGACAGCTCCGTATTGGATTTAGAAGCAGATATTTCCCTTTGCTTACAACCCTTTCTTTCTTATGGCGGTATTGGGCTCAAAATGCCTGTTTTCAGACGACGCACAGAAAGTGTTTACAGATTGCTGAATCCACACACGGGTTTAACTCTGGAAGTTGAGTGGACACATTCACAACCATTCTGTTAGATAGCCCGTATTGGATTCAGAAGCAGATATTTCCCTGTGCTTACTGCCCTTTCTTCCATATGCCGGTAAACGGCTGATAACGCCTGTTTTGAGACTCTACACAGAAAGTGTTTGCAGACTGCTGAATCCACACACGGGTTTAACTCTGGAAGTTGAGGGCACACATTGACAACTGTTCTGTTAGATAGCTGCGTTTTGGATTTAGAAGCAGATATTTCCCTGTGCTTACTGCCCTTTCTTCCATATGCCGGTATTGGGTTGAAAACGCCTGTTTTGAGACTCTGCACAGAAAGTGTTTGCAGACTGCTGAATCCACACACGGGTTTAACTCTGGAAGTTGACTGCACACATTGACAAACGTTCTGTTAGATAGCTGCGTTTTGGATTTAGAAGCAGATATTTCCCTGTGCTTACTGCACTTTCTTCCATATGCCAGTAAAGGGCTGAAAACGCCTGTTTTGAGACTCTGCACAGAAAGTGTATGTAGACTGCTGAATCCACACACTTCTTTAACTCTGGATGTTGAGTGCACACATTGACAACCGTTCTGTTAGATAGCTGCGTTTTGGATATAGAAGCAGATATTTCCCTGTGCTTTCTGCCCTTTCTTCCATATGCCGTTACTGGGCTGAAAACGTCTGTTTACAGACTCCGCACAGAAAGTGTTTACAGACTGCTGAATCCACACACGTGTTTAACTCTGGAGGTTGAGTGCACACATTGACAACCATTCAGTTAGACTGCTGCGTTTTGGATTTAAATGCAGATATTTCCCTGTGCTTACTGCCCTTTCTTCCATATGCCAGAATTGGGCAGAAAAGGCCTGTTTTGAGACTCTGCACAGAAAGTGTTTGCAGACTGCGGAATCCACACACGGGTTTAACTCTGGAAGTTGAGCGCACACATTGACAACTGTTCTGTTAGATAGCTGCGTTTTGGATTTTGAAGCAGATATTTCGCTGTGCTTTCTGCCCTTTCTTCCATATGCCGGTTTTGGGCTGAAAACGCCTCTTTTGAGACTCTGCACAGAAAGTGTTTGCAGACTGCTGAATCCACACACGGGTTTATCTCTGGAAGTTGAGTGCACACATTGACAACCGTTCTGTTAGATAACTGCGTTTTGCATTTAGAAGCAGATATTTCCCTGTGCTTTCTGCCCTTTCTTCCATATGCCGGTATTGGGCTGAAAACGCCTGTTATGAGACTGCAGAGAAAGTGTTTGCAGACTGCTGAATCCACACACGGGTTTAACTCTGGAAGTTGAGGGCACACATTGACAACCGTTCTGTTAGATAGCTGCGTTTTGGATTTAGAAGCAGATATTTCCCTGTGCTTTCTGCCCTTTCTTCCATATGCCGATATTGGGCTGAAAACGTCTGCTTTGAGACTCTTCACAGAAAGTGTTTGCGGACTGCTGAATCCACACTCGGGTTTAACTCTGGAAGTTGAGTGGACATATTGACAACCGTTGTGTTAGATAGCTGCGTTTTGGATTTAGAAGCAGATATTTCTCTGTGCTTACTGCCCTTTCTTCAATATGCCCGTATTGGGCTGAAAACGCCTGTTTTGAGACTCTGCACAGAAAGTGTTTGCAGACTGCTGAATCCACACTCGGGTTTAACTCTGGAAGTTGAGTGCACACATTGACAACCGTTCTCTTAGATAGCTGCGTTTTGGATTTAGAAGCAGATATTTCCCTGTGCTTTCTGCCCTATCTTCCATATGCCGGTAAAGGGCTGAAAACGCCTGTGTTGAGACTCTGCACAGAAAGTGTTTGCAGACTGCTGAATCCACACATTAGTTTAACTCTGGAAGTTGAGTGCACACATTGACAACCGTTCTGATATATACCTGCTTTTTGGATTTAGAAGCAGATATTTCCCTGTGCTTTCTGCCCTTTCTTCCATATGCCGATATTGGGCTGAAAACGCCTGCTTTGAGACTCTGCCCAGAAAGTGTTTCCAGACTGCTGAATCCTCACACAGGTTTTACTCAGAAAGTTGAGTGCACACATTGGCAACCGTTCTGTTAGATAGCAGCGTTTTGGATTTAGAAGCAGATATTTCCCTGTGCTTACTGCCCTTTCTTCCATATGCCGGTAAACGGCTGAAAACGCCTGTTTTGAGACTCTGCACAGAAAGTCTTTGCAGACTGCGGAATCCACACACGGGTTTAACTCTGGAAGTTGAGCGCACACATTGAAAACCGTTCTGTTAGATAGCTGCGTTTTGGATTTAGAAGCAGATATTTCCCTGTGCTTTCTGCCCTTTCTTCCATATGCCGGTATTGGGCTGAAAACGCCTGTTTTGAGACTCTGCACAGAAACTGTTTGCAGACTGCTGAATCCACACACGGGTTTATCTCTGGAAGTTGAGTGCACACATTGACAACCGTTCTGTTAGATAGCTGCGTTGTGGATTTACAAGCAGATATTTCCCTGTGCTTTCTGCCCTTTCTTCCATAGGCCGGTATTGGGCTGAAAACGCCTGTTTTGAGACTCTGCACAGAAAGTGTTTGCAGACTGCTGAATCCACACACGGGTTTAACTGTGGAAGTTGAGTGCGCAGATTGACAACCGTTCTATTAGATAGCTGTATTTTGGATTTAGAAGCAGATATTTCCCTGTGCTTACTGCCATTTCTTCCATATGCCGGTATTGGGCTGTAAACGCCTGTTATGAGACTCTGCACAGAAAGTGTTTGCAGACTGCTGAATCCACACACGGGTTTAACTCTGGAAGTTGAGTGCACACATTGACAACCGTACTGTTAGATAGCTGCGTTTTGGGTTTAGAAGCAGATATATCCCAGTGCTTACTGCCCTTTCTTACATATGCCGGTATTGGGTTGAAAACGCCTGTTTTGATACTCTGCACAGAAAGTGTGTGCAGACTACTGAATCCACACTAGGGTTTAACTCTGGAAGTTGAGTGCACACATTGACAATCGTTCTGTTAGATAGCTGCCTTTTGGATTTAGACACAGATATTTCCCTGTGCTTACTGCCCTTTCTTCCATATGCCGGTAAAGGGCCTAAAACGCCTGTTTTGAGACTCTGCACAGAAAGAGTTTGCAGACTGCTGTATCCACACACGGGTTTAACTCTGGAAGTTGAGTGCACACATTGACAACCGTTCTGTTAGATAGCTGCGTTTTGGATATAAAGCAGATATTTCCCTGTGCTTTCTGCCCTTTCTTCCATATGCCGGTATTGGGCTGAAAACGCCTGTTTTCAGACTCCGCACAGAAAGTGTTTACAGACTGCTGAATCCACACACGTGTTTAACTCTGGAAGTTGAGCGCACACATTGACAACCGTTCTGTTAGATAGCTGCGTTTTGGATTTAGAAGCAGATATTTCCCTGTGCTTTTTGCCCTTTCTTCCACATGCCGGTATTGGGCTGAAAACGCCTGTTTTGAGACTCTGCACAGAAAGTGTTTGCAGACTGTGGAATCCACACACGGGTTTAACTCTGGAAGTTGATTGCACACATTGACAACCGTTCTGTTAGATAGCTGCGTTTTGGATTTAGAAGCAGATATTTCCCTGTGCTTTCTGCCCTTTCTTCCATATGCCGGTATTGGGCTGAAAACGCCTGTTATGAGACTCTGCACAGAAAGTGTTTGCAGACTGTGGAATCCACACACGGGTTTAACTCTGGAAGTTGATTGCACACATTGACAACCGTTCTGATATATACCTGCTTTTTGGATTTAGAAGCAGATATTTCCCTTTGCTTACAACCCTTTCTTTCTTATGGCGGTATTGGGCTCAAAACGCCTGTTTTCAGACGCCGCACAGAAAGTGTTTACAGATTGCTGAATCCAAACACGGGTTTAACTCTGGAAGTTGAGTGGACACATTGACAACCATTCTGTTAGATAGCTCCGTATTGGATTCAGAAGCAGATATTTCCCTGTGCTTACAACCCTTTCTTTCATATGCCGGTATTGGGCTCAAAACGCCTGTTTTCAGACTCCGCACAGAAAGTGTTTACAGACTGCTGAATCCACACACGGGTTTAACTCTGGAAGTTGAGTGCACACATTGACAACCTTTCTGTTAGATAGCTGCGTTTGGATTTAGAAGCGGATATTTCCCTCTGCTTACTGCCCTTTCTTCCATATGCCGGTATTGGGCTGAAAACGCCTGTTTTGAGACTCTGCACAGATACTGTTTGCAGACTGCTGAATCCACACATGGTTTACCTGTGGAAGGTGAGTGTGCAGATTGACAACCGTTCTGTTAGATAGCTGCATTTTGGATTTAGAAGCAGATATTTCCCTGTGCTTACTGCCCTTTCTTCCATATGCAGTTATTGGGTTGAAAACGCCTGATTTGAGACTCTGCACAGAAAGTGTTTGTAGACTGCTGAATCCACACACGGGTTTAACTGTGGAAGTTGAGTGCGCACATTGACAACCATTCTGTTAGATAGCTGCGTTTTTGATTTAGAAGCAGATATTTCCCCGTGCTTACTGCCCTTTCTTCCATATGCCGGTATTGGGATGAAAACGTCTGTTTTGAGACTCTGCACAGAAAATGTTTGCAGACTGCTGAATCCACAGACGGGTTTAACTCTGGAAGTTGAGTGCACACATTGACAACTGTTCTGTTAGATAGCTGCGTTTTGGATTTAGAAGCAGATATTTCCCTGTGCTTACTGCCCTTTCTTCCATATGCCTGTATTGGGTTAAAAATGCCTGCTTTGAGACTCTGCACAGAAAGTGTTTGCAGACTGCTGAATCCACACAGGGGTTTAACTCTGGAATTTGAGTGCACACATTGACAACCGTTGTTTTAGATAGCTGCGTTTTGGATTTAGAAGCGGATATTTCCCTGTGCTTACTGCACTTTCTTCCATATGCCGGTATTGGGCTGAAAACGCCTGCTTTGAGACTCTGCACAGAAAGTGTTTGCACACTGCTGAATCAACACACGGGTCTAACTGTGGAAGTTGTGTGCACACATTGACAACCGTTCTGTTAGATAGCTGAGTTTTGGATTTTGAAGCAGATATTTCCCTGTGCTTACTGCCCTTTCTTCCATATGCCGGTATTGGGCTGAAAACGCCTGCTTTGAGACTCTGCACAGAAAGTGTTTGCAGACTTCTGCATCCACACACGGGTTTACCTCTGGAAGTTGAGTGCACACATTGACAACCGTTCTGTTAGATAGCTGCGTTTTAGATTTAGAAGCAGATATTTCCCTGTGCTTACTACCCTTTCTTCCATATGCCGGTATTGGGCTGAACACGCCTGTTTTGAAACTCTGCACAGAAAGTGTTTGCAGACTGATGAATCCGCAAACAGGTTTAACTCTGGAAGTTGAGTGCACACATTGACAACCGTTCTGTTAGATAGCTCCGTATTGGATTTAGAAGCAGATATTTCCCATTGCTTACAACCCTTTCTTTCTTATGCCGGTATTGGGGTCAAAACGCCTGTTTTGAAACTCTGCACAGAAAGTGTTTGCCGACTGCTGAATCCACACAAGGGTTTAACTCTGGAAGTTGAGTGCACAAATTGACAACCGTTCTGTTAGACAGCTCCGTATTGGATTTAGAAGCAGATATTTCCCTTTGCTTACAACCCTTTCTTTCTTATGGCGGTATTGGGCTCAAAACGCCTGTTTTCAGACGCCGCACAGAAAGTGTTTACAGATTGCTGAATCCACACACGGGTTTAACTCTGGAAGTTGAGTGGACACATTCACAACCATTCTGTTAGATAGCTCCGTATTGGATTCAGAAGCAGATATTTCCCTGTGCTTACTGCCCTTTCTTCCATATGCCGGTAAACGGCTGATAACGCCTGTTTTGAGACTCTACACAGAAAGTGTTTGCAGACTGCTGAATCCACACACGGGTTTAACTCTGGAAGTTGAGGGCACACATTGACAACTGTTCTGTTAGATAGCTGCGCTTTGGATTTAGAAGCAGATATTTCCCTGTGCTTACTGCCCTTTCTTCCATATGCCGGTATTGGGTTGAAAACGCCTGTTTTGAGACTCTGCACAGAAAGTGTTTGCAGACTGCTGAATCCACACACGGGTTTAACTCTGGAAGTTGAGTGCACACATTGACAAACGTTCTGTTAGATAGCTGCGTTTTGGATTTAGAAGCAGATATTTCCCTGTGCTTACTGCACTTTCTTCCATATGCCAGTAAAGGGCTGAAAACGCCTGTTTTGAGACTCTGCACAGAAAGTGTATGTAGACTGCTGAATCCACACACTTCTTTAACTCTGGATGTTGAGTGCACACATTGACAACCGTTCTGTTAGATAGCTGCGTTTTGGATATAGAAGCAGATATTTCCCTGTGCTTTCTGCCCTTTCTTCCATATGCCGTTACTGGGCTGAAAACGTCTGTTTACAGACTCCGCACAGAAAGTGTTTACAGACTGCTGAATCCACACACGTGTTTAACTCTGGAGGTTGAGTGCACACATTGACAACCATTCAGTTAGACTGCTGCGTTTTGGATTTAAATGCAGATATTTCCCTGTGCTTACTGCCCTTTCTTCCATATGCCAGAATTGGGCAGAAAAGGCCTGTTTTGAGACTCTGCACAAAAAGTGTTTGCAGACTGCGGAATCCACACACGGGTTTAACTCTGGAAGTTGAGCGCACACATTGACAACTGTTCTGTTAGATAGCTGCGTTTTGGATTTAGAAGCAGATATTTCGCTGTGCTTTCTGCCCTTTCTTCCATATGCCGGTTTTGGGCTGAAAACGCCTCTTTTGAGACTCTGCACAGAAAGTGTTTGCAGACTGCTGAATCCACACACGGGTTTATCTCTGGAAGTTGAGTGCACACATTGACAACCGTTCTGTTAGATAACTGCGTTTTGCATTTAGAAGCAGATATTTCCCTGTGCTTTCTGCCCTTTCTTCCATATGCCGGTATTGGGCTGAAAACGCCTGTTATGAGACTGCAGAGAAAGTGTTTGCAGACTGCTGAATCCACACACGGGTTTAACTCTGGAAGTTGAGGGCACACATTGACAACCGTTCTGTTAGATAGCTGCGTTTTGGATTTAGAAGCAGATATTTCCCTGTGCTTTCTGCCCTTTCTTCCATATGCCGATATTGGGCTGAAAACGTCTGCTTTGAGACTCTTCACAGAAAGTGTTTGCGGACTGCTGAATCCACACTCGGGTTTAACTCTGGAAGTTGAGTGGACATATTGACAACCGTTGTGTTAGATAGCTGCGTTTTGGATTTAGAAGCAGATATTTCCCTGTGCTTACTGCCCTTTCTTCAATATGCCCGTATTGGGCTGAAAACGCCTGTTTTGAGACTCTGCACAGAAAGTGTTTGCAGACTGCTGAATCCACACTCGGGTTTAACTCTGGAAGTTGAGTGCACACATTGACAACCGTTCTCTTAGATAGCTGCGTTTTGGATTTAGAAGCAGATATTTCCCTGTGCTTTCTGCCCTATCTTCCATATGCCGGTAAAGGGCTGAAAACGCCTGTGTTGAGACTCTGCACAGAAAGTGTTTGCAGACTGCTGAATCCACACACGGGTTTAACTCTGGAAGTTGAGTGCGCACATTGACAACCGATCTGTTATATAGCTGCATTTTGAATTTAGAAGCAGATATTTCCCTGTGCTTTCTGCCCTTTCTTCCATATGCCAGTATTTGGCTGAAAACGCCTGTTTTCAGGCTCCGCACAGAAAGTGTTAACAGACTGCTGAATCCACACACGGGTTTAACTCTGTAAGTTGAGTGAAAACATTGACAACCGTTCGGTTACATAGCTGCGTTTTGGATTTAGAAGCAGATATTTCCCTGTGCTTTCTGCCCTTTCTTCCATATGCCGGTATTGGGCTGAAAACGCCTGTTGTCAGACTCCGCACAGAAAGTGTTTACAGACTGCTGAATACACACACGGGTTTAACTCTGGACGTTGAGTGCACACATTGACAACCGTTCTGTTAGAAAGTTGCGTTTTGGATTTAGACACAGATATTTCCCTGTGCTTACTGCCCTTTATTCCATATGCCGGTATTGGGCTGAAAACGCCTGTATTGAGACTCTGCACAGAAAGTGTTTGCAGACTGCTGAATTCACACACGGGTTTAACTCTGGAAGTTGAGGGCACACATTGACAACCGTTCTGTTAGATAGCTGCGTTTTGGATTTAGAAGCAGATATTTCCCTGTGATTTCTGCCCTTTCTTCCATATGCCGATATTGGGCTAAAAACGTCTGCTTTGAGACTCTGCACAGAAAGGTTTTGCAGACTGCTGAATCCACACTCGGGTTTAACTCTGGAAGTTGAGTGGACATATTGACAACCGTTGTGTTAGATAGCTGCGTTTTGGATATAAAGCAGATATTTCCCTGTGCTTACTGCCCTTTCTTCCATATGCCGGTATTGGGCTGAAAACGCCTGTTTTGAGACTCTGCACAGAAAGTGTTTGCAGACTGCTGAATCCACACACGGGTTTAACTCTGGAAGTTGAGTGCACACATTGACAACCGTTCTGTTAGATAGCTACGTTTTGATTTAGAAGCAGATATATCACAGTGCTTACTGCCCTTTCTTCCATATGCCGGTATTGGGCTGAAAACGCCTGTTTTGATACTCTGCACAGAAAGTGTTTGCAGACTACTGAATTCACACACGGGTTTAACTCTGGAAGTTGAGT
This sequence comes from Aotus nancymaae, assembly GCF_030222135.1. Taxonomy (NCBI): domain Eukaryota; kingdom Metazoa; phylum Chordata; class Mammalia; order Primates; family Aotidae; genus Aotus; species Aotus nancymaae. The sequence continues at coordinate 66,567,078 of NW_026988447.1, read as the reverse complement.
GCACACATTGACAACCGTTCTGTTAGATAGCTGCCTTTTGGATTAGGCACAGATATTTCCCTGTGCTTACTGCCCTTTCTTCCATATTCCGGTAAAGGGCCTAAAACGCCTGTTTTGAGACTCTGCACAGAAAGAGTTTGCAGACTGCTGAATCCACACACGGGTTTAACTCTGGAAGTTGAGTGCACACATTGACAACCGATCTGTTATATAGCTGCATTTTGGATTTAGAAGCAGATATTTCCCTGTGCTTTCTGCCCTTTCTTCCATATGCCGGTATTGGGCTGAAAACGCCTGTTTTCATACTCCGCACAGAAAGTGTTTACAGACTGCTGAATACACACACGGGTTTAACTCTGGACGTTGAGTGCACACATGGACAACCGTTCTGTTAGACAGCTGCGTTTTGGATTTAGACACAGATATTTCCCTGTGCTTACTGCCCTTTCTTCCATATGCCGGTATTGGGCTGAAAACGCCTGTATTGAGACTCTGCACAGAAAGTGTTTGCAGACTGCTGAATTCACACACGGGTTTAACTCTGGAAGTTGAGCGCACACATTGACAAACGTTCTGTTAGATAGCTGCGTTTTGGATTTAGAAGCAGATATTTCCCTGTGCTTTTTGCCCTTTCTTCCATATGCCGGTATTGGGCTGAAAACGCCTGTTTTGAGACTCTGCACAGAAAGAGTTTGCAGAGTGCTGAATCCACACACGGGTTTAACTGTGGAAGTTGAGTGCGCAGATTGTCAACCGTTCTGTTAGATAGCTGCATTTTGGAATTAGACACAGATATTTCCCTGTGCTTACTGCCCTTTCTTCCATATGCCGGTATTGGGCTGAAAACGCCTGTTATGAGACTCTGCAGAGAAAGTGTTTGCAGATTGCTGAATCCACACACGGGTTTAACTCTGGAAGTTTGAGTGCACTCATTGACAACCGTTCTCTTAGATAGCTGCGTTTTGGATTCAGAAGCATATATTTCCCTGTGCTTACTGCACATTCTTCTATATGCCGGTAAAGGGCTGAAGACGCCTGTTTTGAGACTCTTCACAGAAAGTGTTTGCAGACTGCTGAATCCACACACGGGTTTAACTCTGGAAGTTGAATGCTCACATTGACAACCGTTCTGTTAGATACCTGCATTTTGGATTAAAAGCAGATATATCCCTGTGCTTTCTGCCCTTTCTTCCATATGCCGGTATTGGGCTGAAAACGCCTGTTTTGAGACTCTGCACAGAAAGTGTTTGCAGACTGCTGAATCCACACACGGGTTTAACTTTAGAAGTTGATCGCACACATTGACAAACGTTCTGTTAGATAGCTACGTTTTGGATTTAGAAGCAGATATTTCCCTGTGCTTTCTGCCCTTTCTTGCATATGCCGGTATTGGGCTGAAAACGCCTGTTTTGAGACTCTGCACAGAAAGTGTTTGCAGACTGCTGAATCCACACACGGGTTTACCTCTGGAAGTTGAATGCACACATTGACAACCGTTCTGTTAGATAGCTGTGTTTTGGATTTAGAAGCAGATATTTCCCTGTGCTTAGTGCCCTTTCTTCCATATGCCAGTAAAGGGCTGAAAACACCTGTTTTGAGACTCTGCACAGAAAGTGTTTGCAGACTGCTGAATCCACACACGGGTTTAAATCTGGAAGTTGAGGGCACACATTGACAACCGTTCTGTTAGATAGCTGCGTTTTGGATTTAGAAGCAGATATTTCCCTGTGCTTTTTGCCCTTTCTTCCATATGACGGTATTGGGCTGAAAACGCCTGTTTTGAGACTCTACACAGAAAGTGTTTGTAGACTGCTGAAATACACACGGGTTTAACTCTGGAAGTTGATTGCACACATTGACAACCGTTCTCTTAGATAGCTGCGTTTTGGATTTAGAAGCAGATAATTCCCTGTTCTTTCTGCCCTATCTTCCATATGCCGGTAAAGGGCTGAAAACGTCTGTTTTGAGACTCTGCACAGAAAGTGTTTGCAGACTGCTGAATCCACACACGGTTTTAACTGTGGAAGTTTAGTGCACACATTGACAACCATTCTGTTAGATAGCTGGGTTTTGGATTTAGAAGCAGATATTTCCTGTTCTTACTGCCCTTTCTTCCATATGCCGGTATTGGGCTGAAAACGCCTGTTTTTAGACTCTGCACAGACAGTGTTTGCAGACTCCTGAATCCCCACACGCGTTTACCTCTGGAAGTTGAATGCACACATTGACAACCGTTCTGTTAGATAGCTGCGTTTTCGATTTAGAAGCAGATATTTCCCTGTACCTACTGCCCTTTCTTCCATATGCCGGTATTGGGTTGAAAACGCCTGTTTTGAGACTCTGCACAGAAAGTGTTTGCAGACTGCTGAATCCACACACGGGTTTAACTCTGGAAGTTGAGTGCACACATTGACAACCGTTCTGTTAGATAGCTGCGTTTTGGATTTAGAAGCAGATATTTCCCTGTGCTTTCTGCCCTTTCTTCCATATGCCAGTAAAGGGCTGAAAACGCCTGTTTTGAGACTCTGCACAGAAAGTGTATGTAGACTGTTGAATCCACACACTAGTTTAACTCTGGAAGTTGAGTGCACACATTGACAACCGTTCTGTTAGATAGCTGCGTTTTGGATATAGAAGCAGATATTTCCCTGTGCTTTCTGCCCTTTCTTCGATATGCCGGTATTGGGCTGAAAACGCCTGTTTTCGGACTCCGCACAGAAAGTGTTTACAGACTGCTGAATCCACACACGTGTTTAACTCTGGAAGTTGAGTGCACACATTGACAACCATTATGTTAGACTGCTGCGTTTTGGATTTAGATGCCGATATTTCCCTGTGCTTACTGCACTTTCTTCCATATGCCGGTATTGGGCTGAAAACGCCTGTTTTGAGACTCTGCACAGAAAGTGTTTGCAGACTGCGGAATCCACACACTGATTTAACTCTGGAAGTTGAGTGCACACATTGACAACCGTTCTGTTAGTTAGCTGCGTTTTGGATTTAGAAGCAGATATTTCCCTGTGCTTTCTGCCCTTTCTTCCATATGCCGGTATTGGGCTGAAAACGCCTGTTTTGAGACTCTGCACAGAAAGTGTTTGCAGACTGCTGAATCCACACATGGGTTTAACTCTGGAAGTTGAGTGCACACATTGACAACCGTTCTGTTAAATAGCTGCGTTTTGGATTTAGAAGCAGATATTTCCCTGTGCTTTCTGCCCTTTCTTCCGTATGCCGGTATTGGGCTGAAAACGCCTGCTTTGAGACTCTGCACAGAAAGTGTTTGCAGACTACTGAATTCACACACGGGTTTAACTCTGGAAGTTGAGTGCACACATTGACAACCGTTCTGTTAGATAGCTTCCTTTTGGATTAGGCACAGATATTTCCCTGTGCTTACTGCCCTTTCTTCCATATTCCGGTAAAGGGCCTAAAACGCCTGTTTTGAGACTCTGCACAGAAAGAGTTTGCAGACTGCTGAATCCACACACGGGTTTAACTCCGGAAGTTGAGTGCACACATTGACAACCGATCTGTTATATAGCTGCATTTTGGATTTAGAAGCAGATATTTCCCTGTGCTTTCTGCCCTTTCTTCCATATGCCGGTATTGGGCTGAAAACGCCTGTTTTCATACTCCGCACAGAAAGTGTTTACAGACTGCTGAATACACACACGGGTTTAACTCTGGACGTTGAGTGCACACATGGACAACCGTTCTGTTAGACAGCTGCGTTTTGGATTTAGACACAGATATTTCCCTGTGCTTACTGCCCTTTCTTCCATATGCCGGTATTGGGCTGAAAACGCCTGTATTGAGACTCTGCACAGAAAGTGTTTGCAGACTGCTGAATTCACACACGGGTTTAATTCTGGAAGTTGAGCGCACACATTGACAAACGTTCTGTTAGATAGCTGCGTTTTGGATTTAGAAGCAGATATTTCCCTGTGCTTTTTGCCCTTTCTTCCATATGCCGGTATTGGGCTGAAAACGCCTGTTTTGAGACTCTGCACAGAAAGAATTTGCAGAGTGCTGAATCCACACACGGGTTTAACTGTGGAAGTTGAGTGCGCAGACTGTCAACCGTTCTGTTAGATAGCTGCATTTTGGAATTAGACACAGATATTTCCCTGTGCTTACTGCCCTTTCTTCCATATGCCGGTATTGGGCTGAAAACGCCTGTTATGAGACTCTGCAGAGAAAGTGTTTGCAGATTGCTGAATCCACACACGGGTTTAACTCTGGAAGTTTGAGTGCACTCATTGACAACCGTTCTCTTAGATAGCTGCGTTTTGGATTCAGAAGCATATATTTCCCTGTGCTTACTGCACATTCTTCTATATGCCGGTAAAGGGCTGAAGACGCCTGTTTTGAGACTCTTCACAGAAAGTGTTTGCAGACTGCTGAATCCACACACGGGTTTAACTCTGGAAGTTGAATGCTCACATTGACAACCGTTCTGTTAGATACCTGCATTTTGGATTAAAAGCAGATATATCCCTGTGCTTTCTGCCCTTTCTTCCATATGCCGGTATTGGGCTGAAAACGCCTGTTTTGAGACTCTGCACAGAAAGTGTTTGCAGACTGCTGAATCCACACACGGGTTTAACTTTAGAAGTTGATCGCACACATTGACAAACGTTCTGTTAGATAGCTACGTTTTGGATTTAGAAGCAGATATTTCCCTGTGCTTTCTGCCCTTTCTTGCATATGCCGGTATTGGGCTGAAAACGCCTGTTTTGAAACTCTGCACAGAAAGTGTTTGCAGACTGCTGAATCCACACACGGGTTTACCTCTGGAAGTTGAATGCACACATTGACAACCGATCTGTTAGATAGCTGTGTTTTGGATTTAGAAGCAGATATTTCCCTGTGCTTAGTGCCCTTTCTTCCATATGCCAGTAAAGGGCTGAAAACACCTGTTTTGAGACTCTGCACAGAAAGTGTTTGCAGACTGCTGAATCCACACACGGGTTTAAATCTGGAAGTTGAGGGCACACATTGACAACCGTTCTGTTAGATAGCTGCGTTTTGGATTTAGAAGCAGATATTTCCCTGTGCTTTTTGCCCTTTCTTCCATATGACGGTATTGGGCTGAAAACGCCTGTTTGAGACTCTACACAGAAAGTGTTTGTAGACTGCTGAAATACACACGGGTTTAACTCTGGAAGTTGATTGCACACATTGACAACCGTTCTCTTAGATAGCTGCGTTTTGGATTTAGAAGCAGATAATTCCCTGTTCTTTCTGCCCTATCTTCCATATGCCGGTAAAGGGCTGAAAACGTCTGTTTTGAGACTCTGCACAGAAAGTGTTTGCAGACTGCTGAATCCACACACGGTTTTAACTGTGGAAGTTTAGTGCACACATTGACAACCATTCTGTTAGATAGCTGGGTTTTGGATTTAGAAGCAGATATTTCCCTGTTCTTACTGCCCTTTCTTCCATATGCCGGTATTGGGCTGAAAACGCCTGTTTTTAGACTCTGCACAGACAGTGTTTGCAGACTCCTGAATCCCCACACGCGTTTACCTCTGGAAGTTGAATGCACACATTGACAACCGTTCTGTTAGATAGCTGCGTTTTCGATTTAGAAGCAGATATTTCCCTGTACTTACTGCCCTTTCTTCCATATGCCGGTATTGGGTTGAAAACGCCTGTTTTGAGACTCTGCACAGAAAGTGTTTGCAGACTGCTGAATCCACACACGGGTTTAACTCTGGAAGTTGAGTGCACACATTGACAACCGTTCTGTTAGATAGCTGCGTTTTGGATTTAGAAGCAGATATTTCCCTGTGCTTTCTGCCCTTTCTTCCATATGCCAGTAAAGGGCTGAAAACGCCTGTTTTGAGACTCTGCACAGAAAGTGTATGTAGACTGTTGAATCCACACACTAGTTTAACTCTGGAAGTTGAGTGCACACATTGACAACCGTTCTGTTAGATAGCTGCGTTTTGGATATAGAAGCAGATATTTCCCTGTGCTTTCTGCCCTTTCTTCGATATGCCGGTATTGGGCTTAAAACGCCTGTTTTCGGACTCCGCACAGAAAGTGTTTACAGACTGCTGAATCCACACACGTGTTTAACTCTGGAAGTTGAGTGCACACATTGACAACCATTATGTTAGACTGCTGCGTTTTGGATTTAGATGCCGATATTTCCCTGTGCTTACTGCACTTTCTTCCATATGCCGGTATTGGGCTGAAAACGCCTGTTTTGAGACTCTGCACAGAAAGTGTTTGCAGACTGCGGAATCCACACACTGATTTAACTCTGGAAGTTGAGTGCACACATTGACAACCGTTCTGTTAGTTAGCTGCGTTTTGGATTTAGAAGCAGATATTTCCCTGTGCTTTCTGCCCTTTCTTCCATATGCCGGTATTGGGCTGAAAACGCCTGTTTTGAGACTCTGCACAGAAAGTGTTTGCAGACTGCTGAATCCACACATGGGTTTAACTCTGGAAGTTGAGTGCACACATTGACAACCGTTCTGTTAGATAGCTGCGTTTTGGATTTAGAAGCAGATATTTCCCTGTGCTTTCTGCCCTTTCTTCCGTATGCCGGTATTGGGCTGAAAACGCCTGCTTTGAGACTCTGCACAGAAAGTGTTTGCAGACTGCTGAATCCACACACGGGTTTAACTGTGGATGTTGAGTGCGCAGATTGACAACCGTTCTGTTAGATAGCTGTATTTTGGATTTAGAAGCAGATATTTCCCTGTGCTTACTGCCCTTTCTTCCATATGCCGGCATTGGGCTGAAAACGCCTGTTATGAGACTCTGCACAGAAAGTGATTGCAGACTGCTGAATCCACACAGGGGTTTAACTCTGGAAGTTGAGTACACACATTGACAACCGTTCTGTTAGATAGCTGTGTTTTGGATTTAGAAGCAGATATGTCACAGTGCTTACTGCCCTTTCTTCCATATGCCGGTATTGGGCTGAAAACGCCTGTTTTGATACTCTGCACAGAAAGTGTTTGCAGACTACTGAATCCTCACATGGGTTTAACTCTGGATGTTGAGTGCACACATTGACAACCGTTCTGTTAGATAGCTGCCTTTTGGATTTAGACACAGATATTTCCCTGTGCTTACTGCCCTTTCTTCCATATGCCGGTAAAGGGCCTAAAACGCCTGTTTTGAGACTCTGCACAGAAAGAGTTTGCAGACTGCTGAATCCACACACGGGTTTAACTCTGTAAGTTGAGTGCACACATTGACAACCGTTCTGTTAGATAACTGCATTTTGGATTTAGAAGCAGATATTTCCCTGTGCTTTCTGCCCTTTCTTCCATAGGCCGGTATTTGGCTGAAAACGCCTGTTTTCAGACTCCGCACAGAAAGTGTTAACAGACTGCTGAATCCACACACGGGTTTATCTCTTTAAGTTGAGTGCACACATTGACAACCGTTCGGTTAGATAGCTGCGTTTTGGATTTAGAAGCAGATATTTCCCTGGGCTTAGTGCCCTTTCTTCCATATGCCGGTAAAGGGCTGAAAACACCTGTTTTGAGACTCTGGACAGAAAGTGTTTGCAGACTGCTGAATCCACACACGTGTTTAACTCTGGAAGTTGAGGGCACACATTGACAGCCGTTCTGTTAGATAGCTGCGTTTTGGATTTAGAAGCAGATATTTCCCTGTGCTTTCTGCCCTTTCTTCCATATGCCGATATTGGGCTGAAAACGCCTCTTTTGAGACACTGCACAGAAAGTGTTTGCAGACTGCTGAATCCACACACGGGTTTATATCTGGAAGTTGAGTGCACACATTGACAACCGTTCTGTTATATAGCTTCCTTTTGGATTTAGACGCAGATATTTCCCTGTGCTTATTGCCCTTTCTTCCATATGCCGGTATTGGGCTGAAAACGCCTGTTTTGAGACTCTGCACAGAAAGTGTTTGTAGACTGCTGAATCCACGCTCGGGTTTAACTCTGGAAGTTGAGTGCACATATTGACAACCGTTGTGTTAGATAGCTGCGTTTTGGATTTAGAAGCAGATATTTCCCTGTGCTTACTGCCCTTTCTTCCATATGCCAGTAAAGGACTGAAAAGGCCTGTTTTGAGACTCTGCACAGAAAGTGTATGTAGACTGCTGAATCCACACACTAGTTTAACTCTGGAAGTTGAGTGCACACATTGACAACCGTTCTGTTAGGTAGCTGCGTTTTGGATATAGAAGAAGATATTTCCCTGTGCTTTCTGCCCTTTCTTCCATATGCCGGTATTGGGCTGTAAACGCCTGTTTTCTGACTCCGCACAGAAAGTGTTGGCAGACTGCTGAATCCACACACGGGTTTATCTCTGGAAGTTGAGTGCACACATTGACAACCGTTCTGTTAGATAGCTGCGTTTTGGATTTAGAAGCAGATATTTCCCTGTGCTTTCTGCCCTTTCTTCCATATGCCGGTATTGGGCTGAAAACGCCTGTTTTGAGACTCTGCACAGAAAGTGTTTGCAGACTGCTGAATCCACACACGGGTTTAACTGTGGAAGTTGAGTGCGCAGAATGACAACCGTTCTGTTAGATAGCTGTATTTTGGATTTAGAAGCAGATATTTCCCTGTGCTTACTGCCCTTTCTTCCATATGCCGGTATTGGGCTGAAAACGCCTGTTTTGATACTCTGCACAGAAAGTGTTTGCAGACTACTGAATCCACACACCGGTTTAACTCTGGAAGTTGAGTGCACACATTGACAACTGTTCTGTTAGATAGCTGCCTTTTGGATTTAGACACAGATATTTCCCTGTGCTTACAACCCTTTCTTCCATATGCCGGTATTGGGCTGAAAACACCTCTTCAGAGACAGTGCACAGAAAGTGTTTGCAGGCTGCTGAATCCACACATGGGTTTAACTCTGGAAGTTGAGTGCACACATTGACAACCGTTCTGTTAGATAGCTGCCTTTTGGATTTAGACGCAGATATTTCCCTGTGCTTACTGCCCTTTCTTCCATATGCCGGTATTGGGCTGAAAACGCCTGTTTTGAGACTCTGCACAGAAAGTGTTTACAGACTGCTGAATCCACACTCGGGTTTAACTCTGGAAGTTGAGTGGACATATTGACAACCGTTGTGTTAGATAGCTGCGTTTTGGATTTAGAAGCAGATATTTCCCTGTGCTTAGTGCCCTTTCTTCCATATGCCAGTAAAGGGCTGAAAACGCCTGTTTTGAGACTCTGCACAGAAAGAGTTTGCAGACTGCTGAATCCACACACGGGTTTAACTCTGGAAGTTGAGTACACACATTGACAACCGTTCTGTTATATAGCTGCATTTTGGATTTAGAAGCAGATATTTCCCTGTGCTTTCTGCCCTTTCTTCCATATGCCGGTATTTGGCTGAAAACGCCTGTTTTCAGACTCCGCACAGAAAGTGTTAACAGACTGCTGAATCCACACACGGGTTTAACTCTGTAAATTGAGTGCACACATTGACAACCGTTCGGTTACATAGCTGCGTTTTGGATTTAGAAGCAGATATTTCCCTGTGCTTTCTGCCCTTTCTTCCATATGCCGGTATTGGGCTGAAAACGCCTGTTTTCAGACTCCGCACAGAAAGACTTTACAGACTGCTGAATCCACACTCGGGTTTAACTCTGGAAGTTGAGCGCACACATTGACAACCGTTCTGTTAGACAGCTGCGTTTTGGATTTAGAAGCATATATTTCCCTGTGCTTACTGCCCATTCTTCTATATGCCGGTAAAGGGCTGAAGACGCCTGTTTTGGGACTCTGCAGAGAAAGTGTTTGCAGACTGCTGAATCCACACACGGGTTTAACTCTGGAAGTTGAATGCTCACATTGACAACCGTTCTGATAGATAGCCGCGTTTTGGATTTAAAAGCAGATATTCCCCTGTGCTTACTGCCCTTTCTTCCATATGCCGGTATTGGGCTGAAAACGCCTGCTTTGAGACTCTGCGTAGAAAGTGTTTGCAGACTGCTGAATCCACACTCGGGTTTAACTCTGGAAGTTGAGTTCACATATTGAAAACCGTTGTGTTAGATAGCTGCGTTTTGGATTTAGAAGCAGATATTTCCCTGTGCTTCCTGCCCTTTCTTCCATATGCCGGAACTGGACTGAAAACTCCTGTTTTGAGACTCTGCACAGAAAGTGTTTGCAGACTGCTGAATCCACACACGAATTTATCTCTGGAAGTTCAGTGCACACATTAACAACCGTTCTGTTAGATAGCTGCGTTTTCGATTTAGAAGCAGATATTTCCCTGTGCTTTCTTCCCTTTCTTCCATATGCTGGTATTGGGCTGAAAACGCCTGTTTTGAGACTCTGCACAGAATGTGTTTTCAGACTGCTGAATCTACACACGGGTTTAACTCTGGAAGTTCAGTGCACACATTGACAACCGTTCTATTAGATAGCTGCATTTGGGATTTAGAAGCAGATATTTCCCTGAGCTTATTGCCCTTTCTTCAATATGCCGGTACTGGACTGAAAATGTCTGTTTTGAGACTCTGCACAGAAAGTGTTCACAGACTGCTGAATCCACACACGGATATAACTCTGGAAATTGAGTGCACACTTTGACAACCGTTCTGTTAGACAGCTACATTTTGGATTTAGAAGCAGATATTTCCCTGTGCTTACTGCCCTTTCTTCCATATGCAGGTATTGGGCTGAAAACGCCTGTTTTGAGACTCTGCACAGAAAGTGTTTGCAGACTGCTGAATCCACACTCGGGTTAAACTCTGGAAGTTGAGTGCACACAATGACAACCATTCTGTTAGATAGCTGCCTTTTGGATTTATAAGCAGATATTTCCCTGTCCTTTCTGCCGTTTTTTCCATATGCCGGTATTGGGCTGAAAACGCCTGTTTTGAGACTCTGCACAGAAAGTGTTTGCAGACTGCTGAATCCACACACGGGTTTACCTCTGGAAGTTGAGTGCACACATTGACAACCGTTTTGTTAGATAGCTGCGTTTTGGATTAAAAGCAGATATTTCCCTGTGCTTTCTGCCCTTTCTTACATATGCCGGTATTGGGCTGAAAACGCCTGTTTTGAGCCTCTGCACAGAAAGTGTTTGCAGAGTGCTGAATCTACACACGGGTTTAACTCTGGAAGTTCAGTGCACACATTGACAACCGTTCTATTAGATAGCTGCATTTGGGATTTAGCAGCACATATTTCCCTGTGCTTACTGCCCTTTCTTCCATATGCCGGTATTGGGCTGAAAACGCCTGTTTTGAGACTCTGCACAGAAAGTGTTTGCAGACTGCTGAATCCACACACGGGTAAAACTCTGGAAATTGAGTACACACTTTGACAACCGTTCTGTTAGATAGCTACATTTTGGATTTAGAAGCAGATATTTCGCTGTGCTTACTGCCCTTTCTTGCATATGCCGGTATTGGACTGAAAACGCCTGTTTTGAGCCTCTGCACAGAAAGTGTTTGCAGACTGCTGAATCCACACACGGCTTTAACTCTGGAAGTTCAGTGCACACACTGACAACCGTTCTGTTAGATAGCTGCTTTTTCAATTTAGAAGCAGATATTTCCCTGTGCCTTCTGCCCTTTCTTCCATATGCCGGTAAAGGGCTGAAAACGCCTGTTTTGAGACTCTGCACAGAATGTCTTTGCAGACTGCTGAATCCACACACTGGTTTAACTCTGGAAGTTGAGTGCACACATTGACAAACGTTCTGTTAGATAGCTGCGTTTTGGATTTAGAAGCAGATATTTCCCTGTGCTTACTGCCCTTTCTTCCACATGCCAGTACTGGGCTGAAAACGCCTGTCTTGGGACTCTGCACAGAAAGTGTTTGCAGACTGCTGAATCCACACACGGGCATAACTCTGGAAATTGAGTGCACACTTTGACAACCGTTCTGTTAGATAGCTACATTTTGGATTTAGAAGCAGATATTCCCCGAGCTTACTGCCCTTTCTTCCATATGCCGGTATTGGGCTGAAAATGCCTGTTTTGAGACTCCGCACAGAAAGTACTTGCAGACTGCTGAATCCACACACGGGTTTAACTCTGAAAGTTGAATGCACACATTGACAAACGTTCTGCTGGATAGCTGCGTTTTGGATTTGGAAGCAGATATTTCCCTGGGCTTACTGCCCTTTCTTCCATATGCCGGTAAAGGGCCTAAAACGCCTGTTTTGAGACTCTGCACAGAAAGAGTTTGCAGACTGCTGAATCCACACACGGGTTTAACTCTGTAAGTTGAGTGCACACATTGACAACCGTTCTGTTAGATAACTGCATTTTGGATTTAGAAGCAGATATTTCCCTGTGCTTTCTGCCCTTTCTTCCATAGGCCGGTATTTGGCTGAAAACGCCTGTTTTCAGACTCCGCACAGAAAGTGTTAACAGACTGCTGAATCCACACACGGGTTTATCTCTTTAAGTTGAGTGCACACATTGACAACCGTTCGGTTAGATAGCTGCGTTTTGGATTTAGAAGCAGATATTTCCCTGGGCTTAGTGCCCTTTCTTCCATATGCCGGTAAAGGGCTGAAAACACCTGTTTTGAGACTCTGGACAGAAAGTGTTTGCAGACTGCTGAATCCACACACGGGTTTAACTCTGGAAGTTGAGGGCACACATTGACAGCCGTTCTGTTAGATAGCTGCGTTTTGGATTTAGAAGCAGATATTTCCCTGTGCTTTCTGCCCTTTCTTCCATATGCCGAAATTGGGCTGAAAACGCCTCTTTTGAGACACTGCACAGAAAGTGTTTGCAGACTGCTGAATCCACACACGGGTTTATATCTGGAAGTTGAGTGCACACATTGACAACCGTTCTGTTATATAGCTTCCTATTGGATTTAGACGCAGATATTTCCCTGTGCTTACTGCCCTTTCTTCCATATGCCGGTATTGGGCTGAAAACGCCTGTTTTGAGACTCTGCACAGAAAGTGTTTGTAGACTGCTGAATCCACACTCGGGTTTAACTCTGGAAGTTGAGTGCACATATTGACAACCGTTGTGTTAGATAGCTGCGTTTTGGATTTAGAAGCAGATATTTCCCTGTGCTTACTGCCCTTTCTTCCATATGCTAGTAAAGGACTGAAAACGCCTGTTTTGAGACTCTGCACAGAAAGTGTATGTAGACTGCTGAATCCACACACTAGTTTAACTCTGGAAGTTGATTGCACACATTGACAACCGTTCTGTTAGATAGCTGCGTTTTGGATATAGAAGAAGATATTTCCCTGTGCTTTCTGCCCTTTCTTCCATATGCCGGTATTGGGCTGTAAACGCCTGTTTTCTGACTCCGCACAGAAAGTGTTGGCAGACTGCTGAATCCACACACGGGTTTATCTCTGGAAGTTGAGTGCACACATTGACAACCGTTCTGTTAGATAGCTGCGTTTTGGATTTAGAAGCAGATATTTCCCTGTGCTTTCTGCCCTTTCTTCCATATGCCGGTATTGGGCTGAAAACGCCTCTTTTGAGACTCTGCACAGAAAGTGTTTGCAGACTGCTGAATCCACACACGGGTTTAACTCTGGAAGTTGAGTGCGCAGATTGACAACCGTTCTGTTAGATAGCTGTATTTTGGATTTAGAAGCAGATATTTCCCTGTGCTTACTGCCCTTTCTTCCATATGCCGGTATTGGGCTGAAAACGCCTGTTATGAGACTCTGCACAGAAAGTGTTTCCAGACTGCTGAATCCACACACGGGTTTAACTCTGGAAGTTGAGTGCACACATTGACAACCGTTCTGTTAGAGAGCTGCGTTTTGGATTTAGAAGCAGATATAACACAGTGCTTACTGCCCCTTCTTCCATATGCCGGTATTGGGCTGAAAACGCCTGTTTTGATACTCTGCACAGAAAGTGTTTGCAGACTACTGAATCCACACACGGGTTTAACTCTGGAAGTTGAGTGCACACATTGACAACCGTTCTGTTAGATAGCTGCCTTTTGGATTTAGACACAGATATTTCCCTGTGCTTACAACCCTTTCTTCCATATGCTGGTATTGGGCTGAAAACGCCTCTTCAGAGACACTGCACAGAAAGTGTTTGCAGGCTGCTGAATCCACACATGGGTTTAACTCTGGAAGTTGAGTGCACACATGGACAACCGTTCTGTTAGATAGCTGCCTTTTGGATTTAGACGCAGATATTTCCCTGTGCTTACTGCCCTTTCTTCCATATGCCGGTATTGGGCTGAAAACGCCTGTTTTGAGACTCTGCACAGAAAGTGTTTACAGACTGCTGAATCCACACTCGGGTTTAACTCTGGAAGTTGAGTGCACATATTGACAACCGTTGTGTTAGATAGCTGCGTTTTGGATTTAGAAGCAGATATTTCCCTGTGCTTAGTGCCCTTTCTTCCATATGCCAGTAAAGGGCTGAAAACGCCTGTTTTGAGACTCTGCACAGAAAGAGTTTGCAGACTGCTGAATCCACACACGGGTTTAACTCTGGAAGTTGAGTACACACATTGACAACCGTTCTGTTATATAGCTGCATTTTGGATTTAGAAGCAGATATTTCCCTGTGCTTTCTGCCCTTTCTTCCATATGCCGGTATTTGGCTGAAAACGCCTGTTTTCAGACTCCGCACAGAAAGTGTTAACAGACTGCTGAATCCACACACGGGTTTAACTCTGTAAATTGAGTGCACACATTGACAACCGTTCGGTTACATAGCTGCGTTTTGGATTTAGAAGCAGATATTTCCCTGTGCTTTCTGCCCTTTCTTCCATATGCCGGTATTGGGCTGAAAACGCCTGTTTTCAGACTCCGCACAGAAAGACTTTACAGACTGCTGAATCCACACTCGGGGTTAACTCTGGAAGTTGAGCGCACACATTGACAACCGTTCTGTTAGACAGCTGCGTTTTGGATTTAGAAGCATATATTTCCCTGTGCTTACTGCACATTCTTCTATATGCCGGTAAAGGGCTGAAGACGCCTGTTTTGGGACTCTGCAGAGAAAGTGTTTGCAGACTGCTGAATCCACACACGGGTTTAACTCTGGAAGTTGAATGCTCACATTGACAACCGTTCTGATAGATAGCCGCGTTTTGGATTTAAAAGCAGATATTCCCCTGTGCTTACTGCCCTTTCTTCCATATTCCGGTATTGGGCTGAAAACGCCTGCTTTGAGACTCTGCGTAGAAAGTGTTTGCAGACTGCTGAATCCACACTCGGGTTTAACTCTGGAAGTTGAGTGCACATATTGAAAACCGTTGTGTTAGATAGCTGCGTTTTGGATTTAGAAGCAGATATTTCCCTGTGCTTCCTGCCCTTTCTTCCATATGCCGGAACTGGACTGAAAACTCCTGTTTTGAGACTCTGCACAGAAAGTGTTTGCAGACTGCTGAATCCACACACGAATTTATCTCTGGAAGTTCAGTGCACACATTAACAACCGTTCTGTTAGATAGCTGCGTTTTCGATTTAGAAGCAGATATTTCCCTGTGCTTTCTTCCCTTTCTTCCATATGCTGGTATTGGGCTGAAAACGCCTGTTTTGAGACTCTGCACAGAATGTGTTTTCAGACTGCTGAATCTACACACGGGTTTAACTCTGGAAGTTCAGTGCACACATTGACAACCGTTCTATTAGATAGCTGCATTTGGGATTTAGAAGCAGATATTTCCCTGAGCTTATTGCCCTTTCTTCAATATGCCGGTACTGGACTGAAAATGTCTGTTTTGAGACTCTGCACAGAAAGTGTTCACAGACTGCTGAATCCACACACGGATATAACTCTGGAAATTGAGTGCACACTTTGACAACCGTTCTGTTAGACAGCTACATTTTGGATTTAGAAGCAGATATTTCCCTGTGCTTACTGCCCTTTCTTCCATATGCAGGTATTGGGCTGAAAACGCCTGTTTTGAGACTCTGCACAGAAAGTGTTTCCAGACTGCTGAATCCACACTCGGGTTAAACTCTGGAAGTTGAGTGCACACAATGACAACCATTCTGTTAGATAGCTGCCTTTTGGATTTATAAGCAGATATTTCCCTGTCCTTTCTGCCGTATTTTCCATATGCCGGTATTGGGCTGAAAACGCCTGTTTTGAGACTCTGCACAGAAAGTGTTTGCAGACTGCTGAATCCACACACGGGTTTACCTCTGGAAGTTGAGTGCACACATTGACAACCGTTTTGTTAGATAGCTGCGTTTTGGATTAAAAGCAGATATTTCCCTGTGCTTTCTGCCCTTTCTTACATATGCCGGTATTGGGCTGAAAACGCCTGTTTTGAGTCTCTGCACAGAAAGTGTTTGCAGAGTGCTGAATCTACACACGGGTTTAACTCTGGAAGTTCAGTGCACACATTGACAACCGTTCTATTAGATAGCTGCATTTGGGATTTAGAAGCACATATTTCCCTGTGCTTACTGCCCTTTCTTCCATATGCCGGTATTGGGCTGAAAACGCCTGTTTTGAGACTCTGCACAGAAAGTGTTTGCAGACTGCTGAATCCACACACGGGTAAAACTCTGGAAATTGAGTACACACTTTGACAACCGTTCTGTTAGATAGCTACATTTTGGATTTAGAAGCAGATATTTCGCTGTGCTTACTGCCCTTTCTTGCATATGCCGGTATTGGACTGAAAACGCCTGTTTTGAGACTCCGCACAGAAAGTGCTTGCAGACTGCTGAATCCACACACGGGTTTAACTCTGGAAGTTGAATGCACACATTGACAAACGTTCTGTTAGATAGCTACCTTTTGGATTTAGAAGCAGATATTTCCCTGTGCTTACTCCCTTTTTTTCCATATGTCGGTATTGGGCTGAAAACGACTGTTTTGTGACTCTGCACAGAAAGTGTTTGCAGACTGCAGAATCCACACACGGGTTTAACTCTGGAAGTTGAGTGCACACATTGACAACCGTTCTGTTAGATAGCTGCGTTTTGGAATTAGAAGCAGATATTTCACTGTGCTTTCTGCCCTTTCTTCCATATGAAAGTATGGGGCTGAAAACGCCTGTTTTGAGCCTCTGCACAGAAAGTGTTTGCAGACTGCTGAATCCACACACGGCTTTAACTCTGGAAGTTCAGTGCACACACTGACAACCGTTCTGTTAGATAGCTGCTTTTTCAATTTAGAAGCAGATATTTCCCTGTGCCTTCTGCCCTTTCTTCCATATGCCGGTAAAGGGCTGAAAACGCCTGTTTTGAGACTCTGCACAGAATGTCTTTGCAGACTGCTGAATCCACACACTGGTTTAACTCTGGAAGTTGAGTGCACACATTGACAAACGTTCTGTTAGATAGCTGCGTTTTGGATTTAGAAGCAGATATTTCCCTGTGCTTACTGCCCTTTCTTCCACATGCCAGTACTGGGCTGAAAACGCCTGTCTTGGGACTCTGCACAGAAAGTGTTTGCAGACTGCTGAATCCACACACGGGCATAACTCTGGAAATTGAGTGCACACTTTGACAACCGTTCTGTTAGATAGCTACATTTTGGATTTAGAAGCAGATATTCCCCGAGCTTACTGCCCTTTCTTCCATATGCCGGTATTGGGCTGAAAATGCCTGTTTTGAGACTCCGCACAGAAAGTACTTGCAGACTGCTGAATCCACACACGGGTTTAACTCTGAAAGTTGAATGCACACATTGACAAACGTTCTGCTGGATAGCTGCGTTTTGGATTTGGAAGCTGATATTTCCCTGGGCTTACTGCCCTTTCTTCCATAAGCCGGTAAAGGGCCTAAAACGCCTGTTTTGAGACTCTGCACAGAAAGAGTTTGCAGACTGCTGAATCCACAAACGGGTTTAACTCTGTAAGTTCAGTGCACACATTGACAACCCTTCTGTTAGATAACTGCATTTTGGATTTAGAAGCAGATATTTCCCTGTGCTTTCTGCCCTTTCTTCCATAGGCCGGTATTTGGCTGAAAACGCCTGTTTTCAGACTCCGCACAGAAAGTGTTAACAGACTGCTGAATCCACACACGGGTTTATCTCTTTAAGTTGAGTGCACACATTGACAACCGTTCGGTTAGATAGCTGCGTTTTGGATTTAGAAGCAGATATTTCCCTGGGCTTAGTGCCCTTTCTTCCATATGCCGGTAAAGGGCTGAAAACACCTGTTTTGAGACTCTGGACAGAAAGTGTTTGCAGACTGCTGAATCCACACACGGGTTTAACTCTGGAAGTTGAGGGCACACATTGACAGCCGTTCTGTTAGATAGCTGCGTTTTGGATTTAGAAGCAGATATTTCCCTGTGCTTTCTGCCCTTTCTTCCATATGCCGAAATTGGGCTGAAAACGCCTCTTTTGAGACACTGCACAGAAAGTGTTTGCAGACTGCTGAATCCACACACGGGTTTATATCTGGAAGTTGAGTGCACACATTGACAACCGTTCTGTTATATAGCTTCCTATTGGATTTAGACGCAGATATTTCCCTGTGCTTACTGCCCTTTCTTCCATATGCCGGTATTGGGCTGAAAACGCCTGTTTTGAGACTCTGCACAGAAAGTGTTTGTAGACTGCTGAATCCACACTCGGGTTTAACTCTGGAAGTTGAGTGCACATATTGACAACCGTTGTGTTAGATAGCTGCGTTTTGGATTTAGAAGCAGATATTTCCCTGTGCTTACTGCCCTTTCTTCCATATGCTAGTAAAGGACTGAAAACGCCTGTTTTGAGACTCTGCACAGAAAGTGTATGTAGACTGCTGAATCCACACACTAGTTTAACTCTGGAAGTTGATTGCACACATTGACAACCGTTCTGTTAGATAGCTGCGTTTTGGATATAGAAGAAGATATTTCCCTGTGCTTTCTGCCCTTTCTTCCATATGCCGGTATTGGGCTGTAAACGCCTGTTTTCTGACTCCGCACAGAAAGTGTTGGCAGACTGCTGAATCCACACACGGGTTTATCTCTGGAAGTTGAGTGCACACATTGACAACCGTTCTGTTAGATAGCTGCGTTTTGGATTTAGAAGCAGATATTTCCCTGTGCTTTCTGCCCTTTCTTCCATATGCCGGTATTGGGCTGAAAACGCCTGTTTTGAGACTCCGCACAGAAAGTGTTTGCAGACTGCTGAATCCACACACGGGTTTAACTGTGGAAGTTGAGTGCGCAGATTGACAACCGTTCTGTTAGATAGCTGTATTTTGGATTTAGAAGCAGATATTTCCCTGTGCTTACTGCCCTTTCTTCCATATGCCGGTATTGGGCTGAAAACGCCTGTTTTGAGACTCTGCACAGAAAGTGTTTGCATACTGCTGAATCCACACACGGGTTTACCTCTGGAAGTTGAGTGCACACATTGACAACCGTTTTGTTAGATAGCTGCGTTTTGGATTAAAAGCAGATATTTCCCTGTGCTTTCTGCCCTTTCTTACATATGCCGGTATTGGGCTGAAAACGCCTGTTTTGAGCCTCTGCACAGAAAGTGTTTGCAGAGTGCTGAATCTACACACGGGTTTAACTCTGGAAGTTCAGTGCACACATTGACAACCGTTCTATTAGATAGCTGCATTTGGGATTTAGCAGCACATATTTCCCTGTGCTTACTGCCCTTTCTTCCATATGCCGGTATTGGGCTGAAAACGCCTGTTTTGAGACTCTGCACAGAAAGTGTTTGCAGACTGCTGAATCCACACACGGGTAAAACTCTGGAAATTGAGTACACACTTTGACAACCGTTCTGTTAGATAGCTACATTTTGGATTTAGAAGCAGATATTTCGCTGTGCTTACTGCCCTTTCTTGCATATGCCGGTATTGGACTGAAAACGCCTGTTTTGAGCCTCTGCACAGAAAGTGTTTGCAGACTGCTGAATCCACACACGGCTTTAACTCTGGAAGTTCAGTGCACACACTGACAACCGTTCTGTTAGATAGCTGCTTTTTCAATTTAGAAGCAGATATTTCCCTGTGCCTTCTGCCCTTTCTTCCATATGCCGGTAAAGGGCTGAAAACGCCTGTTTTGAGACTCTGCACAGAATGTCTTTGCAGACTGCTGAATCCACACACTGGTTTAACTCTGGAAGTTGAGTGCACACATTGACAAACGTTCTGTTAGATAGCTGCGTTTTGGATTTAGAAGCAGATATTTCCCTGTGCTTACTGCCCTTTCTTCCACATGCCAGTACTGGGCTGAAAACGCCTGTCTTGGGACTCTGCACAGAAAGTGTTTGCAGACTGCTGAATCCACACACGGGCATAACTCTGGAAATTGAGTGCACACTTTGACAACCGTTCTGTTAGATAGCTACATTTTGGATTTAGAAGCAGATATTCCCCGAGCTTACTGCCCTTTCTTCCATATGCCGGTATTGGGCTGAAAATGCCTGTTTTGAGACTCCGCACAGAAAGTACTTGCAGACTGCTGAATCCACACACGGGTTTAACTCTGAAAGTTGAATGCACACATTGACAAACGTTCTGCTGGATAGCTGCGTTTTGGATTTGGAAGCAGATATTTCCCTGGGCTTACTGCCCTTTCTTCCATATGCCGGTAAAGGGCCTAAAACGCCTGTTTTGAGACTCTGCACAGAAAGAGTTTGCAGACTGCTGAATCCACACACGGGTTTAACTCTGTAAGTTGAGTGCACACATTGACAACCGTTCTGTTAGATAACTGCATTTTGGATTTAGAAGCAGATATTTCCCTGTGCTTTCTGCCCTTTCTTCCATAGGCCGGTATTTGGCTGAAAACGCCTGTTTTCAGACTCCGCACAGAAAGTGTTAACAGACTGCTGAATCCACACACGGGTTTATCTCTTTAAGTTGAGTGCACACATTGACAACCGTTCGGTTAGATAGCTGCGTTTTGGATTTAGAAGCAGATATTTCCCTGGGCTTAGTGCCCTTTCTTCCATATGCCGGTAAAGGGCTGAAAACACCTGTTTTGAGACTCTGGACAGAAAGTGTTTGCAGACTGCTGAATCCACACACGGGTTTAACTCTGGAAGTTGAGGGCACACATTGACAGCCGTTCTGTTAGATAGCTGCGTTTTGGATTTAGAAGCAGATATTTCCCTGTGCTTTCTGCCCTTTCTTCCATATGCCGAAATTGGGCTGAAAACGCCTCTTTTGAGACACTGCACAGAAAGTGTTTGCAGACTGCTGAATCCACACACGGGTTTATATCTGGAAGTTGAGTGCACACATTGACAACCGTTCTGTTATATAGCTTCCTATTGGATTTAGACGCAGATATTTCCCTGTGCTTACTGCCCTTTCTTCCATATGCCGGTATTGGGCTGAAAACGCCTGTTTTGAGACTCTGCACAGAAAGTGTTTGTAGACTGCTGAATCCACACTCGGGTTTAACTCTGGAAGTTGAGTGCACATATTGACAACCGTTGTGTTAGATAGCTGCGTTTTGGATTTAGAAGCAGATATTTCCCTGTGCTTACTGCCCTTTCTTCCATATGCTAGTAAAAGACTGAAAACGCCTGTTTTGAGACTCTGCACAGAAAGTGTATGTAGACTGCTGAATCCACACACTAGTTTAACTCTGGAAGTTGATTGCACACATTGACAACCGTTCTGTTAGATAGCTGCGTTTTGGATATAGAAGAAGATATTTCCCTGTGCTTTCTGCCCTTTCTTCCATATGCCGGTATTGGGCTGTAAACGCCTGTTTTCTGACTCCGCACAGAAAGTGTTGGCAGACTGCTGAATCCACACACGGGTTTATCTCTGGAAGTTGAGTGCACACATTGACAACCGTTCTGTTAGATAGCTGCGTTTTGGATTTAGAAGCAGATATTTCCCTGTGCTTTCTGCACTTTCTTCCATATGCCGGTATTGGGCTGAAAACGCCTGTTTTGAGACTCTGCACAGAAAGTGTTTGCAGACTGCTGAATCCACACACGGGTTTAACTGTGGAAGTTGAGTGCGCAGATTGACAACCGTTCTGTTAGATAGCTGTATTTTGGATTTAGAAGCAGATATTTCCCTGTGCTTACTGCCCTTTCTTCCATATGCCGGTATTGGGCTGAAAACGCCTGTTATGAGACTCTGCACAGAAAGTGTTTCCAGACTGCTGAATCCACACACGGGTTTAACTCTGGAAGTTGAGTGCACACATTGACAACCGTTCTGTTAGAGAGCTGCGTTTTGGATTTAGAAGCAGATATAACACAGTGCTTACTGCCCCTTCTTCCATATGCCGGTATTGGGCTGAAAACGCCTGTTTTGATACTCTGCACAGAAAGTGTTTGCAGACTACTGAATCCACACACGGGTTTAACTCTGGAAGTTGAGTGCACACATTGACAACCGTTCTGTTAGATAGCTGCCTTTTGGATTTAGACACAGATATTTCCCTGTGCTTACAACCCTTTCTTCCATATGCTGGTATTGGGCTGAAAACGCCTCTTCAGAGACACTGCACAGAAAGTGTTTGCAGGCTGCTGAATCCACACATGGGTTTAACTCTGGAAGTTGAGTGCACACATGGACAACCGTTCTGTTAGATAGCTGCCTTTTGGATTTAGACGCAGATATTTCCCTGTGCTTACTGCCCTTTCTTCCATATGCCGGTATTGGGCTGAAAACGCCTGTTTTGAGACTCTGCACAGAAAGTGTTTACAGACTGCTGAATCCACACTCGGGTTTAACTCTGGAAGTTGAGTGCACATATTGACAACCGTTGTGTTAGATAGCTGCGTTTTGGATTTAGAAGCAGATATTTCCCTGTGCTTAGTGCCCTTTCTTCCATATGCCAGTAAAGGGCTGAAAACGCCTGTTTTGAGACTCTGCACAGAAAGAGTTTGCAGACTGCTGAATCCACACACGGGTTTAACTCTGGAAGTTGAGTACACACATTGACAACCGTTCTGTTATATAGCTGCATTTTGGATTTAGAAGCAGATATTTCCCTGTGCTTTCTGCCCTTTCTTCCATATGCCGGTATTTGGCTGAAAACGCCTGTTTTCAGACTCCGCACACAAAGTGTTAACAGACTGCTGAATCCACACACGGGTTTAACTCTGTAAATTGAGTGCACACATTGACAACCGTTCGGTTACATAGCTGCGTTTTGGATTTAGAAGCAGATATATCCCTGTGCTTTCTGCCCTTTCTTCCATATGCCGGTATTGGGCTGAAAACGCCTGTTTTCAGACTCCGCACAGAAAGACTTTACAGACTGCTGAATCCACACTCGGGGTTAACTCTGGAAGTTGAGCGCACACATTGACAACCGTTCTGTTAGACAGCTGCGTTTTGGATTTAGAAGCATATATTTCCCTGTGCTTACTGCACATTCTTCTATATGCCGGTAAAGGGCTGAAGACGCCTGTTTTGGGACTCTGCAGAGAAAGTGTTTGCAGACTGCTGAATCCACACACGGGTTTAACTCTGGAAGTTGAATGTTCACATTGACAACCGTTCTGATAGATAGCCGCGTTTTGGATTTAAAAGCAGATATTCCCCTGTGCTTACTGCCCTTTCTTCCATATGCCGGTATTGGGCTGAAAACGCCTGCTTTGAGACTCTGCGTAGAAAGTGTTTGCAGACTGCTGAATCCACACTCGGGTTTAACTCTGGAAGTTGAGTGCACATATTGAAAACCGTTGTGTTAGATAGCTGCGTTTTGGATTTAGAAGCAGATATTTCCCTGTGCTTCCTGCCCTTTCTTCCATATGCCGGAACTGGACTGAAAACTCCTGTTTTGAGACTCTGCACAGAAAGTGTTTGCAGACTGCTGAATCCACACACGAATTTATCTCTGGAAGTTCAGTGCACACATTAACAACCGTTCTGTTAGATAGCTGCGTTTTCGATTTAGAAGCAGATATTTCCCTGTGCTTTCTTCCCTTTCTTCCATATGCTGGTATTGGGCTGAAAACGCCTGTTTTGAGACTCTGCACAGAATGTGTTTTCAGACTGCTGAATCTACACACGGGTTTAACTCTGGAAGTTCAGTGCACACATTGACAACCGTTCTATTAGATAGCTGCATTTGGGATTTAGAAGCAGATATTTCCCTGAGCTTATTGCCCTTTCTTCAATATGCCGGTACTGGACTGAAAATGTCTGTTTTGAGACTCTGCACAGAAAGTGTTCACAGACTGCTGAATCCACACACGGATATAACTCTGGAAATTGAGTGCACACTTTGACAACCGTTCTGTTAGACAGCTACATTTTGGATTTAGAAGCAGATATTTCCCTGTGCTTACTGCCCTTTCTTCCATATGCAGGTATTGGGCTGAAAACGCCTGTTTTGAGACTCTGCACAGAAAGTGTTTCCAGACTGCTGAATCCACACTCGGGTTAAACTCTGGAAGTTGAGTGCACACAATGACAACCATTCTGTTAGATAGCTGCCTTTTGGATTTATAAGCAGATATTTCCCTGTCCTTTCTGCCGTATTTTCCATATGCCGGTATTGGGCTGAAAACGCCTGTTTTGAGACTCTGCACAGAAAGTGTTTGCAGACTGCTGAATCCACACACGGGTTTACCTCTGGAAGTTGAGTGCACACATTGACAACCGTTTTGTTAGATAGCTGCGTTTTGGATTAAAAGCAGATATTTCCCTGTGCTTTCTGCCCTTTCTTACATATGCCGGTATTGGGCTGAAAACGCCTGTTTTGAGCCTCTGCACAGAAAGTGTTTGCAGAGTGCTGAATCTACACACGGGTTTAACTCTGGAAGTTCAGTGCACACATTGACAACCGTTCTATTAGATAGCTGCATTTGGGATTTAGAAGCACATATTTCCCTGTGCTTACTGCCCTTTCTTCCATATGCCGGTATTGGGCTGAAAACGCCTGTTTTGAGACTCTGCACAGAAAGTGTTTGCAGACTGCTGAATCCACACACGGGTAAAACTCTGGAAATTGAGTACACACTTTGACAACCGTTCTGTTAGATAGCTACATTTTGGATTTAGAAGCAGATATTTCGCTGTGCTTACTGCCCTTTCTTGCATATGCCGGTATTGGACTGAAAACGCCTGTTTTGAGACTCCGCACAGAAAGTGCTTGCAGACTGCTGAATCCACACACGGGTTTAACTCTGGAAGTTGAATGCACACATTGACAAACGTTCTGTTAGATAGCTACCTTTTGGATTTAGAAGCAGATATTTCCCTGTGCTTACTCCCTTTTTTTCCATATGTCGGTATTGGGCTGAAAACGACTGTTTTGTGACTCTGCACAGAAAGTGTTTGCAGACTGCAGAATCCACACACGGGTTTAACTCTGGAAGTTGAGTGCACACATTGACAACCGTTCTGTTAGATAGCTGCGTTTTGGAATTAGAAGCAGATATTTCACTGTGCTTTCTGCCCTTTCTTCCATATGAAAGTATGGGGCTGAAAACGCCTGTTTTGAGCCTCTGCACAGAAAGTGTTTGCAGACTGCTGAATCCACACACGGCTTTAACTCTGGAAGTTCAGTGCACACACTGACAACCGTTCTGTTAGATAGCTGCTTTTTCAATTTAGAAGCAGATATTTCCCTGTGCCTTCTGCCCTTTCTTCCATATGCCGGTAAAGGGCTGAAAACGCCTGTTTTGAGACTCTGCACAGAATGTCTTTGCAGACTGCTGAATCCACACACTGGTTTAACTCTGGAAGTTGAGTGCACACATTGACAAACGTTCTGTTAGATAGCTGCGTTTTGGATTTAGAAGCAGATATTTCCCTGTGCTTACTGCCCTTTCTTCCACATGCCAGTACTGGGCTGAAAACGCCTGTCTTGGGACTCTGCACAGAAAGTGTTTGCAGACTGCTGAATCCACACACGGGCATAACTCTGGAAATTGAGTGCACACTTTGACAACCGTTCTGTTAGATAGCTACATTTTGGATTTAGAAGCAGATATTCCCCGAGCTTACTGCCCTTTCTTCCATATGCCGGTATTGGGCTGAAAATGCCTGTTTTGAGACTCCGCACAGAAAGTACTTGCAGACTGCTGAATCCACACACGGGTTTAACTCTGAAAGTTGAATGCACACATTGACAAACGTTCTGCTGGATAGCTGCGTTTTGGATTTGGAAGCTGATATTTCCCTGGGCTTACTGCCCTTTCTTCCATAAGCCGGTAAAGGGCCTAAAACGCCTGTTTTGAGACTCTGCACAGAAAGAGTTTGCAGACTGCTGAATCCACAAACGGGTTTAACTCTGTAAGTTGAGTGCACACATTGACAACCCTTCTGTTAGATAACTGCATTTTGGATTTAGAAGCAGATATTTCCCTGTGCTTTCTGCCCTTTCTTCCATAGGCCGGTATTTGGCTGAAAACGCCTGTTTTCAGACTCCGCACAGAAAGTGTTAACAGACTGCTGAATCCACACACGGGTTTATCTCTTTAAGTTGAGTGCACACATTGACAACCGTTCGGTTAGATAGCTGCGTTTTGGATTTAGAAGCAGATATTTCCCTGGGCTTAGTGCCCTTTCTTCCATATGCCGGTAAAGGGCTGAAAACACCTGTTTTGAGACTCTGGACAGAAAGTGTTTGCAGACTGCTGAATCCACACACGGGTTTAACTCTGGAAGTTGAGGGCACACATTGACAGCCGTTCTGTTAGATAGCTGCGTTTTGGATTTAGAAGCAGATATTTCCCTGTGCTTTCTGCCCTTTCTTCCATATGCCGAAATTGGGCTGAAAACGCCTCTTTTGAGACACTGCACAGAAAGTGTTTGCAGACTGCTGAATCCACACACGGGTTTATATCTGGAAGTTGAGTGCACACATTGACAACCGTTCTGTTATATAGCTTCCTATTGGATTTAGACGCAGATATTTCCCTGTGCTTACTGCCCTTTCTTCCATATGCCGGTATTGGGCTGAAAACGCCTGTTTTGAGACTCTGCACAGAAAGTGTTTGTAGACTGCTGAATCCACACTCGGGTTTAACTCTGGAAGTTGAGTGCACATATTGACAACCGTTGTGTTAGATAGCTGCGTTTTGGATTTAGAAGCAGATATTTCCCTGTGCTTACTGCCCTTTCTTCCATATGCTAGTAAAGGACTGAAAACGCCTGTTTTGAGACTCTGCACAGAAAGTGTATGTAGACTGCTGAATCCACACACTAGTTTAACTCTGGAAGTTGATTGCACACATTGACAACCGTTCTGTTAGATAGCTGCGTTTTGGATATAGAAGAAGATATTTCCCTGTGCTTTCTGCCCTTTCTTCCATATGCCGGTATTGGGCTGTAAACGCCTGTTTTCTGACTCCGCACAGAAAGTGTTGGCAGACTGCTGAATCCACACACGGGTTTATCTCTGGAAGTTGAGTGCACACATTGACAACCGTTCTGTTAGATAGCTGCGTTTTGGATTTAGAAGCAGATATTTCCCTGTGCTTTCTGCCCTTTCTTCCGTATGCCGGTATTGGGCTGAAAACGCCTGTTTTGAGACTCCGCACAGAAAGTGTTTGCAGACTGCTGAATCCACACACGGGTTTAACTGTGGAAGTTGAGTGCGCAGATTGACAACCGTTCTGTTAGATAGCTGTATTTTGGATTTAGAAGCAGATATTTCCCTGTGCTTACTGCCCTTTCTTCCATATGCCGGTATTGGGCTGAAAACGCCTGTTATGAGACTCTGCACAGAAAGTGTTTGCAGACTGCTGAATCCACACACGGGTTTAACTCTGGAAGTTGAGTGCACACATTGACAACCGTTCTGTTAGATAGCTGCGTTTTGGATTTAGAAGCAGATATATCACAGTGCTTACTGCCCTTTCTTCCATATGCCGGTATTGGGCTGAAAACGCCTGTTTTGATACTCTGCACAGAAAGTGTTTGCAGACTACTGAATCCACACACGGGTTTAACTCTGGAAGTTGAGTGCACACATTGACAACCGTTCTGTTAGATAGCTGCCTTTTGGATTTAGACACAGATATTTCCCTGTGCTTACAACCCTTTCTTCCATATGCCGGTATTGGGCTGAAAACGCCTCTTCAGAGACACTGCACAGAAAGTGTTTGCAGGCTGCTGAATCCACACATGGGTTTAACTCTGGAAGTTGAGTGCACACATGGACAACCGTTCTGTTAGATAGCTGCCTTTTGGATTTAGACGCAGATATTTCCCTGTGCTTACTGCCCTTTCTTCCATATGCCGGTATTGGGCTGAAAACGCCTGTTTTGAGACTCTGCACAGAAAGTGTTTACAGACTGCTGAATCCACACTCGGGTTTAACTCTGGAAGTTGAGTGCACATATTGACAACCATTCTGTTAGATAGCTGCGTTTTTTATTTAGAAGTCGATATTTCCCTGTGCTTTCTGCCCTTACTTCCATATTCCGGTGCTGAGCTGAAAACGCTTGTTTTGAGACTCTGCACAGAAAGTGTTTGCAGACTGTTGAATCCACACACGGGTTTAACTCTGGAAGTTGAGTGCACACATTGACAACCGCTTTGTTAGATAGCTGCGTTTTGGATTTAGAAGCAGATATTTCCCTGTGATTTCTGCCCTTTCTTCCATATGCCGGTATTTGGCTGAAAACGCCTGTTTTCAGACTCCGCACAGAAAGTGTTAACAGACTGCTGAATCCACACACGGGTTTAACTCTGTAAATTGAGTGCACACATTGACAACCGTTCGGTTACATAGCTGCGTTTTGGATTTAGAAGCAGATATTTCCCTGTGCTTTCTGCCCTTTCTTCCATATGCCGGTATTGGGCTGAAAACGCCTGTTTTCAGACTCCGCACAGAAAGACTTTACAGACTGCTGAATCCACACTCGGGTTTAACTCTGGAAGTTGAGCGCACACATTGACAACCGTTCTGTTAGACAGCTGCGTTTTGGATTTAGAAGCATATATTTCCCTGTGCTTACTGCCCATTCTTCTATATGCCGGTAAAGGGCTGAAGACGCCTGTTTTGGGACTCTGCAGAGAAAGTGTTTGCAGACTGCTGAATCCACACACGGGTTTAACTCTGGAAGTTGAGTGCACACACTGACAACCGTTCTGTTAGATAGCTGCGTTTTGGATTTAGAAGCAGTTATTTCCCTGTGCTTTCTTCCCTTTCTTCCATATGCTGGTATTGGGCTGAAAACGCCTGTTTTGAGACTCTGCACAGAATGTGTTTTCAGACTGCTGAATCTACACACGGGTTTAACTCTGGAAGTTGAGTGCACACATTGACAACCGTTCTGTTAGATAGCTGCGTTTTGGATTTATGAGCAGATATTTCCCCGTGCTTACTGCCCTTTATTCCATATGCAGGTATTGGGCTGAAAACGCCTTTTTTGAGACTCTGAACAGAAAGCGTTTGCAGACTGCTGAATCAACACATGGGTTTAACTCTGGAAGTTGAGTGCACACATTGACAACCGTTCTGTTAGATAGCTGCGTTTTGGATTTAGAAGCAGATATTTCCCTGTGCTTACTGTCCTTTCTTCCATATCCCGGTATTGTGCTGAAAGTGCCTCTTTTGAGACTCTGCACAGAAATTGTTTGCAGACTGCTGAATCCACACACGGGTTTATCTCTGTAAGTTGAGTGCACACATTGACAACCGTTCTGTTATATAGTTGCGTTTTGGATTTAGAAGCAGATATTTCCCTGTGCTTTATGCCCTTTCTTCCATATGCCGGTATTGGGCTGAAACGCCTGTTTTGAGAGTCTGCACAGAAAGAGTTTGCAGACTACTCTATCCACAAACGGGTTTAATTCTGCAAGTTGAGTGCACACATTGACAACCGTTCTGTTAGATAGCTGAGTTTTGGATTTAGAAGCAGATATTTCCCTGTGCTTTCTGCCCTTACTTCCATATGCCGGTATTGAGCTGAAAACGCCTGTTTTGAGACTCTGCACAGAAAGTGTTTGCAGACTGCTGAATTCACACACGGGTTTAACTCTGGAAGTTGAGTGCACACATTGACAACCGTTCTGTTAGATAGCTGCGTTTTGGATTTAGACGCAGATATTTCCCCGTGCTTACTGCCCTTTATTCCATATGCAGGTATTGGGCTGAAAACGCCTGCTTTGAGACTCTGCACAGAAAGAGTTTGCAGACTGCTGAATCCACACAATGGTTTAACTCTGGAAGTTGAGTGCACACATTGACAACCGTTCTGTTAGATAGCTGCGTTTTGGATTTAGAAGCAGATATTTCCCTGTGCTTTCTGCACTTAATTCCATATGCCGTTATTGGGCTGAAAACGCCTGTTTTGAGACTCTGCAGAGAACGTGTTTGCAGACTGTTGAATCCACACACGGGTTTAACTCTGGAAGTTGAGTGCACACATTGACAACCGTTCTGTTAGACAGCTGCGTTTTGGATTTAGAAGCAGATATTTCCCTGTGCTTTCCGCGCTTTCTTCCATATGCCGGTATTGGGCTGAAAACGCCTGTTTTGAGACTCTGCACAGAAAGGGTTTGCAGACTGCTGAATCCACACACGGGTTTAACTCTGGAAGTTGAGTGCACACATTTACAACCGTTCAGTTGGATAGCTGCGTTTTCGATTTAGAAGCAGATATTTCCCGGTGCTTACTGCCCTTTATTCCATAGGCAGGTATTGGGCTGAAAACGCCTGTTTTGACACTCTGCACAGAAAGCGTTTGCAGATTGCTGAATTCAAACACGTGTTTAACTTTGGAATTTGAGTGCACACTTTGACAACCGTTCTGTTAGATAGCTGCGTTTTGGATTTAGAAGCAGATATTTCCCTGTGCTTACTGCCCTTTCTTCCATATGCCGGTATTGTGCTGAAAACGCCTCTTTTGAGACTCTGCACAGAAAGTGTTTGCAGACTGCTGAATCCACACACGGGTTTAACTCTGGAAGTTGAGTGCACACATTGACAACCATTCTGTTAGATAGCTGCATTTTGGATTTAGAAGCAGATATTTCCCTGTGCTTTCTGCCCTTACTTCTATATGCCGGTATTGGGCTGAAAACGCCTGTTTTGAGACTCTGCACAGAATGTGTTTGCAGACTGCTGAATCCATACACGGTTTTAACTCTGGAATTTGAGTGCACACTTTGACAACCGTTCTGTTAGATAGCTGCGTTTTGGATTTAGAAGCAGATATTTCCCTGTGCTTTCTGCCCTTTCTTCCATATGCCGGTATTGGGCTGAAAACGACTGTTTTGAGACTCTGCACAGAAAGTGTTTGCAGACTGCTGATTCCACACACGGGTTTAACTCTGGAAGTTGAGTGCACACATTGACAACCGTTCTGTTAGATAGCTGCGTTTTGGATTTAGAAGCAGATATTTCCCCGTGCTTACTGCCCTTTATTCCATATGCCGGTATTGGGCTGAAATCGAATGTTTTGAGACTTGCACAGAAAGTGTTTGCAGACTGCTGAATCCACATACGGGTTTACCTCTCGATATTGAGTGCACACTTTGACAACCATTCTGTTAGATAGCTGCGTTTTTTATTTAGAAGTCGATATTTCCCTGTGCTTTCTGCCCTTACTTCCATATTCCGGTGCTGAGCTGAAAACTCTTGTTTTGAGACTCTGCACAGAAAGTGTTTGCAGACTGTTGAATCCACACACGGGTTTAACTCTGGAAGTTGAGTGCACACATTGACAACCGCTTTGTTAGATAGCTGCGTTTTGGATTTAGAAGGAGATATTTCCCTGTGATTTCTGCCCTTACTTCCATATGCCGGTATTGGGCTGAAAACGCCTGTTTTGAGACTCTGCACAGAAAGTGTTTACAGACTGCTGAATCCACACATGGGTTTAACTCTGGAATTTGAGTGCACACTTTGACAACCGTTCTGTTAGAAAGCTCCGTTTTGGATTTAGAAGCAGATATTTCCCTGTGGTTACTGCCCTTTATTCCATATGCCGGTATTGGGCTGAAATCGCCTGTTTTGAGACTCTGCACAGAAAGTGTTTGCAGACTGCTGAATCCACACACGGGTTTAACTCTGGAAGTTGAGTGCACACATTGACAACCGTTCTGTTAGATAGCTGCGTTTTGGATTTAGAAGCAGATATTTCCATGTGCTTACTGCCCTTTCTTCCATATGCCGGTATTGGGCTGAAAACGCCTGTTTTGAGACTCTGCACAGAAAGTGTTTGCAGACTGCTGAATCCACACACTGGTTTACCTCTGGAAGTTGAGTGCACACATTGACAACCGTTCTGTTAGATATCTGAGTTTTGGATTTAGAAGCAGATATTTCCCTATTCTTAGTGCCCTTTCTTCCATATGCCGGTGTTGGGCTGAAAACGCCTGTTTTGAGACTCTGCACAGAAAGTGTTTGCAAACTGCTGAATCCACAGACGGGTTTAACTCTGGAAGTTGAGTGCACACATTGACAACCGTTCTGTTAGATAGCTGCGTTTTGGATTTAGAAGGAGATATTTCCCTGTGCTTTCTGCCCTTTCTTCCATATGCCGGTATTGGACTGAAAACGCCTCTTTTGAGACTCTGCACAGAAAGTGTTTGCAGACTGCTGAATCCACACACTGGTTTAACTCTGGAAGTTGAGTGCACACATGGACAACCGTTCTGTTATATAGCTGCGTTTTGGATTTTGAAGCAGATATTTCCCTGTGCTTTCTGCCCTTTCTTCCATATGACGGTATTGGGCTGAAAACGACTGTTTTGAAACTCTGCACAGAAAGTGTTTGCAAACTGCTGACTCCACACACGGGTTTAACTCTTGAAGTTGAGTGCACACATTGGCAACCGTTCTGTTAGATAGCTGCGATTTGGATTTAGAAGCAGATATTTACCCGTGCTTACTGACATTTATTCCATATGCAGGTATTGGGCTGAAAACGCCTGTTTTGAGACTCTGTACAGAAAACGTTTGCAGACTGCTGAATCCACACACGGGTTTAACTCTGGAAGTTGAGTGCACACATTGACAACCGTTCTGTTAGATAGCTACGTTTTGGATTTAGAAGCATATATTTCCCTGTGCTTACTGCCCATTCTTCCATATGCCGGTATTGGTCTGGAAACGCCTGTTTTGAGACATTGCACAGAAAGAGTTTGCAGACTGCTGAATCCACACATGGGTTTACCTCTGGAAGTTGAGTGCACACATTGACAACCGTTCTGTTAGATAGCTGCGTTTTGGATTTAGAAGCAGATATTTCCCTGTGCTTTCTGCCCTTACTTCCATATGCCGTTATTGGGCTGAAAACGACTGTTTTGCGACTCTGCACAGAAAGTGTTTGCAGACTGCTCAATCCACAAACAGGTTTAATTATGGAAGTTGAGTGCACACATTGACAACCGTTCTGTTAGATAGCTGCGTTTTGGATTTAGAAGCAGATATTTCCCTGTGCTTTCGGCCCTTATTTCCATATGCCGGTATTGGGCTGAAAACGCCTGTTTTGAGACTCTGCACAGAAAGTGTTTGCAGACTGCTGAATCCACGCATGGGTTTTACTCTGGAAGTTGAGTGCACACATTGACAACCGTTCTGTTAGACAGCTGCGTTTTGGATTTAGAAGCAGATATTTCCCTGTGCTTTCCGCGCTTTCTTCCATATGCCGGTATTGGGCTGAAAACGCCTGTTTTGAGACTCTGCACAGAAAGGGTTTGCAGACTGCTGAATCCACACACGGGTTTAACTCTGGAAGTTGAGTGCACACATTTACAACCGTTCAGTTGGATAGCTGCGTTTTCGATTTAGAAGCAGATATTTCCCGGTGCTTACTGCCCTTTATTCCATAGGCAGGTATTGGGCTGAAAACGCCTGTTTTGACACTCTGCACAGAAAGCGTTTGCAGATTGCTGAATTCAAACACGTGTTTAACTTTGGAATTTGAGTGCACACTTTGACAACCGTTCTGTTAGATAGCTGCGTTTTGGATTTAGAAGCAGATATTTCCCTGTGCTTACTGCCCTTTCTTCCATATGCTGGTATTGGGCTGAAAACGCCTGTTTTAAGACTCTGCACAGAAAGTGTTTGCAGACTGCTGAATCCACACACGGGTTTAACTCTGGAAGTTGAGTGCACATATTGACAACCGTTCTGTTAGATAGCTGCGTTTTGGATTTAAAAGCAGATATTTCCCTGTGCTTACTGCCCTTTCTTCCATATGCCGGTATTGTGCTGAAAACGCCTCTTTTGAGACTCTGCACAGAAAGTGTTTGCAGACTGCTGAATCCACACACGGGTTTAACTCTGGAAGTTGAGTGCACACATTGACAACCATTCTGTTAGATAGCTGCATTTTGGATTTAGAAGCAGATATTTCCCTGTGCTTTCTGCCCTTACTTCTATATGCCGGTATTGGGCTGAAAACGCCTGTTTTGAGACTCTGCACAGAATGTGTTTGCAGACTGCTGAATCCATACACGGTTTTAACTCTGGAATTTGAGTGCACACTTTGACACCCGTTCTGTTAGATAGCTGCGTTTTGGATTTAGAAGCAGATATTTCCCTGTGCTTTCTGCCCTTTCTTCCATATGCCGGTATTGGGCTGAAAACGACTGTTTTGAGACTCTGCACAGAAAGTGTTTGCAGACTGCTGATTCCACACACGGGTTTAACTCTGGAAGTTGAGTGCACACATTGACAACCGTTCTGTTAGATAGCTGCGTTTTGGATTTAGAAGCAGATATTTCCCCGTGCTTACTGCCCTTTATTCCATATGCCGGTATTGGGCTGAAATCGAATGTTTTGAGACTTGCACAGAAAGTGTTTGCAGACTGCTGAATCCACATACGGGTTTACCTCTCGATATTGAGTGCACACTTTGACAACCATTCTGTTAGATAGCTGCGTTTTTTATTTAGAAGTCGATATTTCCCTGTGCTTTCTGCCCTTACTTCCATATTCCGGTGCTGAGCTGAAAACGCTTGTTTTGAGACTCTGCACAGAAAGTGTTTGCAGACTGTTGAATCCACACACGGGTTTAACTCTGGAAGTTGAGTGCACACATTGACAACCGCTTTGTTAGATAGCTGCGTTTCGGATTTAGAAGCAGATATTTCCCTGTGATTTCTGCCCTTACTTCCATATGCCGGTATTGGTCTGAAAACGCCTGTTTTGAGACTCTGCACAGAAAGTGTTTACAGACTGCTGAATCCACACATGGGTTTAACTCTGGAATTTGAGTGCACACTTTGACAACCGTTCTGTTAGAAAGCTCCGTTTTGGATTTAGAAGCAGATATTTCCCTGTGGTTACTGCCCTTTATTCCATATGCCGGTATTGGGCTGAAATCGCCTGTTTTGAGACTCTGCACAGAAAGTGTTTGCAGACTGCTGAATCCACACACGGGTTTAACTCTGGAAGTTGAGTGCACACATTGACAACCGTTCTGTTAGATAGCTGCGTTTTGGATTTAGAAGCAGATATTTCCATGTGCTTACTGCCCTTTCTTCCATATGCCGGTATTGGGCTGAAAACGCCTGTTTTGAGACTCTGCACAGAAAGTGTTTGCAGACTGCTGAATCCACACACTGGTTTACCTCTGGAAGTTGAGTGCACACATTGACAACCGTTCTGTTAGATATCTGAGTTTTGGATTTAGAAGCAGATATTTCCCTATTCTTAGTGCCCTTTCTTCCATATGCCGGTGTTGGGCTGAAAACGCCTGTTTTGAGACTCTGCACAGAAAGTGTTTGCAAACTGCTGAATCCACAGACGGGTTTAACTCTGGAAGTTGAGTGCACACATTGACAACCGTTCTGTTAGATAGCTGCGTTTTGGATTTAGAAGGAGATATTTCCCTGTGCTTTCTGCCCTTTCTTCCATATGCCGGTATTGGACTGAAAACGCCTCTTTTGAGACTCTGCACAGAAAGTGTTTGCAGACTGCTGAATCCACACACTGGTTTAACTCTGGAAGTTGAGTGCACACATGGACAACCGTTCTGTTATATAGCTGCGTTTTGGATTTTGAAGCAGATATTTCCCTGTGCTTTCTGCCCTTTCTTCCATATGACGGTATTGGGCTGAAAACGACTGTTTTGAAACTCTGCACAGAAAGTGTTTGCAAACTGCTGACTCCACACACGGGTTTAACTCTTGAAGTTGAGTGCACACATTGGCAACCGTTCTGTTAGATAGCTGCGATTTGGATTTAGAAGCAGATATTTACCCGTGCTTACTGACATTTATTCCATATGCAGGTATTGGGCTGAAAACGCCTGTTTTGAGACTCTGTACAGAAAACGTTTGCAGACTGCTGAATCCACACACGGGTTTAACTCTGGAAGTTGAGTGCACACATTGACAACCGTTCTGTTAGATAGCTACGTTTTGGATTTAGAAGCATATATTTCCCTGTGCTTACTGCCCATTCTTCCATATGCCGGTATTGGTCTGGAAACGCCTGTTTTGAGACATTGCACAGAAAGAGTTTGCAGACTGCTGAATCCACACATGGGTTTACCTCTGGAAGTTGAGTGCACACATTGACAACCGTTCTGTTAGATAGCTGCGTTTTGGATTTAGAAGCAGATATTTCCCTGTGCTTTCTGCCCTTACTTCCATATGCCGTTATTGGGCTGAAAACGACTGTTTTGCGACTCTGCACAGAAAGTGTTTGCAGACTGCTCAATCCACAAACAGGTTTAATTCTGGAAGTTGAGTGCACACATTGACAACCGTTCTGTTAGATAGCTGCGTTTTGGATTTAGAAGCAGATATTTCCCTGTGCTTTCGGCCCTTATTTCCATATGCCGGTATTGGGCTGAAAACGACTGTTTTGAGACTCTGCACAGAAAGTGTTTGCAGACTGCTGAATCCACGCATGGGTTTAACTCTGGAAGTTGAGTGCACACATTGACAACCGTTCTGTTATATAGATGTGTTCTGGATTTAGAAGCAGATATTTCCCTGTGCTTACTGCCCTTTCTTCCATATGCCGGTATTGGGCTGAAACGGCTGTTTTGAGAGTCTGCACAGAAAGTGTTTGCAGACTACTGCATCCACAAACAGGTTTAATTCTGGATGTTGAGTGCACACATTGACAACCGTTCTGTTAGATAGCTGAGTTTTGGATTTAGAAGCAAATATTTCCCTGTGCTTTCTGCCCTTACTACCATTTCCCGGTATTGGGCTGAAAACGCCTGTTTTGAGACTCTGCACAGAAAGTGTTTGCAGACTGCTGAATCCACACACGGGTTTAACTCTGGAAGTTGAGTGCACACATTGACAACCGTTCTGTTAGACAGCTGCATTATGGATTTAGAAGCAGATATTTCCCTGTGCTTTCCGCGCTTTCTTCCAAATGCCGGTATTGGGCTGAAAACGCCTGTTTTGAGACTCTGCACAGAAAGCGTTTGCAGACTGCTGAATCCACACACGGGTTTAACTCTGGAATTTGAGTGCACACATTTACAACCGTTCAGTTGGATAGCTGCGTTTTGGACTTAGAAGCAGATATTTCCCCGTGCTTACTGCCCTTTATTCCATATGCAGGTATTGGGCTGAAAACGCCTGTTTTGAGACTCTGCACAGAAGGCGTTTGTAGACTGCTGAATACACACACGGGTTTAACTCTGGAAGTTGAGTGCACACATTGACAACCGTTCTGTTAGATAGCTGCGTTTTGGATTTAGAAGCAGATATTTCCCTGTGCTTTCTGCCCTTACTTCCATATGCCGTTATTGGGCTGAAAACGACTGTTTTGCGACTCTGCACAGAAAGTGTTTGCAGACTGCTCAATCCACAAACAGGTTTAATTCTGGAAGTTGAGTGCACACATTGACAACCGTTCTGTTAGATAGCTGCGTTTTGGATTTAGAAGCAGATATTTCCCTGTGCTTTCGGCCCTTATTTCCATATGCCGGTATTGGGCTGAAAACGCCTGTTTTGAGACTCTGCACAGAAAGTGTTTGCAGACTGCTGAATCCACGCATGGGTTTAACTCTGGAAGTTGAGTGCACACATTGACAACCGTTCTGTTATATAGCTGTGTTGTGGATTTAGAAGCAGATATTTCCCTGTGCTTACTGCCCTTTCTTCCATATGCCGGTATTGGGCTGAAACGGCTGTTTTGAGAGTCTGCACAGAAAGTGTTTGCAGACTGCTGCATCCACAAACAGGTTTAATTCTGAATGTTGAGTGCACACATTGACAACCGTTCTGTTAGATAGCTGAGTTTTGGATTTAGAAGCAAATATTTCCCTGTGCTTTCTGCCCTTACTGCCATTTGCCGGTATTGGGCTGAAAACGCCTGTTTTGAGACTCTGCACAGAAAGTGTTTGCAGACTGCTGAATCCACACACGGGTTTAACTCTGGAAGTTGAGTGCACACATTGACAACCGTTCTGTTAGATAGCTGCGTTTTGGACTTAGAAGCAGATATTTCCCTGTGCTTTCCGCGCTTTCTTCCAAATGCCGGTATTGGTCTGAAAACGCCTGTTTTGAGACTCTGCACAGAAAGCGTTTGCAGACTGCTGAATCCACACACGGGTTTAACTCTGGAATTTGAGTGCACACATTTACAACCGTTCAGTTGGATAGCTGCGTTTTGGACTTAGAAGCAGATATTTCCCCGTGCTTACTGCCCTTTATTCCATATGCAGGTATTGGGCTGAAAACGCCTGTTTTGAGACTCTGCACAGAAAGCGTTTGCAGACTGCTGAATCCACACACGGGTTTAACTCTGGAAGTTGAGTGCACACATTGACAACCGTTCTGTTAGATAGCTGCCTTTTGGATTTAGAAGCAGATATTTCCCTGTGCTTACTGTCCTTTCTTCCGTATGCCGGTATTCGAGTGGAAACTCCTGTTTTGAGACTCTGCAGAGAAAGTGTTTGCAGACTGCTGAATCCACACACGGGTTTAACTCTTCAAGTTGAGTGCACACATTGACAACCGTTCTATTAGATAGCTGCGTTTTGGATTTAGAAGCAGATATTTCCCTGTGCTTACTGCCCTTTCTTCCATATGCCGGTATTGGGCTGAAATCGAATGTTTTGAGACTTGCACAGAAGGTGTTTGCAGACTGCTGAATCCACATACGGGTTTAACTCTCGAAATTGAGTGCACACGTTGACAACCATTCTGTTAGATAGCTGCGTTTTGGATTTAGAAGTCGATATTTCCCTGTGCTTTCTGCCCTTACTTCCATATTCCGGTGCTGGGCTGAAAACGCTTGTTTTGAGACTCTGCACAGAAAGTGTTTGCAGACTGATGAATCCACACACGGGTTTAACTCTGGAAGTTGAGTGCACACATTGAAAACCGTTTTCTTAGATAGCTGCGTTTTGGATTTAGAAGCAGATATTTCCCTGTGATTTCTGCCCTTACTTCCGTATGCCGGTATTGGGCTGAAAACGCCTGTTTTGAGACTCTGCACAGAAAGTGTTTGCAAACTGCTGACTCCACACACGGGTTTAACTCTTGAAGTTGAGTGCACACATTGGCAACCGTTCTGTTAGATAGGTGCGTTTTGGATTTAGAAGCAGATATTTCCCCGTGCTTACTGACATTTATTCCTTATGCAGGTATTGGGCTGAAAACGCCTGTTTTGAGACTCTGTACAGAAAGCGTTTGCAGACTGCTGAATCCACACACGGGTTTAACTGTGGAAGTTGAGTGCACACATTGACAACCGTTCTGTTAGATAGCTGAGTTTTGTATTTAGAAGCAGATATTTCCCTGTGATTTCTGCCCTTACTTCCATATGCCGGTATTGGGCTGTAAACGCCTGTTTTGAGACTCTGCACAGAAAGTGTTTGCAGACTGCTGAATCCACACACGGGATTAACTCTGGAATTTGAGTGCACACTTTGACAACCGTTCTGTTAGATAGCTGCGTTTTGGATTTAGAAGCAGATATTTCCCTGTGCTCACTACCATTTCTTCCATATGCCAGTATTGGGCTGAAAACGCCTGTTTTGAGACTCTGCACAAAAACTGTGTGCAGACTGCTGAACCCACACACGGGTTTAACTTTGGAAATTGAGTGCACACATTGAAAACCGTTCTGTTAGATAGCTGCGTTTTGGATTTAGAAGCAGATATTTCCCTGTGCTTTCTGCCCTTTCTTCCATATGCAGGTATTGGGCTGAAAACGACCGTTTTGAGACTCTGCACAAAAAGCGTTTGCAGACTGCTGACTCCACACACGGGTTTAACACTGGAAGTTGAGTGCACACATTGACAACCGTTCTGTTAGATAGCTGCGTTTTGGATTTAGAAGCAGATATTTCCCCGTGCTTACTGCCATTTATTCCATATGCAGGTATTGGGCTGAAATCGCCTGTTTTGACACTTTGCACAGAAAGTGTTTGCAGACTGCTGAATCCAAACATGGGTTTACCTCTGTAAGTTGAGTGCACACATTGACAACCGTTCTGTTAGATAGCTGCGTTTGGATTTAGAAGCAGATTTTTCCCTGTTCTTACTGCCCTTTCTTCCATATGCCGGTATTGGGCTAAAAACGCCTCTTTAGAGTCTCTGCACAGAAAGTGTTTGCAGACTGCTGAATTCACACACGGGTTTAACTCTGGAAGTTGAGTGCGCACATTGACAACCGTTCTATTAGATATCTGCATTTTGGATTTAGAAGCAGATATTTCCCTGTGCTTACTGCCCTTTCTTCCGTATGCCGGC
Source organism: Aotus nancymaae (assembly GCF_030222135.1). NCBI lineage: Eukaryota > Metazoa > Chordata > Mammalia > Primates > Aotidae > Aotus > Aotus nancymaae. The sequence goes on along the minus strand of NW_026988447.1, from coordinate 66,526,675 downwards.
ATTGGGCTGAAAACGCCTGTTTTGAGACTCTGCACAGAAAGTTTTGCAAACTGCTGAATCCACAAACCGGTTTAACTATGGAAGTTGAGTGCACACATTGACAATCGTTCTGTTAGATAGCTGCGTTTTGGATTTAGAAGCAGATATTTCCCCGTGCTTACTGCCATTTATTCCATATACAGGTATTGGGCTAAAATCGCCTGTTTTGAGACATTGCACAGAAAATGTTTGCAGACTACTGAATCCAAACCTGGGTTTACCTCTGGAAGTTGAGTGCACACATTGACAACCGTTCTGTTAGATAGCTGCATTTTGGATTTAGAAGCAGATATTTCCCTGTACTTTCTGCCCTTACTTCCATATGCCGGTACTGGGCTGAAAACGCCTGTTTTGAGACTCTGCACAGAAAGGTTTTGCAGACTGCTGAATCCACGCAAGGGTTTAACTCTGGAAGTTGAGTGCACACATTGACAACCGCTCTGTTATATAGCTGCGTTTTGGATTTAGAAGCAGATATTTCCCTGTGCTTACTGCCCTTTCTTCCATATGCCGGCATTGGGCTGAAACGCCTGTTTTGAGAGTCTTCACAGAAAGTGTTTGCAGACTGCTGAATCCACACACGGGTTTAACTCTGGAACCTGAGTGCACACGTTGACAAGCGTTCTATTATATAGCTGCGTTTTGGAGTTACAAGCAGATATTTCACCGTGCTTGCTGCCCTTTATTCCATATGCAGGTATTGGGCTGAAAACGCCTGTTTTGAGACTCTGCACATAAAGTTTTTGCAGACTGCTGAATCAACACATGGGTTTACCTCCGGAAGTTGAGTGCACACACTGACAACCGTTCTGTTAGATAGCTGCGTTTGGATTTAGAAGCAGATATGTCCCTGTGCTTTGTGCCCTTAATTCCATATGCCGGTGTTGGGCTGAAAACGCCTGTTTTGAAACCCTGCACAGAAAGTGTTTGCAGACTGCTGAATCCACACACGGGTTCAACTCTGGAAGTTGAGTGCACACATTGAAAACCGTTCTTTTAGATAGCTGCATTTTGGATTTGGAAGCAGATATTTCCCTGTCCTTACTGCCCTTTCTTCCTTATGCCGGTATTGGGCTGAAAACGCCTGTTTTGAGACTCTGCACAGAAGGTGTTTGCAGACTGCTGAATCCACACACGGGTTTAATTCTGGAATTTGAGTGCACACTCTCACAACCGTTCTGTTAGATAGCTGCGTTTTGGATTTAGAAGCAGATATTTCCCTTTGTTTACTGCCCTTTCTTCCTTATGCCGTTATTGGGCTGAAATGCCTGTTTTGACACTCTGTACAGAAAGAGTTTGCAGACTGCTGAATCCACACACGGGTTTAACTCTGGAAGTTGAGTGCACACATTGAAAACCGTTCTGTTAGATAGCTGCGTTTTGGATTTAGAAGCAGATATTTCCCTGTGCTTACTGCCCTTTCTTCTATATGCCGGTATTGGGTTGAAAACGCCTGTTTTGAGACTCTGCACAGAAAATGTTTGAAAGACTGCTGAATCCTCACACGGGTTTAACTCTGGAAGTTGAGTGCACACATTGACAACCGTTCTGTTAGATAGCTGCGTTTTGGATTTAGAAGCAGATATTTCCCTGTGCTTGATGCCCTTTCTTCCTTATGCCAGTATAGAGCTGAAAACGCCTGTTTTGAGACTCTGCAGAGAAAGTGTTTGCAGACTGCTGAATCCACACACGGGTTTAACTCTGGAAGTTGAGTGCGCACATTGACAACCGTTCTGTTAGATAGCTGCGTTTTCGATTTAGAAGCAGATATTTCCCTGTGCTTGCTGCCCTTACTTCCATACACGTGTATTTGACTGAATACGACTGTTTTCAGACTCTGCACAGAAAGGGTTTGCAGACTGCTGAATCCACACATGGGTTTAATTCTGGAAATTGAGTGCACACATTGACAACCGTTCTGTTAGATAGCTGTGTTTTGGATTTAGAAGCAGATATTTCCCTGAGCTTTCTGCCCTTTCTTCCATATGCCGGTATAGGGCTGAAAACGCCTGTTTTGAGACTCTGCACATGAAGTGTTTGCAGACTGCTGAATCCACACACGGGTTTAACTCTGGAAATTGAGTGCACACATTGACAACCGTTCCGTTAGATAGCTGCGTTTTGGATTTAGAAGCAGATATTTCCCTGTGCTCACTGCCCTTTCTTCTGTATGCCGGTATTGGGCTGAAAACGCCTGTTTGGAGACTCTGCACAGAAAGTGTTTGCAGACTGCTTAATCCACACACGGGTTTAAATCTGGAAGTTGAATGCACATATTGACAACCGTTTTGTTAGATAGCTGCGTTTTGGATTTAGAAGCATATATTTCCCTGTGCTTACTGCCCTTTCTTCCATATGCCGGTATTGGGCTGAAAACGCCTGTTTTGAGACTCTGCACAAAAAGTGTTTGCAGACTGCGGAATCCGCACACGGGTTTAACTCTGGAAGTTGAGTGCACACATTGACGTCCATTCTGTTAGATAGCTGTGATTCGGATTTAGAAGCAGATATTTCCCTGTGCTAACGGCCCTTTCGTCAATATGCTGCTATTGGGCTGAAAACGCCTTTTTTGAAACTCTGCACAGAAAGTGTTTTCAGACTGATGAATCCACACAAGGGTTTAACTCTGGAAATTGAGTGCAGACACTGACAACATTTCTGTTACATAGCTGCGTTTTGGATTTAGAAACAGATATTTTCCTGTGCTTACTGCTGTTTTCTTCCCTATGTTGGTCTTGGGCTGAAAACGCCTGTGTTGAGAGTCTGCACAGAAAGTGTTTGCAGACTGCTGAATCCACAAACGGGTTTAACTCTGGAAGTTGAGTGCACACATTGAAAACCGTTCTGTTAGATAGCTGCGTTTTGGATTTAGAAGCAGATATTTCCCTTTGCTTACTCCCCTTTCTTCCATATGCCGTTATTGGGCTGAAATGCCTGTTTTGAGACTCTGCACAGAACGTGTTTGCAGACTGCTGAATCCACACACGGGTTTTCCTCTGGAAGTTGAATGCACATATTGACAACCGTTCTGTTAGATAGCTGCGCTTTGGATTTAGAAGCAGATATTTCCCTGTGCTTACTGCCCTTTCTTCCATATGCCGGTATTGGGCTGAAAACGCCTGTTTTGAGACTCTGCACAGAAAGAGTTTGTAGACTGCAGAATCCACACACGGGTTTAACTCTGGAAGTTGAGTGTACACATTGACGTCCATTCTGTTAGATAGCTGCGATTCGGATTTAGAAGCAGATATTTCCCTGTGCTTACGGCGCTTTCATCCATATGCTGCTATTGGGCTGAAAACGCCTTTTTTGAAACTCTGCACAGAAAGTGTTTGCAGACTGCTGAATCCACACACGGGTTTAACTCCGGAAATTCAGTGCTGACAATGACAACATTTCTGTTACATTGCTGCATTTTCGATTTAGAAACAGATATTTTCCTGTGCTTACTGCTGTTTTCTTCCCTCTGTTGGTATTGGGCTGAAAACGCCTGTGTTGAGAGTCTGCACAGAAAGTGTTTGCAGACTGCTGAATCCACACAGGGGTTTAACTCTGGAAGTTGAGTGCACACATTGAAACCCTTCTGTTAGATAGCTGCGTTTTGGATTTAGAAGCAGATATTTCCCTTTGTTTACTGCCCTTTCTTCCTTATGCCGTTATTGGGCTGAAATGCCTGTTTTGACACTCTGTACAGAAAGAGTTTGCAGACTGCTGAATCCACACACGGGTTTAACTCTGGAAGTTGAGTGCACACATTGACAACCGTTCTGTTAGATAGCTGCGTTTTGGATTTAGAAGCAGATATTTCCCTGTGCTTACTGCCCTTTCTTCTATATGCCGGTATTGGGTTGAAAACGCCTGTTTTGAGACTCTGCACAGAAAATGTTTGAAAGACTGCTGAATCCACACACGGGTTTAACTCTGGAAGTTGAGTGCACACATTGACAACCGTTCTGTTAGATAGCTGCGTTTTGGATTTAGAAGCAGATATTTCCCTGTGCTTGATGCCCTTTCTTCCTTATGCCAGTATAGGGCTGAAAACGCCTGTTTTGAGACTCTGCAGAGAAAGTGTTTGCAGACTGCTGAATCCACACACGGGTTTAACTCTGGAAGTTGAGTGCGCACATTGACAACCGTTCTGTTAGATAGCTGCGTTTTGGATTTAGAAGCAGATATTTCCCTGTGCTTGCTGCCCTTCCTTCCATACACGTGTATTTGACTGAATACGACTGTTTTCAGACTCTGCACAGAAAGGGTTTACAGACTGCTGAATCCACACATGGGTTTAATTCTGGAAATTGAGTGCACACATTGACAACCGTTCTGTTAGATAGCTGTGTTTTGGATTTAGAAGCAGATATTTCCCTGAGCTTTCTGCCCTTTCTTCCATATGCCGGTATAGGGCTGAAGACGCCTGTTTTGAGACTCTGCACATGAAGTGTTTGCAGACTGCTGAATCCACACACGGGTTTAACTCTGGAAATTGAGTGCACACATTGACAACCGTTCTATTAGATAGCTGCGTTTTTGATTTAGAAGCAGATATTTCCCTGTGCTTACTGCCCTTTCTTCCATATGCCGGTATTGGGCTGAAATCGAATGTTTTGAGACTTGCAAAGAAAGTGTTTGCAGACTGCTGAATCCACATACGGGTTTACCTCTCGAAATTGAGTGCACACTTTGACAACCATTCTGTTAGATAGCTGCGTTTTTTATTTAGATGTCGATATTTCCCTGTGCTTTCTGCCCTTTCTTCCATATGTCGGTATTGGGCTGAAAATGCCTGTTTTGAGACTCTGCACAGAAATTGTTTGCAGACTGCTGAATCCACACACGGGTTTAACTCTGGAAATTCCGTGCACACATTGACAACCGTTCTGTTAGATAGCTGCGTTTCGGATTTAGAAGCAGATATTTCCCTGTGCTTTCTTCCCTTTCTTCCTTGTGCCGGTATTGGTCTGAATACGCCTGTTTTGTGGCTCTGCACAGAAAGTGTTTGCAGACTGCTTAATCCACACACGGGTTTAACTCTGGAAGTTAAGGGCGCACATTGACAACGTTCTGCTAGATAGCTGCGTTTTGGATTTAGAAGCAGATATTTCCCTGTGCTTACTGCCCTTTCTTCCGTATGCCGGTATTGGGCTGAAAACGCCTGTTTTGAGACTCTGCACAGAAAGTGTTTGCAGACTGCTGAATCCACACACGGGCTTAACTCTGGAAGTTGAGTGCACACATTGACGACCATTCTGTTAGATAGCTGCGATTCGGATTTAGAAGCAGATATTTCCCTGTGCTTACGGCCCTTTCGTCCATATGCTGCTATTGGGCTGAAAACGCCTGTTTTGAAACTCTGCACAGAAAGTGTTTGCAGACTGCTGAAGCCACACACGGTTTAACTCTGGAAGTTGAGTGCAGACACTGACAACATTTTTGTTACATAGCTGCGTTTTGTATTTAGAAGCAGATATTTTCCTGTGCTTACTGCTGTTTTCTTCCCTATGCTGGTATTGCGCTGAAAACGCCTGTGGTGTGAGTCTGCACAGAAAGTGTTTGCAGACTGCTGAATCCACACACGTGTTTAACTCTGGAAGTTGAGTGCACACATTGACAACCGTTCTGTTAGATAGCTTCGTTTTGGATTTAGAATCAGATATTACCCTGTGCTTACTGCCCTTTCTTCCATATGCCGGTATTGGGCTGAAAACGCCTGTTTGGAGACTCTGCACAGAAAGTGTTTACAGGCTACTGAATCCACGCACGGGTTTAACTCTGGAAGCTGATTGCACACATTGACATCCGTTCGGTTAGATAGTTGCGTTTTGGATTTAGAAGCAGATATTTCCCTGTGCTTTTTGTCCTTTCATCCATATGCCAGTATTGGGATAAAAACGCCTGTTTTGAGACTCTGCACAGAAAGTGTTTGCAGACTGCTGAATCCACACACGGGTTTAACTCTGGAAGTTGAGTGCACACATTGACAACCGTTCTGTTACATAGCTGCGTTTTGGAATTAGAAGCAGATATTTCCCTGTGCTTACTGTACTTTCTTCTATATGCCGGTATGTTGCTGAAAACGCCTGTTTTGGGAATCTACACAGAAAGCGTTTGCAGACTTCTGAATACACACACGGGTTTTACTCATGAAGCTGAGTGCACACATTGACAACCGTTCTGTTAGATAGCTGCGTTTTGGATTTAGAAGCAGATATTTCCCTGTGCTTACGGCCCTTTCTTCCCTGTGCCGGTATTGGGCTGAATACGCCTGCTTTGAGACTCTGCACAGAAAGTGTTTGCAGACTGCTAAATCCACACACGGATTTAACTCTGGAACTTGACTGCTCTCATTGACAATCGTTCTGTTAGATAGCTGCGATTCGGATTTAGAAGCAGATATTTCCCTGTGCTTAAGCCCTTTCTTCCATATGCCGATATAGAGCTGAAAACGCCTGTTTTGAGACTCTGCACAGAAAGTGTTTGCAGACTGCTGAATCCACACACAGGTTTAACTCTGGAAGTTGAATGCACACATTGACAACTGTTCTGCTAGATAGCTGCGTTTTGGATTTAGAAGCAGATATTTCCCTGTGCTCTCTGCTATTTCTTCCATATGCCGGAATTGGCCTGAAAACACCTGTGTTGAGACTCTGCACAGAAATTGTTTGCAAACTGCTGAATCCACACACGGGTTTAACTCTGAAAGCTGAGTACACATTGACAAAAGTTCTATTAGATAGCTGCGTTTTTGATTTAGTAGCAGATATTTCCCTGTGCTTACTGCCCTTTCTTCCATATGCAGGTATGGGGCTGAAAACGCGTGTTTTGAGACTCTGCACAGAAAGTGTTTGCAAACTCCTGAATCCACACATGGGTTTAACTCTGGAAGTTGAGTGCACACATTGACAACCGTTCTGTTAGATAGCTGCGTTTTGGATTTAGAAGCAGATATTTCCCTGTTCTTACTGCCCTTTTTTCCATATGCCAGTATTGGGCTGAAAACGCATGTTCTGAGACTCTGCACAGAAAGTGTTTGCAGACTGCTGAATCCACACACGGGTTTAACTCTGGAAGTCGAGTGCACACATTGACAACCGTTCTGTTAGATAGCTGCGATTCAGATTTAGAAGCAGATATTTTCCTGTGCTTTCTGCCCTTTCTTCCATATGCCGGTATTGGGCTGAAAACGACTGTTTTGGGACTGCACAGAAAGTGTTTGCATACTGCTGAATCCACACACGGTTTTAACTCTGGATGTTGAGTGCACACTTTGACAACCGTTCTGTTAGGTAGCTGCGATTCGGATTTAGAAGCAGATATTTCCCTGTGCTTACTGCGCTTTCTTCCATATGCCGGTATTGGAATGAAACGCCTGTTTTGAGACTTTGCACATAAAGTGTTTTCAGACTACTGAATCCCCACACGGGTTTAACTCTGTAAGTTGAGTGCACACACTGACAACCGTTCTGCTAGATAGCTGTGATTCGGATTTAGAAGCAGATATTTCCCTGTGCTTACTGCCCTTTCTTCCATATACCGGTATATGGCTGAAAACGACTGTTTTGAGACTCTGCCCAGAAAGTGTTTGCAGAGTGCTAAATCCACACACGGGTTTAAATCTGAAAGCTGAGTGCACACATTGACAGCAGTTCTGTTAGATAGCTGCGTTTTGGATTTAGAAGCAGATATTTCCCTGCGCTTTCTGATCTTTCTTCCATATGCCGGTATGGGGCTGAAAATGCCTGTTTTGAGACTCTGCAGAGAAAGTGTTTGCTGACTGCTGAATCCACACGCAGGTTTTACTCTGGAAGTTGAGTGCACACATTGACAACCGTTCTGTTAGATAGCTGCGTTTTGGATTTAGAAGCATATATTTCCTGGGCTTACTGCCCTTTCTTCCATATGCCGGAATTGGGCTGAAAACGCCTGTTTTGAGACTCTGCACAGAAAGTGTTTGCAGACAGCTGAATCCACACACGGGTTTAACTCTGGAAGTTGAGTGCACACATTGACAACCTTTCTGTTAGAAAGCTGCGTTTTGCATTTAGAAGAAGATATTTTCTGGGCTTACTGCCCTTTCTTCCATATGCCGGTATTGAGCTGAAAACGCCTGTTTTGAGACTCTGCACAGAAAGTGTTTGCAGACTGCTAAATCCACACACGGATTTAACACTGGAACTTGACTGCACTCATTGACAATCGTTCTGTTAGATAGCTGCGATTCGGATTTTGAAGCAGATATTTCCCTGTTCTTACTGCCCTTTCTTCCATATGCCGATATAGAGCTGAAAACGCCTGTTTTGAGACTGCACAGAAAGTGTTTTCAGACTGCTGAATCCACACACGTGTTTAATTCTGGAAGTTGAGTGCACACATTGACAAACGTTCTGTTAGATAGCTACGTTTTGGATTTGGAAGCAGATATTTCCCTGAGCTTTCTGCCCTTTCTTCCATATGCCGGTTTAGGGCTTAAAACGCCTGTTTTGTGACTCTGCAGAGAAAGTGTTTGCAGACTGCTGAATCCACACACGGATTTAACTCTGGAAGTTGAGTGCACACATTGACAACCGTTCTGTTAGATTGCTGCGTTTTGGATTTAGAAGCAGATATTTCCCTGTGCTTACTGCCCTTTCTTCTATATGCCGGTATTGGGTTGAAAACGCCTGTTTTGAGACTCTGCACAGAAAGTGTTTGCAGACTGCTGAATCCACACACGTGTTTAACTCTGGAAGTTGAGTGCACACATTGACAACCGTTCTGTTAGATAGCTACGTTTTGGATTTGGAAGCAAATATTTACCTGAGCTTTCTGCCCTTTCTTCCATATGCCGGTTTAGGGCTGAAAACGCCTGTTTTGGGACTCTGCACAGAAAGTGTTTGCAGACTGCTGAATCCACACACGGGTTTAACTCTGGAAGTTGAGTGCACACATTGACAACCGTTCTGTTAGATAGCTGCGTTTTGGATTTAGAAGCAGATATTTCCCTGTGCTTACAGCCCTTTCTTCCATATGCCGGTATTGGGCTGAAAACGCCTGTTTTGAGACTCTGCACAGAATGTGTTTGCAGACTGCTGAATCCACAGACGGGTTTAACTTTGGAAGTTGAGTGCACACATTGACAACCGTTTTGTTAGATAGCTGCGTTTCGGATTTAGAAGCAGATATTTCCCTGTGCTTTCTGCCCTTTCTTCCATATGTCGGTATTGGGCTGAAAAGGCCTGTTTTGAGACTCTGCACAGAAATTGTTTGCAGACTGCTGAATCCACACACGGCTTTAACTCTGGAAATTCCGTGCACACATTGACAACCGCTGTGTTAGAAAGCTGGGTTTTGGACTTATAAGCAGATATTTCCCTGTGCTTACTGCCATTTTTCCACATGCCGGTATAGGGCGGAAAACGCCTGTTTTGAGACTCTGCACAGTAAGTGTTTGCAGACTGCTGAATCCACACACGGGTTTAACTCTGGCAGTTGAGTGCACACATTGACAAACGTTCTGTTAGATAGCTGAGTTTTGGATTTAGAAGCAGATATTTCCCTGTGCTTTCTTCCATTTCTTCCTTGTGCCGGTATTGGTCTGAATACGCCTGTTTCCTGGCTCTGCACAGAAAGTGTTTGCAGACTGCTTAATCCTCACACGGGTTTAACTCTGGAAGTTGAGTGCACACATTGACAACGTTCTGCTAGATAGCTGCGTTTTGGATTTAGAAGCAGATATTTCCCTGTGCTTACTGCCTTTCTTTCATATACCGGTATTGGGCGGAAAACGCCTGTTTTCACACTCCGCACAGAAAGTGGTTACAGACTGCTGAATCCACAAACGGGTTTAACTCTAGAAGTTGAGTGCACACATTCTCAACCTTTCTGTTAGATAGCTGCGTTTTGGATTTAGAAGCAGATATTTCCCTTTGCTTACTGCCCTTTCTTCCATATGCCGATATTGGGCTGAAATGCCTGTTTTGAGACTATGCACAGAAAGTGTTTGCAGACTGCTGAATCCACACACGGGTTTAACTCTGGAAATTGAGTACAAACAATGACACCCGTTCTGTTAGATTGCTTCGTTTTGGATTTAGAAGCAGATATTTCCCTGTGCTTTCTGCCCTTTCTTCCATATGCCGGTATTGGGCTGAAACGCCTGTTTTGAGGCTCTGCACAAAAAGTGTTTGCAGACTGCTGAATCCACACAGGGGTTTAACTCTGGAAGTTGAGTGCACACATTGACAACCGTTCTGTTAGATAGCTGCGTTTTGCATTTAGAAGCAGATATTTCCCTGTGCTTACTGCCCTTTCTTCCATATGCCGGTATTGGACTGAAACGCCTGATTTGAGACTCTGCACAAAAAGTGTTTGCAAACTGCTGAATCCACACACGGGTTTAACTGTGGAAGTTGAGTGAACACATTGACAACCGTTCTGTTAGATAGCTGCGTTTTGGATTTAGAAGCAGATATTTCCCTGTGCTTACTGCCCTTTCTTCCATATGGCGGTATTGGGCTGAAAACGCCTGTTTTGAGACTCTGCACAGAAAGTGTTTGCAGACTGCTGAATCCACACACGGGTTTAACTCTGAAAGTTGAGTGCACACATTGACGACCATACTGTTAGATAGCTGCGATTCGGATTTAGAAGCAGATATTTCCCTGTGCTTACGGCCCTTTCGTCCATATGCTGCTTTTGGGCTGAAAACGCCTGTTTTGAAACTCTGCACAGAAAGTGTTTGCAGACTGCCGAATCCACACACGGTTTATCTCTGGAATTTGAGTGCAGACACTGACAACATTTCTGTTACATAGCTGCGTTTTGGATATAGAAGCAGATATTTCCCTGTGCTTACTGCCCTTTCTTCCGTATGCCGGAATTGGGCTGAAAACTCCTGTTTTGAGACTCTGCACAGAAAGTGTTTGCAGACTGCTGAATCCAGACAAGGGTTTAACTCTGGAAGTTGAGTGCACACATTGACAACCGTTCTGTTAGATAGCTGCGTTTGGGATTTAGAAGCAGATATTTCCCTGTGCTTTCTGCCCTTTCTTCGTTGTGATGGTGTTGGACTGAATACGCCTGTTTTGAGGCTCTGCACAGAAAGTGTTTGCAGACTGCTTAATCCACACTCGGGTTTAACTCTGGAAGTTGAGTGCACACATTGACAACGTTCTGTTAGATAGCTGCGTTTTGGATTTAGAAGCAGATATTTCCCTGTGCTTACTGCCCTTTCTTCCATATGCCGGAATTGGGCTGAAAACGCCTGTTTTGAGACTCTGCACAGAAAGTGTTTGCAGACTGCTGAATCCACACACGGGTTTAACTCTGGAAATTGAGTGCACACATTGACAACCGTTCTGTTAGATAGCTGCGTTTTGGATATAGAAGCAGATATTTCCCTGTGCTTACTGCCCTTTCTTCCGTATGCCGGAATTGGGCTGAAAACGCCTGTTTTGAGACTCTGCACAGAAAGTGTTTGCAGACTGCTGAATCCTGACACGGGTTTCACTCTGGAAGTTCAGTGCACACATTGACAACCGTTCTGTTAGATAGCTGCGTTTGGGATATAGAAGCATATATTTCCCTGTGCTTTCTGCCCTTTCTTCCTTGTGCCGGTGTTGGACTGAATACGCCTGTTTTGAGGCTCTGCACAGAAAGTGTTTGCAGACTGCTTAATCCACACACGGGTTTAACTCTGGAAGTTGAGTGAACACATTGACAACGTTCTGTTAGATAGCTGCGTTTTGGATTTAGAAGCAGATATTTCCCTGTGCTTACTGCCTTTCTTCCATATGCCAGTTTTGGGCGGAAAACGCCTGTTTTCACACTCCGCACAGAAAGTGGTTACAGACTGCTGAATCCACACACGGGTTTAACTCTGGAAGTTGAGTTCACACATTGACAACCGTTCTGTTAGATAGCTGCGTTTTGGATTTAGAAGCAGATATTTCCCTGTGCTTTCGGCCCTTTCTTCCATATGCTGGTATAGGGCTGAAAACGCCTGTTTTGAGACTCTGCACAGAAGGTGTTTGCAGACTGCTGAATCCACACACCGGTTTAACTCTGGAAGTTGAGTTCACTCATTGACAACCGTTCTGTTAGATTGCTGCGTTTTGGATTTAGAAGCAGATAATTTTCAGTGATTTCTGCCCTTTCTTCCATATGCCGGTTTTGGGCTGAAAACGCCTGTTTTGAGACTCTCCACAGAATCTGTTTGCAGACTCCTGAATCCACACACGGGTTTAACTCTGGAAGATGAGTGCACACATTGACAACCATTCTGTTAGATAGCTGCCTTTTGGATTTAGAAGCAGATATTTCCCCTTGCTTACAGCCCTTTCTTCCGTATGCCCTTATTGGGCTGAAATGCCTGTTTTGAGACTCTGCACAGAAAATGTTTGCAGACTCCTGAATCCACACACGGGTTTAACTCTGGAAGTTGAGTGCACACATTGACAACCATTCTGTTAGATAGCTGCGTTTTGGATTTAGAAGCAGATATTTCCCTGTGGTTACTGCCCTTTCTTCCATATGCCGGTATAGGGCTGAAAACGCCTGTTTTGAGACTCTGCACAGAAAGTGTTTGCAGACTGCTGAATCCACACACGGGTTTAACTCTGGAAATTGAGTGCACACATTGACAACCGTTCTGTTAGATAGCTGTGTTTTGGATTTAGAAGCAGATATTTCCCTGTGCTTACGGCCCTTTCTTCCATATGCTGGTACAGGGCTGAAAACGCCTGTTTTGAGACTCTGCACAGAAAGTGTTTGCAGACTGCTGAATCCACACACGGGTTTAGCTCTGGATATTGAGTGCAAACAATGACACCCGTTCTGTTAGATAGCTGCGTTTCTGATTTAGAAGCAGGTATTTCCCTGTGATTTCTGCCCTTTTTTCCATATGCCGGTATGGGGCTGAAATGCCTGCTTTCAGGTTCTGTACAAAAAGTGATTGCAGACTGCTGAATCCACACACGGGTTTAACTCTGGAAATTCAGTGCACACATTGACAACCGTTCTGTTAGATAGCTGCGTTTTGGATATAGAAGCAGATATTTCCCTGTGCTTACTGCCCTTTCTTCCGTATGCCGGAATTGGGCTGAAAACGCCTGTTTTGAGACTCTGCACAGAAAGTGTTTGCAGACTGCTGAATCCAGACAAGGGTTTAACTCTGGAAGTTGAGTGCACACATTGACAACCGTTCTGTTAGATAGCTGCGTTTGGGATTTAGAAGCAGATATTTCCCTGTGCTTTCTGCCCTTTCTTCGTTGTGATGGTGTTGGACTGAATACGCCTGTTTTGAGGCTCTGCACAGAAAGTGTTTGCAGACTGCTTAATCCACACTCGGGTTTAACTCTGGAAGTTGAGTGCACACATTGACAACGTTCTGTTAGATAGCTGCGTTTTGGATTTAGAAGCAGATATTTCCCTGTGCTTACTGCCCTTTCTTCCATATGCCGGAATTGGGCTGAAAACGCCTGTTTTGAGACTCTGCACAGAAAGTGTTTGCAGACTGCTGAATCCACACACGGGTTTAACTCTGGAAGTTGAGTGCACACATTGACAACCGTTCTGTTAGATAGTTGCGTTTGGGATTTAGAAGCAGATATTTCCCTGTGCTTACTGCCCTTTTTGCTATAGGCCCATTTGCGCTGAAAACGCCGGTTTTGAGACTCTGCACAGAAAGTGTTTGCAGACTGCTGAATCCACACACGGCGTTACCTCGGGAAGTTGAGTGCACACATTGACAACCGTTCTGTTAGATAGCTGCGTTTTGGATTTAGAAGCAGATATTTCCCTTTGTTTACTGCCCTTTCTTCCATATGCCGGTATTCGGCTGAAAACGCCTGTTTTGAGACTCTGCACAGAAAGTGTTTCCAGACTGCTGAATCCACACACGGGTTTAACTTTGGAAGTTGAGTGCACACATTGACAAGCGTTCTGTTAGATAGCTGCGTTTCGGATTTAGAAGCCGATATTTCCCGGTGCTCTCTGCCCTTTCTTAAATATGCTGGTATTGGGCTGAAAACGCCTGTTTTGAGACTCTGCACAGAAAGTGTTTGCAGATTGCTGAATCCACACACGGGTTTAACTGTGGAAGTTGAGTGCACACATTGACAACTATTCTGTTAGATAGCTGCGTTTTGGATTTAGAAGCAGATATTTCCCTGTGCTTACTGCCCTTTCTTCCTTATGCCGGTATTGGGTTGAAAACGCCTGTTTTGAGACTCTGCACAGAATATGTTTGCAGACTGCTGAATACACACACGGGTTTAACTCTGGAAGTTGAGTGCACACATTGACAACCGTTCTGTTAGATAGCTCCGGTTTGGATTTAGAAGCAGATATTTCCCTGTGCTTACTGCCCTTTCTTCCATATGCCGGTATTGGGCTGAAAACGCCTGTTTTGAGACTCTGCACAGAAAGTGTTTGCAGACTGCTGAATCCACACACGGGCTTAATTCTGGAAGTTGAGTGCACACATTGAGGACCATTCTGTTAGATAGCTGCGTTTGGGATTTAGTAGCAGATATTTCCCTGTGCTTACTGCCCTTTCTTCCACATGCCGGTATTGGGCTGAAAACGCCTGTTTTGAGACTCGGCACAGAAAGTGTTTGCAGACTTCTGAATCCACACACGGGTTTAACTCTGGAAGTTGAGTGCACACATTGACGACCCTTCTGTTAGATAGCTGCGATTCGGATTAAGAAGCAGATATTTCCCTGTGCTTACGTCCCTTTCGTCCATATGCTGCTATTGGGCTGAAAACGCCTGTTTTGAAACTCTGCACAGAACGTGTTTGCAGACTGCTGAATCCACACACGGGTTTAACTCTGGAAGTTGAGTGCAGACACTGACAACATTTCTGTTACATACCTGCGTTTTGGATTTAGAAACAGATATTTTCCTGTGCTTACTGCAGTTATCTTCCCTATGCTGGTATTGGGCTGAATACGCCTGTGTTGAGAGTCTGCACAGAAAGTGTTTGCAGACTGCTGAATCCACACACGGGTTTAACTCTTTAAGTTGAGTGCACACATTGACAACCGTTCTGTTAGATAGCTGCGTTTTGGATTTAGAAGCAGATATTTCCCTGTGCTTACTGCCCTTTCTTCCATATGCCGGTATTGGGCTGAAAACGCCTGTTTTGAGACTCTGCACAGAAAGTGTTTGCAGACTGCTGAATCCACACACGGGTTTAACTCTGAAAGTTGAGTGCACACATTGACGACCATTCTGTTAGATAGCTGCGATTCGGATTTAGAAGCAGATATTTCCCTGTGCTTACGGCCCTTTCGTCCATATGCTGCTATTGGGCTGAAAACGCCTGTTTTGAAACTCTGCACAGAAAGTGTTTGCAGACTGCCGAATCCACACACGGTTTATCTCTGGAATTTGAGTGCAGACACTGACAACATTTCTGTTACATAGCTGCGTTTTGGATTTAGAAACAGATATTTTCCTGTGGTTACTGCTGTTTTCTTCCCTATGCTGGTATTGGGCTGAAAACGCCTGTGTTCAGAGTCTGCACAGAAAGTGTTTGCAGACTGCTGAATCCACACACGTGTTTAACTCTGGAATTTGAGTGCACACATTGACCACCGTTCTGTTAGATAGCTACGTTTTGGATTCGGAAGCACATATTTCCCTGAGCTTTCTGCCCTTTATTCCATATGCCGGTTTAGGGCTGAAAACGCCTGTTTTGAGACTCTGCACAGAAAGTGTTTGCAGACTGCTGAATCCACACACGGGTTTAACTCTGGAAATTGAGTGCACACATTGACAACCGTTCTGTTAGATAGCTGCGTTTGGGATATAGAAGCAGATATTTCCCTGTGCTTTCTGCCCTTTCTTCCTTGTGCCGGTGTTGGACTGAATACGCCTGTTTTGAGGCTCTGCACAGAAAGTGTTTGCAGACTGCTTAATCCACACACGGGTTTAACTCTGGAAGTTGAGTGCACACATTGACAACGTTCTGTTAGATAACTGCGTTTTGGATTTAGAAGCAGATATTTCCCTGTGCTTACTGCCTTTCTTCCATATGCCGGTTTTGGGCGGAAAACGCCTGTTTTCACACTCCGCACAGAAAGTGGTTACAGACTGCTGAATCCACACACGGGTTTAACTCTGGAAGTTGAGTTCACACATTGACAACCGTTCTGTTAGATAGCTGCGTTTTGGATTTAGAAGCAGATATTTCCCTGTGCTTTCGGCCCTTTCTTCCTTATGCTGGTATAGGGCTGAAAACGCCTGTTTTGAGACTGTGCACAGAAAGTGTTTGCAGACTGCTGATTCCACACACCGGTTTAACTCTGGAAGTTGAGTTCACTCATTGACAACCGTTCTGTTAGATTGCTGCGTTTTGGATTTAGAAGCAGATAATTTTCAGTGATTTCTGCCCTTTCTTCCATATGCCGGTTTTGGGCTGAAAACGCCTGTTTTGAGACTCTGCACAGAATGTGTTTGCAGACTCCTGAATCCACACACGGGTTTAACTCTGAAAGTTGAGTGCACACATTGACAACCATTCTGTTAGATAGCTACGTTTTGGATTTAGAAGCAGATATTTCCCTTTGCTTACAGCCGTTTCTTCCGTATGCCCTTATTGGGCTGAAATGCCTGTTTTGAGACTCTGCACAGAAAGTGTTTGCAGACTCCTGAATCCACACATGGGTTTAACTCTGGAAGTTGAGCGCACAAATTGACAACCGTTCTGTTAGATAGTTACTTTTTGGATTTAGAAACAGATATTTCCCTGGGCTTTCTTCCCTTTCTTCCATATGTCGGTATTGGACTGAAAACTTCTGTGTTGAGAAACTGCACAGAAAGTGTTTGCAGACTTCTGAATCCACACACGGGTTTAACTCAGGAAGCTGAGTGCACACATTGACAACCGTTCTGTTAGATAGCTGCGTTTTGGATTTAGAAGCAGATATTTCCCTGTGCTTACGGCCCTTTCTTCCCTGTGCCGGTATTGGGCTGAATACGCCTGTTTTGAGACCCTGCACAGAAAGTGTTTGCAGACTGCTGAATCCACACACGGGTTTAACTCTGGAAGTCGAGTGCACACATTGACAACCGTTCTGTTAGATAGCTGCGATTCAGATTTAGAAGCAGATATTTCCCTGTGCTTACTGCCCTTTCTTCCATATGCCGGTATTGGGCTGAAAACGACTGTTTTGGGACTGCACAGAAAGTGTTTGCATACTGCTGAATCCACACACGGTTTTAAATCTGGATGTTGAGTGCACACTTTGACAACCGTTCTGTTAGGTAGCTGCGATTCGGATTTAGAAGCAGATATTTCCCTGTGCTTACTGCGCTTTCTTCCATATGCCGGTATTGGGCTGAAACGCCTGTTTTGAGACTCTGCACAGAAAGTGTTTTCAGACTACTGAATCCCCACACGGGTTTACCTCTGTAAGTTGAGTGCACACACTGACAACCGTTCTGCTAGATAGCTGTGATTCGGATTTAGAAGCAGATATTTCCCTGTGCTTACTGCCCTTTCTTCCATATGCCGGTATAGGGCTGATAACGACTGTTTTGAGACTCTGCCCAGAAACTGTTTGCAGAGTGCTAAATCCACACACGGGTTTAAATCTGGAACTTGAGTACACACATTGACAACCGTTCTGTTAAATAGCTGCGATTCGGATTTAGAAGCAAATATTTCCCTGTGCTTACTGCCGTTTCTTCCATATGCCGGAATTGGCCTGAAAACACCTGTGTTGAGACTCTGCACAGAAAGTGTTTGCAGACTGATGAATCCACACACGGGTTTAACTCTGAAAGCTGAGTGCACACATTGACAGCAGTTCTGTTAGATAGCTGCGTTTTGGATTTAGAAGCAGATATTTCCCTGTGCTTTCTGATCTTTCTTCCATATGCCGGTATGGGGCTGAAAGTACCTGTTTTGAGACTCTGCACAGAAAGTGATTGCTGACTGCTGAATCCACACGCAGGTTTTACTCTGGAAGTTGAGTGCACACATTGACAACCTTTCTGTTAGATAGCTGCGTTTTGGATTTAGAAGCAGATATTTCCTGGGCTTACTGCCCTTTCTTCCATATGCCGAAATTGGGCTGAAAACGCCTGTTTTGAGACTCTGCACAGAAAGTGTTTGCAGACAGCTGAATCCACACACGGGTTTAACTCTGGAAGTTGAGTGCACACATTGACAACCGTTCTGTTAGAAAGCTGCGTTTTGGATTTAGAAGAAGATATTTTCTGGGCTTACTGCCCTTTCTTCCATATGCCGGTATTGGGCTGAAAACACCTGTTTTGAGACTCTGCACAGAAAGTGTTTGCAGACTGCTAAATCCACACACGGATTTAACTCTGGAACTTGACTGCACTCATTGACAATCGTTCTGTTAGATAGCTGCGATTCGGATTTAGAAGCAGATATTTCCCTGTGCTTACTGCCCTTTCTTCCATATGCCGATATAGAGCTGAAAACGCCTGTTTTGAGACTGCACAGAAAGTGTTTTCAGACTGCTGAATCCACACACAGGTTTAACTCTGGAAGTTGAATGCACACATTGAAAACTGTTCGGCTAGATAGCTGCGTTTTGGATTTAGAAGCAGATATTTCCCTGTGCTTTCTGCCCTTTCTTCCATATGCCGGAATTGGCCTGAAAACACCTGTGTTGAGACTCTGCACAGAAATTATTTGCAAACTGCTGAATCCACACACGGGTTTAACTCTGAAAGCTGAGTGCACACATTGACAAAAGTTCTATTAGATAGCTGCGTTTTTGATTTAGTAGCAGATATTTCCCTGTGCTTACTGCCCTTTCTTCCATATGCAGGTATGGGGCTGAAAACGCCTGTTTTGAGACTCTGCACAGAAAGTGTTTGCAAACTCCTGAATCCACACACGGCTTTAACTCTGGAAGTTGAGTGCACACATTGACAACCGTTCTGTTAGATAGCTGCGTTTTGGATTTAGAAGCAGATATTTCCCTGTTCTTACTGCCCTTTTTTCCATATGCCGGTATTGGGCTGAAAACGCATGTTTTGAGACTCTGCACAGAAAGTGTTTGCAGACTGCTGAATCCACACACGGGTTTAACTCTGGAAGTCAAGTGCACACATTGACAACCGTTCTGTTAGATAGCTTCGATTCAGATTTAGAAGCAGATATTTCCCTGTGCTTACTGCCCTTTCTTCCATATGCCGGTATTGGGCTGAAAATGACTGTTTTGGGAATGCACAGAAAGTGTTTGCATACTGCTGAATCCACACACGGTTTTAACTCTGGATGTTGAGTGCACACTTTGACAACCGTTCTGTTAGGTAGCTGCGATTCGGATTTAGAAGCAGATATTTCCCTGTGCTTACTGTCCTTTCTTCCAAATGCCAGTATTGGGCTGAAAACGCCTGTTTTCGGACTCTGCACAGAAAGTGTTTGCTGACTGCTGAATCCACACGCGGGTTTAACTCTGGACGTTCAGTTCACACATTGACAACCGTTCTGTTAGATTGCTGCGTTTTGTATTTAGAAGCAGATATTTCCCTGTGCTTACTGCCCTTTCTTCCATATGCCGGCATTGGGCTGAAAACGCCTGTTTTGAGACTCTGCACAGAAAGTGTTTGCAGACTGCTAAATCCAAACACTGGTTTAACTCTGGATGTTGAGTGCACACATTGAAACCGTTCTGTTAGATAGCTGCGTTTTGGATTTAGAAGCGGATATTTCCCTGTGCTTACTGCCCTTTCTTCCATATGCCAGTATCGGGCTGGAAACGCCTGTTTTGAGACTCTGCAAAGAAAGTGTTTACAGAATGCTGAATACACACACGGGTTTAACTCCGGAAGCTCAGTGGACACATTGACAACCCTTCCGTTAGATAGCAGCGTTTTGAATATAGAAGCAGATATTTCCCTGTGCTTACTGCCCTTTCTTCCATATGCCGGTATTGGGCTGAAAACGCCTGTTTTGAGACTCTGCACAGAAAGTGTTTGCTAACTGCTGAATCCACCCGAAGGTTTTACTCTGGTAGTTGAGTGCACACATTGACAATCGTTCTGTTAGATAGCTGCGTTTAGGATTTAGAAGCAGATATTTCCCTGTGCTTACGGCCCATTCTTCCACATGCCGGTATTGTGCTGAAAAAGCCTGTTTGAGACTCTGCACAGAAAGTGTTTGCAGACTGCTGAATTCACACACGGGTTTAACTCTGGATGTTGAGTGCACACATTGACAACAGTTCTGTTAGATAGGTGCGTTTTGGATTTAGAAGCAGATATTTCCCTGTGCTTACTGCCGTTTCTTCCATATGCCTGTATTGGGCTGAAAACGCCTGTTTTGAGACTCTGCACAGAAAGTGTTTGCAGAATGCTGAATTCACACTCGGGTTTATCTCTGTATGTTGAGTGCACACATTGACAACCGTTGTGTTAGATAGCTGCGTTTGGGCTTTAGAACTAGCTATTTCCCTGTGTTTACTGCCATTTCTTCCAAGTGCCGGTATGGGGCTGAAAACGTCTGTTTTGTGACTCTGCATAGAAAGTGTTTGCAGAGTGCTGAATCCACACAGGTCTTTAACTCTGGAAGTTGAGTGCACACATTGACAACCGTTCTGTTAGAGAGCTGCGTTTTGGATTTAGAAGCAGATATTTCCCTGTGCTTACTGCCCATTCTTCCACATGCCGGTATTGTGCTGAAAACTCCTGCTTGAGACTCTGCACAGAAAATGTTTGCAGACTGCTGAATTCACACACGGGTTTAACTCTGGATGTTGAATGCACACATTGACAACAGTTCTGTTAGATAGGTTCGTTTTGGATTTAGAAGCAGATATTTCCCTGTGCTTACTGCCGTTTCTTCCATATGCCTGTATTGGGCTGAAAACGCCTGTTTTGAGACATTGCACAGAAAGGATTTGCAGACTGCTGAATCCACACGTGGCTTTAACTCTGGATGTTCAGTGCACACATTGACAAACGTTCTGTTAGATGGCTGCGTTTTGAATTTAGAAGAAGATATTTCCCTGTGGTTACTGCCCTTTCTTCCATATGGTGGTATTGGGCTGGAAACACGTGTTTTGAGACTCTACACAGAAAGTGTTTGCTGACTGCTGAATCCACACGCGGGATTTACTCTGGAAGTTCAGTGCACACATTGACAACCGTTCTGTTAGATAGCTGCGTTTTGGATTTAGAAGCAGATATTTCCCTGTGCTTGCAGCCGTTTTATCCATATGCCGGTATTTGGCTGAAAGCGCTCTTTTTGTGACTCTGCACAGAAAGTGTTTGCAGACTGCTGAATCCACACAAGGGTTTAACTCTGAAAGTTAAGTGCACACATTGACAACCGTTCTGTTAGATAGCTTGATTTTGAATTTAGAAGCAGATATTTTCCTGTGCTTACTGCCCTTTCTTCCATATGCCGGTATGGGGCTGAAAACACCTGTATTCAGACTCTGCACAGAAAGTGTTTGCAGACTGCTGAATCCACACTCGGGATTAACTCTGGAATTTGAGTGCACACATTGACAACTGTTCTGTTAGAAAGCTGTGATTCGAATTTAGAAGCAGAGATTTCCCTCTGCTTTCTGTCCTTTCTTCCATATGCCGGTATTGGGCTGAAAACGCGGGTGTTGGGACTCTGCACAGAAAGTGTTTGCAGACTGCTGAATCCACACCCGGGTTTAACTCTGGAAGCTGAGTGCAAACATTGACAACCGTTCTGTTAGATAGCTGCGTTTTGGATTTAGAAGCAGATATTTCCCTGTGCTTGCTGTGCTTTCTTACATATGCCGGTATGGGGCTGAAAACGCCTGTTTTGAGACTCTGCACAGAAAGTGTTTGCAGACTGCTGAATCCACACACGGGTTTAACTCTGGAAATTGAGTGCACACATTGACAACCGTTCTGTTAGATAGCTGCGTTTTGGATATAGAAGCAGATATTTCCCTGTGCTTACTGCCCTTTCTTCCATATGCCGGAATTGGGCTGAAAACGCCTGTTTTGAGACTCTGCACAGAAAGTGTTTGCAGACTGCTGAATCCTGACACGGGTTTCACTCTGGAAGTTCAGTGCACACATTGACAACCGTTCTGTTAGATAGCTGCGTTTGGGATATAGAAGCATATATTTCCCTGTGCTTTCTGCCCTTTCTTCCTTGTGCCGGTGTTGGACTGAATACGCCTGTTTTGAGGCTCTGCACAGAAAGTGTTTGCAGACTGCTTAATCCACACACGGGTTTAACTCTGGAAGTTGAGTGAACACATTGACAACGTTCTGTTAGATAGCTGCGTTTTGGATTTAGAAGCAGATATTTCCCTGTGCTTACTGCCTTTCTTCCATATGCCGGTTTTGGGCGGAAAACGCCTGTTTTCACACTCCGCACAGAAAGTGGTTACAGACTGCTGAATCCACACACGGGTTTAACTCTGGAAGTTGAGTTCACACATTGACAACCGTTCTGTTAGATAGCTGCGTTTTGGATTTAGAAGCAGATATTTCCCTGTGCTTTCGGCCCTTTCTTCCATATGCTGGTATAGGGCTGAAAACGCCTGTTTTGAGACTCTGCACAGAAGGTGTTTGCAGACTGCTGAATCCACACACCGGTTTAACTCTGGAAGTTGAGTTCACTCATTGACAACCGTTCTGTTAGATTGCTGCGTTTTGGATTTAGAAGCAGATAATTTTCAGTGATTTCTGCCCTTTCTTCCATATGCCGGTTTTGGGCTGAAAACGCCTGTTTTGAGACTCTCCACAGAATCTGTTTGCAGACTCCTGAATCCACACACGGGTTTAACTCTGGAAGATGAGTGCACACATTGACAACCATTCTGTTAGATAGCTGCCTTTTGGATTTAGAAGCAGATATTTCCCCTTGCTTACAGCCCTTTCTTCCGTATGCCCTTATTGGGCTGAAATGCCTGTTTTGAGACTCTGCACAGAAAATGTTTGCAGACTCCTGAATCCACACACGGGTTTAACTCTGGAAGTTGAGTGCACACATTGACAACCATTCTGTTAGATAGCTGCGTTTTGGATTTAGAAGCAGATATTTCCCTGTGGTTACTGCCCTTTCTTCCATATGCGGGTATAGGGCTGAAAACGCCTGTTTTGAGACTCTGCACAGAAAGTGTTTGCAGACTGCTGAATCCACACACGGGTTTAACTCTGGAAATTGAGTGCACACATTGACAACCGTTCTGTTAGATAGCTGTGTTTTGGATTTAGAAGCAGATATTTCCCTGTGCTTACGGCCCTTTCTTCCATATGCTGGTACAGGGCTGAAAACGCCTGTTTTGAGACTCTGCACAGAAAGTGTTTGCAGACTGCTGAATCCACACACGGGTTTAGCTCTGGATATTGAGTGCAAACAATGACACCCGTTCTGTTAGATAGCTGCGTTTCTGATTTAGAAGCAGGTATTTCCCTGTGATTTCTGCCCTTTTTTCCATATGCCGGTATGGGGCTGAAATGCCTGCTTTCAGGTTCTGTACAAAAAGTGATTGCAGACTGCTGAATCCACACACGGGTTTAACTCTGGAAATTCAGTGCACACATTGACAACCGTTCTGTTAGATAGCTGCGTTTTGGATATAGAAGCAGATATTTCCCTGTGCTTACTGCCCTTTCTTCCGTATGCCGGAATTGGGCTGAAAACGCCTGTTTTGAGACTCTGCACAGAAAGTGTTTGCAGACTGCTGAATCCAGACAAGGGTTTAACTCTGGAAGTTGAGTGCACACATTGACAACCGTTCTGTTAGATAGCTGCGTTTGGGATTTAGAAGCAGATATTTCCCTGTGCTTTCTGCCCTTTCTTCGTTGTGATGGTGTTGGACTGAATACGCCTGTTTTGAGGCTCTGCACAGAAAGTGTTTGCAGACTGCTTAATCCACACTCGGGTTTAACTCTGGAAGTTGAGTGCACACATTGACAACGTTCTGTTAGATAGCTGCGTTTTGGATTTAGAAGCAGATATTTCCCTGTGCTTACTGCCCTTTCTTCCATATGCCGGAATTGGGCTGAAAACGCCTGTTTTGAGACTCTGCACAGAAAGTGTTTGCAGACTGCTGAATCCACACACGGGTTTAACTCTGGAAGTTGAGTGCACACATTGACAACCGTTCTGTTAGATAGTTGCGTTTGGGATTTAGAAGCAGATATTTCCCTGTGCTTACTGCCCTTTTTGCTATAGGCCCATTTGCGCTGAAAACGCCGGTTTTGAGACTCTGCACAGAAAGTGTTTGCAGACTGCTGAATCCACACACGGCGTTACCTCGGGAAGTTGAGTGCACACATTGACAACCGTTCTGTTAGATAGCTGCGTTTTGGATTTAGAAGCAGATATTTCCCTTTGTTTACTGCCCTTTCTTCCATATGCCGGTATTCGGCTGAAAACGCCTGTTTTGAGACTCTGCACAGAAAGTGTTTCCAGACTGCTGAATCCACACACGGGTTTAACTTTGGAAGTTGAGTGCACACATTGACAAGCGTTCTGTTAGATAGCTGCGTTTCGGATTTAGAAGCCGATATTTCCCGGTGCTCTCTGCCCTTTCTTAAATATGCTGGTATTGGGCTGAAAACGCCTGTTTTGAGACTCTGCACAGAAAGTGTTTGCAGATTGCTGAATCCACACACGGGTTTAACTGTGGAAGTTGAGTGCACACATTGACAACTATTCTGTTAGATAGCTGCGTTTTGGATTTAGAAGCAGATATTTCCCTGTGCTTACTGCCCTTTCTTCCTTATGCCGGTATTGGGTTGAAAACGCCTGTTTTGAGACTCTGCACAGAATATGTTTGCAGACTGCTGAATACACACACGGGTTTAACTCTGGAAGTTGAGTGCACACATTGACAACCGTTCTGTTAGATAGCTCCGGTTTGGATTTAGAAGCAGATATTTCCCTGTGCTTACTGCCCTTTCTTCCATATGCCGGTATTGGGCTGAAAACGCCTGTTTTGAGACTCTGCACAGAAAGTGTTTGCAGACTGCTGAATCCACACACGGGCTTAATTCTGGAAGTTGAGTGCACACATTGAGGACCATTCTGTTAGATAGCTGCGTTTGGGATTTAGTAGCAGATATTTCCCTGTGCTTACTGCCGTTTCTTCCACATGCCGGTATTGGGCTGAAAACGCCTGTTTTGAGACTCGGCACAGAAAGTGTTTGCAGACTTCTGAATCCACACACGGGTTTAACTCTGGAAGTTGAGTGCACACATTGACGACCCTTCTGCTAGATAGCTGCGATTCGGATTAAGAAGCAGATATTTCCCTGTGCTTACGTCCCTTTCGTCCATATGCTGCTATTGGGCTGAAAACGCCTGTTTTGAAACTCTGCACAGAACGTGTTTGCAGACTGCTGAATCCACACACGGGTTTAACTCTGGAAGTTGAGTGCAGACACTGACAACATTTCTGTTACATACCTGCGTTTTGGATTTAGAAACAGATATTTTCCTGTGCTTACTGCAGTTATCTTCCCTATGCTGGTATTGGGCTGAATACGCCTGTGTTGAGAGTCTGCACAGAAAGTGTTTGCAGACTGCTGAATCCACACACGGGTTTAACTCTGGAAGTTGAGTGCACACATTGACAACCGTTCTGTTAGATAGCTGCGTTTTGGATTTAGAAGCAGATATTTCCCTGTGCTTACTGCCCTTTCTTCCATATGCCGGTATTGGGCTGAAAACGCCTGTTTTGAGACTCTGCACAGAAAGTGTTTGCAGACTGCTGAATCCACACACGGGTTTAACTCTGAAAGTTGAGTGCACACATTGACGACCATTCTGTTAGATAGCTGCGATTCGGATTTAGAAGCAGATATTTCCCTGTGCTTACGGCCCTTTCGTCCATATGCTGCTATTGGGCTGAAAACGCCTGTTTTGAAACTCTGCACAGAAAGTGTTTGCAGACTGCCGAATCCACACACGGTTTATCTCTGGAATTTGAGTGCAGACACTGACAACATTTCTGTTACATAGCTGCGTTTTGGATTTAGAAACAGATATTTTCCTGTGGTTACTGCTGTTTTCTTCCCTATGCTGGTATTGGGCTGAAAACGCCTGTGTTCAGAGTCTGCACAGAAAGTGTTTGCAGACTGCTGAATCCACACACGTGTTTAACTCTGGAATTTGAGTGCACACATTGACCACCGTTCTGTTAGATAGCTACGTTTTGGATTCGGAAGCACATATTTCCCTGAGCTTTCTGCCCTTTATTCCATATGCCGGTTTAGGGCTGAAAACGCCTGTTTTGAGACTCTGCACAGAAAGTGTTTGCAGACTGCTGAATCCACACACGGGTTTAACTCTGGAAATTGAGTGCACACATTGACAACCGTTCTGTTAGATAGCTGCGTTTGGGATATAGAAGCAGATATTTCCCTGTGCTTTCTGCCCTTTCTTCCTTGTGCCGGTGTTGGACTGAATACGCCTGTTTTGAGGCTCTGCACAGAAAGTGTTTGCAGACTGCTTAATCCACACACGGGTTTAACTCTGGAAGTTGAGTGCACACATTGACAACGTTCTGTTAGATAACTGCGTTTTGGATTTAGAAGCAGATATTTCCCTGTGCTTACTGCCTTTCTTCCATATGCCGGTTTTGGGCGGAAAACGCCTGTTTTCACACTCCGCACAGAAAGTGGTTACAGACTGCTGAATCCACACACGGGTTTAACTCTGGAAGTTGAGTTCACACATTGACAACCGTTCTGTTAGATAGCTGCGTTTTGGATTTAGAAGCAGATATTTCCCTGTGCTTTCGGCCCTTTCTTCCTTATGCTGGTATAGGGCTGAAAACGCCTGTTTTGAGACTGTGCACAGAAAGTGTTTGCAGACTGCTGATTCCACACACCGGTTTAACTCTGGAAGTTGAGTTCACTCATTGACAACCGTTCTGTTAGATTGCTGCGTTTTGGATTTAGAAGCAGATAATTTTCAGTGATTTCTGCCCTTTCTTCCATATGCCGGTTTTGGGCTGAAAACGCCTGTTTTGAGACTCTGCACAGAATGTGTTTGCAGACTCCTGAATCCACACACGGGTTTAACTCTGAAAGTTGAGTGCACACATTGACAACCATTCTGTTAGATAGCTACGTTTTGGATTTAGAAGCAGATATTTCCCTTTGCTTACAGCCGTTTCTTCCGTATGCCCTTATTGGGCTGAAATGCCTGTTTTGAGACTCTGCACAGAAAGTGTTTGCAGACTCCTGAATCCACACATGGGTTTAACTCTGGAAGTTGAGCGCACACATTGACAACCGTTCTGTTAGATAGTTACTTTTTGGATTTAGAAACAGATATTTCCCTGGGCTTTCTTCCCTTTCTTCCATATGTCGGTATTGGACTGAAAACTTCTGTGTTGAGAAACTGCACAGAAAGTGTTTGCAGACTTCTGAATCCACACACGGGTTTAACTCAGGAAGCTGAGTGCACACATTGACAACCGTTCTGTTAGATAGCTGCGTTTTGGATTTAGAAGCAGATATTTCCCTGTGCTTACGGCCCTTACTTCCCTGTGCCGGTATTGGGCTGAATACGCCTGTTTTGAGACCCTGCACAGAAAGTGTTTGCAGACTGCTGAATCCACACACGGGTTTAACTCTGGAAGTCGAGTGCACACATTGACAACCGTTCTGTTAGATAGCTGCGATTCAGATTTAGAAGCAGATATTTCCCTGTGCTTACTGCCCTTTCTTCCATATGCCGGTATTGGGCTGAAAACGACTGTTTTGGGACTGCACAGAAAGTGTTTGCATACTGCTGAATCCACACACGGTTTTAAATCTGGATGTTGAGTGCACACTTTGACAACCGTTCTGTTAGGTAGCTGCGATTCGGATTTAGAAGCAGATATTTCCCTGTGCTTACTGCGCTTTCTTCCATATGCCGGTATTGGGCTGAAACGCCTGTTTTGAGACTCTGCACAGAAAGTGTTTTCAGACTACTGAATCCCCACACGGGTTTACCTCTGTAAGTTGAGTGCACACACTGACAACCGTTCTGCTAGATAGCTGTGATTCGGATTTAGAAGCAGATATTTCCCTGTGCTTACTGCCCTTTCTTCCATATGCCGGTATAGGGCTGATAACGACTGTTTTGAGACTCTGCCCAGAAACTGTTTGCAGAGTGCTAAATCCACACACGGGTTTAAATCTGGAACTTGAGTACACACATTGACAACCGTTCTGTTAAATAGCTGCGATTCGGATTTAGAAGCAAATATTTCCCTGTGCTTACTGCCGTTTCTTCCATATGCCGGAATTGGCCTGAAAACACCTGTGTTGAGACTCTGCACAGAAAGTGTTTGCAGACTGATGAATCCACACACGGGTTTAACTCTGAAAGCTGAGTGCACACATTGACAGCAGTTCTGTTAGATAGCTGCGTTTTGGATTTAGAAGCAGATATTTCCCTGTGCTTTCTGATCTTTCTTCCATATGCCGGTATGGGGCTGAAAGTACCTGTTTTGAGACTCTGCACAGAAAGTGATTGCTGACTGCTGAATCCACACGCAGGTTTTACTCTGGAAGTTGAGTGCACACATTGACAACCTTTCTGTTAGATAGCTGCGTTTTGGATTTAGAAGCAGATATTTCCTGGGCTTACTGCCCTTTCTTCCATATGCCGAAATTGGGCTGAAAACGCCTGTTTTGAGACTCTGCACAGAAAGTGTTTGCAGACAGCTGAATCCACACACGGGTTTAACTCTGGAAGTTGAGTGCACACATTGACAACCGTTCTGTTAGAAAGCTGCGTTTTGGATTTAGAAGAAGATATTTTCTGGGCTTACTGCCCTTTCTTCCATATGCCGGTATTGGGCTGAAAACACCTGTTTTGAGACTCTGCACAGAAAGTGTTTGCAGACTGCTAAATCCACACACGGATTTAACTCTGGAACTTGACTGCACTCATTGACAATCGTTCTGTTAGATAGCTGCGATTCGGATTTAGAAGCAGATATTTCCCTGTGCTTACTGCCCTTTCTTCCATATGCCGATATAGAGCTGAAAACGCCTGTTTTGAGACTGCACAGAAAGTGTTTTCAGACTGCTGAATCCACACACAGGTTTAACTCTGGAAGTTGAATGCACACATTGAAAACTGTTCGGCTAGATAGCTGCGTTTTGGATTTAGAAGCAGATATTTCCCTGTGCTTTCTGCCCTTTCTTCCATATGCCGGAATTGGCCTGAAAACACCTGTGTTGAGACTCTGCACAGAAATTATTTGCAAACTGCTGAATCCACACACGGGTTTAACTCTGAAAGCTGAGTGCACACATTGACAAAAGTTCTATTAGATAGCTGCGTTTTTGATTTAGTAGCAGATATTTCCCTGTGCTTACTGCCCTTTCTTCCATATGCAGGTATGGGGCTGAAAACGCCTGTTTTGAGACTCTGCACAGAAAGTGTTTGCAAACTCCTGAATCCACACACGGCTTTAACTCTGGAAGTTGAGTGCACACATTGACAACCGTTCTGTTAGATAGCTGCGTTTTGGATTTAGAAGCAGATATTTCCCTGTTCTTACTGCCCTTTTTTCCATATGCCGGTATTGGGCTGAAAACGCATGTTTTGAGACTCTGCACAGAAAGTGTTTGCAGACTGCTGAATCCACACACGGGTTTAACTCTGGAAGTCAAGTGCACACATTGACAACCGTTCTGTTAGATAGCTTCGATTCAGATTTAGAAGCAGATATTTCCCTGTGCTTACTGCCCTTTCTTCCATATGCCGGTATTGGGCTGAAAATGACTGTTTTGGGAATGCACAGAAAGTGTTTGCATACTGCTGAATCCACACACGGTTTTAACTCTGGATGTTGAGTGCACACTTTGACAACCGTTCTGTTAGGTAGCTGCGATTCGGATTTAGAAGCAGATATTTCCCTGTGCTTACTGTCCTTTCTTCCAAATGCCAGTATTGGGCTGAAAACGCCTGTTTTCGGACTCTGCACAGAAAGTGTTTGCTGACTGCTGAATCCACACGCGGGTTTAACTCTGGACGTTCAGTTCACACATTGACAACCGTTCTGTTAGATTGCTGCGTTTTGTATTTAGAAGCAGATATTTCCCTGTGCTTACTGCCCTTTCTTCCATATGCCGGCATTGGGCTGAAAACGCCTGTTTTGAGACTCTGCACAGAAAGTGTTTGCAGACTGCTAAATCCAAACACTGGTTTAACTCTGGATGTTGAGTGCACACATTGAAACCGTTCTGTTAGATAGCTGCGTTTTGGATTTAGAAGCGGATATTTCCCTGTGCTTACTGCCCTTTCTTCCATATGCCAGTATCGGGCTGGAAACGCCTGTTTTGAGACTCTGCAAAGAAAGTGTTTACAGAATGCTGAATACACACACGGGTTTAACTCCGGAAGCTCAGTGGACACATTGACAACCCTTCCGTTAGATAGCAGCGTTTTGAATATAGAAGCAGATATTTCCCTGTGCTTACTGCCCTTTCTTCCATATGCCGGTATTGGGCTGAAAACGCCTGTTTTGAGACTCTGCACAGAAAGTGTTTGCTAACTGCTGAATCCACCCGAAGGTTTTACTCTGGTAGTTGAGTGCACACATTGACAATCGTTCTGTTAGATAGCTGCGTTTAGGATTTAGAAGCAGATATTTCCCTGTGCTTACGGCCCATTCTTCCACATGCCGGTATTGTGCTGAAAAAGCCTGTTTGAGACTCTGCACAGAAAGTGTTTGCAGACTGCTGAATTCACACACGGGTTTAACTCTGGATGTTGAGTGCACACATTGACAACAGTTCTGTTAGATAGGTGCGTTTTGGATTTAGAAGCAGATATTTCCCTGTGCTTACTGCCGTTTCTTCCATATGCCTGTATTGGGCTGAAAACGCCTGTTTTGAGACTCTGCACAGAAAGTGTTTGCAGAATGCTGAATTCACACTCGGGTTTATCTCTGTATGTTGAGTGCACACATTGACAACCGTTGTGTTAGATAGCTGCGTTTTGGATTTAGAAGCAGATATTTCCCTGTGCTTACTGCCGTTTCTTCCATATGCCGGTACTGGGCTGAAAACGCCTGTTTTGAGTGTCTGCACAGAAAGTGTTTGCAGACTGCTGAATCCACACACGGGTTTAACTCCGGAAGTTGAGTGCACACATTGACAACCGTTCTGTTAGATAGCTGCGTATTGGAATTAGAAGCAGATATTTCCCTGTGCTTACAGCCCTTTCTTCCATATGCCGGTAAGGGGCTGAAAACGCCTGTTTTGAGACTCTGCACTGAAAGTGTTTGCAGACTGCTGAATTCACACAGGGGTTTAACTCTGGAAGTTGAGTGCACACATTGACAACCGTTGTGTTAGATAGCTGCGTTTTGGATTTAGAAGCAGATATTTCCCTGTGCTTACTGCCCTTTCTTCCTTATGCCGGTATTGGGCTGAAAATGCCTGTTTTGAGACTCTGCACAGAAAGTGTTTGCAGCCTGCTGAATCCACACACGGGTTTAATTCTGGAAGTTGAGTGCACATATTGACAACGGTTCTGTTAGATAGCTGCGTTTCGTATTTAGAAGCAGATATTTCCCTGTGCTTACTGCCCTTTCTTCCATATTCCGGTATTGGGCTGAAAACGCCTATGATGAGAGTCTCCACAGAAACTGTTTGCAGACTGCAGAATCCACACACGGGTTTAACTCTGGAAGTTGAGTGCACACATTGACAACCGATCTGGTAGATAGCTGTGATTCGGATTTAGAAGCAGATATTTCCCTGGGCTTTCTGCCCTTTCTTCCCTATGCCGGTATTGGGCTGAAAACGCCTGTGTAGAGAAACTGCACAGAAAGTGTTAGCAGACTTCTGAATCCACACATGGGTTTACCTCTGGAAGTTGAGTGCACACATTGACAACCCTTCTGTTAGATAGCTGCGTTTTGGATTTAGAGGCAGATATTTCCCTGTGCTTACTGCCGTTTCTTCCATATGCCGGTACTGGGCTGAAAACGCCTGTTTTGAGTGTCTGCACAGAAAGTGTTTGCAGACTGCTGAATCCACACACGGGTTAACTCCGGAAGTTGAGTGCACACATTGACAACCGTTCTGTTAGATAGCTGCGTTTTGGACTTAGAAGCAGATATTTCCCTGTGCTTACTGCCCTTTATTCCATATGCCAGTATGGGGCTGAAATCGTCTGTTTTCGGACTCTGCACAAAAAATGTTTGCAGACTGCGGAATCCACACACGGGTTTAACAATGGAAGTTGAGTGCACACATTGACAACCGTTCTGTTAGATAGCTGCGTTTTGGATTTAGAAGCAGATATTTCCCTGTGCTTACTGCCCTTTCTTCCATATGCCGGTACTGGGCTGAAAACGCCTGTTTTGAGTCTCTGCACAGAAAGTGTTTGCAGACTGCTGAATTCACACACGGGTTTAACTCTGGAAGTTGAGTGCACACATTGACAACCGTTGTGTTAGATAGCTGCGTTTTGGATTTAGAAGCAGATATTTCCCTGTGCTTACTGCCCTTTCTTCCATATGCCGGTATGGGGCTGAAAACGCCTGTTTTGAGACTCTGCACAGAAAGTGTTTGCAGACTTCTGAATCCACACGGGTTTAACTCTGGAAGCTGAGTGCACACACTGACAACCGTTCTGTTAGATAGCAGCGTTTTGGATTTAGAAGCAGATATTTCCCTGTGCTTACTGCCCTTTCTTCCATATGCCGGTATGGGGCTGAAAACGCCTGTTTTGAGACTCTGCACTGAAAGTGTTTGCAGACTGCTGAATCCACACACGGGTTTAACTCTGGAAGTTGAGTGCACACATTGACAACCGTTGTGTTAGATACCTGCGATTCGGATTTAGAAGCAGATATTTCCCTGAGCTTACTGCCCTTTCTTCTTATGCCGGTATGGGGCTGAAAACGCCTGTTTTGAGACTCTGCACAGAAAGTGTTTGCAGACTGCTGAATACAGACCCGGGTTTAACTCCTGGAAATGAGTGCACACATTGACAACCGTTCTGTTAGATAGCTGCGATTCGGATTAAGAAGCAGATATTTCTCTGTGCTTGCTGCCCTTTCTTCCAAATGCCGGTATTGGGCTGAAAACGCCTGTTTTGAGACCCTGCACAGAAAGTGTTTGCAGACTGCTGAACCCACACACGGGTTTAACTCTCGAAGTTGAGTGCACACATTGACAACCGTTCGGTTAGATAGCTGCGTATTGGATTTAGAAGCAGATATTTCCCTGTGCTTACTGCCCTTTCTTCCATATGCCGGTATGGGGCTGAAAACGCCTGTTTTGAGACTCTGCACAGAAAGTGTTTGCAGACTGCTGAATCCACACACGGGTTTAACTCCTGGAAATTGAGTGCACACATTGACAACCGTTCTGTTAGATAGCTGCGATTCGGATTTAGAAGCAGATATGTTCCACTGCTTACAGCCCTCTCTTCCATTTGCCGGTATTGGACTAAAAACGCCTGTCTTGAGACTGCACAGAACGTGTATGCAGACTGCTGAATCCACACACGGGTTTAACTCTGGAAGTTGAGTGCACACATTGACAACCGTTCTGTTAGATTGCTGTGATTCGGATTTAGAAGCAGATATTTCCCTGGGCTTTCTGCCCTTTCTTCCATAATCCGGTATTGGGCTGAAAATGCCTGTGTTGAGAAACTGCACAGAAAGTGTTTACAGACTTCTGAATCCACACCCGGGTTTAACTCTGGAAGCTGAGAGCACACATTGACAACCGTTCTGTTAGATAGCTGCGTTTTGGATTTAGAAGCAGATATTTCCCTGTGCATACTGCCCTTTCTTCCATATTCCTGTATTTGGCTGAAAAGGCCTGTGATGAGAGTCTCCACAGAAAGTGTTTGCAGACTGCTGAATCCACACATGGGTTTAACTCTGGAAGATGAGTGCACACATTGACAACCGTTCTGTTAGATAGCTGCGTTTTGGATTTAGAAGCAGATATTTCCCTGTGCTTTCTGCCCTTTCTTCCATATGCCGGCATGGGGCTGAAAACGTCTGTTTTGGGACTCTGCACAGAAAGTGTTTGCAGACTGCTGAATCCACACACGGGTTTAACTCTGGAAGTTGAGTGCACACATTGACAACCGTTCTGTTAGGTAGCTGCGATTCGGACTTAGGAGCAGATATTTCCCTGTGCTTACTGCCCTTTCTTCCATATGCCGGTATTGGGCTGAAAACGCCTGTTTTGAGACTCTGCACAGAAAGTGTTTGCAGACTGCTGAATCCACATACGGGTTTAACTCTGGAAGTTGAGTGCACACATTGACAACCTTTCTGTTAGATTGCTGTTATTCGGATTTAGAAGCAGATATTTCCCTGGGCTCTCTGCCCTTTCTTCCTTATGCTGGTATAGGGCTGAAAACGCCTTTGTTGAGAAACTGCACAGAAAGTGTTTGCAGCCTTCTGAATCCACACATGGGTTAAACTCTGGAAGCTGAGTGCACACATTGACACCCCTTCTGTTAGATAGCTGCGTTTTGGATTTAGAAGCAGATATTTCCCTGTGCTTACTGCCCTTTCTTCCATATGCCGGTATGGGTCTGAAAACGCCTGTTTTGAGACTCTGCACAGAAAGTGTTTGCAGACTGCTGAATCCACACACGGGTTTAACTCTGGAAGTTGAGTGCACACATTGAAAACCGTTGTGTTAGATACCTGCGATTCGGATTTAGAAGCAGATCTTTCCCTGTCCTTACTGTCCTTTGGTCCATATGCCGGTATTGGGCTGAAAACGCCTGTTTTGGGACTCTGCACAGAAAGTGTTTGCTGACTGCTGAATCCACACGCGGGATTTACTCTGGAAGTTGAGTGCACACCTTGACAACCGTTCTGTTTGGTAGCTGCATTTTGGATTTAGAAGCAGATATTTCCCTGTGCTTACTGCCCATTCTTCCATATGCCGGTGTTGGGCTGAAAAGGCCTGTTTTGAGACTCTGCACAGAAAGTGTTTGCAGACTGCTGAATCCACACACAGGTTTAACTCTGGAAGTTGAGTTCACACATTGACAACCGTTCTGTTAGGTAGCTGCGATTCGGACTTAGAAGCAGATATTTCCCTGTGCTTACTGCCCTTTCTTCCATATGTCGGTATTGGGCTGAAAACGCCTGTTTTGAGACTCTGCACAGAAAGTGTTTGTAGACTGCTGAATCCACACACGGATTTAACTCTGTCAGTTGAGTGCGCACATTGACATCCGTACTGTTAGATAGCTGCGATTCGGATTTTGAAGCAGATATTTCTCTGTGCTTACTGCCCTTTCTTCCATATGCCGGTATTGGGCTGAAAACGCCTGTTTTGAGACTCTGCACAGAAAGTGTTTGCAGACTGCTGAATCCACACACGGGTTTAACTGTGGAAGTTGAGTGCACACATTGAAAATCGTTCTGTTAGATAGCTGCGTTTTGGATTTAGAAGCAGATATTTCCCTGTGCTTACTGCCCTTTCTTCCATATGCTGGTATTGGGCTGAAAACGCCTGTTTTGAGACTCTGCACAGAAAGAGTTTGCAAACTCCTGAATTCACACACGGGTTTAACTCTGGACGTTGCGTTCACACATTAACAACTGTTATGTTAGATAACTGCGTTTTATATTTAGAAGCAGATATTTCCTTGTGCTTACTGCCCTTTCTTCCTTAGGTCGGTATTGGGCTGAAAACGCCTGTTTTGACACTCTGCACAGAAAGTGTTTGCAGACTGCTGAATCCACACACGGGTTTAGCTCTGTAAGTTTAGTACGCACATTGAGAACCGTTCTGTTAGATAGCAGCGTTTTGGATTTAGAAGCAGATATTTCCCTGTGCTTTCTACGCTTTCTTCCTTATGCAGGTATTGGGATGAAACGCCTGTTTTTAGACCCTGCACAGAAAGTGTTTGCAGACTGCTGAATCCACACACGGGTTTAACTTTGGAAGTTGAGATCACACATTGACAACCGTTCTGTTAGATAGCTGCGTTTTGGATTTAGAAGCAGATATTTCCCTGTGCTTACAGCCCTTTCTTCCATATGCCGGTATGGGGCTGAACACGCCTGTTTTGAGACTCTGCACAGAAAGTGTTTGCAGACTGCTGAATCCACACACGGGTGTAACTCTGGAAGCTGAGTGCACACATTGACAACCGTTCTGTTAGATAGCTGCGATTCGGATTAAGAAGCAGATATTTCCCTGTGCTTACTGTCCTTTCTTCCATATGCCGGTATGGGGCTGAAAACGTCTGTTTTGGGACTCTGCACAGAAAATGTTTGCAGACTGCGGAATCCACACACGGGTTTAACTCTGGTAGGTGAGTGCAAACATTGACAACCGTTCTGTTAGATAGCTGCGTTTTGGATTTACAAGCAGATATTTCCCTGTGCTTACTGCCCTTTCTTCCATACGCCGGTACTAGGCTGAAAACGCCTGTTTTGAGTCTCTGCACAGAAAGTGTGTGCAGACTGCGAAATTCACACACGGGTTTAACTCTGGAAGTTGAGTGCACACATTGACAACCGTTGTGTTAGATAGCTGCGTTTTGGATTTAGAAGCAGATATTTCCCTGTGCTTACTGCCCTTTCTTCCATATGCCGGAATGGGGCTGAAAACGCCTGTTTTGAGACTCTGCACAGAAAGTGTTTGCAGACTTCCGAATACACACACGGGTTTAACTCTGGAAGTTGAGTGCACACACTGACAACCGTTCTGTTAGATAGCTGCGTTTTGGATTTAAAAGCAGATATTTCCCTGTGCTTACTGCCCTTTCTTCCGTATGCCGGTATGGGGCTGAAAACGCCTGTTTTGGGACTCTGCACCGAAAGTGTTTGCAGACTGCTGAATCCACACACGGGTTTAACTCTGGAAGGTGAGTGCACACATTGACAACCGTTTTGTTAGATAGCTGTGATTCGGATTTAGAAGCAGATAGTTCCCTGGGCTTTCTGCCCTTTCTTCCATATGCCGGCATGGGGCTGAAAACGTCTGTTTTGGGACTCTGCACAGAAAGTGTTTGCAGACTGCTGAATCCACACACGGGTTTAACTCTGGAAGTTTAGTGCACACATTGACAACCGTTCTGTTAGGTAGCTGCGATTCGGACCTAGGAGCAGATATTTCCCTGTGCTTACTGCCCTTTCTTCCAAATGCCGGTATTGGGCTGAAAACGCCTGTTTTGAGACTCTGCACAGAAAGTGTTTGCAGACTGCTGAATCCACATACGGGTTTAACTCTGGAAGTTCAGTGCACACATTGACAACCTTTCTGTTAGATTGCTGTTATTCGGATTTAGAAGCAGATATTTCCCTGGGCTTTCTGCCCTTTCTTCCTTATGCCGGTATAGGGCTGAAAACGCCTTTGTTGAGAAACTGCACAGAAAGTGTTTGCAGGCTTCTGAATCCACACATGGGTTTAACTCTGGAAGCTGAGTGCACACATTGACACCCGTTCTGTTAGATAGCTGCGTTTTGGATTTAAAAGCAGATATTTCCCTGTGCTTACTGCCCTTTCTTCCATATGCCGGTATGGGTCTGAAAACGCCTGTTTTGAGACTCTGCACAGAAAGTGTTTGCAGACTGCTGAATCCACACACGGGTTTAACTCTGGAAGTTGAGTGCACACATTGAAAACCGTTGTGTTAGATACCTGCGATTCGGATTTAGAAGCAGATCTTTCCCTGTCCTTACTGTCCTTTGGTCCATATGCCGGTATTGGGCTGAAAACGCCTGTTTTGGGACTCTGCACAGAAAGTGTTTGCTGACTGCTGAATCCACACGCGGGATTTACTCTGGAAGTTGAGTGCACACCTTGACAACCGTTCTGTTTGGTAGCTGCATTTTGGATTTAGAAGCAGATATTTCCCTGTGCTTACTGCCCATTCTTCCATATGCCGGTGTTGGGCTGAAAAGGCCTGTTTTGAGACTCTGCACAGAAAGTGTTTGCAGACTGCTGAATCCACACACAGGTTTAACTCTGGAAGTTGAGTTCACACATTGACAACCGTTCTGTTAGGTAGCTGCGATTCGGACTTAGAAGCAGATATTTCCCTGTGCTTACTGCCATTTCTTCCATATGCCGGTATTGGGCTGAAAACGCCTGTTTTGAGACTCTGCACAGAAAGTGTTTGTAGACTGCTGAATCCACACACGGATTTAACTCTGTCAGTTGAGTGCGCACATTGACATCCGTACTGTTAGATAGCTGCGATTCGGATTTTGAAGCAGATATTTCTCTGTGCTTACTGCCCTTTCTTCCATATGCCGGTATTGGGCTGAAAACGCCTGTTTTGAGACTCTGCACAGAAAGTGTTTGCAGACTGCTGAATCCACACACGGGTTTAACTGTGGAAGTTGAGTGCACACATTGAAAATCGTTCTGTTAGATAGCTGCGTTTTGGATTTAGAAGCAGATATTTCCCTGTGCTTACTGCCCTTTCTTCCATATGCTGGTATTGGGCTGAAAACGCCTGTTTTGAGACTCTGCACAGAAAGAGTTTGCAAACTCCTGAATTCACACACGGGTTTAACTCTGGACGTTGCGTTCACACATTAACAACTGTTATGTTAGATAACTGCGTTTTATATTTAGAAGCAGATATTTCCTTGTGCTTACTGCCCTTTCTTCCTTAGGCCGGTATTGGGCTGAAAACGCCTGTTTTGAGACTCTGCACAGAAAGTTTTTGCAGACTGCTGAATCCACACACGGGTTTAGCTCTGTAAGTTTAGTACGCACATTGAGAACCGTTCTGTTAGATAGCAGCGTTTTGGAATTAGAAGCAGATATTTCCCTGTGCTTTCTACGCTTTCTTCCTTATGCAGGTATTGGGATGAATCGCCTGTTTTGAGACCCTGCACAGAAAGTTTTTGCAGACAGCTGAATCCACATACGGGTTTAACTCTGGAAGTTGAGTGCACACATAGACAACCGTTCTGTTAGATAGCTGTGATTCGGATTTAGAAGCAGATATTTCCCTGGGCTTTCTGCCCTTTCTTCCATATGCAGGTATTGGGCTGAAAACGCCTGTGTTGAGAAACTGCACAGAAAGTGTTAGCAGACTTCTGAATCCACACATGGGTTTAACTCTGGAAGTTGAGTGCACACATTGACAACCGTTCTGTTTGATAGCTGCGTTTTGGATTTAGAAGCAGATATTTCCCTGTGCTTACTGCCGTTTCTTCCATATGCCGGTACTGGGCTGAAAACGCCTGTTTTGAGTGTCTGCACAGAAAGTGTTTGCAGACTGCTGAATCCACACACGGGTTTAACTCTGGAAGTTGAATGCACACATTGACAACCGTTCTGTTAGATAGCTGCGTTTTGGATTTAGAAGCAGATATTTCCCTGTGCTTACTG
The DNA here is from genome assembly GCF_030222135.1 of Aotus nancymaae. Classification (NCBI taxonomy): domain Eukaryota; kingdom Metazoa; phylum Chordata; class Mammalia; order Primates; family Aotidae; genus Aotus; species Aotus nancymaae. The sequence goes on along the minus strand of NW_026988447.1, from coordinate 66,487,360 downwards.
CCCTTTCTTCCATATGCCGGTACTGGGCTGAAAACGCCTGTTTTGAGTCTCTGCACAGCAAGTGTTTGCAGACTGCTGAATCCACACACGCGTTTAACTCTGGAAGTTGAGTGCACACATTGACAACCGTTCTGGTAGATAGCTGAGTTTTGGATTTAGAAGCAGGTATTTCCCTGTGCTTACTCCCCTTTCTTCCATATGCCAGTATGGGGTTGAAAACGCCTGTTTTCAGACTCTGCACAGAAAGTGTTTGCAGACTGCTGAATCCACACACGGGTTTAACTCTGGAAGTTGAGTTCACACATTGACAACCGTTCTGTTAGATAGCTGCGTTTTTGATTTAGAAACAGATATTTCCCTGTGCTTACTGCCCTTTCTTCCGTATGCCGGTATGGGGCTGAAAACGCCTGTTTTGGGACTCTGCACAGAAAGAGTTTGCTGACTGCGGATTCCACACACGGGTTTAATTCTGGAAGGTGAGTGCACACATTGTCAACCGTTCTGTTAGACAGCTGCGTTTTGGATTTAGAAGCAGATATTTCCCTGTCCTTACTGCCCTTTCTTCCATATGCCGGTATGGGGCTGAAAACGCCTGTTTCGAGACTCTGCACAGAAAGTGTTTGCAGACTGCTGAATCCACACACGGGTTTAACTCTGGAAGCTGAGTGCACACATTGACAACCGTTTTGTTAGATAGCTGTGATTCGGATTTAGAAGCACATATTTCCCTGGGCTTTCTGCCCTTTCTTCCATATGCCGGCATTGGGCAGAAAACGCCTGGGTAGAGAAACTGCACAGAAAGTGTTAGCAGACTTCTGAATCCACACATCGGTTTAACTCTGGAAGTTGAGTGCACACATTGACAACCGTTCTGTTAGATAGCTGCGTTTTGGATTTAGAAGCAGATATTTCCCTGTGCTTACTTCCCTTTCTTTTTTTTTTTTTTTTTTTTTTTTTTTTTTTTTTTTGAGAGACTGACTGGTCATATAGGCATCCAAAGCAAAAAAATAGCAGTCTGGTTATGGTAGGTACAAGTTGAGAGACAGAGAGAGACAGGGAGAAGGTGATGGAGAGAGCACAGATATGCTGATTTATTATCAGTAACAATTGCTACTACTCGTTAAGTGTCACGCACTGGGATATGTGTTTTTTTTTTATTTTTTATTTTTTTTTTTTAAAGAGAGAGAGAGAATAGGAAGGAGAAAAAAGGAAGAGAAAGAGAGAGAGAGAGAATGGGGAGGAGGGAGAAGGAAAAGAAAGAGGGAGAGAGAATGGGAGTATTGCTTTCTTGCCCAGGCTAGAATGCAATTTAGTAATGGGTATTGAAAACCTCTTTTATACTGATAATTATACTTAATGATGTAGTCAGGAAGGAATAAGGGAAGAAGATAACAAACAAACAGCCAACCAATATTTCATTTAAACCTATGAAATGCTATGCGATTACTGAGGAGTGATTTACTTCCAATTATATAGTCACCTTTGGAATAGGTGTGAGGTGGTAATGTATGTTTTGTGTATTTGAAGTGGAGAGTACTATAAATATTTATTAAGTTTACTTGTTCCGGGTCTGAGTTCAAGTTCTGAATATCCTTGTTAATTTTCTATCTCGTTGATCTATAGAATCGTTAGCTCTTCTTGTTGCATTGATCCTTTTGCCATTATGTAATGTCATTCCTCGCCTCTTTTGATCTTTGTTGCTTTAAAGTCTACTTTATCAGAGGTGAGAATTGCATCTCCTGCTTTTTGTTTATTAGTTTATTTTAACTCTCTGTTCAATTGGTAAGTCTTCCTCCTTCTCTCTGAGTCTTTGTGTATTGTTTCATGTAAGATGGGCCCGGATGCAGCATACCGATGGGTTTTGGCTTTTTATCCAATCAAAATATATGTAAGTTTAATACCAGCATTTGATGCTAGCTGGCTGTTTTGCCCATTAGTTGATGTGAATTTTTTATTGTGTTAAAGTTCTTTGCTTTTTGATATATTTTTGGAAAGGCTGATATTGGTTGTTCCTTTATATGTATAGTGCTTCCTTCAGAAGCTCTTGTAAAGCAGGCCTGGTGGTGGTGAACTCTCTAAGTACTTGTTTGTTCGCAAAAGATTTAATTTTTCCTTCGCACATAAAGCTTAATTTGGCTGGATAGGAAATTCTGGGTTGAAAGTTCTTTTCTTTAAGGATGTTAAATATTGGTCCCCACTCTTTTCTGGCTTGTAGGGTTTCTGCTGACAGATCTGCTGTAAGTCTTCCATATGCCGGTACTGGGCTGAAAACGCCTATTTTGAGTGTCTGCACAGAAAGTGTTTGCACAGTGCTGAATCCACACACGGGTTTAACTCCGGAAGTTGAGTGCACACATTGACAACCGTTCTGTTAAATAGCTGCGTTTTGGACTTAGAAGCAGATATTTCCCTGTGCTTACTGCCCTTTCTTCCATATGCCGGTATGGGGCTGAAAACGCCTGTTTTGAGACTCTGCACTGAAAGTGTTTGCAGACTGCTGAATCCACACACGGGTTTAACTCCTGGAAATTGAGTGCACACATTGACAACCGTTCTGTTAGATAGCTGCGATTCGGATTTAGAAGCAGATATTTTCCACTGCTTACTGCCCTCTCTTCCATTTGCCGGTATTGGGCTAAAAACGCCTGTCTTGAGACTGCACAGAACGTGTTTGCAGACTGCTGAATCCACATACGGATTTAACTCTGGAAGTTGAGTGCACACATTGACAACCGTTCTGTTAGATTGCTGTGATTCGGATTTAGAAGCAGATATTTCCCTGGGCTTTCTGCCCTTTCTTCCATAAGCCGGTATTGGGCTGAAAACGCCTGTGTTGAGAAACTGCACAGAAAGTGTTTGCAGACTTCTGAATCCACACATGGGTTTAACTCTGGAAGCTGAGTGCACACATTGACAACCGTTCTGTTAGATAGCTGCGCTTTGGATTTAGAAGCAGATATTTCCCTGTGCATACTGCCCTTTCTTCCATATTCCTGTAATGGGCTGAAAACGCCTGTGATGAGAGTCTCCACAGAAAGTGTTTGCAGACTGCTGAATCCACACATGGGTTTAACTCTGGAAGTTGAGTGCACACATTGACAACCGTTCTGTTAGATAGCTGCGTTTTGGATTTAGAAGCAGATATTTCCCTGTGCTTTCTGCCCTTTCTTCCATATGCCGGTATGGGGCTGAAAACGCCTGTTTTGAGACTGCACAGAAAGTGTTTGCAGACTGCTGAATCCACACACGGGTTTAACTCTGGAAGTTGAGTGCACACATTGACAACCGTTGTGTTAGATTGCTGTTATTCGGATTTAGAAGCAGATATTTCCCTGGTCTCTCTGCCCTTTCCTCCTTATGACGGTATAGGGCTGAAAACGCCTGTGTTGAGAAACTGCGCAGAAAGTGTTTGCAGACTTCTGAATCCACACATGGGTGTAACTCTGGAAGCTGAGTGCACACATTGACATCCGTTCTGTTAGATAGCTGCGTTTTGGATTTAGAAGCAGATATTTCCCTGTGCTTACTGCCCTTTCTTCCCTATGCCGCTATGGGGCTGAAAACGCCTGTTTTGAGACACTGCACAGACAGTGTTTGCAGACTGCTGAATCCACAAACGGGTTTAACTCTGGAAGTTGAGTGCACACATTGACAACCGTTCTGTTAGATAGCTGCGATGCGGATTTAGAAGCTGATATTTCCCTGTGCTTACTGCGCATTCTTCCGTATGCTGGTATTGGGCTGAAAAGGCCTGTTTTGGGACTCTGCACAGAAAGTGTTTGCTGACTGCTGAATCCACATGCGGGATATACTCTGGAAGTTGAGTGCACACCTTGACAACCATTCTGTTCGATAGCTGCATTTTGGATTTAGAAGGAGATATTTCCCTGTGCTATCTGCCCTTTCTTCCGTATGCCGGTATTGGGCTGAAAACGCCTGTTTTGAGACTCTGCACAGAAAGTGTTTGTAGACTCCTGAATCCACACACGGGTTTAACTCTGGAAGCTGAGTGCACACATTGACAACCGTTCTGTTAGATAGCTGCGTTTTGGATTTAGAAGCAGATATTTCCCTGTGCTTACTGCCCTTTCTTCCATCTGCCGGTATGGGGCTGAAAACGCCTGTTTTGAGACTCTGCACAGAAAGTGTTTGCAGACTGCTGAATCCACACACGGGTTTAACTCTGGAAGTTGAGTGCACACATTGACAACCGTTGTGTTAGATACCTGCGATTCGGATTTAGAAGCAGATATTTCCCTGTCCTTACTGTCCTTTGGTCCATATGCCGGTATTGGGCTGAAAACGCCTGTTTTGGGACTCTGCACAGAAAGTGTTTGCTGACTGCTGAATCCACACGCGGGATTTACTCTGGAAGTTGAGTGCACACCTTGACAACCGTTCTGTTAGGTAGCAGCGTTTTGGATTTAGAAGCAGATATTTCCCTGTGCTTACTGCCCATTCTTCCATATGCTGGTATTGGGCTGAAAACGCCTGTTTTGAGACTCTGCACAGAAAGTGTTTGCAAACTCCTGAATTCACACACGGGTTTAACTCTGGACGTTGCGTTCACACATTGGCAACTGTTATGTTAGATAACTGCGTTTTATACTTAGAAGCAGATATTTCCTTGTGCTTACTGCCCTTTCTTCCTTATGCCGGTATTGGGCTGAAAACGCCTGTTTTGAGACTGCAAAGAAAGTGTTTGCAGACTGCTGAATCCACACACGGGTTTAACTCTGGAAGTTGAGTGCACACATTGACAACCGTTCTGTTAGGTAGCTGTGATTCGGACTTAGGAGTAGATATTTCCCTGAGCTTACTGCCCTTTCTTCCATATGCCGGTATTGGGCTGAAAACGCCTGTTTTGAGACTCTGCACAGAAAGTGTTTGCAGACTGCTGAATCCACACACGGGTTTAGCTCTGTAAGTTTAGTATGCACATTGACAACCGTTCTGTTAGATAGCAGCGTTTTGGATTTAGAAGCAGATATTTCCCTGTACTTTCTGCGCTTTCTTCCTTATGCAGGTATTGAGATGAAACGCCTATTTTGAGACTCTGCACAGAAAGTGTTTGCAGACTCCTGAATCCACACACGGGTTTAACTGTGGAAGTTGAGATCACACATTGACAACCGTTCTGTTAGATAGCTGCGTTTTGGATTTAGAAGCAGATATTTCCCTGTGCTTACTGCCCTTTCTTCCATATGCCGGTATGGGGCTGAAAACGCCTGTTTGAGACTCGGCATAGAAATTATTTGCAGACTGCTGAATCCACACACGTGTTTAACTCAGGAAGTTGTGTGCACACATTGACAACTGTTCTGTTAGATAGGTCCGTTTTGCATTTAGAAGCAGGTATTTCCCTGTGCTTACTGCCCTTTCTTCCATATGCCGGAAATGGGCTGAAAACACCTCTTTTAAGACTCTGCAAAGGCAGTGTTTGCAGACTGCTGAATCCACACACGGGTTTAACTCTGGAAGTTGAGTGCACACACTGACAACCGTTCTGTTAGATAGCTGCGTTTTGGATTTAGAAGCAGTTATTTCCCTGTGCTTACTGCCCTTTCTTCCATATGCCGGTATTGGGCTGAAAACGCCTGTTTTGAGACTCTGCACAGAAAGTGTTTGCAGACTGCTGAATCCACACACGGGTTTAACTCTGGAAGTTGAGTGCACACATTGTCAACCGTTCTGTTAGATAGCTGCGTTTTGGATTTAGAAGCAGATATTTCCCTGTGCTTACTGCCGTTTTTTCCATATCCCGGTACTGGGCTGAAAACGCCTGTTTTGAGTGTCTGCACAGAAAGTGTTTGCAGACTGCTGAATCCACACACGGGTTTAACTCTGGAAGTTGAGTGCGCACACTGACAACCATTCTGGTAGATAGCTGCGTTTTGGATTTAGAAGCAGATATTTCCCTGTGCTTACTGCCCTTTCTTCCATAGGCCGGTATGGGGCTGAAAACGCCTGTTTTGAGACTCTGCACTGAAAGTGTTTGCAAACTGCTGAATCCACACACGGGTTGAACTCTGGAATTTCAGTGCACACTTTGACAACCGTTCTGTTAGATAGCTGCGTTTTGGATTTAGAAGCAGATATTTCCCTGTGCTTACTGCCCTTTCTTCCATATGCCGGTATGGGGCTGAAAACGCCTGTTTTGAGACTCTGCACAGAAAGTGTTTGCAGACTGCTGAATCCACACACGGGTTTAACTCTGGAAGTTGAGTGCACACACTGACAACCGTTCTGTTAGATAGCTGCTATTCGGATTAAGAAGCAGATATTTCCCTGTGCTTAATGCCCTTTTTTCCATATGCCGGTATAGGACTGAAAACGCCTGTTTTGGGACTCTCCACAGAAAGTGTTTGCTGACTGCTGAATCCATACCCGGGAATTACTCTGGAAGTAGAGTGCACACCTTGACAACCGTTCTGTTAGATACCTACGTTTTGGATTTAGAAGCAGATATTTCCCTGTGCTTACTGCCCTTTCTTCCATATGCCGGTAATGGGCTGAAAACGCCTGTTTTGAGACTCTGCACAGAAAGTGTTTGCTGCCTGGTGACTCCACATGCAGGTTTTACTCTGGAAGTTGAGTGCACACATTGACAACCGTTCTGTTAGATAGCTGCGATTCGGATTTAGAAGCAGATATTTCCCTGTGCTTACTGCCCATTCTTCCATATGCTGGTATTGGGCTGAAAACGCCTGTTTTGAGACTCTGCACAGAAAGTGTTTGCAAACTCCTGAATTCACACACGGGTTTAACTCTGGACGTTGCGTTCACACATTGGCAACTGTTATGTTAGATAACTGCGTTTTATATTTAGAAGCAGATATTTCCTTGTGGTTACTGCCCTTTCTTCCTTATGCCGGTATGGGGCTGAAAACGCCTGTTTTGAGACTGCAAAGAAAGTGTTTGCAGACTGCTGAATCCACACACGGGTTTAACTCTGGAAGTTGAGTGCACACATTGACAACCGTTCTGTTAGGTAGCTGTGATTCGGACTTAGGAGTAGATATTTCCCTGAGCTTACTGCCCTTTCTTCCATATGCCGGTATTGGGCTGAAAACGCCTGTTTTGAGACTCTGCACAGAAAGTGTTTGCAGACTGCTGAATCCACACACGGGTTTAGCTTTGTAAGTTTAGTATGCACATTGACAACCGTTCTGTTAGATAGCAGCGTTTTGGATTTAGAAGCAGATATTTCCCTGTACTTTCTGCGCTTTCTTCCTTATGCAGGTATTGAGATGAAACGCCTATTTTGAGACTCTGCAGAGAAAGTGTTTGCAGACTCCTGAATCCACACACGGGTTTAACTGTGGAAGTTGAGATCACACATTGACAACCGTTCTGTTAGATAGCTGCGTTTTGGATTTAGAAGCAGATATTTCACTGTGCTTACTGCCCTTTCTTCCATATGCCGGTATGGGGCTGAAAACGCCTGTTTTGAGACTCTGCACAGAAAGTGTTTGCAGACTGCTGAATTCACACTCCGGTTTAACTCTGGATGTTGAGTGCACACATTGACAACCGTTCTGTTAGATAGCTGCGTTTTGGATTTAGAAGCAGATATTTCCTATGCTTACTGCCCTTTCTTCCATATGCCGATATTGGGCTGAAAACGCCTATTTTGAGACTCTGCACAGAAAGTGTTTGCAGACTGCTAAATCCACACAAGGGTTTAACTCTGGAAGTTGAGTGCACACATTGACAACCGTTCTGTGAGATAGCTGCAATTCGGATTTAGAAGCAGATATTTCCCTGTGCTAACTGCCCTTTCTTCCATATGCCGATATGGGGCTGAAAACGCCTGTTTTAAGACTCTGCAAAGAAAGAGTTTGCAGACTGCGGAATCCACACACGGGTTTAACTCTGGAAGTTGAGTGCACACATTGACAACCCTTTTGTTAAATAGCCGCGATTCGAAAATAGAAGCAGATATTTCCCTGTGCTTACTGCCCTTTCTTCCATATGCCGGTATTGGGCAGAAAACGCCTGTTTTGGGACTCTGCACAGAAAGTGTTTGCTGACTGCTGAAACCACACGCGGGATTTACTCTGGAAGTTGAGTGCATACATTGACAACCGTTCTGTTAGATAGCTGCGTTTTGGATTTAGAAGCAGATATTTCCCTGTGCTTACTGCCCTTTCTTCCATAGGCCGGTATGGGGCTGAAAACGCCTGTTTTGAGACTCTGCACTGAAAGTGTTTGCAAACTGCTGAATCCACACACGGGTTGAACTCTGGAATTTCAATGCACACTTTGACAACCGTTCTGTTAGATAGCTGCGTTTTGGATTTAGAAGCAGATATTTCCCTGTGCTTACTGCCCTTTCTTCCATATGCCGGTATGGGGCTGAAAACGCCTGTTTTGAGACTCTGCACAGAAAGTGTTTGCAGACTGCTGAATCCACACACGGGTTTAACTCTGGAAGTTGAGTGCACACACTGACAACCGTTCTGTTAGATAGCTGCTATTCGGATTAAGAAGCAGATATTTCCCTGTGCTTAATGCCCTTTTTTCCATATGCCGGTATAGGACTGAAAACGCCTGTTTTGGGACTCTCCACAGAAAGTGTTTGCTGACTGCTGAATCCATACCCGGGAATTACTCTGGAAGTAGAGTGCACACCTTGACAACCGTTCTGTTAGATACCTACGTTTTGGATTTAGAAGCAGATATTTCCCTGTGCTTACTGCCCTTTCTTCCATATGCCGGTAATGGGCTGAAAACGCCTGTTTTGAGACTCTGCACAGAAAGTGTTTGCTGCCTGGTGACTCCACATGCAGGTTTTACTCTGGAAGTTGAGTGCACACATTGACAACCGTTCTGTTAGATAGCTGCGATTCGGATTTAGAAGCAGATATTTCCCTGTGCTTACTGCCCATTCTTCCATATGCTGGTATTGGGCTGAAAACGCCTGTTTTGAGACTCTGCACAGAAAGTGTTTGCAAACTCCTGAATTCACACACGGGTTTAACTCTGGACGTTGCGTTCACACATTGGCAACTGTTATGTTAGATAACTGCGTTTTATATTTAGAAGCAGATATTTCCTTGTGGTTACTGCCCTTCCTTCCTTATGCCGGTATGGGGCTGAAAACGCCTGTTTTGAGACTGCAAAGAAAGTGTTTGCAGACTGCTGAATCCACACACGGGTTTAACTGTGGAAGTTGAGTGCACACATTGACAACCGTTCTGTTAGGTAGCTGTGATTCGGACTTAGGAGTAGATATTTCCCTGAGCTTACTGCCCTTTCTTCCATATGCCGGTATTGGGCTGAAAACGCCTGTTTTGAGACTCTGCACAGAAAGTGTTTGCAGACTGCTGAATCCACACACGGGTTTAGCTTTGTAAGTTTAGTATGCACATTGACAACCGTTCTGTTAGATAGCAGCGTTTTGGATTTAGAAGCAGATATTTCCCTGTACTTTCTGCGCTTTCTTCCTTATGCAGGTATTGAGATGAAACGCCTATTTTGAGACTCTGCAGAGAAAGTGTTTGCAGACTCCTGAATCCACACACGGGTTTAACTGTGGAAGTTGAGATCACACATTGACAACCGTTCTGTTAGATAGCTGCGTTTTGGATTTAGAAGCAGATATTTCACTGTGCTTACTGCCCTTTCTTCCATATGCCGGTATGGGGCTGAAAACGCCTGTTTTGAGACTCTGCACAGAAAGTGTTTGCAGACTGCTGAATTCACACTCCGGTTTAACTCTGGATGTTGAGTGCACACATTGACAACCGTTCTGTTAGATAGCTGCGTTTTGGATTTAGAAGCAGATATTTCCTATGCTTACTGCCCTTTCTTCCATATGCCGATATTGGGCTGAAAACGCCTATTTTGAGACTCTGCACAGAAAGTGTTTGCAGACTGCTAAATCCACACAAGGGTTTAACTCTGGAAGTTGAGTGCACACATTGACAACCGTTCTGTGAGATAGCTGCAATTCGGATTTAGAAGCAGATATTTCCCTGTGCTAACTGCCCTTTCTTCCATATGCCGATATGGGGCTGAAAACGCCTGTTTTAAGACTCTGCAAAGAAAGAGTTTGCAGACTGCGGAATCCACACACGGGTTTAACTCTGGAAGTTGAGTGCACACATTGACAACCCTTTTGTTAAATAGCCGCGATTCGAAAATAGAAGCAGATATTTCCCTGTGCTTACTGCCCTTTCTTCCATATGCCGGTATTGGGCAGAAAACGCCTGTTTTGGGACTCTGCACAGAAAGTGTTTGCTGACTGCTGAAACCACACGCGGGATTTACTCTGGAAGTTGAGTGCATACATTGACAACCGTTCTGTTAGATAGCTGCGTTTTGGATTTAGAAGCAGATATTTCCCTGTGCTTACTGCCCTTTCTTCCACAGGCCGGTATGGGGCTGAAAACGCCTGTTTTGAGACTCTGCACTGAAAGTGTTTGCAGACTGCTGAATTCACACACGGGTTTAACTCTGGAAGTTGAGTGCACACATTGACAACCGTTATGTTAGATAGCTGCGTTTTGTATTTATGAGCAGATATTTCCCTGTTCTTACTGCCCTTTCTTCCATATGCCGGTATGTGGCTGAAAACGCCTGTTTTGAGACTCTGCACAGAAAGTGTTTGCAGACTTCTGAATCCACACACGGGCTTAACTCTGGAAGTTGAGTGCACACACTGACAACCGTTCTGTTAGATAGCTGCGTTTTGGATTTAGAAGCAGATATTTCCCTGTGCTTACTGCCCTTTCTTCCGTAAGCCGGTATGGGGCTGAAAACGCCTGTATTTGCGCTCTGCTCAGAAAGTGTTTGCAGACTGCTGAAACCACACACGGATTTAACTCTGGAAGGTGAGTGCACACATTCACAACCGTTCTGTTAGATAGCTGCGTTTTGGATTTAGAAGCAGATATTTCCCTGTGCTTTCGGCCCTTTCTTCCATATGCGGTTATAGGGCTGAAAACGCCTGTTTTGAGACTCTGCACAGAAAGTGTTTGCAGAATGCTGAATCCACACACGGGTTTAACTCTGGAAGCTGAGTGGACACATTGACAACCATTCTGTTAGATAGCTGCGTTTTGGATTTAGAAGCAGATATTTCACTGTGCTTACTGCCCTTTCTTCCATATGCCGGTATTGGGCTGAAAAGGCTTGTTTTGAGACTCTGCACAGAAAGTGGTTACAGCCTGCTGAATCCACACATGGGTTTAACTCTGGAAGTTGAGTGCACACATTGACAACCGTTCTGTTAGATAGCTGCGTTATGGATTTAGAAGCAGATATTTCCCTGTGCTTACTGAGCTTTCTTCCATGTGCCGGTATGGGGCTGAAAACGCCTGTTTTGGGACTCTGCACAGAAAGTGCTGGCAGACTGCTGAATCCACACACGGGTTTATCTCTGGACGGTGAGTGGAAACATTGACAACCGTTCTGTTAGATAGCTGCATTTTGGATTTAGAAGCAGATATTTCCCTGTGCTTACTGCCCTTTCGTCCATAGCTGGTATTGGGCTGAAAACGCCTGTTTTGAGACTCTGCACAGAAAGTGTTTGCAATCTCCTGAATCCACACACGGGTTTAACTCTGGACGTAGAGTTCACACATTGACAACCGTTCTGTTAGATAGCTGCGTTTTGGATTTAGAAGCCGACATTTCCCTGTGCTTACTGCCCTTTCTTCCATATGCCGGAATTGGGCTGAAAACGCCTGTGATGAGAGTCTCCACAGAAAGTGTTTGCAAACTGCTGAATCCACACACGGGTTTAACTCTGGAAGTTGAGTGCCCACATTGACAACCGTTCTGTTAGATAGCTGCGATGCGGATTTAGAAGCTGATACTTCCCTTTGCTTACTGCCCTTTTTTCCATATGCCGGTATTGGGCTGAAAACGCCTGTTTTGGGACTCTGCACAGAAAGTGTTTGCGGCCTGCTGAATCCACACGTGGGATTTACTCTGGAATTTGAGTGCACACCTTGACAACCGTTCTGTTAGATAGCTGCGTTTTGGATTTAGAAGCAGATATTTCCCTGTGCTTTCTGCCCTTTCTTCCATATGCCGGTATTGGGCTGATAACGCCTGTGATGAGAGTCTCCACAGAAAGTGTTTGCAGACTGGTGAATGCACACACGGGTTTAACTCTGGAAGTTGAGTGCACACATTGACAACCGTTCTGTTAGATAGTTGCGATTCGGATTTAGAAGCAGATATTTTCCTGTGTTTACTGCCCTTTCTTCCATGTGCCGGTAATGGGCTGAAAACACCTCTTTTGAGACTCTGCACAGGCAGTGTTTGCAGACTGCTGAATCCACACACGGGTTTATCTCTGGAAGTTGAGTGCACACATTGACAACCGTTCTGTTAGATAGCTGCGTTTTTGCTTTAGAAGCAGCTATATCCCTGTGCTTACTGCTCTTTCTTCCAAATGCCTGTAGGGGGCTGAAAACGTCTGTTTTGAAACTCTGCAGAGAAAGCGTTTGCAGACTGCTGAATCCACACACAGGTTTAACTCTGGAAGTTGAGTTCACACATTGACAACCGTTCTGTTAGATAGCTGCGATTCAGATTTAAAAGCAGATTCTACCGTGTGCTTAATGCCCTTTCTTCCATATGCCGGTATGGGGCTGAAAACGCCTGTTTTGAGACTCTGTTCTGTTAGATAGCTGCGTTTTGGATTTAGAAGCAGATATTTCCCTGTGCTTACTGCCTTTTCTTCCATATGCCTGTATTGGGCTGAAAACAACTGTTTTGAGATTCTTCACAGAAAGTGTTTTCAGACTTCTGAATCCACACACGGGTTTAACTGTGGAAGTTCAGTGCACACATTGACAACCGTTCTGTTAGATAGCTGCGTTTTGGATTTAGAAGCAGATATTTCCTTGTGCTTACTTCCCTTTCTTCCATATGCCAGTATGGGGCAGAAAACGCCTGTTTTGAGACTCTGCACAGAAAGTGTTTGCAGACTGCTGAATCCACACACGGGTTTAACTCTGGAAGTTGAGTGCACACATTGACAACCGTTCTGTTAGATAGCTGCGTTTTGGGTTTAGAAGCAGATATTTCCCTGTACTTACTGCCCTTTCTTCTATATGCCGGTACTGGGCTGAAAACGCCTGTGTTGAGAGTCTCCACAGAAAGTGTTTGCAGACTGCTGAATCCACACGCGGGATTTACTGTGGAAGTTGAGTGAACACATTGACAACCTTTCTGTTAGATAGCTGCGTTTAGGATTTAGAAGAAGATCTTTCCCTGTGCTTACTGCCCTTTCTTCCATATGCCGGTTTTGGGCTGAAAACGCCTGTTTTGAGACTCTGCACAGAAAGTGTTTGCAGACTGCTGAATCCACACACGGGTTTAACTCTGGAAGTTGAGTGCACACATTGACAACCGTTCTGTTAGATAGATGCAATTCGGATTTAGAAGCAGATATTTCCCTGTGCTAACTGCACTTTCTTCCATAAGGCGGTATGCGGCTGAAAACGCATGTTTTGAGACTCTGCACAGAAAGTGTTTGCAGACTGTGGAATCCACACACGGGTTTAACTCTGGAAGTTGAGTGCACACATTGACAACCCTTTTGTTAGATAGCCGCGATTCGAATTTAGAAGCAGATATTTCCCGGTGCTTACTTCCCTTTTTCCATATGCCGGTATTGGGCAGAAAACGCCTGTTTTGGGACTCTGCACAGAAAGTGTTTGCTGACTGCTGAATCCACACGCGGGATTTACTGTGGAAGTTGAGTGCATACATTGACAACCGTTCTGTTAGATTGCTACGTTTTGGAATTAGAAGCAGATATTTCCCTGCGCTATCTGTCCTTTCTTCCAAATGCCGGTATTGGTCTGAAAACGCATGTTTTGAGACTCTGCACAGAAAGTGTTTATAGACTGCTGAATCCACACACGGCTTTAACTCTGGAAGTTGAGTGCACACATTGACCACCGATCTGTTAGATAGCTGCGTTTTGGATTTAGAAGCAGATATTTCCCTGTGCTTACTGCCCTTTCTTCCATATGCGGGTATTGGGCTGAAAACATCTCTTTTGAGACTCTGCACACACAGTGTTTGCAGATTGCTGAATGCACCTTCGGGTTTAGCTCTGGAAGTTGAGTGCAAACTTTGACAACAGTTTTGTTAGATAGCTGCGTTTTGGATTTAGAAGCAGATATTTCCCTGTGCTCACTGCTGTTTCTTCCGTATGCTGGTATGGGTCTCAAAACGCCTGTTTTGATTGTCTGCACAGAAAGTGTTTGCAGACTACTGAATCCACACAAGGTTTTAACTCTGGAAGTTGAGTGCACACATTGATAACCATTCTGTTAGATAGCTTTGTTTTGGATTTAGAAGCAAATATTTCCCTGTGCTTACTGCCCTTTTTCCATAAGCCCTTATGGGGCTGAAAACGCCTGTTTTGAGACTCTGCACAGAAAGAGTTTGGAGACTGCTGAATCCACACACGGGTTTGTTTCTCGAAGTTGAGTGCACACATTGACAACCGTTCTGTTAGAAAGCTGCGTTTTGGATTTAGAAGCAGATATTTCCCTGTGCTTACTGCCCTTTCTTCTATATGCCGGTTTGGTGCTGAAAACGCCTGTTTTGAGACTCTGCACAGAAAGTGTTTGCAGACTGCTGAATCCACACACGGGTTTAACTCTGGAAGTTGAGTGCACACATTGACAACCGTTCTGTTAGAAATCTGCGTTTTGGATTTAGAAGCAGATATTTCCCTGTGCTTACTGCCCTTTCTTTCATATGCCGATACTGGGCTGAAAACGCCTGTTTTGAGTCTCTGCACAACAAGTGTTTGCAGACTGCTGAATCCACACACGGGTTTAACTCTGGATGCTGAGTGGACACACTGACAACCATTCTGTTAGATAGCTGCGTTTTGGATTTAGAAGCAGATATTTCCCTGTGCTTACTGCCCTGTCTTCCATATGCCGGTATTAGGCTGAAAACGTCTGCTTTGAGACTCTGCACAGAAAGTGTTTGCTGACTGCTTAATCCACATGCAGGTTTTACTATGGAAGTTCAGTGCACACCTTGACAACCGTTCTGTTAGATAGCTGCGTTTTGGATTTAGAAGCAGATATTTTCCTGTGCTTACTGCCCTTTCTTCCATATGCCGGTCATGGGCTGAAAACGCCTGTTTTGGGACTCTGCAGAGAAAGTATTTGCAGACTGCTGAATCCACACACGGGTTTAACTCTGGAAGTTGAGTGCACACAATGACAACCGTTCTCTTAGATAGCTGTGATTCGGATTTAGAAGCAGATATTTCCCTGTGCTTACTGCCCTTTCGTCCATATGCCGGTATTGGGCTGAAAACGCCTGTTTTGGGACTCTGCACAAAAAGTGTTTTCTGACTGCTGAATCCACACGCGGGATTTACTCTGGAAGTTGAGTGCACACCTTGACAACCATTCTGTTCGATAGCTGCATTTTGGATTTAGAAGCAGATATTTCCCTGTGCTATCTGCCCTTTCTTCCGTATACCGGTATTGGGCTGAAAACGCCTGTTTTGAGACTCTGCACAGAAAGTGTTTGTAGACTGCTGAATCCACACACGGGTTGAACTCTGGAAGTTGAGTGCACACATTGACAACCGTTGTGTTAGATACCTGCGATTCGGATTTAGAAGCAGATATTTCCCTGTGCTTACTGTCCTTTGGTCCATATGCCGGTATTGGGCTGAAAACGCCTGTTTTGGGACTCTGCACAGAAAGTGTTTGCTGACTGCTGAATCCACACGCGGGATTTACTCTGGAAGTTGAGTGCACACCTTGACAACCGTTCTGTTAGGTAGCTGCATTTTGGATTTAGAAGCAGATATTTCCCTGTGCTTACTGCCCATTCTTCCATATGCTGGTATTGGGCTGAAAACGCCTGTTTTGACACTCTGCACAGAAAGTGTTTGCAGATTGCTGAGTCCACACACGGGTTTAACTCTGGAAGTTGAGTTCACACATTGACAACCGTTCTGTTAGGTAGCTGCGATTCGGACTTAGAAGCAGATATTTCCCTGTGCTTACTGCCATTTCTTCCATATGCCGGAATTGGGCTGAAAACGCCTGTTTTGAGACTCTGCACAGAAAGTGTTTGCAGACTGCTGAATCCATACACGGGTTTAACTCTGTCAGTTGAGTGCGCACATTGAAAATCTTTCTGTTAGATAGCTGCGTTTTGGATTTAGAAGCAGATATTTACCTGTGCTTACTGCCCTTTCTTCCATATGCTGGTATTCGGCTGAAAACGCCTGTTTTGAGACTCTGCAAAGAAAGTGTTTGCAAACTCCTGAATTCACACACGGGTTTGACTCTGGACGTTGCGTTCACATATTGGCAACCGTTATGTTAGATAACTGCATTTTATATTTAGAAGCAGATATTTCCTTGTGCTTACTGCCCTTTCTTCCCTATGCCGGTATTGGGATGAAAACGCCTGTTTTGAGACTGCACAGAAAGTGTTTGCAGACTGCTGAATCCACACACGGGTTTAACTCTGGAAGTTGAGTGCACACATTGACAACCGTTCTGTTAGGTAGCTGCGATTCGGACTAAGGAGCAGATATTTCCCTGAGCTTACTGCCCTTTCTTCCATATGCCGGTGTTGGGCTGAAAACGCCTGTTTTAAGACTCTGCACAGAAAGTGTTTGCAGACTGCTGAATCCACACAGGGGTTTAGCTCTGTAAGTTTAGTGCGCACATTGACAACCGTTCTGTAAGATAGCAGCGTTTTGGATTTAGAAGCAGATATTTCCCTGTGCTTTCTGCCCTTTCTTCCTTATGCAGGTATTGGGATGAAACGCCTGTTTTGAGACTCTGCACAGAAAGAGTTTGCAGACTGCTGAATCCACACACGGGTTTAACTGTGGAAGTTGAGATCACACATTGACAACCGTTCTGTTAGATAGCTGCGTTTTGGATTTAGAAGCAGATATTTCCCTGTGCTTACTGCCCTTTCTTCCATATGCCGGTATGGGGCTGAAAACGCCTGTTTTGATTCTCTGCACAGAAAGTGTTTGCAGACTGCTGAATCCACACACGGGTTAAACTCTGGAAATTGAGTGCACACATTGACAACCGTTCTGTTAGATAGCTGCGATTCGGATTAAGAAGCAGATATTTCCCTGTGCTTACTGCCCTTTTTTCCATATGCCGGTATTGGGCTGAAAACGCCTGTTTTGGGACTCTGCACAGAAAGTGTTTGCTGACTGCTGAATCCACACGTGGGATTTACACTGGAATTTGAGTGCACACCTTGAAAACCGTTCTGTTAGATAGCTGCGTTTTGGATTTAGAAGCAGATATTTCCCTGTGCTTTCTGCCCTTTCTTCCATATGCCGGTATTGGGCTGATAACGCCTGTGATGAGAGTCTCCACAGAAAGTGTTTGCAGACTGGTGAATGCACACACGGGTTTAACTCTGGAAGTTGAGTGCACACATTGACAACCGTTCTGTTAGATAGTTGCGATTCGGATTTAGAAGCATATATTTTCCTGTGTTTACTGCCCTTTCTTCCATGTGCCGGTAATGGGCTGAAAACACCTCTTTTGAGACTCTGCACAGGCAGTGTTTGCAGACTGCTGAATCCACACACGGGTTTATCTCTGGAAGTTGAGTGCACACATTGACAACCGTTCTGTTAGATAGCTGCGTTTTTGCTTTAGAAGCAGCTATATCCCTGTGCTTACTGCTCTTTCTTCCAAATGCCTGTAGGGGACTGAAAACGTCTGTTTTGAAACTCTGCAGAGAAAGCGTTTGCAGACTGCTGAATCCACACACAGGTTTAACTCTGGAAGTTGAGTTCACACATTGACAACCGTTCTGTTAGATAGCTGCGATTCAGATTTAAAAGCAGATTTTACCGTGTGCTTAATGCCCTTTCTTCCATATGCCGGTATGGGGCTGAAAACGCCTGTGTTGAGAGTCTCCACAGAAAGTGTTTGCCGACTGCTGAATCCACACACGGGTTTAACTCTGGAAGTTGAGTGCACACATTGACAACAGTTCTGTTAGATAGCTGCGTTTTGGATTTAGAAGCAGATATTTCCCTGTGCTAACTGCCCTTTCTTCCATATGCCGGTATGGCGCTGAAAACGCCTGTTATGAGACTCTACACAGAAAAGAGTTTGCAGACTGCGGAATCCACACATGGGTTTAACTCTGGAAGTTGAGTGCACACATTAACACCCGTTTTGTTAGATAGCCGCGATTCGAATTTAGAAGCAGATATTTCCCTGTGCTTACTGCCCGTTCTTCCATATGCCGGTATTGGGCAGAAAACGCCTGTTTTGGGACTCTGCACAGAAAGTGTTTGCTGACTGCTGAATCCACACGTGGGATTTACTCTGGAAGTTGAGTGCATACATTGACAACCGTTCTGTTAGATAGCTGCGTTTTGGATTTAGAAGCAGATATTTCCCTGTGCTATCTGTCCTTTCTTCCATATGCCGGTATTGGGCTATAATCGCTTGTTTTGAGACTCTGCACGGAAAGTGTTTGCAGACTGCTGAATCCACACACGGGTTTAACTCTGTAAGTTGAGTGCACACATTGACAACCGTTCTGTTAGATAGCTGCGTTTTGGGTTTAGAAGCAGATATTTCCCTGTACTTACTGCCCTTTCTTCCATATGCCGGTATTGGGCTGAAAACGCCTGTTTTGAGACTCTGCACAGAAAGTGTTTGCAGACTGCTGAATCCACATACCGGTTTAACTCTGGAAGTTGAGTGCACACATTGACAACCTTTCTGTTAGATTGCTGTTATTCGGATTTAGAAGCAGATATTTCCCTGGGCTCTCTGCCCTTTCTTCCTTATGCCGGTATAGGGCTGAAAACGCCTTTGTTGAGAAACTGCACAGAAAGTGTTTGCAGCCTTCTGAATCCACACATGGGTTAAACTCTGGAAGCTGAGTGCACACATTGACACCCCTTCTGTTAGATAGCTGCGTTTTGGATTTAGAAGCAGATATTTCCCTGTGCTTACTGCCCTTTCTTCCATATGCCGGTATGGGTCTGAAAACGCCTGTTTTGAGACTCTGCACAGAAAGTGTTTGCAGACTGCTGAATCCACACACGGGTTTAACTCTGGAAGTTGAGTGCACACATTGAAAACCGTTGTGTTAGATACCTGCGATTCGGATTTAGAAGCAGATCTTTCCCTGTCCTTACTGTCCTTTGGTCCATATGCCGGTATTGGGCTGAAAACGCCTGTTTTGGGACTCTGCACAGAAAGTGTTTGCTGACTGCTGAATCCACACGCGGGATTTACTCTGGAAGTTGAGTGCACACCTTGACAACCGTTCTGTTTGGTAGCTGCATTTTGGATTTAGAAGCAGATATTTCCCTGTGCTTACTGCCCATTCTTCCATATGCCGGTGTTGGGCTGAAAAGGCCTGTTTTGAGACTCTGCACAGAAAGTGTTTGCAGACTGCTGAATCCACACACAGGTTTAACTCTGGAAGTTGAGTTCACACATTGACAACCGTTCTGTTAGGTAGCTGCGATTCGGACTTAGAAGCAGATATTTCCCTGTGCTTACTGCCCTTTCTTCCATATGTCGGTATTGGGCTGAAAACGCCTGTTTTGAGACTCTGCACAGAAAGTGTTTGTAGACTGCTGAATCCACACACGGATTTAACTCTGTCAGTTGAGTGCGCACATTGACATCCGTACTGTTAGATAGCTGCGATTCGGATTTTGAAGCAGATATTTCTCTGTGCTTACTGCCCTTTCTTCCATATGCCGGTATTGGGCTGAAAACGCCTGTTTTGAGACTCTGCACAGAAAGTGTTTGCAGACTGCTGAATCCACACACGGGTTTAACTGTGGAAGTTGAGTGCACACATTGAAAATCGTTCTGTTAGATAGCTGCGTTTTGGATTTAGAAGCAGATATTTCCCTGTGCTTACTGCCCTTTCTTCCATATGCTGGTATTGGGCTGAAAACGCCTGTTTTGAGACTCTGCACAGAAAGAGTTTGCAAACTCCTGAATTCACACACGGGTTTAACTCTGGACGTTGCGTTCACACATTAACAACTGTTATGTTAGATAACTGCGTTTTATATTTAGAAGCAGATATTTCCTTGTGCTTACTGCCCTTTCTTCCTTAGGTCGGTATTGGGCCGAAAACGCCTGTTTTGACACTCTGCACAGAAAGTGTTTGCAGACTGCTGAATCCACACACGGGTTTAGCTCTGTAAGTTTAGTACGCACATTGAGAACCGTTCTGTTAGATAGCAGCGTTTTGGATTTAGAAGCAGATATTTCCCTGTGCTTTCTACGCTTTCTTCCTTATGCAGGTATTGGGATGAAACGCCTGTTTTTAGACCCTGCACAGAAAGTGTTTGCAGACTGCTGAATCCACACACGGGTTTAACTTTGGAAGTTGAGATCACACATTGACAACCGTTCTGTTAGATAGCTGCGTTTTGGATTTAGAAGCAGATATTTCCCTGTGCTTACAGCCCTTTCTTCCATATGCCGGTATGGGGCTGAACACGCCTGTTTTGAGACTCTGCACAGAAAGTGTTTGCAGACTGCTGAATCCACACACGGGTGTAACTCTGGAAGCTGAGTGCACACATTGACAACCGTTCTGTTAGATAGCTGCGATTCGGATTAAGAAGCAGATATTTCCCTGTGCTTACTGTCCTTTCTTCCATATGCCGGTATGGGGCTGAAAACGTCTGTTTTGGGACTCTGCACAGAAAATGTTTGCAGACTGCGGAATCCACACACGGGTTTAACTCTGGTAGGTGAGTGCAAACATTGACAACCGTTCTGTTAGATAGCTGCGTTTTGGATTTACAAGCAGATATTTCCCTGTGCTTACTGCCCTTTCTTCCATACGCCGGTACTAGGCTGAAAACGCCTGTTTTGAGTCTCTGCACAGAAAGTGTGTGCAGACTGCGAAATTCACACACGGGTTTAACTCTGGAAGTTGAGTGCACACATTGACAACCGTTGTGTTAGATAGCTGCGTTTTGGATTTAGAAGCAGATATTTCCCTGTGCTTACTGCCCTTTCTTCCATATGCCGGAATGGGGCTGAAAACGCCTGTTTTGAGACTCTGCACAGAAAGTGTTTGCAGACTTCCGAATACACACACGGGTTTAACTCTGGAAGTTGAGTGCACACACTGACAACCGTTCTGTTAGATAGCTGCGTTTTGGATTTAAAAGCAGATATTTCCCTGTGCTTACTGCCCTTTCTTCCGTATGCCGGTATGGGGCTGAAAACGCCTGTTTTGGGACTCTGCACCGAAAGTGTTTGCAGACTGCTGAATCCACACACGGGTTTAACTCTGGAAGGTGAGTGCACACATTGACAACCGTTTTTTTAGATAGCTGTGATTCGGATTTAGAAGCAGATAGTTCCCTGGGCTTTCTGCCCTTTCTTCCATATGCCGGCATGGGGCTGAAAACGTCTGTTTTGGGACTCTGCACAGAAAGTGTTTGCAGACTGCTGAATCCACACACGGGTTTAACTCTGGAAGTTTAGTGCACACATTGACAACCGTTCTGTTAGGTAGCTGCGATTCGGACCTAGGAGCAGATATTTCCCTGTGCTTACTGCCCTTTCTTCCAAATGCCGGTATTGGGCTGAAAACGCCTGTTTTGAGACTCTGCACAGAAAGTGTTTGCAGACTGCTGAATCCACATACGGGTTTAACTCTGGAAGTTGAGTGCACACATTGACAACCTTTCTGTTAGATTGCTGTTATTCGGATTTAGAAGCAGATATTTCCCTGGGCTCTCTGCCCTTTCTTCCTTATGCCGGTATAGGGCTGAAAACGCCTTTGTTGAGAAACTGCACAGAAAGTGTTTGCAGGCTTCTGAATCCACACATGGGTTTAACTCTGGAAGCTGAGTGCACACATTGACACCCGTTCTGTTAGATAGCTGCGTTTTGGATTTAGAAGCAGATATTTCCCTGTGCTTACTGCCCTTTCTTCCATATGCCGGTATGGGTCTGAAAACGCCTGTTTTGAGACTCTGCACAGAAAGTGTTTGCAGACTGCTGAATCCACACACGGGTTTAACTCTGGAAGTTGAGTGCACACATTGAAAACCGTTGTGTTAGATACCTGCGATTCGGATTTAGAAGCAGATCTTTCCCTGTCCTTACTGTCCTTTGGTCCATATGCCGGTATTGGGCTGAAAACGCCTGTTTTGGGACTCTGCACAGAAAGTGTTTGCTGACTGCTGAATCCACACGCGGGATTTACTCTGGAAGTTGAGTGCACACCTTGACAACCGTTCTGTTTGGTAGCTGCATTTTGGATTTAGAAGCAGATATTTCCCTGTGCTTACTGCCCATTCTTCCATATGCCGGTGTTGGGCTGAAAAGGCCTGTTTTGAGACTCTGCACAGAAAGTGTTTGCAGACTGCTGAATCCACACACAGGTTTAACTCTGGAAGTTGAGTTCACACATTGACAACCGTTCTGTTAGGTAGCTGCGATTCGGACTTAGAAGCAGATATTTCCCTGTGCTTACTGCCATTTCTTCCATATGCCGGTATTGGGCTGAAAACGCCTGTTTTGAGACTCTGCACAGAAAGTGTTTGTAGACTGCTGAATCCACACACGGATTTAACTCTGTCAGTTGAGTGCACACATTGACATCCGTACTGTTAGATAGCTGAGATTCGGATTTTGAAGCAGATATTTCTCTGTGCTTACTGCCCTTTCTTCCATATGCCGGTATTGGGCTGAAAACGCCTGTTTTGAGACTCTGCACAGAAAGTGTTTGCAGACTGCTGAATCCACACACGGGTTTAACTGTGGAAGTTGAGTGCACACATTGAAAATCGTTCTGTTAGATAGCTGCGTTTTGGATTTAGAAGCAGATATTTCCCTGTGCTTACTGCCCTTTCTTCCATATGCTGGTATTGGGCTGAAAACGCCTGTTTTGAGACTCTGCACAGAAAGAGATGGCAAACTCCTGAATTCACACACGGGTTTAACTCTGGACGTTGCGTTCACACATTAACAACTGTTATGTTAGATAACTGCGTTTTATATTTAGAAGCAGATATTTCCTTGTGCTTACTGCCCTTTCTTCCTTAGGCCGGTATTGGGCTGAAAACGCCTGTTTTGAGACTCTGCACAGAAAGTGTTTGCAGACTGCTGAATCCACACACGGGTTTAGCTCTGTAAGTTTAGTACGCACATTGAGAACCGTTCTGTTAGATAGCAGCGTTTTGGAATTAGAAGCAGATATTTCCCTGTGCTTTCTACGCTTTCTTCCTTATGCAGGTATTGGGATGAATCGCCTGTTTTGAGAACCTGCACAGAAAGTGTTTGCAGACTGCTGAATCCACACACGGGTTTAACTTTGGAAGTTGAGATCACACATTGACAACCGTTCTGTTAGATAGCTGCGTTTTGGATTTAGAAGCAGATATTTCCCTGTGCTTACAGCCCTTTCTTCCATATGCCGGTATGGGGCTGAACACGCCTGTTTTGAGACTCTGCACAGAAAGTGTTTGCAGACTGCTGAATCCACACACGGGTGTAACTCTGGAAGCTGAGTGCACACATTGACAACCGTTCTGTTAGATAGCTGCGATTCGGATTAAGAAGCAGATATTTCCCTGTGCTTACTGCCCTTTCTTCCATATGCCGGTATGGGGCTGAAAACGTCTGTTTTGGGACTCTGCACAGAAAATGTTTGCAGACTGCGGAATCCACACACGGGTTTAACTCTGGTAGGTGAGTGCAAACATTGACAACCGTTCTGTTAGATAGCTGCGTTTTGGATTTAGAAGCAGATATTTCCCTGTGCTTACTGCCCTTTCTTCCATATGCCGGTACTGGGCTGAAAACGCCTGTTTTGAGTCTCTGCACAGAAAGTGTTTGCAGACTGCGGAATTCACACACGGGTTTAACTCTGGAAGTTGAGTGCACACATTGACAACCGTTGTGTTAGATAGCTGCGTTTTGGATTTAGAAGCAGATATTTCCCTGTGCTTACTGCCCTTTCTTCCATATGCCGGTATTGGGCTGAAAACGCCTGTTTTGAGACAGCACAGAAAGTTTTTGAAGACAGCTGAATCCACATACGGGTTTAACTCTGGAAGTTGAGTGCACACATAGACAACCGTTCTGTTAGATAGCTGTGATTCGGATTTAGAAGCAGATATTTCCCTGGGCTTTCTGCCCTTTCTTCCATATGCAGGTATTGGGCTGAAAACGCCTGTGTTGAGAAACTGCACAGAAAGTGTTAGCAGACTTCTGAATCCACACATGGGTTTAACTCTGGAAGTTGAGTGCACACATTGACAACCGTTCTGTTTGATAGCTGCGTTTTGGATTTAGAAGCAGATATTTCCCTGTGCTTACTGCCGTTTCTTCCATATGCCGGTACTGGGCTGAAAACGCCTGTTTTGAGTGTCTGCACAGAAAGTGTTTGCAGACTGCTGAATCCACACACGGGTTTAACTCTGGAAGTTGAATGCACACATTGACAACCGTTCTGTTAGATAGCTGCGTTTTGGATTTAGAAGCAGATATTTCCCTGTGCTTACTGCCCTTTCTTCCATATGCCGGTACTGGGCTGAAAACGCCTGTTTTGAGTCTCTGCACAGCAAGTGTTTGCAGACTGCTGAATCCACACACGCGTTTAACTCTGGAAGTTGAGTGCACACATTGACAACCGTTCTGGTAGATAGCTGAGTTTTGGATTTAGAAGCAGGTATTTCCCTGTGCTTACTCCCCTTTCTTCCATATGCCAGTATGGGGTTGAAAACGCCTGTTTTCAGACTCTGCACAGAAAGTGTTTGCAGACTGCTGAATCCACACACGGGTTTAACTCTGGAAGTTGAGTTCACACATTGACAACCGTTCTGTTAGATAGCTGCGTTTTTGATTTAGAAACAGATATTTCCCTGTGCTTACTGCCCTTTCTTCCGTATGCCGGTATGGGGCTGAAAACGCCTGTTTTGGGACTCTGCACAGAAAGAGTTTGCTGACTGCGGATTCCACACACGGGTTTAATTCTGGAAGGTGAGTGCACACATTGTCAACCGTTCTGTTAGACAGCTGCGTTTTGGATTTAGAAGCAGATATTTCCCTGTCCTTACTGCCCTTTCTTCCATATGCCGGTATGGGGCTGAAAACGCCTGTTTCGAGACTCTGCACAGAAAGTGTTTGCAGACTGCTGAATCCACACACGGGTTTAACTCTGGAAGCTGAGTGCACACATTGACAACCGTTTTGTTAGATAGCTGTGATTCGGATTTAGAAGCACATATTTCCCTGGGCTTTCTGCCCTTTCTTCCATATGCCGGCATTGGGCAGAAAACGCCTGGGTTGAGAAACTGCACAGAAAGTGTTAGCAGACTTCTGAATCCACACATCGGTTTAACTCTGGAAGTTGAGTGCACACATTGACAACCGTTCTGTTAGATAGCTGCGTTTTGGATTTAGAAGCAGATATTTCCCTGTGCTTACTTCCCTTTCTTTTTTTTTTTTTTTTTTTTTTTTTTTTTTTTTTTTTGAGAGACTGACTGGTCATATAGGCATCCAAAGCAAAAAAATAGCAGTCTGGTTATGGTAGGTACAAGTTGAGAGACAGAGAGAGACAGGGAGAAGGTGATGGAGAGAGCACAGATATGCTGATTTATTATCAGTAACAATTGCTACTACTCGTTAAGTGTCACGCACTGGGATATGTGTTTTTTTTTTATTTTTTATTTTTTTTTTTTAAAGAGAGAGAGAGAATAGGAAGGAGAAAAAAGGAAGAGAAAGAGAGAGAGAGAGAATGGGGAGGAGGGAGAAGGAAAAGAAAGAGGGAGAGAGAATGGGAGTATTGCTTTCTTGCCCAGGCTAGAATGCAATTTAGTATTGGGTATTGAAAACCTCTTTTATACTGATAATTATACTTAATGATGTAGTCAGGAAGGAATAAGGGAAGAAGATAACAAACAAACAGCCAACCAATATTTCATTTAAACCTATGAAATGCTATGCGATTACTGAGGAGTGATTAACTTCCAATTATATAGTCACCTTTGGAATAGGTGTGAGGTGGTAATGTATGTTTTGTGTATTTGAAGTGGAGAGTACTATAAATATTTATTAAGTTTACTTGTTCCGGGTCTGAGTTCAAGTTCTGAATATCCTTGTTAATTTTCTATCTCGTTGATCTATAGAATCGTTAGCTCTTCTTGTTGCATTGATCCTTTTGCCATTATGTAATGTCATTCCTCGCCTCTTTTGATCTTTGTTGCTTTAAAGTCTACTTTATCAGAGGTGAGAATTGCATCTCCTGCTTTTTGTTTATTAGTTTATTTTAACTCTCTGTTCAATTGGTAAGTCTTCCTCCTTCTCTCTGAGTCTTTGTGTTTTGTTTCATGTAAGATGGGCCCGGATGCAGCATACCGATGGGTTTTGGCTTTTTATCCAATCAAAATATATGTAAGTTTAATACCAGCATTTGATGCTAGCTGGCTGTTTTGCCCATTAGTTGATGTGAATTTTTTATTGTGTTAAAGTTCTTTGCTTTTTGATATATTTTTGGAAAGGCTGATATTGGTTGTTCCTTTATATGTATAGTGCTTCCTTCAGAAGCTCTTGTAAAGCAGGCCTGGTGGTGGTGAACTCTCTAAGTACTTGTTTGTTCGCAAAAGATTTAATTTTTCCTTCGCACATAAAGCTTAATTTGGCTGGATAGGAAATTCTGGGTTGAAAGTTCTTTTCTTTAAGGATGTTAAATATTGGTCCCCACTCTTTTCTGGCTTGTAGGGTTTCTGCTGACAGATCTGCTGTAAGTCTTCCATATGCCGGTACTGGGCTGAAAACGCCTATTTTGAGTGTCTGCACAGAAAGTGTTTGCACAGTGCTGAATCCACACACGGGTTTAACTCCGGAAGTTGAGTGCACACATTGACAACCGTTCTGTTAAATAGCTGCGTTTTGGACTTAGAAGCAGATATTTCCCTGTGCTTACTGCCCTTTCTTCCATATGCCGGTATGGGGCTGAAAACGCCTGTTTTGAGACTCTGCACTGAAAGTGTTTGCAGACTGCTGAATCCACACACGGGTTTAACTCCTGGAAATTGAGTGCACACATTGACAACCGTTCTGTTAGATAGCTGCGATTCGGATTTAGAAGCAGATATTTTCCACTGCTTACTGCCCTCTCTTCCATTTGCCGGTATTGGGCTAAAAACGCCTGTCTTGAGACTGCACAGAACGTGTTTGCAGACTGCTGAATCCACATACGGATTTAACTCTGGAAGTTGAGTGCACACATTGACAACCGTTCTGTTAGATTGCTGTGATTCGGATTTAGAAGCAGATATTTCCCTGGGCTTTCTGCCCTTTCTTCCATAAGCCGGTATTGGGCTGAAAACGCCTGTGTTGAGAAACTGCACAGAAAGTGTTTGCAGACTTCTGAATCCACACATGGGTTTAACTCTGGAAGCTGAGTGCACACATTGACAACCGTTCTGTTAGATAGCTGCGCTTTGGATTTAGAAGCAGATATTTCCCTGTGCATACTGCCCTTTCTTCCATATTCCTGTATTGGGCTGAAAACGCCTGTGATGAGAGTCTCCACAGAAAGTGTTTGCAGACTGCTGAATCCACACATGGGTTTAACTCTGGAAGTTGAGTGCACACATTGACAACCGTTCTGTTAGATAGCTGCGTTTTGGATTTAGAAGCAGATATTTCCCTGTGCTTTCTGCCCTTTCTTCCATATGCCGGTATGGGGCTGAAAACGCCTGTTTTGAGACTGCACAGAAAGTGTTTGCAGACTGCTGAATCCACACACGGGTTTAACTCTGGAAGTTGAGTGCACACATTGACAACCGTTGTGTTAGATTGCTGTTATTCGGATTTAGAAGCAGATATTTCCCTGGTCTCTCTGCCCTTTCCTCCTTATGACGGTATAGGGCTGAAAACGCCTGTGTTGAGAAACTGCACAGAAAGTGTTTGCAGACTTCTGAATCCACACATGGGTGTAACTCTGGAAGCTGAGTGCACACATTGACATCCGTTCTGTTAGATAGCTGCGTTTTGGATTTAGAAGCAGATATTTCCCTGTGCTTACTGCCCTTTCTTCCCTATGCCGCTATGGGGCTGAAAACGCCTGTTTTGAGACACTGCACAGACAGTGTTTGCAGACTGCTGAATCCACAAATGGGTTTAACTCTGGAAGTTGAGTGCACACATTGACAACCGTTCTGTTAGATAGCTGCGATGCGGATTTAGAAGCTGATATTTCCCTGTGCTTACTGCGCATTCTTCCGTATGCTGGTATTGGGCTGAAAAGGCCTGTTTTGGGACTCTGCACAGAAAGTGTTTGCTGACTGCTGAATCCACATGCGGGATATACTCTGGAAGTTGAGTGCACACCTTGACAACCATTCTGTTCGATAGCTGCATTTTGGATTTAGAAGGAGATATTTCCCTGTGCTATCTGCCCTTTCTTCCGTATGCCGGTATTGGGCTGAAAACGCCTGTTTTGAGACTCTGCACAGAAAGTGTTTGTAGACTCCTGAATCCACACACGGGTTTAACTCTGGAAGCTGAGTGCACACATTGACAACCGTTCTGTTAGATAGCTGCGTTTTGGATTTAGAAGCAGATATTTCCCTGTGCTTACTACCCTTTCTTCCATCTGCCGGTATGGGGCTGAAAACGCCTGTTTTGAGACTCTGCACAGAAAGTGTTTGCAGACTGCTGAATCCACACACGGGTTTAACTCTGGAAGTTGAGTGCACACATTGACAACCGTTGTGTTAGATACCTGCGATTCGGATTTAGAAGCAGATATTTCCCTGTCCTTACTGTCCTTTGGTCCATATGCCGGTATTGGGCTGAAAACGCCTGTTTTGGGACTCTGCACAGAAAGTGTTTGCTGACTGCTGAATCCACACGCGGGATTTACTCTGGAAGTTGAGTGCACACCTTGACAACCGTTCTGTTAGGTAGCAGCGTTTTGGATTTAGAAGCAGATATTTCCCTGTGCTTACTGCCCATTCTTCCATATGCTGGTATTGGGCTGAAAACGCCTGTTTTGAGACTCTGCACAGAAAGTGTTTGCAAACTCCTGAATTCACACACGGGTTTAACTCTGGACGTTGCGTTCACACATTGGCAACTGTTATGTTAGATAACTGCGTTTTATACTTAGAAGCAGATATTTCCTTGTGCTTACTGCCCTTTCTTCCTTATGCCGGTATTGGGCTGAAAACGCCTGTTTTGAGACTGCAAAGAAAGTGTTTGCAGACTGCTGAATCCACACACGGGTTTAACTCTGGAAGTTGAGTGCACACATTGACAACCGTTCTGTTAGGTAGCTGTGATTCGGACTTAGGAGTAGATATTTCCCTGAGCTTACTGCCCTTTCTTCCATATGCCGGTATTGGGCTGAAAACGCCTGTTTTGAGACTCTGCACAGAAAGTGTTTGCAGACTGCTGAATCCACACACGGGTTTAGCTCTGTAAGTTTAGTATGCACATTGACAACCGTTCTGTTAGATAGCAGCGTTTTGGATTTAGAAGCAGATATTTCCCTGTACTTTCTGCGCTTTCTTCCTTATGCAGGTATTGAGATGAAACGCCTATTTTGAGACTCTGCACAGAAAGTGTTTGCAGACTCCTGAATCCACACACGGGTTTAACTGTGGAAGTTGAGATCACACATTGACAACCGTTCTGTTAGATAGCTGCGTTTTGGATTTAGAAGCAGATATTTCCCTGTGCTTACTGCCCTTTCTTCCATATGCCGGTATGGGGCTGAAAACGCCTGTTTGAGACTCGGCATAGAAATTATTTGCAGACTGCTGAATCCACACACGTGTTTAACTCAGGAAGTTGTGTGCACACATTGACAACTGTTCTGTTAGATAGGTCCGTTTTGCATTTAGAAGCAGGTATTTCCCTGTGCTTACTGCCCTTTCTTCCATATGCCGGAAATGGGCTGAAAACACCTCTTTTAAGACTCTGCAAAGGCAGTGTTTGCAGACTGCTGAATCCACACACGGGTTTAACTCTGGAAGTTGAGTGCACACACTGACAACCGTTCTGTTAGATAGCTGCGTTTTGGATTTAGAAGCAGTTATTTCCCTGTGCTTACTGCCCTTTCTTCCATATGCCGGTATTGGGCTGAAAACGCCTGTTTTGAGACTCTGCACAGAAAGTGTTTGCAGACTGCTGAATCCACACACGGGTTTAACTCTGGAAGTTGAGTGCACACATTGTCAACCGTTCTGTTAGATAGCTGCGTTTTGGATTTAGAAGCAGATATTTCCCTGTGCTTACTGCCGTTTTTTCCATATCCCGGTACTGGGCTGAAAACGCCTGTTTTGAGTGTCTGCACAGAAAGTGTTTGCAGACTGCTGAATCCACACACGGGTTTAACTCTGGAAGTTGAGTGCACACACTGACAACCATTCTGTTAGATAGCTGCGTTTTGGATTTAGAAGCAGATATTTCCCTGTGCTTACTGCCCTTTCTTCCATAGGCCGGTATGGGGCTGAAAACGCCTGTTTTGAGACTCTGCACTGAAAGTGTTTGCAAACTGCTGAATCCACACACGGGTTGAACTCTGGAATTTCAGTGCACACTTTGACAACCGTTCTGTTAGATTGCTGCGTTTTGGATTTAGAAGCAGATATTTCCCTGTGCTTACTGCCCTTTCTTCCATATGCCGGTATGGGGCTGAAAACGCCTGTTTTGAGACTCTGCACAGAAAGTGTTTGCAGACTGCTGAATCCACACACGGGTTTAACTCTGGAAGTTGAGTGCACACACTGACAACCGTTCTGTTAGATAGCTGCTATTCGGATTAAGAAGCAGATATTTCCCTGTGCTTAATGCCCTTTTTTCCATATGCCGGTATAGGACTGAAAACGCCTGTTTTGGGACTCTCCACAGAAAGTGTTTGCTGACTGCTGAATCCATACCCGGGAATTACTCTGGAAGTAGAGTGCACACCTTGACAACCGTTCTGTTAGATACCTACGTTTTGGATTTAGAAGCAGATATTTCCCTGTGCTTACTGCCCTTTCTTCCATATGCCGGTAATGGGCTGAAAACGCCTGTTTTGAGACTCTGCACAGAAAGTGTTTGCTGCCTGGTGACTCCACATGCAGGTTTTACTCTGGAAGTTGAGTGCACACATTGACAACCGTTCTGTTAGATAGCTGCGATTCGGATTTAGAAGCAGATATTTCCCTGTGCTTACTGCCCATTCTTCCATATGCTGGTATTGGGCTGAAAACGCCTGTTTTGAGACTCTGCACAGAAAGTGTTTGCAAACTCCTGAATTCACACACGGGTTTAACTCTGGACGTTGCGTTCACACATTGGCAACTGTTATGTTAGATAACTGCGTTTTATATTTAGAAGCAGATATTTCCTTGTGGTTACTGCCCTTTCTTCCTTATGCCGGTATGGGGCTGAAAACGCCTGTTTTGAGACTGCAAAGAAAGTGTTTGCAGACTGCTGAATCCACACACGGGTTTAACTCTGGAAGTTGAGTGCACACATTGACAACCGTTCTGTTAGGTAGCTGTGATTCGGACTTAGGAGTAGATATTTCCCTGAGCTTACTGCCCTTTCTTCCATATGCCGGTATTGGGCTGAAAACGCCTGTTTTGAGACTCTGCACAGAAAGTGTTTGCAGACTGCTGAATCCACACACGGGTTTAGCTTTGTAAGTTTAGTATGCACATTGACAACCGTTCTGTTAGATAGCAGCGTTTTGGATTTAGAAGCAGATATTTCCCTGTACTTTCTGCGCTTTCTTCCTTATGCAGGTATTGAGATGAAACGCCTATTTTGAGACTCTGCAGAGAAAGTGTTTGCAGACTCCTGAATCCACACACGGGTTTAACTGTGGAAGTTGAGATCACACATTGACAACCGTTCTGTTAGATAGCTGCGTTTTGGATTTAGAAGCAGATATTTCACTGTGCTTACTGCCCTTTCTTCCATATGCCGATATTGGGCTGAAAACGCCTATTTTGAGACTCTGCACAGAAAGTGTTTGCAGACTGCTAAATCCACACAAGGGTTTAACTCTGGAAGTTGAGTGCACACATTGACAACCGTTCTGTGAGATAGCTGCAATTCGGATTTAGAAGCAGATATTTCCCTGTGCTAACTGCCCTTTCTTCCATATGCCGATATGGGGCTGAAAACGCCTGTTTTAAGACTCTGCAAAGAAAGAGTTTGCAGACTGCGGAATCCACACACGGGTTTAACTCTGGAAGTTGAGTGCACACATTGACAACCCTTTTGTTAAATAGCCGCGATTCGAAAATAGAAGCAGATATTTCCCTGTGCTTACTGCCCTTTCTTCCATATGCCGGTATTGGGCAGAAAACGCCTGTTTTGGGACTCTGCACAGAAAGTGTTTGCTGACTGCTGAAACCACACGCGGGATTTACTCTGGAAGTTGAGTGCATACATTGACAACCGTTCTGTTAGATAGCTGCGTTTTGGATTTAGAAGCAGATATTTCCCTGTGCTTACTGCCCTTTCTTCCATAGGCCGGTATGGGGCTGAAAACGCCTGTTTTGAGACTCTGCACTGAAAGTGTTTGCAAACTGCTGAATCCACACTCGGGTTGAACTCTGGAATTTCAGTGCACACTTTGACAACCGTTCTGTTAGATAGCTGCGTTTTGGATTTAGAAGCAGATATTTCCCTGTGCTTACTGCCCTTTCTTCCATATGCCGGTATGGGGCTGAAAACGCCTGTTTTGAGACTCTGCACAGAAAGTGTTTGCAGACTGCTGAATCCACACACGGGTTTAACTCTGGAAGTTGAGTGCACACACTGACAACCGTTCTGTTAGATAGCTGCTATTCGGATTAAGAAGCAGATATTTCCCTGTGCTTAATGCCCTTTTTTCCATATGCCGGTATAGGACTGAAAACGCCTGTTTTGGGACTCTCCACAGAAAGTGTTTGCTGACTGCTGAATCCATACCCGGGAATTACTCTGGAAGTAGAGTGCACACCTTGACAACCGTTCTGTTAGATACCTACGTTTTGGATTTAGAAGCAGATATTTCCCTGTGCTTACTGCCCTTTCTTCCATATGCCGGTAATGGGCTGAAAACGCCTGTTTTGAGACTCTGCACAGAAAGTGTTTGCTGCCTGGTGACTCCACATGCAGGTTTTACTCTGGAAGTTGAGTGCACACATTGACAACCGTTCTGTTAGATAGCTGCGATTCGGATTTAGAAGCAGATATTTCCCTGTGCTTACTGCCCATTCTTCCATATGCTGGTATTGGGCTGAAAACGCCTGTTTTGAGACTCTGCACAGAAAGTGTTTGCAAACTCCTGAATTCACACACGGGTTTAACTCTGGACGTTGCGTTCACACATTGGCAACTGTTATGTTAGATAACTGCGTTTTATATTTAGAAGCAGATATTTCCTTGTGGTTACTGCCCTTCCTTCCTTATGCCGGTATGGGGCTGAAAACGCCTGTTTTGAGACTGCAAAGAAAGTGTTTGCAGACTGCTGAATCCACACACGGGTTTAACTCTGGAAGTTGAGTGCACACATTGACAACCGTTCTGTTAGGTAGCTGTGATTCGGACTTAGGAGTAGATATTTCCCTGAGCTTACTGCCCTTTCTTCCATATGCCGGTATTGGGCTGAAAACGCCTGTTTTGAGACTCTGCACAGAAAGTGTTTGCAGACTGCTGAATCCACACACGGGTTTAGCTTTGTAAGTTTAGTATGCACATTGACAACCGTTCTGTTAGATAGCAGCGTTTTGGATTTAGAAGCAGATATTTCCCTGTACTTTCTGCGCTTTCTTCCTTATGCAGGTATTGAGATGAAACGCCTATTTTGAGACTCTGC
Source organism: Aotus nancymaae (assembly GCF_030222135.1). Classification (NCBI taxonomy): domain Eukaryota; kingdom Metazoa; phylum Chordata; class Mammalia; order Primates; family Aotidae; genus Aotus; species Aotus nancymaae. The sequence continues at coordinate 66,453,529 of NW_026988447.1, read as the reverse complement.
AGAGAAAGTGTTTGCAGACTCCTGAATCCACACACGGGTTTAACTGTGGAAGTTGAGATCACACATTGACAACCGTTCTGTTAGATAGCTGCGTTTTGGATTTAGAAGCAGATATTTCACTGTGCTTACTGCCCTTTCTTCCATATGCCGGTATGGGGCTGAAAACGCCTGTTTTGAGACTCTGCACAGAAAGTGTTTGCAGACTGCTGAATCCACACACGGGTTTAACTCTGGAAGTTGAGTGCACACATTGAAAACCGTTGTGTTAGATACCTGCGATTCGGATTTAGAAGCAGATCTTTCCCTGTCCTTACTGTCCTTTGGTCCATATGCCGGTATTGGGCTGAAAACGCCTGTTTTGGGACTCTGCACAGAAAGTGTTTGCTGACTGCTGAATCCACACGCGGGATTTACTCTGGAAGTTGAGTGCACACCTTGACAACCGTTCTGTTTGGTAGCTGCATTTTGGATTTAGAAGCAGATATTTCCCTGTGCTTACTGCCCATTCTTCCATATGCCGGTGTTGGGCTGAAAAGGCCTGTTTTGAGACTCTGCACAGAAAGTGTTTGCAGACTGCTGAATCCACACACAGGTTTAACTCTGGAAGTTGAGTTCACACATTGACAACCGTTCTGTTAGGTAGCTGCGATTCGGACTTAGAAGCAGATATTTCCCTGTGCTTACTGCCATTTCTTCCATATGCCGGTATTGGGCTGAAAACGCCTGTTTTGAGACTCTGCACAGAAAGTGTTTGCAGACTGCTGAATCCACACACGGGTTTAACTGTGGAAGTTGAGTGCACACATTGAAAATCGTTCTGTTAGATAGCTGCGTTTTGGATTTAGAAGCAGATATTTCCCTGTGCTTACTGCCCTTTCTTCCATATGCTGGTATTGGGCTGAAAACGCCTGTTTTGAGACTCTGCACAGAAAGAGTTTGCAAACTCCTGAATTCACACACGGGTTTAACTCTGGACGTTGCGTTCACACATTAACAACTGTTATGTTAGATAACTGCGTTTTATATTTAGAAGCAGATATTTCCTTGTGCTTACTGCCCTTTCTTCCTTAGGCCGGTATTGGGCTGAAAACGCCTGTTTTGAGACTCTGCACAGAAAGTGTTTGCAGACTGCTGAATCCACACACGGGTTTAGCTCTGTAAGTTTAGTACGCACATTGAGAACCGTTCTGTTAGATAGCAGCGTTTTGGAATTAGAAGCAGATATTTCCCTGTGCTTTCTACGCTTTCTTCCTTATGCAGGTATTGGGATGAATCGCCTGTTTTGAGACCCTGCACAGAAAGTGTTTGCAGACTGCTGAATCCACACACGGGTTTAACTTTGGAAGTTGAGATCACACATTGACAACCGTTCTGTTAGATAGCTGCGTTTTGGATTTAGAAGCAGATATTTCCCTGTGCTTACAGCCCTTTCTTCCATATGCCGGTATGGGGCTGAACACGCCTGTTTTGAGACTCTGCACAGAAAGTGTTTGCAGACTGCTGAATCCACACACGGGTGTAACTCTGGAAGCTGAGTGCACACATTGAAAACCGTTCTGTTAGATAGCTGCGATTCGGATTAAGAAGCAGATATTTCCCTGTGCTTACTGCCCTTTCTTCCATATGCCGGTATGGGGCTGAAAACGTCTGTTTTGGGACTCTGCACAGAAAATGTTTGCAGACTGCGGAATCCACACACGGGTTTAACTCTGGTAGGTGAGTGCAAACATTGACAACCGTTCTGTTAGATAGCTGCGTTTTGGATTTAGAAGCAGATATTTCCCTGTGCTTACTGCCCTTTCTTCCATATGCCGGTACTGGGCTGAAAACGCCTGTTTTGAGTCTCTGCACAGAAAGTGTTTGCAGACTGCGGAATTCACACACGGGTTTAACTCTGGAAGTTGAGTGCACACATTGACAACCGTTGTGTTAGATAGCTGCGTTTTGGATTTAGAAGCAGATATTTCCCTGTGCTTACTGCCCTTTCTTCCATATGCCGGTATTGGGCTGAAAACGCCTGTTTTGAGACAGCACAGAAAGTTTTTGCAGACAGCTGAATCCACATACGGGTTTAACTCTGGAAGTTGAGTGTACACATAGACAACCGTTCTGTTAGATAGCTGTGATTCGGATTTAGAAGCAGATATTTCCCTGGGCTTTCTGCCCTTTCTTCCATATGCAGGTATTGGGCTGAAAACGCCTGTGTTGAGAAACTGCACAGAAAGTGTTAGCAGACTTCTGAATCCACACATGGGTTTAACTCTGGAAGTTGAGTGCACACATTGACAACCGTTCTGTTTGATAGCTGCGTTTTGGATTTAGAAGCAGATATTTCCCTGTGCTTACTGCCGTTTCTTCCATATGCCGGTACTGGGCTGAAAACGCCTGTTTTGAGTGTCTGCACAGAAAGTGTTTGCAGACTGCTGAATCCACACACGGGTTTAACTCTGGAAGTTGAATGCACACATTGACAACCGTTCTGTTAGATAGCTGCGTTTTGGATTTAGAAGCAGATATTTCCCTGTGCTTACTGCCCTTTCTTCCATATGCCGGTACTGGGCTGAAAACGCCTGTTTTGAGTCTCTGCACAGCAAGTGTTTGCAGACTGCTGAATCCACACACGGGTTTAACTCTGGAAGTTGAGTGCACACATTGACAACCGTTCTGGTAGATAGCTGAGTTTTGGATTTAGAAGCAGGTATTTCCCTGTGCTTACTCCCCTTTCTTCCATATGCCGGTATGGGGTTGAAAACGCCTGTTTTCAGACTCTGCACAGAAAGTGTTTGCAGACTGCTGAATCCACACACGGGTTTAACTCTGGAAGTTGAGTTCACACATTGACAACCGTTCTGTTAGATAGCTGCGTTTTTGATTTAGAAACAGATATTTCCCTGTGCTTACTGCCCTTTCTTCCGTATGCCGGTATGGGGCTGAAAACGCCTGTTTTGGGACTCCGCACAGAAAGAGTTTGCTGACTGCGGATTCCACACACGGGTTTAATTCTGGAAGGTGAGTGCACACATTGTCAACCGTTCTGTTAGACAGCTGCGTTTTGGATTTAGAAGCAGATATTTCCCTGTCCTTACTGCCCTTTCTTCCATATGCCGGTATGGGGCTGAAAACGCCTGTTTCGAGACTCTGCACAGAAAGTGTTTGCAGACTGCTGAATCCACACACGGGTTTAACTCTGGAAGCTGAGTGCACACATTGACAACCGTTTTGTTAGATAGCTGTGATTCGGATTTAGAAGCACATATTTCCCTGGGCTTTCTGCCCTTTCTTCCATATGCCGGCATTGGGCAGAAAACGCCTGGGTTGAGAAACTGCACAGAAAGTGTTAGCAGACTTCTGAATCCACACATCGGTTTAACTCTGGAAGTTGAGTGCACACATTGACAACCGTTCTGTTAGATAGCTGCGTTTTGGATTTAGAAGCAGATATTTCCCTGTGCTTACTTCCCTTTCTTTTTTTTTTTTTTTTTTTTTTTTTTTTTTTTTTTTTTTTTTTGAGAGACTGACTGGTCATATAGGCATCCAAAGCAAAAAAATAGCAGTCTGGTTATGGTAGGTACAAGTTGAGAGACAGAGAGAGACAGGGAGAAGGTGATGGAGAGAGCACAGATATGCTGATTTATTATCAGTAACAATTGCTACTACTCGTTAAGTGTCACGCACTGGGATATGTGTTTTTTTTTTATTTTTTATTTTTTTTTTTTAAAGAGAGAGAGAGAATAGGAAGGAGAAAAAAGGAAGAGAAAGAGAGAGAGAGAGAATGGGGAGGAGGGAGAAGGAAAAGAAAGAGGGAGAGAGAATGGGAGTATTGCTTTCTTGCCCAGGCTAGAATGCAATTTAGTAATGGGTATTGAAAACCTCTTTTATACTGATAATTATACTTAATGATGTAGTCAGGAAGGAATAAGGGAAGAAGATAACAAACAAACAGCCAACCAATATTTCATTTAAACCTATGAAATGCTATGCGATTACTGAGGAGTGATTAACTTCCAATTATATAGTCACCTTTGGAATAGGTGTGAGGTGGTAATGTATGTTTTGTGTATTTGAAGTGGAGAGTACTATAAATATTTATTAAGTTTACTTGTTCCGGGTCTGAGTTCAAGTTCTGAATATCCTTGTTAATTTTCTATCTCGTTGATCTATAGAATCGTTAGCTCTTCTTGTTGCATTGATCCTTTTGCCATTATGTAATGTCATTCCTCGCCTCTTTTGATCTTTGTTGCTTTAAAGTCTACTTTATCAGAGGTGAGAATTGCATCTCCTGCTTTTTGTTTATTAGTTTATTTTAACTCTCTGTTCAATTGGTAAGTCTTCCTCCTTCTCTCTGAGTCTTTGTGTATTGTTTCATGTAAGATGGGCCCGGATGCAGCATACCGATGGGTTTTGGCTTTTTATCCAATCAAAATATATGTAAGTTTAATACCAGCATTTGATGCTAGCTGGCTGTTTTGCCCATTAGTTGATGTGAATTTTTTATTGTGTTAAAGTTCTTTGCTTTTTGATATATTTTTGGAAAGGCTGATATTGGTTGTTCCTTTATATGTATAGTGCTTCCTTCAGAAGCTCTTGTAAAGCAGGCCTGGTGGTGGTGAACTCTCTAAGTACTTGTTTGTTCGCAAAAGATTTAATTTTTCCTTCGCACATAAAGCTTAATTTGGCTGGATAGGAAATTCTGGGTTGAAAGTTCTTTTCTTTAAGGATGTTAAATATTGGTCCCCACTCTTTTCTGGCTTGTAGGGTTTCTGCTGACAGATCTGCTGTAAGTCTTCCATATGCCGGTACTGGGCTGAAAACGCCTATTTTGAGTGTCTGCACAGAAAGTGTTTGCACAGTGCTGAATCCACACACGGGTTTAACTCCGGAAGTTGAGTGCACACATTGACAACCGTTCTGTTAAATAGCTGCGTTTTGGACTTAGAAGCAGATATTTCCCTGTGCTTACTGCCCTTTCTTCCATATGCCGGTATGGGGCTGAAAACGCCTGTTTTGAGACTCTGCACTGAAAGTGTTTGCAGACTGCTGAATCCACACACGGGTTTAACTCCTGGAAATTGAGTGCACACATTGACAACCGTTCTGTTAGATAGCTGCGATTCGGATTTAGAAGCAGATATTTTCCACTGCTTACTGCCCTCTCTTCCATTTGCCGGTATTGGGCTAAAAACGCCTGTCTTGAGACTGCACAGAACGTGTTTGCAGACTGCTGAATCCACATACGGATTTAACTCTGGAAGTTGAGTGCACACATTGACAACCGTTCTGTTAGATTGCTGTGATTCGGATTTAGAAGCAGATATTTCCCTGGGCTTTCTGCCCTTTCTTCCATAAGCCGGTATTGGGCTGAAAACGCCTGTGTTGAGAAACTGCACAGAAAGTGTTTGCAGACTTCTGAATCCACACATGGGTTTAACTCTGGAAGCTGAGTGCACACATTGACAACCGTTCTGTTAGATAGCTGCGCTTTGGATTTAGAAGCAGATATTTCCCTGTGCATACTGCCCTTTCTTCCATATTCCTGTATTGGGCTGAAAACGCCTGTGATGAGAGTCTCCACAGAAAGTGTTTGCAGACTGCTGAATCCACACATGGGTTTAACTCTGGAAGTTGAGTGCACACATTGACAACCGTTCTGTTAGATAGCTGCGTTTTGGATTTAGAAGCAGATATTTCCCTGTGCTTTCTGCCCTTTCTTCCATATGCCGGTATGGGGCTGAAAACGCCTGTTTTGAGACTGCACAGAAAGTGTTTGCAGACTGCTGAATCCACACACGGGTTTAACTCTGGAAGTTGAGTGCACACATTGACAACCGTTGTGTTAGATTGCTGTTATTCGGATTTAGAAGCAGATATTTCCCTGGTCTCTCTGCCCTTTCCTCCTTATGACGGTATAGGGCTGAAAACGCCTGTGTTGAGAAACTGCACAGAAAGTGTTTGCAGACTTCTGAATCCACACATGGGTGTAACTCTGGAAGCTGAGTGCACACATTGACATCCGTTCTGTTAGATAGCTGCGTTTTGGATTTAGAAGCAGGTATTTCCCTGTGCTTACTGCCCTTTCTTCCCTATGCCGCTATGGGGCTGAAAACGCCTGTTTTGAGACACTGCACAGACAGTGTTTGCAGACTGCTGAATCCACAAACGGGTTTAACTCTGGAAGTTGAGTGCACACATTGACAACCGTTCTGTTAGATAGCTGCGATGCGGATTTAGAAGCTGATATTTCCCTGTGCTTACTGCGCATTCTTCCGTATGCTGGTATTGGGCTGAAAAGGCCTGTTTTGGGACTCTGCACAGAAAGTGTTTGCTGACTGCTGAATCCACATGCGGGATATACTCTGGAAGTTGAGTGCACACCTTGACAACCATTCTGTTCGATAGCTGCATTTTGGATTTAGAAGGAGATATTTCCCTGTGCTATCTGCCCTTTCTTCCGTATGCCGGTATTGGGCTGAAAACGCCTGTTTTGAGACTCTGCACAGAAAGTGTTTGTAGACTCCTGAATCCACACACGGGTTTAAATCTGGAAGCTGAGTGCACACATTGACAACCGTTCTGTTAGATAGCTGCGTTTTGGATTTAGAAGCAGATATTTCCCTGTGCTTACTGCCCTTTCTTCCATCTGCCGGTATGGGGCTGAAAACGCCTGTTTTGAGACTCTGCACAGAAAGTGTTTGCAGACTGCTGAATCCACACACGGGTTTAACTCTGGAAGTTGAGTGCACACATTGACAACCGTTGTGTTAGATACCTGCGATTCGGATTTAGAAGCAGATATTTCCCTGTCCTTACTGTCCTTTGGTGCATATGCCGGTATTGGGCTGAAAACGCCTGTTTTGGGACTCTGCACAGAAAGTGTTTGCTGACTGCTGAATCCACACGCGGGATTTACTCTGGAAGTTGAGTGCACACCTTGACAACCGTTCTGTTAGGTAGCAGCGTTTTGGATTTAGAAGCAGATATTTCCCTGTGCTTACTGCCCATTCTTCCATATGCTGGTATTGGGCTGAAAACGCCTGTTTTGAGACTCTGCACAGAAAGTGTTTGCAAACTCCTGAATTCACACACGGGTTTAACTCTGGACGTTGCGTTCACACATTGGCAACTGTTATGTTAGATAACTGCGTTTTATACTTAGAAGCAGATATTTCCTTGTGCTAACTGCCCTTTCTTCCTTATGCCGGTATTGGGCTGAAAACGCCTGTTTTGAGACTGCAAAGAAAGTGTTTGCAGACTGCTGAATCCACACACGGGTTTAACTCTGGAAGTTGAGTGCACACATTGACAACCGTTCTGTTAGGTAGCTGTGATTCGGACTTAGGAGTAGATATTTCCCTGAGCTTACTGCCCTTTCTTCCATATGCCGGTATTGGGCTGAAAACGCCTGTTTTGAGACTCTGCACAGAAAGTGTTTGCAGACTGCTGAATCCACACACGGGTTTAGCTCTGTAAGTTTAGTATGCACATTGACAACCGTTCTGTTAGATAGCAGCGTTTTGGATTTAGAAGCTGATATTTCCCTGTACTTTCTGCGCTTTCTTCCTTATGCAGGTATTGAGATGAAACGCCTATTTTGAGACTCTGCACAGAAAGTGTTTGCAGACTCCTGAATCCACACACGGGTTTAACTGTGGAAGTTGAGATCACACATTGACAACCGTTCTGTTAGATAGCTGCGTTTTGGATTTAGAAGCAGATATTTCCCTGTGCTTACTGCCCTTTCTTCCATATGCCGGTATGGGGCTGAAAACGCCTGTTTGAGACTCGGCATAGAAATTATTTGCAGACTGCTGAATCCACACACGTGTTTAACTCAGGAAGTTGTGTGCACACATTGACAACTGTTCTGTTAGATAGGTCCGTTTTGCATTTAGAAGCAGGTATTTCCCTGTGCTTACTGCCCTTTCTTCCATATGCCGGAAATGGGCTGAAAACACCTCTTTTAAGACTCTGCAAAGGCAGTGTTTGCAGACTGCTGAATCCACACACGGGTTTAACTCTGGAAGTTGAGTGCACACACTGACAACCGTTCTGTTAGATAGCTGCGTTTTGGATTTAGAAGCAGTTATTCCCCTGTGCTTACTGCCCTTTCTTCCATATGCCGGTATTGGGCTGAAAACGCCTGTTTTGAGACTCTGCACAGAAAGTGTTTGCAGACTGCTGAATCCACACACGGGTTTAACTCTGGAAGTTGAGTGCACACATTGTCAACCGTTCTGTTAGATAGCTGCGTTTTGGATTTAGAAGCAGATATTTCCCTGTGCTTACTGCCGTTTTTTCCATATCCCGGTACTGGGCTGAAAACGCCTGTTTTGAGTGTCTGCACAGAAAGTGTTTGCAGACTGCTGAATCCACACACGGGTTTAACTCTGGAAGTTGAGTGCACACACTGACAACCATTCTGTTAGATAGCTGCGTTTTGGATTTAGAAGCAGATATTTCCCTGTGCTTACTGCCCTTTCTTCCATAGGCCGGTATGGGGCTGAAAACGCCTGTTTTGAGACTCTGCACTGAAAGTGTTTGCAAACTGCTGAATCCACACACGGGTTGAACTCTGGAATTTCAGTGCACACTTTGACAACCGTTCTGTTAGATAGCTGCGTTTTGGATTTAGAAGCAGATATTTCCCTGTGCTTACTGCCCTTTCTTCCATATGCCGGTATGGGGCTGAAAACGCCTGTTTTGAGACTCTGCACAGAAAGTGTTTGCAGACTGCTGAATCCACACACGGGTTTAACTCTGGAAGTTGAGTGCACACACTGACAACCGTTCTGTTAGATAGCTGCTATTCGGATTAAGAAGCAGATATTTCCCTGTGCTTAATGCCCTTTTTTCCATATGCCGGTATAGGACTGAAAACGCCTGTTTTGGGACTCTCCACAGAAAGTGTTTGCTGACTGCTGAATCCATACCCGGGAATTACTCTGGAAGTAGAGTGCACACCTTGACAACCGTTCTGTTAGATACCTACGTTTTGGATTTAGAAGCAGATATTTCCCTGTGCTTACTGCCCTTTCTTCCATATGCCGGTAATGGGCTGAAAACGCCTGTTTTGAGACTCTGCACAGAAAGTGTTTGCTGCCTGGTGACTCCACATGCAGGTTTTACTCTGGAAGTTGAGTGCACACATTGACAACCGTTCTGTTAGATAGCTGCGATTCGGATTTAGAAGCAGATATTTCCCTGTGCTTACTGCCCATTCTTCCATATGCTGGTATTGGGCTGAAAACGCCTGTTTTGAGACTCTGCACAGAAAGAGTTTGCAAACTCCTGAATTCACACACGGGTTTACCTCTGGACGTTGCGTTCACACATTGGCAACTGTTATGTTAGATAACTGCGTTTTATATTTAGAAGCAGATATTTCCTTGTGGTTACTGCCCTTTCTTCCTTATGCCGGTATGGGGCTGAAAACGCCTGTTTTGAGACTGCAAAGAAAGTGTTTGCAGACTGCTGAATCCACACACGGGTTTAACTCTGGAAGTTGAGTGCACACATTGACAACCGTTCTGTTAGGTAGCTGTGATTCGGACTTAGGAGTAGATATTTCCCTGAGCTTACTGCCCTTTCTTCCATATGCCGGTATTGGGCTGAAAACGCCTGTTTTGAGACTCTGCACAGAAAGTGTTTGCAGACTGCTGAATCCACACACGGGTTTAGCTTTGTAAGTTTAGTATGCACATTGACAACCGTTCTGTTAGATAGCAGCGTTTTGGATTTAGAAGCAGATATTTCCCTGTACTTTCTGCGCTTTCTTCCTTATGCAGGTATTGAGATGAAACGCCTATTTTGAGACTCTGCAGAGAAAGTGTTTGCAGACTCCTGAATCCACACACGGGTTTAACTGTGGAAGTTGAGATCACACATTGACAACCGTTCTGTTAGATAGCTGCGTTTTGGATTTAGAAGCAGATATTTCACTGTGCTTACTGCCCTTTCTTCCATATGCCGATATTGGGCTGAAAACGCCTATTTTGAGACTCTGCACAGAAAGTGTTTGCAGACTGCTAAATCCACACAAGGGTTTAACTCTGGAAGTTGAGTGCACACATTGACAACCGTTCTGTGAGATAGCTGCAATTCGGATTTAGAAGCAGATATTTCCCTGTGCTAACTGCCCTTTCTTCCATATGCCGATATGGGGCTGAAAACGCCTATTTTAAGACTCTGCAAAGAAAGAGTTTGCAGACTGCGGAATCCACACACGGGTTTAACTCTGGAAGTTGAGTGCACACATTGACAACCCTTTTGTTAAATAGCCGCGATTCGAAAATAGAAGCAGATATTTCCCTGTGCTTACTGCCCTTTCTTCCATATGCCGGTATGGGGCTGAAAACGCCTGTTTTGAGACTCTGCACAGAAAGTGTTTGCAGACTGCTGAATCCACACACGGGTTTAACTCTGGAAGTTGAGTGCACACATTGACAACCGTTGTGTTAGATAGCTGCGTTTTGGATTTAGAAGCAGATATTTCCTTGTGCTTACTGCCCTTTCTTCCATATGCCGGTACTGGGCTGAAAACGCCTGTTTTGAGTCTCTGCACAGAAAGTGTTTGCAGACTGCGGAATTCACACACGGGTTTAACTCTGGAAGTTGAGTGCACACATTGACAACCGTTGTGTTAGATAGCTGCGTTTTGGATTTAGAAGCAGATATTTCCCTGTGCTTACTGCCCTTTCTTCCATATGCCGGTATTGGGCTGAAAACGCCTGTTTTGAGACAGCACAGAAAGTTTTTGCAGACAGCTGAATCCACATACGGGTTTAACTCTGGAAGTTGAGTGCACACATAGACAACCGTTCTGTTAGATAGCTGTGATTCGGATTTAGAAGCAGATATTTCCCTGGGCTTTCTGCCCTTTCTTCCATATGCAGGTATTGGGCTGAAAACGCCTGTGTTGAGAAACTGCACAGAAAGTGTTAGCAGACTTCTGAATCCACACATGGGTTTAACTCTGGAAGTTGAGTGCACACATTGACAACCGTTCTGTTTGATAGCTGCGTTTTGGATTTAGAAGCAGATATTTCCCTGTGCTTACTGCCGTTTCTTCCATATGCCGGTACTGGGCTGAAAACGCCTGTTTTGAGTGTCTGCACAGAAAGTGTTTGCAGACTGCTGAATCCACACACGGGTTTAACTCTGGAAGTTGAATGCACACATTGACAACCGTTCTGTTAGATAGCTGCGTTTTGGATTTAGAAGCAGATATTTCCCTGTGCTTACTGCCCTTTCTTCCATATGCCGGTACTGGGCTGAAAACGCCTGTTTTGAGTCTCTGCACAGCAAGTGTTTGCAGACTGCTGAATCCACACACGCGTTTAACTCTGGAAGTTGAGTGCACACATTGACAACCGTTCTGGTAGATAGCTGAGTTTTGGATTTAGAAGCAGGTATTTCCCTGTGCTTACTCCCCTTTCTTCCATATGCCAGTATGGGGTTGAAAACGCCTGTTTTCAGACTCTGCACAGAAAGTGTTTGCAGACTGCTGAATCCACACACGGGTTTAACTCTGGAAGTTGAGTTCACACATTGACAACCGTTCTGTTAGATAGCTGCGTTTTTGATTTAGAAACAGATATTTCCCTGTGCTTACTGCCCTTTCTTCCGTATGCCGGTATGGGGCTGAAAACGCCTGTTTTGGGACTCTGCACAGAAAGAGTTTGCTGACTGCGGATTCCACACACGGGTTTAATTCTGGAAGGTGAGTGCACACATTGTCAACCGTTCTGTTAGACAGCTGCGTTTTGGATTTAGAAGCAGATATTTCCCTGTCCTTACTGCCCTTTCTTCCATATGCCGGTATGGGGCTGAAAACGCCTGTTTCGAGACTCTGCACAGAAAGTGTTTGCAGACTGCTGAATCCACACACGGGTTTAACTCTGGAAGCTGAGTGCACACATTGACAACCGTTTTGTTAGATAGCTGTGATTCGGATTTAGAAGCACATATTTCCCTGGGCTTTCTGCCCTTTCTTCCATATGCCGGCATTGGGCAGAAAACGCCTGGGTTGAGAAACTGCACAGAAAGTGTTAGCAGACTTCTGAATCCACACATCGGTTTAACTCTGGAAGTTGAGTGCACACATTGACAACCGTTCTGTTAGATAGCTGCGTTTTGGATTTAGAAGCAGATATTTCCCTGTGCTTACTTCCCTTTCTTTTTTTTTTTTTTTTTTTTTTTTTTTTTTTTTTTTTTTTGAGAGACTGACTGGTCATATAGGCATCCAAAGCAAAAAAATAGCAGTCTGGTTATGGTAGGTACAAGTTGAGAGACAGAGAGAGACAGGGAGAAGGTGATGGAGAGAGCACAGATATGCTGATTTATTATCAGTAACAATTGCTACTACTCGTTAAGTGTCACGCACTGGGATATGTGTTTTTTTTTTATTTTTTATTTTTTTTTTTTAAAGAGAGAGAGAGAATAGGAAGGAGAAAAAAGGAAGAGAAAGAGAGAGAGAGAGAATGGGGAGGAGGGAGAAGGAAAAGAAAGAGGGAGAGAGAATGGGAGTATTGCTTTCTTGCCCAGGCTAGAATGCAATTTAGTAATGGGTATTGAAAACCTCTTTTATACTGATAATTATACTTAATGATGTAGTCAGGAAGGAATAAGGGAAGAAGATAACAAACAAACAGCCAACCAATATTTCATTTAAACCTATGAAATGCTATGCGATTACTGAGGAGTGATTAACTTCCAATTATATAGTCACCTTTGGAATAGGTGTGAGGTGGTAATGTATGTTTTGTGTATTTGAAGTGGAGAGTACTATAAATATTTATTAAGTTTACTTGTTCCGGGTCTGAGTTCAAGTTCTGAATATCCTTGTTAATTTTCTATCTCGTTGATCTATAGAATCGTTAGCTCTTCTTGTTGCATTGATCCTTTTGCCATTATGTAATGTCATTCCTCGCCTCTTTTGATCTTTGTTGCTTTAAAGTCTACTTTATCAGAGGTGAGAATTGCATCTCCTGCTTTTTGTTTATTAGTTTATTTTAACTCTCTGTTCAATTGGTAAGTCTTCCTCCTTCTCTCTGAGTCTTTGTGTATTGTTTCATGTAAGATGGGCCCGGATGCAGCATACCGATGGGTTTTGGCTTTTTATCCAATCAAAATATATGTAAGTTTAATACCAGCATTTGATGCTAGCTGGCTGTTTTGCCCATTAGTTGATGTGAATTTTTTATTGTGTTAAAGTTCTTTGCTTTTTGATATATTTTTGGAAAGGCTGATATTGGTTGTTCCTTTATATGTATAGTGCTTCCTTCAGAAGCTCTTGTAAAGCAGGCCTGGTGGTGGTGAACTCTCTAAGTACTTGTTTGTTCGCAAAAGATTTAATTTTTCCTTCGCACATAAAGCTTAATTTGGCTGGATAGGAAATTCTGGGTTGAAAGTTCTTTTCTTTAAGGATGTTAAATATTGGTCCCCACTCTTTTCTGGCTTGTAGGGTTTCTGCTGACAGATCTGCTGTAAGTCTTCCATATGCCGGTACTGGGCTGAAAACGCCTATTTTGAGTGTCTGCACAGAAAGTGTTTGCACAGTGCTGAATCCACACACGGGTTTAACTCCGGAAGTTGAGTGCACACATTGACAACCGTTCTGTTAAATAGCTGCGTTTTGGACTTAGAAGCAGATATTTCCCTGTGCTTACTGCCCTTTCTTCCATATGCCGGTATGGGGCTGAAAACGCCTGTTTTGAGACTCTGCACTGAAAGTGTTTGCAGACTGCTGAATCCACACACGGGTTTAACTCCTGGAAATTGAGTGCACACATTGACAACCGTTCTGTTAGATAGCTGCGATTCGGATTTAGAAGCAGATATTTTCCACTGCTTACTGCCCTCTCTTCCATTTGCCGGTATTGGGCTAAAAACGCCTGTCTTGAGACTGCACAGAACGTGTTTGCAGACTGCTGAATCCACATACGGATTTAACTCTGGAAGTTGAGTGCACACATTGACAACCGTTCTGTTAGATTGCTGTGATTCGGATTTAGAAGCAGATATTTCCCTGGGCTTTCTGCCCTTTCTTCCATAAGCCGGTATTGGGCTGAAAACGCCTGTGTTGAGAAACTGCACAGAAAGTGTTTGCAGACTTCTGAATCCACACATGGGTTTAACTCTGGAAGCTGAGTGCACACATTGACAACCGTTCTGTTAGATAGCTGCGCTTTGGATTTAGAAGCAGATATTTCCCTGTGCATACTGCCCTTTCTTCCATATTCCTGTATTGGGCTGAAAACGCCTGTGATGAGAGTCTCCACAGAAAGTGTTTGCAGACTGCTGAATCCACACATGGGTTTAACTCTGGAAGTTGAGTGCACACATTGACAACCGTTCTGTTAGATAGCTGCGTTTTGGATTTAGAAGCAGATATTTCCCTGTGCTTTCTGCCCTTTCTTCCATATGCCGGTATGGGGCTGAAAACGCCTGTTTTGAGACTGCACAGAAAGTGTTTGCAGACTGCTGAATCCACACACGGGTTTAACTCTGGAAGTTGAGTGCACACATTGACAACCGTTGTGTTAGATTGCTGTTATTCGGATTTAGAAGCAGATATTTCCCTGGTCTCTCTGCCCTTTCCTCCTTATGACGGTATAGGGCTGAAAACGCCTGTGTTGAGAAACTGCACAGAAAGTGTTTGCAGACTTCTGAATCCACACATGGGTGTAACTCTGGAAGCTGAGTGCACACATTGACATCCGTTCTGTTAGATAGCTGCGTTTTGGATTTAGAAGCAGATATTTCCCTGTGCTTACTGCCCTTTCTTCCCTATGCCGCTATGGGGCTGAAAACGCCTGTTTTGAGACACTGCACAGACAGTGTTTGCAGACTGCTGAATCCACAAACGGGTTTAACTCTGGAAGTTGAGTGCACACATTGACAACCGTTCTGTTAGATAGCTGCGATGCGGATTTAGAAGCTGATATTTCCCTGTGCTTACTGCGCATTCTTCCGTATGCTGGTATTGGGCTGAAAAGGCCTGTTTTGGGACTCTGCACAGAAAGTGTTTGCTGACTGCTGAATCCACATGCGGGATATACTCTGGAAGTTGAGTGCACACCTTGACAACCATTCTGTTCGATAGCTGCATTTTGGATTTAGAAGGAGATATTTCCCTGTGCTATCTGCCCTTTCTTCCGTATGCCGGTATTGGGCTGAAAACGCCTGTTTTGAGACTCTGCACAGAAAGTGTTTGTAGACTCCTGAATCCACACACGGGTTTAACTCTGGAAGCTGAGTGCACACATTGACAACCGTTCTGTTAGATAGCTGCGTTTTGGATTTAGAAGCAGATATTTCCCTGTGCTTACTGCCCTTTCTTCCATCTGCCGGTATGGGGCTGAAAACGCCTGTTTTGAGACTCTGCACAGAAAGTGTTTGCAGACTGCTGAATCCACACACGGGTTTAACTCTGGAAGTTGAGTGCACACATTGACAACCGTTGTGTTAGATACCTGCGATTCGGATTTAGAAGCAGATATTTCCCTGTCCTTACTGTCCTTTGGTGCATATGCCGGTATTGGGCTGAAAACGCCTGTTTTGGGACTCTGCACAGAAAGTGTTTGCTGACTGCTGAATCCACACGCGGGATTTACTCTGGAAGTTGAGTGCACACCTTGACAACCGTTCTGTTAGGTAGCAGCGTTTTGGATTTAGAAGCAGATATTTCCCTGTGCTTACTGCCCATTCTTCCATATGCTGGTATTGGGCTGAAAACGCCTGTTTTGAGACTCTGCACAGAAAGTGTTTGCAAACTCCTGAATTCACACACGGGTTTAACTCTGGACGTTGCGTTCACACATTGGCAACTGTTATGTTAGATAACTGCGTTTTATACTTAGAAGCAGATATTTCCTTGTGCTTACTGCCCTTTCTTCCTTATGCCGGTATTGGGCTGAAAACGCCTGTTTTGAGACTGCAAAGAAAGTGTTTGCAGACTGCTGAATCCACACACGGGTTTAACTCTGGAAGTTGAGTGCACACATTGACAACCGTTCTGTTAGGTAGCTGTGATTCGGACTTAGGAGTAGATATTTCCCTGAGCTTACTGCCCTTTCTTCCATATGCCGGTATTGGGCTGAAAACGCCTGTTTTGAGACTCTGCACAGAAAGTGTTTGCAGACTGCTGAATCCACACACGGGTTTAGCTCTGTAAGTTTAGTATGCACATTGACAACCGTTCTGTTAGATAGCAGCGTTTTGGATTTAGAAGCAGATATTTCCCTGTACTTTCTGCGCTTTCTTCCTTATGCAGGTATTGAGATGAAACGCCTATTTTGAGACTCTGCACAGAAAGTGTTTGCAGACTCCTGAATCCACACACGGGTTTAACTGTGGAAGTTGAGATCACACATTGACAACCGTTCTGTTAGATAGCTGCGTTTTGGATTTAGAAGCAGATATTTCCCTGTGCTTACTGCCCTTTCTTCCATATGCCGGTATGGGGCTGAAAACGCCTGTTTGAGACTCGGCATAGAAATTATTTGCAGACTGCTGAATCCACACACGTGTTTAACTCAGGAAGTTGTGTGCACACATTGACAACTGTTCTGTTAGATAGGTCCGTTTTGCATTTAGAAGCAGGTATTTCCCTGTGCTTACTGCCCTTTCTTCCATATGCCGGAAATGGGCTGAAAACACCTCTTTTAAGACTCTGCAAAGGCAGTGTTTGCAGACTGCTGAATCCACACACGGGTTTAACTCTGGAAGTTGAGTGCACACACTGACAACCGTTCTGTTAGATAGCTGCGTTTTGGATTTAGAAGCAGTTATTTCCCTGTGCTTACTGCCCTTTCTTCCATATGCCGGTATTGGGCTGAAAACGCCTGTTTTGAGACTCTGCACAGAAAGTGTTTGCAGACTGCTGAATCCACACACGGGTTTAACTCTGGAAGTTGAGTGCACACATTGTCAACCGTTCTGTTAGATAGCTGCGTTTTGGATTTAGAAGCAGATATTTCCCTGTGCTTACTGCCGTTTTTTCCATATCCCGGTACTGGGCTGAAAACGCCTGTTTTGAGTGTCTGCACAGAAAGTGTTTGCAGACTGCTGAATCCACACACGGGTTTAACTCTGGAAGTTGAGTGCACACACTGACAACCATTCTGTTAGATAGCTGCGTTTTGGATTTAGAAGCAGATATTTCCCTGTGCTTACTGCCCTTTCTTCCATAGGCCGGTATGGGGCTGAAAACGCCTGTTTTGAGACTCTGCACTGAAAGTGTTTGCAAACTGCTGAATCCACACACGGGTTGAACTCTGGAATTTCAGTGCACACTTTGACAACCGTTCTGTTAGATAGCTGCGTTTTGGATTTAGAAGCAGATATTTCCCTGTGCTTACTGCCCTTTCTTCCATATGCCGGTATGGGGCTGAAAACGCCTGTTTTGAGACTCTGCACAGAAAGTGTTTGCAGACTGCTGAATCCACACACGGGTTTAACTCTGGAAGTTGAGTGCACACACTGACAACCGTTCTGTTAGATAGCTGCTATTCGGATTAAGAAGCAGATATTTCCCTGTGCTTAATGCCCTTTTTTCCATATGCCGGTATAGGACTGAAAACGCCTGTTTTGGGACTCTCCACAGAAAGTGTTTGCTGACTGCTGAATCCATACCCGGGAATTACTCTGGAAGTAGAGTGCACACCTTGACAACCGTTCTGTTAGATACCTACGTTTTGGATTTAGAAGCAGATATTTCCCTGTGCTTACTGCCCTTTCTTCCATATGCCGGTAATGGGCTGAAAACGCCTGTTTTGAGACTCTGCACAGAAAGTGTTTGCTGCCTGGTGACTCCACATGCAGGTTTTACTCTGGAAGTTGAGTGCACACATTGACAACCGTTCTGTTAGATAGCTGCGATTCGGATTTAGAAGCAGATATTTCCCTGTGCTTACTGCCCATTCTTCCATATGCTGGTATTGGGCTGAAAACGCCTGTTTTGAGACTCTGCACAGAAAGTGTTTGCAAACTCCTGAATTCACACACGGGTTTAACTCTGGACGTTGCGTTCACACATTGGCAACTGTTATGTTAGATAACTGCGTTTTATATTTAGAAGCAGATATTTCCTTGTGGTTACTGCCCTTTCTTCCTTATGCCGGTATGGGGCTGAAAACGCCTGTTTTGAGACTGCAAAGAAAGTGTTTGCAGACTGCTGAATCCACACACGGGTTTAACTCTGGAAGTTGAGTGCACACATTGACAACCGTTCTGTTAGGTAGCTGTGATTCGGACTTAGGAGTAGATATTTCCCTGAGCTTACTGCCCTTTCTTCCATATGCCGGTATTGGGCTGAAAACGCCTGTTTTGAGACTCTGCACAGAAAGTGTTTGCAGACTGCTGAATCCACACACGGGTTTAGCTTTGTAAGTTTAGTATGCACATTGACAACCGTTCTGTTAGATAGCAGCGTTTTGGATTTAGAAGCAGATATTTCCCTGTACTTTCTGCGCTTTCTTCCTTATGCAGGTATTGAGATGAAACGCCTATTTTGAGACTCTGCAGAGAAAGTGTTTGCAGACTCCTGAATCCACACACGGGTTTAACTGTGGAAGTTGAGATCACACATTGACAACCGTTCTGTTAGATAGCTGCGTTTTGGATTTAGAAGCAGATATTTCACTGTGCTTACTGCCCTTTCTTCCATATGCCGATATTGGGCTGAAAACGCCTATTTTGAGACTCTGCACAGAAAGTGTTTGCAGACTGCTAAATCCACACAAGGGTTTAACTCTGGAAGTTGAGTGCACACATTGACAACCGTTCTGTGAGATAGCTGCAATTCGGATTTAGAAGCAGATATTTCCCTGTGCTAACTGCCCTTTCTTCCATATGCCGATATGGGGCTGAAAACGCCTGTTTTAAGACTCTGCAAAGAAAGAGTTTGCAGACTGCGGAATCCACACACGGGTTTAACTCTGGAAGTTGAGTGCACACATTGACAACCCTTTTGTTAAATAGCCCCGATTCGAAAATAGAAGCAGATATTTCCCTGTGCTTACTGCCCTTTCTTCCATATGCCGGTATTGGGCAGAAAACGCCTGTTTTGGGACTCTGCACAGAAAGTGTTTGCTGACTGCTGAAACCACACGCGGGATTTACTCTGGAAGTTGAGTGCATACATTGACAACCGTTCTGTTAGATAGCTGCGTTTTGGATTTAGAAGCAGATATTTCCCTGTGCTTACTGCCCTTTCTTCCATAGGCCGGTATGGGGCTGAAAACGCCTGTTTTGAGACTCTGCACTGAAAGTGTTTGCAAACTGCTGAATCCACACTCGGGTTGAACTCTGGAATTTCAGTGCACACTTTGACAACCGTTCTGTTAGATAGCTGCGTTTTGGATTTAGAAGCAGATATTTCCCTGTGCTTACTGCCCTTTCTTCCATATGCCGGTATGGGGCTGAAAACGCCTGTTTTGAGACTCTGCACAGAAAGTGTTTGCAGACTGCTGAATCCACACACGGGTTTAACTCTGGAAGTTGAGTGCACACACTGACAACCGTTCTGTTAGATAGCTGCTATTCGGATTAAGAAGCAGATATTTCCCTGTGCTTAATGCCCTTTTTTCCATATGCCGGTATAGGACTGAAAACGCCTGTTTTGGGACTCTCCACAGAAAGTGTTTGCTGACTGCTGAATCCATACCCGGGAATTACTCTGGAAGTAGAGTGCACACCTTGACA
The DNA here is from genome assembly GCF_030222135.1 of Aotus nancymaae. NCBI lineage: Eukaryota > Metazoa > Chordata > Mammalia > Primates > Aotidae > Aotus > Aotus nancymaae. The sequence continues at coordinate 66,433,828 of NW_026988447.1, read as the reverse complement.
ACCGTTCTGTTAGATACCTACGTTTTGGATTTAGAAGCAGATATTTCCCTGTGCTTACTGCCCTTTCTTCCATATGCCGGTAATGGGCTGAAAACGCCTGTTTTGAGACTCTGCACAGAAAGTGTTTGCTGCCTGGTGACTCCACATGCAGGTTTTACTCTGGAAGTTGAGTGCACACATTGACAACCGTTCTGTTAGATAGCTGCGATTCGGATTTAGAAGCAGATATTTCCCTGTGCTTACTGCCCATTCTTCCATATGCTGGTATTGGGCTGAAAACGCCTGTTTTGAGACTCTGCACAGAAAGTGTTTGCAAACTCCTGAATTCACACACGGGTTTAACTCTGGACGTTGCGTTCACACATTGGCAACTGTTATGTTAGATAACTGCGTTTTATATTTAGAAGCAGATATTTCCTTGTGGTTACTGCCCTTCCTTCCTTATGCCGGTATGGGGCTGAAAACGCCTGTTTTGAGACTGCAAAGAAAGTGTTTGCAGACTGCTGTATCCACACACGGGTTTAACTCTGGAAGTTGAGTGCACACATTGACAACCGTTCTGTTAGGTAGCTGTGATTCGGACTTAGGAGTAGATATTTCCCTGAGCTTACTGCCCTTTCTTCCATATGCCGGTATTGGGCTGAAAACGCCTGTTTTGAGACTCTGCACAGAAAGTGTTTGCAGACTGCTGAATCCACACACGGGTTTAGCTTTGTAAGTTTAGTATGCACATTGACAACCGTTCTGTTAGATAGCAGCGTTTTGGATTTAGAAGCAGATATTTCCCTGTACTTTCTGCGCTTTCTTCCTTATGCAGGTATTGAGATGAAACGCCTATTTTGAGACTCTGCAGAGAAAGTGTTTGCAGACTCCTGAATCCACACACGGGTTTAACTGTGGAAGTTGAGATCACACATTGACAACCGTTCTGTTAGATAGCTGCATTTTGGATTTAGAAGCAGATATTTCACTGTGCTTACTGCCCTTTCTTCCATATGCCGGTATGGGGCTGAAAACGCCTGTTTTGAGACTCTGCACAGAAAGTGTTTGCAGACTGCTGAATCCACACACGGGTTTAACTCTGGAAGTTGAGTGCACACATTGAAAACCGTTGTGTTAGATACCTGCGATTCGGATTTAGAAGCAGATCTTTCCCTGTCCTTACTGTCCTTTGGTCCATATGCCGGTATTGGGCTGAAAACGCCTGTTTTGGGACTCTGCACAGAAAGTGTTTGCTGACTGCTGAATCCACACGCGGGATTTACTCTGGAAGTTGAGTGCACACCTTGACAACCGTTCTGTTTGGTAGCTGCATTTTGGATTTAGAAGCAGATATTTCCCTGTGCTTACTGCCCATTCTTCCATATGCCGGTGTTGGGCTGAAAAGGCCTGTTTTGAGACTCTGCACAGAAAGTGTTTGCAGACTGCTGAATCCACACACAGGTTTAACTCTGGAAGTTGAGTTCACACATTGACAACCGTTCTGTTAGGTAGCTGCGATTCGGACTTAGAAGCAGATATTTCCCTGTGCTTACTGCCATTTCTTCCATATGCCGGTATTGGGCTGAAAACGCCTGTTTTGAGACTCTGCACAGAAAGTGTTTGCAGACTGCTGAATCCACACACGGGTTTAACTGTGGAAGTTGAGTGCACACATTGAAAATCGTTCTGTTAGATAGCTGCGTTTTGGATTTAGAAGCAGATATTTCCCTGTGCTTACTGCCCTTTCTTCCATATGCTGGTATTGGGCTGAAAACGCCTGTTTTGAGACTCTGCACAGAAAGAGTTTGCAAACTCCTGAATTCACACACGGGTTTAACTCTGGACGTTGCGTTCACACATTAACAACTGTTATGTTAGATAACTGCGTTTTATATTTAGAAGCAGATATTTCCTTGTGCTTACTGCCCTTTCTTCCTTAGGCCGGTATTGGGCTGAAAACGCCTGTTTTGAGACTCTGCACAGAAAGTGTTTGCAGACTGCTGAATCCACACACGGGTTTAGCTCTGTAAGTTTAGTACGCACATTGAGAACCGTTCTGTTAGATAGCAGCGTTTTGGAATTAGAAGCAGATATTTCCCTGTGCTTTCTACGCTTTCTTCCTTATGCAGGTATTGGGATGAATCGCCTGTTTTGAGACCCTGCACAGAAAGTGTTTGCAGACTGCTGAATCCACACACGGGTTTAACTTTGGAAGTTGAGATCACACATTGACAACCGTTCTGTTAGATAGCTGCGTTTTGGATTTAGAAGCAGATATTTCCCTGTGCTTACAGCCCTTTCTTCCATATGCCGGTATGGGGCTGAACACGCCTGTTTTGAGACTCTGCACAGAAAGTGTTTGCAGACTGCTGAATCCACACACGGGTGTAACTCTGGAAGCTGAGTGCACACATTGACAACCGTTCTGTTAGATAGCTGCGATTCGGATTAAGAAGCAGATATTTCCCTGTGCTTACTGCCCTTTCTTCCATATGCCGGTATGGGGCTGAAAACGTCTGTTTTGGGACTCTGCACAGAAAATGTTTGCAGACTGCGGAATCCACACACGGGTTTAACTCTGGTAGGTGAGTGCAAACATTGACAACCGTTCTGTTAGATAGCTGCGTTTTGGATTTAGAAGCAGATATTTCCCTGTGCTTACTGCCCTTTCTTCCATATGCCGGTATTGGGCTGAAAACGCCTGTTTTGAGACAGCACAGAAAGTTTTTGCAGACAGCTGAATCCACATACGGGTTTAACTCTGGAAGTTGAGTGCACACATAGACAACCGTTCTGTTAGATAGCTGTGATTCGGATTTAGAAGCAGATATTTCCCTGGGCTTTCTGCCCTTTCTTCCATATGCAGGTATTGGGCTGAAAACGCCTGTGTTGTGAAACTGCACAGAAAGTGTTAGCAGACTTCTGAATCCACACATGGGTTTAACTCTGGAAGTTGAGTGCACACATTGACAACCGTTCTGTTTGATAGCTGCGTTTTGGATTTAGAAGCAGATATTTCCCTGCGCTTACTGCCGTTTCTTCCATATGCCGGTACTGGGCTGAAAACGCCTGTTTTGAGTGTCTGCACAGAAAGTGTTTGCAGACTGCTGAATCCACACACGGGTTTAACTCTGGAAGTTGAATGCACACATTGACAACCGTTCTGTTAGATAGCTGCGTTTTGGATTTAGAAGCAGATATTTCCCTGTGCTTACTGCCCTTTCTTCCATATGCCGGTACTGGGCTGAAAACGCCTGTTTTGAGTCTCTGCACAGCAAGTGTTTGCAGACTGCTGAATCCACACACGGGTTTAACTCTGGAAGTTGAGTGCACACATTGACAACCGTTCTGGTAGATAGCTGAGTTTTGGATTTAGAAGCAGGTATTTCCCTGTGCTTACTCCCCTTTCTTCCATATGCCGGTATGGGGTTGAAAACGCCTGTTTTCAGACTCTGCACAGAAAGTGTTTGCAGACTGCTGAATCCACACACGGGTTTAACTCTGGAAGTTGAGTTCACACATTGACAACCGTTCTGTTAGATAGCTGCGTTTTTGATTTAGAAACAGATATTTCCCTGTGCTTACTGCCCTTTCTTCCGTATGCCGGTATGGGGCTGAAAACGCCTGTTTTGGGACTCTGCACAGAAAGAGTTTGCTGACTGCGGATTCCACACACGGGTTTAATTCTGGAAGGTGAGTGCACACATTGTCAACCGTTCTGTTAGACAGCTGCGTTTTGGATTTAGAAGCAGATATTTCCCTGTCCTTACTGCCCTTTCTTCCATATGCCGGTATGGGGCTGAAAACGCCTGTTTCGAGACTCTGCACAGAAAGTGTTTGCAGACTGCTGAATCCACACACGGGTTTAACTCTGGAAGCTGAGTGCACACATTGACAACCGTTTTGTTAGATAGCTGTGATTCGGATTTAGAAGCACATATTTCCCTGGGCTTTCTGCCCTTTCTTCCATATGCCGGCATTGGGCAGAAAACGCCTGGGTTGAGAAACTGCACAGAATGTGTTAGCAGACTTCTGAATCCACACATCGGTTTAACTCTGGAAGTTGAGTGCACACATTGACAACCGTTCTGTTAGATAGCTGCGTTTTGGATTTAGAAGCAGATATTTCCCTGTGCTTACTTCCCTTTCTTTTTTTTTTTTTTTTGAGAGACTGACTGGTCATATAGGCATCCAAAGCAAAAAAATAGCAGTCTGGTTATGGTAGGTACAAGTTGAGAGACAGAGAGAGACAGGGAGAAGGTGATGGAGAGAGCACAGATATGCTGATTTATTATCAGTAACAATTGCTACTACTCGTTAAGTGTCACGCACTGGGATATGTGTTTTTTTTTTATTTTTTATTTTTTTTTTTTAAAGAGAGAGAGAGAATAGGAAGGAGAAAAAAGGAAGAGAAAGAGAGAGAGAGAGAATGGGGAGGAGGGAGAAGGAAAAGAAAGAGGGAGAGAGAATGGGAGTATTGCTTTCTTGCCCAGGCTAGAATGCAATTTAGTAATGGGTATTGAAAACCTCTTTTATACTGATAATTATACTTAATGATGTAGTCAGGAAGGAATAAGGGAAGAAGATAACAAACAAACAGCCAACCAATATTTCATTTAAACCTATGAAATGCTATGCGATTACTGAGGAGTGATTAACTTCCAATTATATAGTCACCTTTGGAATAGGTGTGAGGTGGTAATGTATGTTTTGTGTATTTGAAGTGGAGAGTACTATAAATATTTATTAAGTTTACTTGTTCCGGGTCTGAGTTCAAGTTCTGAATATCCTTGTTAATTTTCTATCTCGTTGATCTATAGAATCGTTAGCTCTTCTTGTTGCATTGATCCTTTTGCCATTATGTAATGTCATTCCTCGCCTCTTTTGATCTTTGTTGCTTTAAAGTCTACTTTATCAGAGGTGAGAATTGCATCTCCTGCTTTTTGTTTATTAGTTTATTTTAACTCTCTGTTCAATTGGTAAGTCTTCCTCCTTCTCTCTGAGTCTTTGTGTTTTGTTTCATGTAAGATGGGCCCGGATGCAGCATACCGATGGGTTTTGGCTTTTTATCCAATCAAAATATATGTAAGTTTAATACCAGCATTTGATGCTAGCTGGCTGTTTTGCCCATTAGTTGATGTGAATTTTTTATTGTGTTAAAGTTCTTTGCTTTTTGATATATTTTTGGAAAGGCTGATATTGGTTGTTCCTTTATATGTATAGTGCTTCCTTCAGAAGCTCTTGTAAAGCAGGCCTGGTGGTGGTGAACTCTCTAAGTACTTGTTTGTTCGCAAAAGATTTAATTTTTCCTTCGCACATAAAGCTTAATTTGGCTGGATAGGAAATTCTGGGTTGAAAGTTCTTTTCTTTAAGGATGTTAAATATTGGTCCCCACTCTTTTCTGGCTTGTAGGGTTTCTGCTGACAGATCTGCTGTAAGTCTTCCATATGCCGGTACTGGGCTGAAAACGCCTATTTTGAGTGTCTGCACAGAAAGTGTTTGCACAGTGCTGAATCCACACACGGGTTTAACTCCGGAAGTTGAGTGCACACATTGACAACCGTTCTGTTAAATAGCTGCGTTTTGGACTTAGAAGCAGATATTTCCCTGTGCTTACTGCCCTTTCTTCCATATGCCGGTATGGGGCTGAAAACGCCTGTTTTGAGACTCTGCACTGAAAGTGTTTGCAGACTGCTGAATCCACACACGGGTTTAACTCCTGGAAATTGAGTGCACACATTGACAACCGTTCTGTTAGATAGCTGCGATTCGGATTTAGAAGCAGATATTTTCCACTGCTTACTGCCCTCTCTTCCATTTGCCGGTATTGGGCTAAAAACGCCTGTCTTGAGACTGCACAGAACGTGTTTGCAGACTGCTGAATCCACATACGGATTTAACTCTGGAAGTTGAGTGCACACATTGACAACCGTTCTGTTAGATTGCTGTGATTCGGATTTAGAAGCAGATATTTCCCTGGGCTTTCTGCCCTTTCTTCCATAAGCCGGTATTGGGCTGAAAACGCCTGTGTTGAGAAACTGCACAGAAAGTGTTTGCAGACTTCTGAATCCACACATGGGTTTAACTCTGGAAGCTGAGTGCACACATTGACAACCGTTCTGTTAGATAGCTGCGCTTTGGATTTAGAAGCAGATATTTCCCTGTGCATACTGCCCTTTCTTCCATATTCCTGTATTGGGCTGAAAACGCCTGTGATGAGAGTCTCCACAGAAAGTGTTTGCAGACTGCTGAATCCACACATGGGTTTAACTCTGGAAGTTGAGTGCACACATTGACAACCGTTCTGTTAGATAGCTGCGTTTTGGATTTAGAAGCAGATATTTCCCTGTGCTTTCTGCCCTTTCTTCCATATGCCGGTATGGGGCTGAAAACGCCTGTTTTGAGACTGCACAGAAAGTGTTTGCAGACTGCTGAATCCACACACGGGTTTAACTCTGGAAGTTGAGTGCACACATTGACAACCGTTGTGTTAGATTGCTGTTATTCGGATTTAGAAGCAGATATTTCCCTGGTCTCTCTGCCCTTTCCTCCTTATGACGGTATAGGGCTGAAAACGCCTGTGTTGAGAAACTGCACAGAAAGTGTTTGCAGACTTCTGAATCCACACATGGGTGTAACTCTGGAAGCTGAGTGCACACATTGACATCCGTTCTGTTAGATAGCTGCGTTTTGGATTTAGAAGCAGATATTTCCCTGTGCTTACTGCCCTTTCTTCCCTATGCCGCTATGGGGCTGAAAACGCCTGTTTTGAGACACTGCACAGACAGTGTTTGCAGACTGCTGAATCCACAAACGGGTTTAACTCTGGAAGTTGAGTGCACACATTGACAACCGTTCTGTTAGATAGCTGCGATGCGGATTTAGAAGCTGATATTTCCCTGTGCTTACTGCGCATTCTTCCGTATGCTGGTATTGGGCTGAAAAGGCCTGTTTTGGGACTCTGCACAGAAAGTGTTTGCTGACTGCTGAATCCACATGCGGGATATACTCTGGAAGTTGAGTGCACACCTTGACAACCATTCTGTTCGATAGCTGCATTTTGGATTTAGAAGGAGATATTTCCCTGTGCTATCTGCCCTTTCTTCCGTATGCCGGTATTGGGCTGAAAACGCCTGTTTTGAGACTCTGCACAGAAAGTGTTTGTAGACTCCTGAATCCACACACGGGTTTAACTCTGGAAGCTGAGTGCACACATTGACAACCGTTCTGTTAGATAGCTGCGTTTTGGATTTAGAAGCAGATATTTCCCTGTGCTTACTGCCCTTTCTTCCATCTGCCGGTATGGGGCTGAAAACGCCTGTTTTGAGACTCTGCACAGAAAGTGTTTGCAGACTGCTGAATCCACACACGGGTTTAACTCTGGAAGTTGAGTGCACACATTGACAACCGTTGTGTTAGATACCTGCGATTCGGATTTAGAAGCAGATATTTCCCTGTCCTTACTGTCCTTTGGTGCATATGCCGGTATTGGGCTGAAAACGCCTGTTTTGGGACTCTGCACAGAAAGTGTTTGCTGACTGCTGAATCCACACGCGGGATTTACTCTGGAAGTTGAGTGCACACCTTGACAACCGTTCTGTTAGGTAGCAGCGTTTTGGATTTAGAAGCAGATATTTCCCTGTGCTTACTGCCCATTCTTCCATATGCTGGTATTGGGCTGAAAACGCCTGTTTTGAGACTCTGCACAGAAAGTGTTTGCAAACTCCTGAATTCACACACGGGTTTAACTCTGGACGTTGCGTTCACACATTGGCAACTGTTATGTTAGATAACTGCGTTTTATACTTAGAAGCAGATATTTCCTTGTGCTTACTGCCCTTTCTTCCTTATGCCGGTATTGGGCTGAAAACGCCTGTTTTGAGACTGCAAAGAAAGTGTTTGCAGACTGCTGAATCCACACACGGGTTTAACTCTGGAAGTTGAGTGCACACATTGACAACCGTTCTGTTAGGTAGCTGTGATTCGGACTTAGGAGTAGATATTTCCCTGAGCTTACTGCCCTTTCTTCCATATGCCGGTATTGGGCTGAAAACGCCTGTTTTGAGACTCTGCACAGAAAGTGTTTGCAGACTGCTGAATCCACACACGGGTTTAGCTCTGTAAGTTTAGTATGCACATTGACAACCGTTCTGTTAGATAGCAGCGTTTTGGATTTAGAAGCAGATATTTCCCTGTACTTTCTGCGCTTTCTTCCTTATGCAGGTATTGAGATGAAACGCCTATTTTGAGACTCTGCACAGAAAGTGTTTGCAGACTCCTGAATCCACACACGGGTTTAACTGTGGAAGTTGAGATCACACATTGACAACCGTTCTGTTAGATAGCTGCGTTTTGGATTTAGAAGCAGATATTTCCCTGTGCTTACTGCCCTTTCTTCCATATGCCGGTATGGGGCTGAAAACGCCTGTTTGAGACTCGGCATAGAAATTATTTGCAGACTGCTGAATCCACACACGTGTTTAACTCAGGAAGTTGTGTGCACACATTGACAACTGTTCTGTTAGATAGGTCCGTTTTGCATTTAGAAGCAGGTATTTCCCTGTGCTTACTGCCCTTTCTTCCATATGCCGGAAATGGGCTGAAAACACCTCTTTTAAGACTCTGCAAAGGCAGTGTTTGCAGACTGCTGAATCCACACACGGGTTTAACTCTGGAAGTTGAGTGCACACACTGACAACCGTTCTGTTAGATAGCTGCGTTTTGGATTTAGAAGCAGTTATTTCCCTGTGCTTACTGCCCTTTCTTCCATATGCCGGTATTGGGCTGAAAACGCCTGTTTTGAGACTCTGCACAGAAAGTGTTTGCAGACTGCTGAATCCACACACGGGTTTAACTCTGGAAGTTGAGTGCACACATTGTCAACCGTTCTGTTAGATAGCTGCGTTTTGGATTTAGAAGCAGATATTTCCCTGTGCTTACTGCCGTTTTTTCCATATCCCGGTACTGGGCTGAAAACGCCTGTTTTGAGTGTCTGCACAGAAAGTGTTTGCAGACTGCTGAATCCACACACGGGTTTAACTCTGGAAGTTGAGTGCACACACTGACAACCATTCTGTTAGATAGCTGCGTTTTGGATTTAGAAGCAGATATTTCCCTGTGCTTACTGCCCTTTCTTCCATAGGCCGGTATGGGGCTGAAAACGCCTGTTTTGAGACTCTGCACTGAAAGTGTTTGCAAACTGCTGAATCCACACACGGGTTGAACTCTGGAATTTCAGTGCACACTTTGACAACCGTTCTGTTAGATAGCTGCGTTTTGGATTTAGAAGCAGATATTTCCCTGTGCTTACTGCCCTTTCTTCCATATGCCGGTATGGGGCTGAAAACGCCTGTTTTGAGACTCTGCACAGAAAGTGTTTGCAGACTGCTGAATCCACACACGGGTTTAACTCTGGAAGTTGAGTGCACACACTGACAACCGTTCTGTTAGATAGCTGCTATTCGGATTAAGAAGCAGATATTTCCCTGTGCTTAATGCCCTTTTTTCCATATGCCGGTATAGGACTGAAAACGCCTGTTTTGGGACTCTCCACAGAAAGTGTTTGCTGACTGCTGAATCCATACCCGGGAATTACTCTGGAAGTAGAGTGCACACCTTGACAACCGTTCTGTTAGATACCTACGTTTTGGATTTAGAAGCAGATATTTCCCTGTGCTTACTGCCCTTTCTTCCATATGCCGGTAATGGGCTGAAAACGCCTGTTTTGAGACTCTGCACAGAAAGTGTTTGCTGCCTGGTGACTCCACATGCAGGTTTTACTCTGGAAGTTGAGTGCACACATTGACAACCGTTCTGTTAGATAGCTGCGATTCGGATTTAGAAGCAGATATTTCCCTGTGCTTACTGCCCATTCTTCCATATGCTGGTATTGGGCTGAAAACGCCTGTTTTGAGACTCTGCACAGAAAGAGTTTGCAAACTCCTGAATTCACACACGGGTTTACCTCTGGACGTTGCGTTCACACATTGGCAACTGTTATGTTAGATAACTGCGTTTTATATTTAGAAGCAGATATTTCCTTGTGGTTACTGCCCTTTCTTCCTTATGCCGGTATGGGGCTGAAAACGCCTGTTTTGAGACTGCAAAGAAAGTGTTTGCAGACTGCTGAATCCACACACGGGTTTAACTCTGGAAGTTGAGTGCACACATTGACAACCGTTCTGTTAGGTAGCTGTGATTCGGACTTAGGAGTAGATATTTCCCTGAGCTTACTGCCCTTTCTTCCATATGGCGGTATTGGGCTGAAAACGCCTGTTTTGAGACTCTGCACAGAAAGTGTTTGCAGACTGCTGAATCCACACACGGGTTTAGCTTTGTAAGTTTAGTATGCACATTGACAACCGTTCTGTTAGATAGCAGCGTTTTGGATTTAGAAGCAGATATTTCCCTGTACTTTCTGCGCTTTCTTCCTTATGCAGGTATTGAGATGAAACGCCTATTTTGAGACTCTGCAGAGAAAGTGTTTGCAGACTCCTGAATCCACACACGGGTTTAACTGTGGAAGTTGAGATCACACATTGACAACCGTTCTGTTAGATAGCTGCGTTTTGGATTTAGAAGCAGATATTTCACTGTGCTTACTGCCCTTTCTTCCATATGCCGATATTGGGCTGAAAACGCCTATTTTGAGACTCTGCACAGAAAGTGTTTGCAGACTGCTAAATCCACACAAGGGTTTAACTCTGGAAGTTGAGTGCACACATTGACAACCGTTCTGTGAGATAGCTGCAATTCGGATTTAGAAGCAGATATTTCCCTGTGCTAACTGCCCTTTCTTCCATATGCCGATATGGGGCTGAAAACGCCTGTTTTAAGACTCTGCAAAGAAAGAGTTTGCAGACTGCGGAATCCACACACGGGTTTAACTCTGGAAGTTGAGTGCACACATTGACAACCCTTTTGTTAAATAGCCGCGATTCGAAAATAGAAGCAGATATTTCCCTGTGCTTACTGCCCTTTCTTCCATATGCCGGTATGGGGCTGAAAACGCCTGTTTTGAGACTCTGCACAGAAAGTGTTTGCAGACTGCTGAATCCACACACGGGTTTAACTCTGGAAGTTGAGTGCACACATTGACAACCGTTGTGTTAGATAGCTGCGTTTTGGATTTAGAAGCAGATATTTCCTTGTGCTTACTGCCCTTTCTTCCATATGCCGGTACTGGGCTGAAAACGCCTGTTTTGAGTCTCTGCACAGAAAGTGTTTGCAGACTGCGGAATTCACACACGGGTTTAACTCTGGAAGTTGAGTGCACACATTGACAACCGTTGTGTTAGATAGCTGCGTTTTGGATTTAGAAGCAGATATTTCCCTGTGCTTACTGCCCTTTCTTCCATATGCCGGTATTGGGCTGAAAACGCCTGTTTTGAGACAGCACAGAAAGTTTTTGCAGACAGCTGAATCCACATACGGGTTTAACTCTGGAAGTTGAGTGCACACATAGACAACCGTTCTGTTAGATAGCTGTGATTCGGATTTAGAAGCAGATATTTCCCTGGGCTTTCTGCCCTTTCTTCCATATGCAGGTATTGGGCTGAAAACGCCTGTGTTGAGAAACTGCACAGAAAGTGTTAGCAGACTTCTGAATCCACACATGGGTTTAACTCTGGAAGTTGAGTGCACACATTGACAACCGTTCTGTTTGATAGCTGCGTTTTGGATTTAGAAGCAGATATTTCCCTGTGCTTACTGCCGTTTCTTCCATATGCCGGTACTGGGCTGAAAACGCCTGTTTTGAGTGTCTGCACAGAAAGTGTTTGCAGACTGCTGAATCCACACACGGGTTTAACTCTGGAAGTTGAATGCACACATTGACAACCGTTCTGTTAGATAGCTGCGTTTTGGATTTAGAAGCAGATATTTCCCTGTGCTTACTGCCCTTTCTTCCATATGCCGGTACTGGGCTGAAAACGCCTGTTTTGAGTCTCTGCACAGCAAGTGTTTGCAGACTGCTGAATCCACACACGCGTTTAACTCTGGAAGTTGAGTGCACACATTGACAACCGTTCTGGTAGATAGCTGAGTTTTGGATTTAGAAGCAGGTATTTCCCTGTGCTTACTCCCCTTTCTTCCATATGCCAGTATGGGGTTGAAAACGCCTGTTTTCAGACTCTGCACAGAAAGTGTTTGCAGACTGCTGAATCCACACACGGGTTTAACTCTGGAAGTTGAGTTCACACATTGACAACCGTTCTGTTAGATAGCTGCGTTTTTGATTTAGAAACAGATATTTCCCTGTGCTTACTGCCCTTTCTTCCGTATGCCGGTATGGGGCTGAAAACGCCTGTTTTGGGACTCTGCACAGAAAGAGTTTGCTGACTGCGGATTCCACACACGGGTTTAATTCTGGAAGGTGAGTGCACACATTGTCAACTGTTCTGTTAGACAGCTGCGTTTTGGATTTAGAAGCAGATATTTCCCTGTCCTTACTGCCCTTTCTTCCATATGCCGGTATGGGGCTGAAAACGCCTGTTTCGAGACTCTGCACAGAAAGTGTTTGCAGACTGCTGAATCCACACACGGGTTTAACTCTGGAAGCTGAGTGCACACATTGACAACCGTTTTGTTAGATAGCTGTGATTCGGATTTAGAAGCACATATTTCCCTGGGCTTTCTGCCCTTTCTTCCATATGCCGGCATTGGGCAGAAAACGCCTGGGTTGAGAAACTGCACAGAAAGTGTTAGCAGACTTCTGAATCCACACATCGGTTTAACTCTGGAAGTTGAGTGCACACATTGACAACCGTTCTGTTAGATAGCTGCGTTTTGGATTTAGAAGCAGATATTTCCCTGTGCTTACTTCCCTTTCTTTTTTTTTTTTTTTTTTTTTTTTTTTTTTTTTTTTTTTTGAGAGACTGACTGGTCATATAGGCATCCAAAGCAAAAAAATAGCAGTCTGGTTATGGTAGGTACAAGTTGAGAGACAGAGAGAGACAGGGAGAAGGTGATGGAGAGAGCACAGATATGCTGATTTATTATCAGTAACAATTGCTACTACTCGTTAAGTGTCACGCACTGGGATATGTGTTTTTTTTTTATTTTTTATTTTTTTTTTTTAAAGAGAGAGAGAGAATAGGAAGGAGAAAAAAGGAAGAGAAAGAGAGAGAGAGAGAATGGGGAGGAGGGAGAAGGAAAAGAAAGAGGGAGAGAGAATGGGAGTATTGCTTTCTTGCCCAGGCTAGAATGCAATTTAGTAATGGGTATTGAAAACCTCTTTTATACTGATAATTATACTTAATGATGTAGTCAGGAAGGAATAAGGGAAGAAGATAACAAACAAACAGCCAACCAATATTTCATTTAAACCTATGAAATGCTATGCGATTACTGAGGAGTGATTAACTTCCAATTATATAGTCACCTTTGGAATAGGTGTGAGGTGGTAATGTATGTTTTGTGTATTTGAAGTGGAGAGTACTATAAATATTTATTAAGTTTACTTGTTCCGGGTCTGAGTTCAAGTTCTGAATATCCTTGTTAATTTTCTATCTCGTTGATCTATAGAATCGTTAGCTCTTCTTGTTGCATTGATCCTTTTGCCATTATGTAATGTCATTCCTCGCCTCTTTTGATCTTTGTTGCTTTAAAGTCTACTTTATCAGAGGTGAGAATTGCATCTCCTGCTTTTTGTTTATTAGTTTATTTTAACTCTCTGTTCAATTGGTAAGTCTTCCTCCTTCTCTCTGAGTCTTTGTGTATTGTTTCATGTAAGATGGGCCCGGATGCAGCATACCGATGGGTTTTGGCTTTTTATCCAATCAAAATATATGTAAGTTTAATACCAGCATTTGATGCTAGCTGGCTGTTTTGCCCATTAGTTGATGTGAATTTTTTATTGTGTTAAAGTTCTTTGCTTTTTGATATATTTTTGGAAAGGCTGATATTGGTTGTTCCTTTATATGTATAGTGCTTCCTTCAGAAGCTCTTGTAAAGCAGGCCTGGTGGTGGTGAACTCTCTAAGTACTTGTTTGTTCGCAAAAGATTTAATTTTTCCTTCGCACATAAAGCTTAATTTGGCTGGATAGGAAATTCTGGGTTGAAAGTTCTTTTCTTTAAGGATGTTAAATATTGGTCCCCACTCTTTTCTGGCTTGTAGGGTTTCTGCTGACAGATCTGCTGTAAGTCTTCCATATGCCGGTACTGGGCTGAAAACGCCTATTTTGAGTGTCTGCACAGAAAGTGTTTGCACAGTGCTGAATCCACACACGGGTTTAACTCCGGAAGTTGAGTGCACACATTGACAACCGTTCTGTTAAATAGCTGCGTTTTGGACTTAGAAGCAGATATTTCCCTGTGCTTACTGCCCTTTCTTCCATATGCCGGTATGGGGCTGAAAACGCCTGTTTTGAGACTCTGCACTGAAAGTGTTTGCAGACTGCTGAATCCACACACGGGTTTAACTCCTGGAAATTGAGTGCACACATTGACAACCGTTCTGTTAGATAGCTGCGATTCGGATTTAGAAGCAGATATTTTCCACTGCTTACTGCCCTCTCTTCCATTTGCCGGTATTGGGCTAAAAACGCCTGTCTTGAGACTGCACAGAACGTGTTTGCAGACTGCTGAATCCACATACGGATTTAACTCTGGAAGTTGAGTGCACACATTGACAACCGTTCTGTTAGATTGCTGTGATTCGGATTTAGAAGCAGATATTTCCCTGGGCTTTCTGCCCTTTCTTCCATAAGCCGGTATTGGGCTGAAAACGCCTGTGTTGAGAAACTGCACAGAAAGTGTTTGCAGACTTCTGAATCCACACATGGGTTTAACTCTGGAAGCTGAGTGCACACATTGACAACCGTTCTGTTAGATAGCTGCGCTTTGGATTTAGAAGCAGATATTTCCCTGTGCATACTGCCCTTTCTTCCATATTCCTGTATTGGGCTGAAAACGCCTGTGATGAGAGTCTCCACAGAAAGTGTTTGCAGACTGCTGAATCCACACATGGGTTTAACTCTGGAAGTTGAGTGCACACATTGACAACCGTTCTGTTAGATAGCTGCGTTTTGGATTTAGAAGCAGATATTTCCCTGTGCTTTCTGCCCTTTCTTCCATATGCCGGTATGGGGCTGAAAACGCCTGTTTTGAGACTGCACAGAAAGTGTTTGCAGACTGCTGAATCCACACACGGGTTTAACTCTGGAAGTTGAGTGCACACATTGACAACCGTTGTGTTAGATTGCTGTTATTCGGATTTAGAAGCAGATATTTCCCTGGTCTCTCTGCCCTTTCCTCCTTATGACGGTATAGGGCTGAAAACGCCTGTGTTGAGAAACTGCACAGAAAGTGTTTGCAGACTTCTGAATCCACACATGGGTGTAACTCTGGAAGCTGAGTGCACACATTGACATCCGTTCTGTTAGATAGCTGCGTTTTGGATTTAGAAGCAGATATTTCCCTGTGCTTACTGCCCTTTCTTCCCTATGCCGCTATGGGGCTGAAAACGCCTGTTTTGAGACACTGCACAGACAGTGTTTGCAGACTGCTGAATCCACAAACGGGTTTAACTCTGGAAGTTGAGTGCACACATTGACAACCGTTCTGTTAGATAGCTGCGATGCGGATTTAGAAGCTGATATTTCCCTGTGCTTACTGCGCATTCTTCCGTATGCTGGTATTGGGCTGAAAAGGCCTGTTTTGGGACTCTGCACAGAAAGTGTTTGCTGACTGCTGAATCCACATGCGGGATATACTCTGGAAGTTGAGTGCACACCTTGACAACCATTCTGTTCGATAGCTGCATTTTGGATTTAGAAGGAGATATTTCCCTGTGCTATCTGCCCTTTCTTCCGTATGCCGGTATTGGGCTGAAAACGCCTGTTTTGAGACTCTGCACAGAAAGTGTTTGTAGACTCCTGAATCCACACACGGGTTTAACTCTGGAAGCTGAGTGCACACATTGACAACCGTTCTGTTAGA
Organism: Aotus nancymaae; assembly: GCF_030222135.1. NCBI lineage: Eukaryota > Metazoa > Chordata > Mammalia > Primates > Aotidae > Aotus > Aotus nancymaae. Next base: position 66,417,907 of record NW_026988447.1, on the reverse strand, counting down.
TAGCTGCGTTTTGGATTTAGAAGCAGATATTTCCCTGTGCTTACTGCCCTTTCTTCCATCTGCCGGTATGGGGCTGAAAACGCCTGTTTTGAGACTCTGCACAGAAAGTGTTTGCAGACTGCTGAATCCACACACGGGTTTAACTCTGGAAGTTGAGTGCACACATTGACAACCGTTGTGTTAGATACCTGCGATTCGGATTTAGAAGCAGATATTTCCCTGTCCTTACTGTCCTTTGGTGCATATGCCGGTATTGGGCTGAAAACGCCTGTTTTGGGACTCTGCACAGAAAGTGTTTGCTGACTGCTGAATCCACACGCGGGATTTACTCTGGAAGTTGAGTGCACACCTTGACAACCGTTCTGTTAGGTAGCAGCGTTTTGGATTTAGAAGCAGATATTTCCCTGTGCTTACTGCCCATTCTTCCATATGCTGGTATTGGGCTGAAAACGCCTGTTTTGAGACTCTGCACAGAAAGTGTTTGCAAACTCCTGAATTCACACACGGGTTTAACTCTGGACGTTGCGTTCACACATTGGCAACTGTTATGTTAGATAACTGCGTTTTATACTTAGAAGCAGATATTTCCTTGTGCTTACTGCCCTTTCTTCCTTATGCCGGTATTGGGCTGAAAACGCCTGTTTTGAGACTGCAAAGAAAGTGTTTGCAGACTGCTGAATCCACACACGGGTTTAACTCTGGAAGTTGAGTGCACACATTGACAACCGTTCTGTTAGGTAGCTGTGATTCGGACTTAGGAGTAGATATTTCCCTGAGCTTACTGCCCTTTCTTCCATATGCCGGTATTGGGCTGAAAACGCCTGTTTTGAGACTCTGCACAGAAAGTGTTTGCACACTGCTGAATCCACACACGGGTTTAGCTCTGTAAGTTTAGTATGCACATTGACAACCGTTCTGTTAGATAGCAGCGTTTTGGATTTAGAAGCAGATATTTCCCTGTACTTTCTGCGCTTTCTTCCTTATGCAGGTATTGAGATGAAACGCCTATTTTGAGACTCTGCACAGAAAGTGTTTGCAGACTCCTGAATCCACACACGGGTTTAACTGTGGAAGTTGAGATCACACATTGACAACCGTTCTGTTAGATAGCTGCGTTTTGGATTTAGAAGCAGATATTTCCCTGTGCTTACTGCCCTTTCTTCCATATGCCGGTATGGGGCTGAAAACGCCTGTTTGAGACTCGGCATAGAAATTATTTGCAGACTGCTGAATCCACACACGTGTTTAACTCAGGAAGTTGTGTGCACACATTGACAACTGTTCTGTTAGATAGGTCCGTTTTGCATTTAGAAGCAGGTATTTCCCTGTGCTTACTGCCCTTTCTTCCATATGCCGGAAATGGGCTGAAAACACCTCTTTTAAGACTCTGCAAAGGCAGTGTTTGCAGACTGCTGAATCCACACACGGGTTTAACTCTGGAAGTTGAGTGCACACACTGACAACCGTTCTGTTAGATAGCTGCGTTTTGGATTTAGAAGCAGTTATTTCCCTGTGCTTACTGCCCTTTCTTCCATATGCCGGTATTGGGCTGAAAACGCCTGTTTTGAGACTCTGCACAGAAAGTGTTTGCAGACTGCTGAATCCACACACGGGTTTAACTCTGGAAGTTGAGTGCACACATTGTCAACCGTTCTGTTAGATAGCTGCGTTTTGGATTTAGAAGCAGATATTTCCCTGTGCTTACTGCCGTTTTTTCCATATCCCGGTACTGGGCTGAAAACGCCTGTTTTGAGTGTCTGCACAGAAAGTGTTTGCAGACTGCTGAATCCACACACGGGTTTAACTCTGGAAGTTGAGTGCACACACTGACAACCATTCTGTTAGATAGCTGCGTTTTGGATTTAGAAGCAGATATTTCCCTGTGCTTACTGCCCTTTCTTCCATAGGCCGGTATGGGGCTGAAAACGCCTGTTTTGAGACTCTGCACTGAAAGTGTTTGCAAACTGCTGAATCCACACACGGGTTGAACTCTGGAATTTCAGTGCACACTTTGACAACCGTTCTGTTAGATAGCTGCGTTTTGGATTTAGAAGCAGATATTTCCCTGTGCTTACTGCCCTTTCTTCCATATGCCGGTATGGGGCTGAAAACGCCTGTTTTGAGACTCTGCACAGAAAGTGTTTGCAGACTGCTGAATCCACACACGGGTTTAACTCTGGAAGTTGAGTGCACACACTGACAACCGTTCTGTTAGATAGCTGCTATTCGGATTAAGAAGCAGATATTTCCCTGTGCTTAATGCCCTTTTTTCCATATGCCGGTATAGGACTGAAAACGCCTGTTTTGGGACTCTCCACAGAAAGTGTTTGCTGACTGCTGAATCCATACCCGGGAATTACTCTGGAAGTAGAGTGCACACCTTGACAACCGTTCTGTTAGATACCTACGTTTTGGATTTAGAAGCAGATATTTCCCTGTGCTTACTGCCCTTTCTTCCATATGCCGGTAATGGGCTGAAAACGCCTGTTTTGAGACTCTGCACAGAAAGTGTTTGCTGCCTGGTGACTCCACATGCAGGTTTTACTCTGGAAGTTGAGTGCACACATTGACAACCGTTCTGTTAGATAGCTGCGATTCGGATTTAGAAGCAGATATTTCCCTGTGCTTACTGCCCATTCTTCCATATGCTGGTATTGGGCTGAAAACGCCTGTTTTGAGACTCTGCACAGAAAGTGTTTGCAAACTCCTGAATTCACACACGGGTTTAACTCTGGACGTTGCGTTCACACATTGGCAACTGTTATGTTAGATAACTGCGTTTTATATTTAGAAGCAGATATTTCCTTGTGGTTACTGCCCTTTCTTCCTTATGCCGGTATGGGGCTGAAAACGCCTGTTTTGAGACTGCAAAGAAAGTGTTTGCAGACTGCTGAATCCACACACGGGTTTAACTCTGGAAGTTGAGTGCACACATTGACAACCGTTCTGTTAGGTAGCTGTGATTCGGACTTAGGAGTAGATATTTCCCTGAGCTTACTGCCCTTTCTTCCATATGCCGGTATTGGGCTGAAAACGCCTGTTTTGAGACTCTGCACAGAAAGTGTTTGCAGACTGCTGAATCCACACACGGGTTTAGCTTTGTAAGTTTAGTATGCACATTGACAACCGTTCTGTTAGATAGCAGCGTTTTGGATTTAGAAGCAGATATTTCCCTGTACTTTCTGCGCTTTCTTCCTTATGCAGGTATTGAGATGAAACGCCTATTTTGAGACTCTGCAGAGAAAGTGTTTGCAGACTCCTGAATCCACACACGGGTTTAACTGTGGAAGTTGAGATCACACATTGACAACCGTTCTGTTAGATAGCTGCGTTTTGGATTTAGAAGCAGATATTTCACTGTGCTTACTGCCCTTTCTTCCATATGCCGATATTGGGCTGAAAACGCCTATTTTGAGACTCTGCACAGAAAGTGTTTGCAGACTGCTAAATCCACACAAGGGTTTAACTCTGGAAGTTGAGTGCACACATTGACAACCGTTCTGTGAGATAGCTGCAATTCGGATTTAGAAGCAGATATTTCCCTGTGCTAACTGCCCTTTCTTCCATATGCCGATATGGGGCTGAAAACGCCTGTTTTAAGACTCTGCAAAGAAAGAGTTTGCAGACTGCGGAATCCACACACGGGTTTAACTCTGGAAGTTGAGTGCACACATTGACAACCCTTTTGTTAAATAGCCCCGATTCGAAAATAGAAGCAGATATTTCCCTGTGCTTACTGCCCTTTCTTCCATATGCCGGTATTGGGCAGAAAACGCCTGTTTTGGGACTCTGCACAGAAAGTGTTTGCTGACTGCTGAAACCACACGCGGGATTTACTCTGGAAGTTGAGTGCATACATTGACAACCGTTCTGTTAGATAGCTGCGTTTTGGATTTAGAAGCAGATATTTCCCTGTGCTTACTGCCCTTTCTTCCATAGGCCGGTATGGGGCTGAAAACGCCTGTTTTGAGACTCTGCACTGAAAGTGTTTGCAAACTGCTGAATCCACACTCGGGTTGAACTCTGGAATTTCAGTGCACACTTTGACAACCGTTCTGTTAGATAGCTGCGTTTTGGATTTAGAAGCAGATATTTCCCTGTGCTTACTGCCCTTTCTTCCATATGCCGGTATGGGGCTGAAAACGCCTGTTTTGAGACTCTGCACAGAAAGTGTTTGCAGACTGCTGAATCCACACACGGGTTTAACTCTGGAAGTTGAGTGCACACACTGACAACCGTTCTGTTAGATAGCTGCTATTCGGATTAAGAAGCAGATATTTCCCTGTGCTTAATGCCCTTTTTTCCATATGCCGGTATAGGACTGAAAACGCCTGTTTTGGGACTCTCCACAGAAAGTGTTTGCTGACTGCTGAATCCATACCCGGGAATTACTCTGGAAGTAGAGTGCACACCTTGACAACCGTTCTGTTAGATACCTACGTTTTGGATTTAGAAGCAGATATTTCCCTGTGCTTACTGCCCTTTCTTCCATATGCCGGTAATGGGCTGAAAACGCCTGTTTTGAGACTCTGCACAGAAAGTATTTGCTGCCTGGTGACTCCACATGCAGGTTTTACTCTGGAAGTTGAGTGCACACATTGACAACCGTTCTGTTAGATAGCTGCGATTCGGATTTAGAAGCAGATATTTCCCTGTGCTTACTGCCCATTCTTCCATATGCTGGTATTGGGCTGAAAACGCCTGTTTTGAGACTCTGCACAGAAAGTGTTTGCAAACTCCTGAATTCACACACGGGTTTAACTCTGGACGTTGCGTTCACACATTGGCAACTGTTATGTTAGATAACTGCGTTTTATATTTAGAAGCAGATATTTCCTTGTGGTTACTGCCCTTCCTTCCTTATGCCGGTATGGGGCTGAAAACGCCTGTTTTGAGACTGCAAAGAAAGTGTTTGCAGACTGCTGTATCCACACACGGGTTTAACTCTGGAAGTTGAGTGCACACATTGACAACCGTTCTGTTAGGTAGCTGTGATTCGGACTTAGGAGTAGATATTTCCCTGAGCTTACTGCCCTTTCTTCCATATGCCGGTATTGGGCTGAAAACGCCTGTTTTGAGACTCTGCACAGAAAGTGTTTGCAGACTGCTGAATCCACACACGGGTTTAGCTTTGTAAGTTTAGTATGCACATTGACAACCGTTCTGTTAGATAGCAGCGTTTTGGATTTAGAAGCAGATATTTCCCTGTACTTTCTGCGCTTTCTTCCTTATGCAGGTATTGAGATGAAACGCCTATTTTGAGACTCTGCAGAGAAAGTGTTTGCAGACTCCTGAATCCACACACGGGTTTAACTGTGGAAGTTGAGATCACACATTGACAACCGTTCTGTTAGATAGCTGCATTTTGGATTTAGAAGCAGATATTTCACTGTGCTTACTGCCCTTTCTTCCATATGCCGGTATGGGGCTGAAAACGCCTGTTTTGAGACTCTGCACAGAAAGTGTTTGCAGACTGCTGAATCCACACACGGGTTTAACTCTGGAAGTTGAGTGCACACATTGAAAACCGTTGTGTTAGATACCTGCGATTCGGATTTAGAAGCAGATCTTTCCCTGTCCTTACTGTCCTTTGGTCCATATGCCGGTATTGGGCTGAAAACGCCTGTTTTGGGACTCTGCACAGAAAGTGTTTGCTGACTGCTGAATCCACACGCGGGATTTACTCTGGAAGTTGAGTGCACACCTTGACAACCGTTCTGTTTGGTAGCTGCATTTTGGATTTAGAAGCAGATATTTCCCTGTGCTTACTGCCCATTCTTCCATATGCCGGTGTTGGGCTGAAAAGGCCTGTTTTGAGACTCTGCACAGAAAGTGTTTGCAGACTGCTGAATCCACACACAGGTTTAACTCTGGAAGTTGAGTTCACACATTGACAACCGTTCTGTTAGGTAGCTGCGATTCGGACTTAGAAGCAGATATTTCCCTGTGCTTACTGCCATTTCTTCCATATGCCGGTATTGGGCTGAAAACGCCTGTTTTGAGACTCTGCACAGAAAGTGTTTGCAGACTGCTGAATCCACACACGGGTTTAACTGTGGAAGTTGAGTGCACACATTGAAAATCGTTCTGTTAGATAGCTGCGTTTTGGATTTAGAAGCAGATATTTCCCTGTGCTTACTGCCCTTTCTTCCATATGCTGGTATTGGGCTGAAAACGCCTGTTTTGAGACTCTGCACAGAAAGAGTTTGCAAACTCCTGAATTCACACACGGGTTTAACTCTGGACGTTGCGTTCACACATTAACAACTGTTATGTTAGATAACTGCGTTTTATATTTAGAAGCAGATATTTCCTTGTGCTTACTGCCCTTTCTTCCTTAGGCCGGTATTGGGCTGAAAACGCCTGTTTTGAGACTCTGCACAGAAAGTGTTTGCAGACTGCTGAATCCACACACGGGTTTAGCTCTGTAAGTTTAGTACGCACATTGAGAACCGTTCTGTTAGATAGCAGCGTTTTGGAATTAGAAGCAGATATTTCCCTGTGCTTTCTACGCTTTCTTCCTTATGCAGGTATTGGGATGAATCGCCTGTTTTGAGACCCTGCACAGAAAGTGTTTGCAGACTGCTGAATCCACACACGGGTTTAACTTTGGAAGTTGAGATCACACATTGACAACCGTTCTGTTAGATAGCTGCGTTTTGGATTTAGAAGCAGATATTTCCCTGTGCTTACAGCCCTTTCTTCCATATGCCGGTATGGGGCTGAACACGCCTGTTTTGAGACTCTGCACAGAAAGTGTTTGCAGACTGCTGAATCCACACACGGGTGTAACTCTGGAAGCTGAGTGCACACATTGACAACCGTTCTGTTAGATAGCTGCGATTCGGATTAAGAAGCAGATATTTCCCTGTGCTTACTGCCCTTTCTTCCATATGCCGGTATGGGGCTGAAAACGTCTGTTTTGGGACTCTGCACAGAAAATGTTTGCAGACTGCGGAATCCACACACGGGTTTAACTCTGGTAGGTGAGTGCAAACATTGACAACGGTTCTGTTAGATAGCTGCGTTTTGGATTTAGAAGCAGATATTTCCCTGTGCTTACTGCCCTTTCTTCCATATGCCGGTATTGGGCTGAAAACGCCTGTTTTGAGACAGCACAGAAAGTTTTTGCAGACAGCTGAATCCACATACGGGTTTAACTCTGGAAGTTGAGTGCACACATAGACAACCGTTCTGTTAGATAGCTGTGATTCGGATTTAGAAGCAGATATTTCCCTGGGCTTTCTGCCCTTTCTTCCATATGCAGGTATTGGGCTGAAAACGCCTGTGTTGTGAAACTGCACAGAAAGTGTTAGCAGACTTCTGAATCCACACATGGGTTTAACTCTGGAAGTTGAGTGCACACATTGACAACCGTTCTGTTTGATAGCTGCGTTTTGGATTTAGAAGCAGATATTTCCCTGCGCTTACTGCCGTTTCTTCCATATGCCGGTACTGGGCTGAAAACGCCTGTTTTGAGTGTCTGCACAGAAAGTGTTTGCAGACTGCTGAATCCACACACGGGTTTAACTCTGGAAGTTGAATGCACACATTGACAACCGTTCTGTTAGATAGCTGCGTTTTGGATTTAGAAGCAGATATTTCCCTGTGCTTACTGCCCTTTCTTCCATATGCCGGTACTGGGCTGAAAACGCCTGTTTTGAGTCTCTGCACAGCAAGTGTTTGCAGACTGCTGAATCCACACACGGGTTTAACTCTGGAAGTTGAGTGCACACATTGACAACCGTTCTGGTAGATAGCTGAGTTTTGGATTTAGAAGCAGGTATTTCCCTGTGCTTACTCCCCTTTCTTCCATATGCCGGTATGGGGTTGAAAACGCCTGTTTTCAGACTCTGCACAGAAAGTGTTTGCAGACTGCTGAATCCACACACGGGTTTAACTCTGGAAGTTGAGTTCACACATTGACAACCGTTCTGTTAGATAGCTGCGTTTTTGATTTAGAAACAGATATTTCCCTGTGCTTACTGCCCTTTCTTCCGTATGCCGGTATGGGGCTGAAAACGCCTGTTTTGGGACTCTGCACAGAAAGAGTTTGCTGACTGCGGATTCCACACACGGGTTTAATTCTGGAAGGTGAGTGCACACATTGTCAACCGTTCTGTTAGACAGCTGCGTTTTGGATTTAGAAGCAGATATTTCCCTGTCCTTACTGCCCTTTCTTCCATATGCCGGTATGGGGCTGAAAACGCCTGTTTCGAGACTCTGCACAGAAAGTGTTTGCAGACTGCTGAATCCACACACGGGTTTAACTCTGGAAGCTGAGTGCACACATTGACAACCGTTTTGTTAGATAGCTGTGATTCGGATTTAGAAGCACATATTTCCCTGGGCTTTCTGCCCTTTCTTCCATATGCCGGCATTGGGCAGAAAACGCCTGGGTTGAGAAACTGCACAGAATGTGTTAGCAGACTTCTGAATCCACACATCGGTTTAACTCTGGAAGTTGAGTGCACACATTGACAACCGTTCTGTTAGATAGCTGCGTTTTGGATTTAGAAGCAGATATTTCCCTGTGCTTACTTCCCTTTCTTTTTTTTTTTTTTTTTGAGAGACTGACTGGTCATATAGGCATCCAAAGCAAAAAAATAGCAGTCTGGTTATGGTAGGTACAAGTTGAGAGACAGAGAGAGACAGGGAGAAGGTGATGGAGAGAGCACAGATATGCTGATTTATTATCAGTAACAATTGCTACTACTCGTTAAGTGTCACGCACTGGGATATGTGTTTTTTTTTTATTTTTTATTTTTTTTTTTTAAAGAGAGAGAGAGAATAGGAAGGAGAAAAAAGGAAGAGAAAGAGAGAGAGAGAGAATGGGGAGGAGGGAGAAGGAAAAGAAAGAGGGAGAGAGAATGGGAGTATTGCTTTCTTGCCCAGGCTAGAATGCAATTTAGTAATGGGTATTGAAAACCTCTTTTATACTGATAATTATACTTAATGATGTAGTCAGGAAGGAATAAGGGAAGAAGATAACAAACAAACAGCCAACCAATATTTCATTTAAACCTATGAAATGCTATGCGATTACTGAGGAGTGATTAACTTCCAATTATATAGTCACCTTTGGAATAGGTGTGAGGTGGTAATGTATGTTTTGTGTATTTGAAGTGGAGAGTACTATAAATATTTATTAAGTTTACTTGTTCCGGGTCTGAGTTCAAGTTCTGAATATCCTTGTTAATTTTCTATCTCGTTGATCTATAGAATCGTTAGCTCTTCTTGTTGCATTGATCCTTTTGCCATTATGTAATGTCATTCCTCGCCTCTTTTGATCTTTGTTGCTTTAAAGTCTACTTTATCAGAGGTGAGAATTGCATCTCCTGCTTTTTGTTTATTAGTTTATTTTAACTCTCTGTTCAATTGGTAAGTCTTCCTCCTTCTCTCTGAGTCTTTGTGTTTTGTTTCATGTAAGATGGGCCCGGATGCAGCATACCGATGGGTTTTGGCTTTTTATCCAATCAAAATATATGTAAGTTTAATACCAGCATTTGATGCTAGCTGGCTGTTTTGCCCATTAGTTGATGTGAATTTTTTATTGTGTTAAAGTTCTTTGCTTTTTGATATATTTTTGGAAAGGCTGATATTGGTTGTTCCTTTATATGTATAGTGCTTCCTTCAGAAGCTCTTGTAAAGCAGGCCTGGTGGTGGTGAACTCTCTAAGTACTTGTTTGTTCGCAAAAGATTTAATTTTTCCTTCGCACATAAAGCTTAATTTGGCTGGATAGGAAATTCTGGGTTGAAAGTTCTTTTCTTTAAGGATGTTAAATATTGGTCCCCACTCTTTTCTGGCTTGTAGGGTTTCTGCTGACAGATCTGCTGTAAGTCTTCCATATGCCGGTACTGGGCTGAAAACGCCTATTTTGAGTGTCTGCACAGAAAGTGTTTGCACAGTGCTGAATCCACACACGGGTTTAACTCCGGAAGTTGAGTGCACACATTGACAACCGTTCTGTTAAATAGCTGCGTTTTGGACTTAGAAGCAGATATTTCCCTGTGCTTACTGCCCTTTCTTCCATATGCCGGTATGGGGCTGAAAACGCCTGTTTTGAGACTCTGCACTGAAAGTGTTTGCAGACTGCTGAATCCACACACGGGTTTAACTCCTGGAAATTGAGTGCACACATTGACAACCGTTCTGTTAGATAGCTGCGATTCGGATTTAGAAGCAGATATTTTCCACTGCTTACTGCCCTCTCTTCCATTTGCCGGTATTGGGCTAAAAAACGCCTGTCTTGAGACTGCACAGAACGTGTTTGCAGACTGCTGAATCCACATACGGATTTAACTCTGGAAGTTGAGTGCACACATTGACAACCGTTCTGTTAGATTGCTGTGATTCGGATTTAGAAGCAGATATTTCCCTGGGCTTTCTGCCCTTTCTTCCATAAGCCGGTATTGGGCTGAAAACGCCTGTGTTGAGAAACTGCACAGAAAGTGTTTGCAGACTTCTGAATCCACACATGGGTTTAACTCTGGAAGCTGAGTGCACACATTGACAACCGTTCTGTTAGATAGCTGCGCTTTGGATTTAGAAGCAGATATTTCCCTGTGCATACTGCCCTTTCTTCCATATTCCTGTATTGGGCTGAAAACGCCTGTGATGAGAGTCTCCACAGAAAGTGTTTGCAGACTGCTGAATCCACACATGGGTTTAACTCTGGAAGTTGAGTGCACACATTGACAACCGTTCTGTTAGATAGCTGCGTTTTGGATTTAGAAGCAGATATTTCCCTGTGCTTTCTGCCCTTTCTTCCATATGCCGGTATGGGGCTGAAAACGCCTGTTTTGAGACTGCACAGAAAGTGTTTGCAGACTGCTGAATCCACACACGGGTTTAACTCTGGAAGTTGAGTGCACACATTGACAACCGTTGTGTTAGATTGCTGTTATTCGGATTTAGAAGCAGATATTTCCCTGGTCTCTCTGCCCTTTCCTCCTTATGACGGTATAGGGCTGAAAACGCCTGTGTTGAGAAACTGCACAGAAAGTGTTTGCAGACTTCTGAATCCACACATGGGTGTAACTCTGGAAGCTGAGTGCACACATTGACATCCGTTCTGTTAGATAGCTGCGTTTTGGATTTAGAAGCAGATATTTCCCTGTGCTTACTGCCCTTTCTTCCCTATGCCGCTATGGGGCTGAAAACGCCTGTTTTGAGACACTGCACAGACAGTGTTTGCAGACTGCTGAATCCACAAACGGGTTTAACTCTGGAAGTTGAGTGCACACATTGACAACCGTTCTGTTAGATAGCTGCGATGCGGATTTAGAAGCTGATATTTCCCTGTGCTTACTGCGCATTCTTCCGTATGCTGGTATTGGGCTGAAAAGGCCTGTTTTGGGACTCTGCACAGAAAGTGTTTGCTGACTGCTGAATCCACATGCGGGATATACTCTGGAAGTTGAGTGCACACCTTGACAACCATTCTGTTCGATAGCTGCATTTTGGATTTAGAAGGAGATATTTCCCTGTGCTATCTGCCCTTTCTTCCGTATGCCGGTATTGGGCTGAAAACGCCTGTTTTGAGACTCTGCACAGAAAGTGTTTGTAGACTCCTGAATCCACACACGGGTTTAACTCTGGAAGCTGAGTGCACACATTGACAACCGTTCTGTTAGATAGCTGCGTTTTGGATTTAGAAGCAGATATTTCCCTGTGCTTACTGCCCTTTCTTCCATCTGCCGGTATGGGGCTGAAAACGCCTGTTTTGAGACTCTGCACAGAAAGTGTTTGCAGACTGCTGAATCCACACACGGGTTTAACTCTGGAAGTTGAGTGCACACATTGACAACCGTTGTGTTAGATACCTGCGATTCGGATTTAGAAGCAGATATTTCCCTGTCCTTACTGTCCTTTGGTGCATATGCCGGTATTGGGCTGAAAACGCCTGTTTTGGGACTCTGCACAGAAAGTGTTTGCTGACTGCTGAATCCACACGCGGGATTTACTCTGGAAGTTGAGTGCACACCTTGACAACCGTTCTGTTAGGTAGCAGCGTTTTGGATTTAGAAGCAGATATTTCCCTGTGCTTACTGCCCATTCTTCCATATGCTGGTATTGGGCTGAAAACGCCTGTTTTGAGACTCTGCACAGAAAGTGTTTGCAAACTCCTGAATTCACACACGGGTTTAACTCTGGACGTTGCGTTCACACATTGGCAACTGTTATGTTAGATAACTGCGTTTTATACTTAGAAGCAGATATTTCCTTGTGCTTACTGCCCTTTCTTCCTTATGCCGGTATTGGGCTGAAAACGCCTGTTTTGAGACTGCAAAGAAAGTGTTTGCAGACTGCTGAATCCACACACGGGTTTAACTCTGGAAGTTGAGTGCACACATTGACAACCGTTCTGTTAGGTAGCTGTGATTCGGACTTAGGAGTAGATATTTCCCTGAGCTTACTGCCCTTTCTTCCATATGCCGGTATTGGGCTGAAAACGCCTGTTTTGAGACTCTGCACAGAAAGTGTTTGCAGACTGCTGAATCCACACACGGGTTTAGCTCTGTAAGTTTAGTATGCACATTGACAACCGTTCTGTTAGATAGCAGCGTTTTGGATTTAGAAGCAGATATTTCCCTGTACTTTCTGCGCTTTCTTCCTTATGCAGGTATTGAGATGAAACGCCTATTTTGAGACTCTGCACAGAAAGTGTTTGCAGACTCCTGAATCCACACACGGGTTTAACTGTGGAAGTTGAGATCACACATTGACAACCGTTCTGTTAGATAGCTGCGTTTTGGATTTAGAAGCAGATATTTCCCTGTGCTTACTGCCCTTTCTTCCATATGCCGGTATGGGGCTGAAAACGCCTGTTTGAGACTCGGCATAGAAATTATTTGCAGACTGCTGAATCCACACACGTGTTTAACTCAGGAAGTTGTGTGCACACATTGACAACTGTTCTGTTAGATAGGTCCGTTTTGCATTTAGAAGCAGGTATTTCCCTGTGCTTACTGCCCTTTCTTCCATATGCCGGAAATGGGCTGAAAACACCTCTTTTAAGACTCTGCAAAGGCAGTGTTTGCAGACTGCTGAATCCACACACGGGTTTAACTCTGGAAGTTGAGTGCACACACTGACAACCGTTCTGTTAGATAGCTGCGTTTTGGATTTAGAAGCAGTTATTTCCCTGTGCTTACTGCCCTTTCTTCCATATGCCGGTATTGGGCTGAAAACGCCTGTTTTGAGACTCTGCACAGAAAGTGTTTGCAGACTGCTGAATCCACACACGGGTTTAACTCTGGAAGTTGAGTGCACACATTGTCAACCGTTCTGTTAGATAGCTGCGTTTTGGATTTAGAAGCAGATATTTCCCTGTGCTTACTGCCGTTTTTTCCATATCCCGGTACTGGGCTGAAAACGCCTGTTTTGAGTGTCTGCACAGAAAGTGTTTGCAGACTGCTGAATCCACACACGGGTTTAACTCTGGAAGTTGAGTGCACACACTGACAACCATTCTGTTAGATAGCTGCGTTTTGGATTTAGAAGCAGATATTTCCCTGTGCTTACTGCCCTTTCTTCCATAGGCCGGTATGGGGCTGAAAACGCCTGTTTTGAGACTCTGCACTGAAAGTGTTTGCAAACTGCTGAATCCACACACGGGTTGAACTCTGGAATTTCAGTGCACACTTTGACAACCGTTCTGTTAGATAGCTGCGTTTTGGATTTAGAAGCAGATATTTCCCTGTGCTTACTGCCCTTTCTTCCATATGCCGGTATGGGGCTGAAAACGCCTGTTTTGAGACTCTGCACAGAAAGTGTTTGCAGACTGCTGAATCCACACACGGGTTTAACTCTGGAAGTTGAGTGCACACACTGACAACCGTTCTGTTAGATAGCTGCTATTCGGATTAAGAAGCAGATATTTCCCTGTGCTTAATGCCCTTTTTTCCATATGCCGGTATAGGACTGAAAACGCCTGTTTTGGGACTCTCCACAGAAAGTGTTTGCTGACTGCTGAATCCATACCCGGGAATTACTCTGGAAGTAGAGTGCACACCTTGACAACCGTTCTGTTAGATACCTACGTTTTGGATTTAGAAGCAGATATTTCCCTGTGCTTACTGCCCTTTCTTCCATATGCCGGTAATGGGCTGAAAACGCCTGTTTTGAGACTCTGCACAGAAAGTGTTTGCTGCCTGGTGACTCCACATGCAGGTTTTACTCTGGAAGTTGAGTGCACACATTGACAACCGTTCTGTTAGATAGCTGCGATTCGGATTTAGAAGCAGATATTTCCCTGTGCTTACTGCCCATTCTTCCATATGCTGGTATTGGGCTGAAAACGCCTGTTTTGAGACTCTGCACAGAAAGAGTTTGCAAACTCCTGAATTCACACACGGGTTTACCTCTGGACGTTGCGTTCACACATTGGCAACTGTTATGTTAGATAACTGCGTTTTATATTTAGAAGCAGATATTTCCTTGTGGTTACTGCCCTTTCTTCCTTATGCCGGTATGGGGCTGAAAACGCCTGTTTTGAGACTGCAAAGAAAGTGTTTGCAGACTGCTGAATCCACACACGGGTTTAACTCTGGAAGTTGAGTGCACACATTGACAACCGTTCTGTTAGGTAGCTGTGATTCGGACTTAGGAGTAGATATTTCCCTGAGCTTACTGCCCTTTCTTCCATATGGCGGTATTGGGCTGAAAACGCCTGTTTTGAGACTCTGCACAGAAAGTGTTTGCAGACTGCTGAATCCACACACGGGTTTAGCTTTGTAAGTTTAGTATGCACATTGACAACCGTTCTGTTAGATAGCAGCGTTTTGGATTTAGAAGCAGATATTTCCCTGTACTTTCTGCGCTTTCTTCCTTATGCAGGTATTGAGATGAAACGCCTATTTTGAGACTCTGCAGAGAAAGTGTTTGCAGACTCCTGAATCCACACACGGGTTTAACTGTGGAAGTTGAGATCACACATTGACAACCGTTCTGTTAGATAGCTGCGTTTTGGATTTAGAAGCAGATATTTCACTGTGCTTACTGCCCTTTCTTCCATATGCCGATATTGGGCTGAAAACGCCTATTTTGAGACTCTGCACAGAAAGTGTTTGCAGACTGCTAAATCCACACAAGGGTTTAACTCTGGAAGTTGAGTGCACACATTGACAACCGTTCTGTGAGATAGCTGCAATTCGGATTTAGAAGCAGATATTTCCCTGTGCTAACTGCCCTTTCTTCCATATGCCGATATGGGGCTGAAAACGCCTGTTTTAAGACTCTGCAAAGAAAGAGTTTGCAGACTGCGGAATCCACACACGGGTTTAACTCTGGAAGTTGAGTGCACACATTGACAACCCTTTTGTTAAATAGCCGCGATTCGAAAATAGAAGCAGATATTTCCCTGTGCTTACTGCCCTTTCTTCCATATGCCGGTATTGGGCAGAAAACGCCTGTTTTGGGACTCTGCACAGAAAGTGTTTGCTGACTGCTGAAACCACACGCGGGATTTACTCTGGAAGTTGAGTGCATACATTGACAACCGTTCTGTTAGATAGCTGCGTTTTGGATTTAGAAGCAGATATTTCCCTGTGCTTACTGCCCTTTCTTCCATAGGCCGGTATGGGGCTGAAAACGCCTGTTTTGAGACTCTGCACTGAAAGTGTTTGCAAACTGCTGAATCCACACACGGGTTGAACTCTGGAATTTCAGTGCACACTTTGACAACCGTTCTGTTAGATAGCTGCGTTTTGGATTTAGAAGCAGATATTTCCCTGTGCTTACTGCCCTTTCTTCCATATGCCGGTATGGGGCTGAAAACGCCTGTTTTGAGACTCTGCACAGAAAGTGTTTGCAGACTGCTGAATCCACACACGGGTTTAACTCTGGAAGTTGAGTGCACACACTGACAACCGTTCTGTTAGATAGCTGCTATTCGGATTAAGAAGCTGATATTTCCCTGTGCTTAATGCCCTTTTTTCCATATGCCGGTATAGGACTGAAAACGCCTGTTTTGGGACTCTCCACAGAAAGTGTTTGCTGACTGCTGAATCCATACCCGGGAATTACTCTGGAAGTAGAGTGCACACCTTGACAACCGTTCTGTTAGATACCTACGTTTTGGATTTAGAAGCAGATATTTCCCTGTGCTTACTGCCCTTTCTTCCATATGCCGGTAATGGGCTGAAAACGCCTGTTTTGAGACTCTGCACAGAAAGTGTTTGCTGCCTGGTGACTCCACATGCAGGTTTTACTCTGGAAGTTGAGTGCACACATTGACAACCGTTCTGTTAGATAGCTGCGATTCGGATTTAGAAGCAGATATTTCCCTGTGCTTACTGCCCATTCTTCCATATGCTGGTATTGGGCTGAAAACGCCTGTTTTGAGACTCTGCACAGAAAGAGTTTGCAAACTCCTGAATTCACACACGGGTTTACCTCTGGACGTTGCGTTCACACATTGGCAACTGTTATGTTAGATAACTGCGTTTTATATTTAGAAGCAGATATTTCCTTGTGGTTACTGCCCTTTCTTCCTTATGCCGGTATGGGGCTGAAAACGCCTGTTTTGAGACTGCAAAGAAAGTGTTTGCAGACTGCTGAATCCACACACGGGTTTAACTCTGGAAGTTGAGTGCACACATTGACAACCGTTCTGTTAGGTAGCTGTGATTCGGACTTAGGAGTAGATATTTCCCTGAGCTTACTGCCCTTTCTTCCATATGCCGGTATTGGGCTGAAAACGCCTGTTTTGAGACTCTGCACAGAAAGTGTTTGCAGACTGCTGAATCCACACACGGGTTTAGCTTTGTAAGTTTAGTATGCACATTGACAACCGTTCTGTTAGATAGCAGCGTTTTGGATTTAGAAGCAGATATTTCCCTGTACTTTCTGCGCTTTCTTCCTTATGCAGGTATTGAGATGAAACGCCTATTTTGAGACTCTGCAGAGAAAGTGTTTGCAGACTCCTGAATCCACACACGGGTTTAACTGTGGAAGTTGAGATCACACATTGACAACCGTTCTGTTAGATAGCTGCGTTTTGGATTTAGAAGCAGATATTTCACTGTGCTTACTGCCCTTTCTTCCATATGCCGGTATGGGGCTGAAAACGCCTGTTTTGAGACTCTGCACAGAAAGTGTTTGCAGACTGCTAAATCCACACAAGGGTTTAACTCTGGAAGTTGAGTGCACACATTGACAACCGTTCTGTGAGATAGCTGCAATTCGGATTTAGAAGCAGATATTTCCCTGTGCTAACTGCCCTTTCTTCCATATGCCGATATGGGGCTGAAAACGCCTGTTTTAAGACTCTGCAAAGAAAGAGTTTGCAGACTGCGGAATCCACACACGGGTTTAACTCTGGAAGTTGAGTGCACACATTGACAACCCTTTTGTTAAATAGCCGCGATTCGAAAATAGAAGCAGATATTTCCCTGTGCTTACTGCCCTTTCTTCCATATGCCGGTATTGGGCAGAAAACGCCTGTTTTGGGACTCTGCACAGAAAGTGTTTGCTGACTGCTGAAACCACACGCGGGATTTACTCTGGAAGTTGAGTGCATACATTGACAACCGTTCTGTTAGATAGCTGCGTTTTGGATTTAGAAGCAGATATTTCCCTGTGCTTACTGCCCTTTCTTCCATAGGCCGGTATGGGGCTGAAAACGCCTGTTTTGAGACTCTGCACTGAAAGTGTTTGCAAACTGCTGAATCCACACACGGGTTGAACTCTGGAATTTCAGTGCACACTTTGACAACCGTTCTGTTAGATAGCTGCGTTTTGGATTTAGAAGCAGATATTTCCCTGTGCTTACTGCCCTTTCTTCCATATGCCGGTATGGGGCTGAAAACGCCTGTTTTGAGACTCTGCACAGAAAGTGTTTGCAGACTGCTGAATCCACACACGGGTTTAACTCTGGAAGTTGAGTGCACACACTGACAACCGTTCTGTTAGATAGCTGCTATTCGGATTAAGAAGCAGATATTTCCCTGTGCTTAATGCCCTTTTTTCCATATGCCGGTATAGGACTGAAAACGCCTGTTTTGGGACTCTCCACAGAAAGTGTTTGCTGACTGCTGAATCCATACCCGGGAATTACTCTGGAAGTAGAGTGCACACCTTGACAACCGTTCTGTTAGATACCTACGTTTTGGATTTAGAAGCAGATATTTCCCTGTGCTTACTGCCCTTTCTTCCATATGCCGGTAATGGGCTGAAAACGCCTGTTTTGAGACTCTGCACAGAAAGTGTTTGCTGCCTGGTGACTCCACATGCAGGTTTTACTCTGGAAGTTGAGTGCACACATTGACAACCGTTCTGTTAGATAGCTGCGATTCGGATTTAGAAGCAGATATTTCCCTGTGCTTACTGCCCATTCTTCCATATGCTGGTATTGGGCTGAAAACGCCTGTTTTGAGACTCTGCACAGAAAGTGTTTGCAAACTCCTGAATTCACACACGGGTTTAACTCTGGACGTTGCGTTCACACATTGGCAACTGTTATGTTAGATAACTGCGTTTTATATTTAGAAGCAGATATTTCTTTGTGGTTACTGCCCTTTCTTCCTTATGCCGGTATGGGGCTGAAAACGCCTGTTTTGAGACTGCAAAGAAAGTGTTTGCAGACTGCTGAATCCACACACGGGTTTAACTCTGGAAGTTGAGTGCACACATTGACAACCGTTCTGTTAGGTAGCTGTGATTCGGACTTAGGAGTAGATATTTCCCTGAGCTTACTGCCCTTTCTTCCATATGCCGGTATTGGGCTGAAAACGCCTGTTTTGAGACTCTGCACAGAAAGTGTTTGCAGACTGCTGAATCCACACACGGGTTTAGCTTTGTAAGTTTAGTATGCACATTGACAACCGTTCTGTTAGATAGCAGCGTTTTGGATTTAGAAGCAGATATTTCCCTGTACTTTCTGCGCTTTCTTCCTTATGCAGGTATTGAGATGAAACGCCTATTTTGAGACTCTGCAGAGAAAGTGTTTGCAGACTCCTGAATCCACACACGGGTTTAACTGTGGAAGTTGAGATCACACATTGACAACCGTTCTGTTAGATAGCTGCGTTTTGGATTTAGAAGCAGATATTTCACTGTGCTTACTGCCCTTTCTTCCATATGCCGGTATGGGGCTGAAAACGCCTGTTTTGAGACTCTGCACAGAAAGTGTTTGCAGACTGCTGAATTCACACTCCGGTTTAACTCTGGATGTTGAGTGCACACATTGACAACCGTTCTGTTAGATAGCTGCGTTTTGGATTTAGAAGCAGATATTTCCTATGCTTACTGCCCTTTCTTCCATATGCCGATATTGGGCTGAAAACGCCTATTTTGAGACTCTGCACAGAAAGTGTTTGCAGACTGCTAAATCCACACAAGGGTTTAACTCTGGAAGTTGAGTGCACACATTGACAACCGTTCTGTGAGATAGCTGCAATTCGGATTTAGAAGCAGATATTTCCCTGTGCTAACTGCCCTTTCTTCCATATGCCGATATGGGGCTGAAAACGCCTGTTTTAAGACTCTGCAAAGAAAGAGTTTGCAGACTGCGGAATCCACACACGGGTTTAACTCTGGAAGTTGAGTGCACACATTGACAACCCTTTTGTTAAATAGCCGCGATTCGAAAATAGAAGCAGATATTTCCCTGTGCTTACTGCCCTTTCTTCCATATGCCGGTATTGGGCAGAAAACGCCTGTTTTGGGACTCTGCACAGAAAGTGTTTGCTGACTGCTGAAACCACACGCGGGATTTACTCTGGAAGTTGAGTGTATACATTGACAACCGTTCTGTTAGATAGCTGCGTTTTGGATTTAGAAGCAGATATTTCCCTGTGCTTACTGCCCTTTCTTCCACATGCCGGTATGGGGCTGAAAACGCCTGTTTTGAGACTCTGCACTGAAAGTGTTTGCAGACTGCTGAATTCACACACGGGTTTAACTCTGGAAGTTGAGTGCACACATTGACAACCGTTATGTTAGATAGCTGCGTTTTGTATTTATGAGCAGATATTTCCCTGTTCTTACTGCCCTTTCTTCCATATGCCGGTATGTGGCTGAAAACGCCTGTTTTGAGACTCTGCACAGAAAGTGTTTGCAGACTTCTGAATCCACACACGGGCTTAACTCTGGAAGTTGAGTGCACACACTGACAACCGTTCTGTTAGATAGCTGCGTTTTGGATTTAGAAGCAGATATTTCCCTGTGCTTACTGCCCTTTCTTCCGTAAGCCGGTATGGGGCTGAAAACGCCTGTATTTGCGCTCTGCTCAGAAAGTGTTTGCAGACTGCTGAAACCACACACGGATTTAACTCTGGAAGGTGAGTGCACACATTCACAACCGTTCTGTTAGATAGCTGCGTTTTGGATTTAGAAGCAGATATTTCCCTGTGCTTTCGGCCCTTTCTTCCATATGCGGTTATAGGGCTGAAAACGCCTGTTTTGAGACTCTGCACAGAAAGTGTTTGCAGAATGCTGAATCCACACACGGGTTTAACTCTGGAAGCTGAGTGGACACATTGACAACCATTCTGTTAGATAGCTGCGTTTTGGATTTAGAAGCAGATATTTCACTGTGCTTACTGCCCTTTCTTCCATATGCCGGTATTGGGCTGAAAAGGCTTGTTTTGAGACTCTGCACAGAAAGTGGTTACAGCCTGCTGAATCCACACATGGGTTTAACTCTGGAAGTTGAGTGCACACAGTGACAACCGTTCTGTTAGATAGCTGCGTTATGGATTTAGAAGCAGATATTTCCCTGTGCTTACTGAGCTTTCTTCCATGTGCCGGTATGGGGCTGAAAACGCCTGTTTTGGGATTCTGCACAGAAAGTGCTGGCAGACTGCTGAATCCACACACGGGTTTATCTCTGGACGGTGAGTGGAAACATTGACAACCGTTCTGTTAGATAGCTGCATTTTGGATTTAGAAGCAGATATTTCCCTGTGCTTACTGCCCTTTCGTCCATAGCTGGTATTGGGCTGAAAACGCCTGTTTTGAGACTCTGCACAGAAAGTGTTTGCAATCTCCTGAATCCACACACGGGTTTAACTCTGGACGTAGAGTTCACACATTGACAACCGTTCTGTTAGATAGCTGCGTTTTGGATTTAGAAGCCGACATTTCCCTGTGCTTACTGCCCTTTCTTCCATATGCCGGAATTGGGCTGAAAACGCCTGTGATGAGAGTCTCCACAGAAAGTGTTTGCAAACTGCTGAATCCACACACGGGTTTAACTCTGGAAGTTGAGTGCCCACATTGACAACTGTTCTGTTAGATAGCTGCGATTCGGATTTAGAAGCAGATATTTTCCCCTGTTTACTGCCCTTTCTTCCATATGCCAACATTGGGCTGAAAACACCGGTTTTGAGACAGCACAGAAAGCTTTGCAGACAGCTGAATCCACATACGGGTTTCACTCTGGAAGTTGAGTGCACACATTGGCAACCGTGCTGTTAGATAGCTGTGATTCGGATTTAGAAGCAGATATTTCCATGGGCTTTCTGCCCTTTCTTCCATATGCAGGTATTGGGCTGAAAACGCCTGTGTTGAGAAACTGCACAGAAAGTGTTAGCAGTCTTCTGAATCCACACATGGGTTTAAGTCTGGAAGTTGAGTGCACACATTGACAATCGTTCTGTTAGATAGCTGCGCTTTGGATTTAGAAGCAGATATTTCCCTGTGCTTACTGCCGTTTCTTCCATTTGCCGGTACTGGGCTGAAAACGCCTGTTTTGAGTGTCTGCACAGAAAGTGTTTGCTGACTGCTGAATCCACACACGGGTTTAACTCCGGAAGTTGAGTGCACACATTGACAACCGTTCTGTTAGATAGCTGCGTTTTGGATTTAGAAGTAGATATTTCCCTGTGCTTACTGCCCTTTCTTCCATATGCCGGTACTGGGCTGAAAACGCCTGTTTTGAGTCTCTGCACAGCAAGTGTTTGCAGACTGCTGAGTCCACACACGGGTTTAACTCTGGATGCTGAGTGGACACACTGACAACCATTCTGTTAGATAGCTGCGTTTTGGATTTAGAAGCAGATATTTCCCTGTGCTTACTGCCCTGTCTTCCATATGCCGGTATTAGGCTGAAAACGTCTGCTTTGAGACTCTGCACAGAAAGTGTTTGCTGACTGCTTAATCCACATGCAGGTTTTACTATGGAAGTTCAGTGCACACCTTGACAACCGTTCTGTTAGATAGCTGCGTTTTGGATTTAGAAGCAGATATTTTCCTGTGCTTACTGCCCTTTCTTCCATCTGCCGGTATGGGGCTGAAAACGCCTGTTTTGGGACTCTGCAGAGAAAGTATTTGCAGACTGCTGAATCCACACACGGGTTTAACTCTGGAAGTTGAGTGCACACAATGACAACCGTTCTCTTAGATAGCTGTGATTCGGATTTAGAAGCAGATATTTCCCTGTGCTTACTGCCCTTTCGTCCATATGCCGGTATTGGGCTGAAAACGCCTGTTTTGGGACTCTGCACAAAAAGTGTTTTCTGACTGCTGAATCCACACGCGGGATTTACTCTGGAAGTTGAGTGCACACCTTGACAACCATTCTGTTCGATAGCTGCATTTTGGATTTAGAAGCAGATATTTCCCTGTGCTATCTGCCCTTTCTTCCGTATACCGGTATTGGGCTGAAAACGCCTGTTTTGAGACTCTGCACAGAAAGTGTTTGTAGACTGCTGAATCCACACACGGGTTGAACTCTGGAAGTTGAGTGCACACATTGACAACCGTTGTGTTAGATACCTGCGATTCGGATTTAGAAGCAGATATTTCCCTGTGCTTACTGTCCTTTGGTCCATATGCCGGTATTGGGCTGAAAACGCCTGTTTTGGGACTCTGCACAGAAAGTGTTTGCTGACTGCTGAATCCACACGCGGGATTTACTCTGGAAGTTGAGTGCACACCTTGACAACCGTTCTGTTAGGTAGCTGCATTTTGGATTTAGAAGCAGATATTTCCCTGTGCTTACTGCCCATTCTTCCATATGCTGGTATTGGGCTGAAAACGCCTGTTTTGAGACTCTGCACAGAAAGTGTTTGCAGATTGCTGAGTCCACACACGGGTTTAACTCTGGAAGTTGAGTTCACACATTGACAACCGTTCTGTTAGGTAGCTGCGATTCGGACTTAGAAGCAGATATTTCCCTGTGCTTACTGCCATTTCTTCCATATGCCGGAATTGGGCTGAAAACGCCTGTTTTGAGACTCTGCACAGAAAGTGTTTGCAGACTGCTGAATCCATACACGGGTTTAACTCTGTCAGTTGAGTGCGCACATTGAAAATCTTTCTGTTAGATAGCTGCGTTTTGGATTTAGAAGCAGATATTTACCTGTGCTTACTGCGCTTTCTTCCATATGCTGGTATTGGGCTGAAAACGACTGTTTTGAGACTCTGCAAAGAAAGTGTTTGCAAACTCCTGAATTCACACACGGGTTTGACTCTGGACGTTGCGTTCACATATTGGCAACCGTTATGTTAGATAACTGCTTTTTATATTTAGAAGCAGATATTTCCTTGTGCTTACTGCCCTTTCTTCCCTATGCCGGTATTGGGATGAAAACGCCTGTTTTGAGACTGCACAGAAAGTGTTTGCAGACTGCTGAATCCACACACGGGTTTAACTCTGGAAGTTGAGTGCACACATTGACAACCGTTCTGTTAGGTAGCTGCAATTCGGACTAAGGAGCAGATATTTCCCTGAGCTTACTGCCCTTTCTTCCATATGCCTGTGTTGGGCTGAAAACGCCTGTTTTGAGACTCTGCACAGAAAGTGTTTGCAGACTGCTGAATCCACACAGGGGTTTAGCTCTGTAAGTTTAGTGCGCACATTGACAACCGTTCTGTTAGATAGCAGCGTTTTGGATTTAGAAGCAGATATTTCCCTGTGCTTTCTGCCCTTTCTTCCTTATGCAGGTATTGGGATGAAACGCCTGTTTTGAGACTCTGCACAGAAAGTGTTTGCAGACTGCTGAATCCACACACGGGTTTAACTGTGGAAGTTGAGATCACACATTGACAACCGTTCTGTTAGATAGCTGCGTTTTGGATTTAGAAGCAGATATTTCCCTGTGATTACTGCCCTTTCTTCCATATGCCGGTATGGGGCTGAAAACGCCTGTTTTGAGACTCTGCACAGAAAGTGTTTGCAGACTGCTGAATCCACACACGGGTTAAACTCTGGAAATTGAGTGCACACATTGACAACCGTTCTGTTAGATAGCTGCGATTCGGATTAAGAAGCAGATATTTCCCTTTGCTTACTGCCCTTTTTTCCATATGCCGGTATTGGGCTGAAAACGCCTGTTTTGGGACTCTGCACAGAAAGTGTTTGCGGCCTGCTGAATCCACACGTGGGATTTACTCTGGAATTTGAGTGCACACCTTGACAACCGTTCTGTTAGATAGCTGCGTTTTGGATTTAGAAGCAGATATTTCCCTGTGCTTTCTGCCCTTTCTTCCATATGCCGGTATTGGGCTGATAACGCCTGTGATGAGAGTCTCCACAGAAAGTGTTTGCAGACTGGTGAATGCACACACGGGTTTAACTCTGGAAGTTGAGTGCACACATTGACAACCGTTCTGTTAGATAGTTGCGATTCGGATTTAGAAGCAGATCTTTTCCTGTGTTTACTGCCCTTTCTTCCATGTGCCGGTAATGGGCTGAAAACACCTCTTTTGAGACTCTGCACAGGCAGTGTTTGCAGACTGCTGAATCCACACACGGGTTTATCTCTGGAAGTTGAGTGCACACATTGACAACCGTTCTGTTAGATAGCTGCGTTTTTGCTTTAGAAGCAGCTATATCCCTGTGCTTACTGCTCTTTCTTCCAAATGCCTGTAGGGGGCTGAAAACGTCTGTTTTGAAACTCTGCAGAGAAAGCGTTTGCAGACTGCTGAATCCACACACAGGTTTAACTCTGGAAGTTGAGTTCACACATTGACAACCGTTCTGTTAGATAGCTGCGATTCAGATTTAAAAGCAGATTTTACCGTGTGCTTAATGCCCTTTCTTCCATATGCCGGTATGGGGCTGAAAACGCCTGTTTTGAGACTCTGTTCTGTTAGATAGCTGCGTTTTGGATTTAGAAGCAGATATTTCCCTGTGCTTACTGCCTTTTCTTCCATATGCCTGTATTGGGCTGAAAACAACTGTTTTGAGATTCTTCACAGAAAGTGTTTTCAGACTTCTGAATCCACACACGGGTTTAACTGTGGAAGTTCAGTGCACACATTGACAACCGTTCTGTTAGATAGCTGCGTTTTGGATTTAGAAGCAGATATTTCCTTGTGCTTACTTCCCTTTCTTCCATATGCCAGTATGGGGCAGAAAACGCCTGTTTTGAGACTCTGCACAGAAAGTGTTTGCAGACTGCTGAATCCACACACGGGTTTAACTCTGGAAGTTGAGTGCACACATTGACAACCGTTCTGTTAGATATCTGCGTTTTGGGTTTAGAAGCAGATATTTCCCTGTACTTACTGCCCTTTCTTCTATATGCCGGTACTGGGCTGAAAACGCCTGTGTTGTGAGTCTCCACAGAAAGTGTTTGCAGACTGCTGAATCCACACGCGGGATTTACTGTGGAAGTTGAGTGAACACATTGACAACCTTTCTGTTAGATAGCTGCGTTTAGGATTTAGAAGAAGATCTTTCCCTGTGCTTACTGCCCTTTCTTCCATATGCCGGTTTTGGGCTGAAAACGCCTGTTTTGAGACTCTGCACAGAAAGTGTTTGCAGACTGCTGAATCCACACACGGGTTTAACTCTGGAAGTTGAGTGCACACATTGACAACCGTTCTGTTAGATAGATGCAATTCGGATTTAGAAGCAGATATTTCCCTGTGCTAACTGCACTTTCTTCCATAAGGCGGTATGCGGCTGAAAACGCATGTTTTGAGACTCTGCACAGAAAGTGTTTGCAGACTGTGGAATCCACACACGGGTTTAACTCTGGAAGTTGAGTGCACACATAGACAACCCTTTTGTTAGATAGCCGCGATTCGAATTTAGAAGCAGATATTTCCCGGTGCTTACTTCCCTTTTTCCATATGCCGGTATTGGGCAGAAAACGCCTGTTTTGGGACTCTGCACAGAAAGTGTTTGCTGACTGCTGAATCCACACGCGGGATTTACTGTGGAAGTTGAGTGCATACATTGACAACCATTCTGTTAGATTGCTACGTTTTGGATTTAGAAGCAGATATTTCCCTGCGCTATCTGTCCTTTCTTCCAAATGCCGGTATTGGTCTGAAAACGCATGTTTTGAGACTCTGCACAGAAAGTGTTTATAGACTGCTGAATCCACACACGGCTTTAACTCTGGAAGTTGAGTGCACACATTGACCACCGATCTGTTAGATAGCTGCGTTTTGGATTTAGAAGCAGATATTTCCCTGTGCTTACTGCCCTTTCTTCCATATGCCGGTATTGGGCTGAAAACATCTCTTTTGAGACTCTGCACACACAGTGTTTGCAGATTGCTGAATGCACCTTCGGGTTTAGCTCTGGAAGTTGAGTGCAAACTTTGACAACAGTTTTGTTAGATAGCTGCGTTTTGGATTTAGAAGCAGATATTTCCCTGTGCTCACTGCTGTTTCTTCCGTATGCTGGTATGGGTCTCAAAACGCCTGTTTTGATTGTCTGCACAGAAAGTGTTTGCAGACTACTGAATCCACACAAGGCTTTAACTCTGGAAGTTGAGTGCACACATTGATAACCACTCTGTTAGATAGCTTTGTTTTGGATTTAGAAGCAAATATTTCCCTGTGCTTACTGCCCTTTTTCCATAAGCCCTTATGGGGCTGAAAACGCCTGTTTTGAGACTCTGCACAGAAAGAGTTTGGAGACTGCTGAATCCACACACGGGTTTGCTTCTCGAAGTTGAGTGCACACATTGACAACCGTTCTGTTAGAAAGCTGCGTTTTGGATTTAGAAGCAGATATTTCCCTGTGCTTACTGCCCTTTCTTCTATATGCCGGTTTGGTGCTGAAAACGCCTGTTTTGAGACTCTGCACAGAAAGTGTTTGCAGACTGCTGAATCCACACACGGGTTTAACTCTGGAAGTTGAGTGCACACATTGACAACCGTTCTGTTAGAAAGCTGCGTTTTGGATTTAGAAGCAGATATTTCCCTGTGCTTACTGCCCTTTCTTTCATATGCCGATACTGGGCTGAAAACGCCTGTTTTGAGTCTCTGCACAGCAAGTGTTTGCAGACTGCTGAATCCACACACGGGTTTAACTCTGGATGCTGAGTGGACACACTGACAACCATTCTGTTAGATAGCTGCGTTTTGGATTTAGAAGCAGATATTTCCCTGTGCTTACTGCCCTGTCTTCCATATGCCGGTATTAGGCTGAAAACGTCTGCTTTGAGACTCTGCACAGAAAGTGTTTGCTGACTGCTTAATCCACATGCAGGTTTTACTATGGAAGTTCAGTGCACACCTTGACAACCGTTCTGTTAGATAGCTGCGTTTTGGATTTAGAAGCAGATATTTTCCTGTGCTTACTGCCCTTTCTTCCATCTGCCGGTATGGGGCTGAAAACGCCTGTTTTGGGACTCTGCAGAGAAAGTATTTGCAGACTGCTGAATCCACACACGGGTTTAACTCTGGAAGTTGAGTGCACACAATGACAACCGTTCTCTTAGATAGCTGTGATTCGGATTTAGAAGCAGATATTTCCCTGTGCTTACTGCCCTTTCGTCCATATGCCGGTATTGGGCTGAAAACGCCTGTTTTGGGACTCTGCACAAAAAGTGTTTTCTGACTGCTGAATCCACACGCGGGATTTACTCTGGAAGTTGAGTGCAC
Source organism: Aotus nancymaae (assembly GCF_030222135.1). Classification (NCBI taxonomy): domain Eukaryota; kingdom Metazoa; phylum Chordata; class Mammalia; order Primates; family Aotidae; genus Aotus; species Aotus nancymaae. Next base: position 66,390,111 of record NW_026988447.1, on the reverse strand, counting down.
ACCTTGACAACCATTCTGTTCGATAGCTGCATTTTGGATTTAGAAGCAGATATTTCCCTGTGCTATCTGCCCTTTCTTCCGTATACCGGTATTGGGCTGAAAACGCCTGTTTTGAGACTCTGCACAGAAAGTGTTTGTAGACTGCTGAATCCACACACGGGTTGAACTCTGGAAGTTGAGTGCACACATTGACAACCGTTGTGTTAGATACCTGCGATTCGGATTTAGAAGCAGATATTTCCCTGTGCTTACTGTCCTTTGGTCCATATGCCGGTATTGGGCTGAAAACGCCTGTTTTGGGACTCTGCACAGAAAGTGTTTGCTGACTGCTGAATCCACACGCGGGATTTACTCTGGAAGTTGAGTGCACACCTTGACAACCGTTCTGTTAGGTAGCTGCATTTTGGATTTAGAAGCAGATATTTCCCTGTGCTTACTGCCCATTCTTCCATATGCTGGTATTGGGCTGAAAACGCCTGTTTTGACACTCTGCACAGAAAGTGTTTGCAGATTGCTGAGTCCACACACGGGTTTAACTCTGGAAGTTGAGTTCACACATTGACAACCGTTCTGTTAGGTAGCTGCGATTCGGACTTAGAAGCAGATATTTCCCTGTGCTTACTGCCATTTCTTCCATATGCCGGAATTGGGCTGAAAACGCCTGTTTTGAGACTCTGCACAGAAAGTGTTTGCAGACTGCTGAATCCATACACGGGTTTAACTCTGTCAGTTGAGTGCGCACATTGAAAATCTTTCTGTTAGATAGCTGCGTTTTGGATTTAGAAGCAGATATTTACCTGTGCTTACTGCCCTTTCTTCCATATGCTGGTATTCGGCTGAAAACGCCTGTTTTGAGACTCTGCAAAGAAAGTGTTTGCAAACTCCTGAATTCACACACGGGTTTGACTCTGGACGTTGCGTTCACATATTGGCAACCGTTATGTTAGATAACTGCATTTTATATTTAGAAGCAGATATTTCCTTGTGCTTACTGCCCTTTCTTCCCTATGCCGGTATTGGGATGAAAACGCCTGTTTTGAGACTGCACAGAAAGTGTTTGCAGACTGCTGAATCCACACACGGGTTTAACTCTGGAAGTTGAGTGCACACATTGACAACCGTTCTGTTAGGTAGCTGCGATTCGGACTAAGGAGCAGATATTTCCCTGAGCTTACTGCCCTTTCTTCCATATGCCGGTGTTGGGCTGAAAACGCCTGTTTTGAGACTCTGCACAGAAAGTGTTTGCAGACTGCTGAATCCACACAGGGGTTTAGCTCTGTAAGTTTAGTGCGCACATTGACAACCGTTCTGTAAGATAGCAGCGTTTTGGATTTAGAAGCAGATATTTCCCTGTGCTTTCTGCCCTTTCTTCCTTATGCAGGTATTGGGATGAAACGCCTGTTTTGAGACTCTGCACAGAAAGAGTTTGCAGACTGCTGAATCCACACACGGGTTTAACTGTGGAAGTTGAGATCACACATTGACAACCGTTCTGTTAGATAGCTGCGTTTTGGATTTAGAAGCAGATATTTCCCTGTGCTTACTGCCCTTTCTTCCATATGCCGGTATGGGGCTGAAAACGCCTGTTTTGATTCTCTGCACAGAAAGTGTTTGCAGACTGCTGAATCCACACACGGGTTAAACTCTGGAAATTGAGTGCACACATTGACAACCGTTCTGTTAGATAGCTGCGATTCGGATTAAGAAGCAGATATTTCCCTGTGCTTACTGCCCTTTTTTCCATATGCCGGTATTGGGCTGAAAACGCCTGTTTTGGGACTCTGCACAGAAAGTGTTTGCTGACTGCTGAATCCACACGTGGGATTTACACTGGAATTTGAGTGCACACCTTGACAACCGTTCTGTTAGATAGCTGCGTTTTGGATTTAGAAGCAGATATTTCCCTGTGCTTTCTGCCCTTTCTTCCATATGCCAGTATTGGGCTGATAACGCCTGTGATGAGAGTCTCCACAGAAAGTGTTTGCAGACTGGTGAATGCACACACGGGTTTAACTCTGGAAGTTGAGTGCACACATTGACAACCGTTCTGTTAGTTAGTTGCGATTCGGATTTAGAAGCATATATTTTCCTGTGTTTACTGCCCTTTCTTCCATGTGCCGGTAATGGGCTGAAAACACCTCTTTTGAGACTCTGCACAGGCAGTGTTTGCAGACTGCTGAATCCACACACGGGTTTATCTCTGGAAGTTGAGTGCACACATTGACAACCGTTCTGTTAGATAGCTGCGTTTTTGCTTTAGAAGCAGCTATATCCCTGTGCTTACTGCTCTTTCTTCCAAATGCCTGTAGGGGACTGAAAACGTCTGTTTTGAAACTCTGCAGAGAAAGCGTTTGCAGACTGCTGAATCCACACACAGGTTTAACTCTGGAAGCTGAGTTCACACATTGACAACCGTTCTGTTAGATAGCTGCGATTCAGATTTAAAAGCAGATTTTACCGTGTGCTTAATGCCCTTTCTTCCATATGCCGGTATGGGGCTGAAAACGCCTGTGTTGAGAGTCTCCACAGAAAGTGTTTGCCGACTGCTGAATCCACACACGGGTTTAACTCTGGAAGTTGAGTGCACACATTGACAACAGTTCTGTTAGATAGCTGCGTTTTGGATTTAGAAGCAGATATTTCCCTGTGCTAACTGCCCTTTCTTCCATATGCCGGTATGGCGCTGAAAATGCCTGTTATGAGACTCTGCACAGAAAGAGTTTGCAGACTGCGGAATCCACACATGGGTTTAACTCTGGAAGTTGAGTGCACACATTAACACCCGTTTTGTTAGATAGCCGCGATTCGAATTTAGAAGCAGATATTTCCCTGTGCTTACTGCCCGTTCTTCCATATGCCGGTATTGGGCAGAAAACGCCTGTTTTGGGACTCTGCACAGAAAGTGTTTGCTGACTGCTGAATCCACACGTGGGATTTACTCTGGAAGTTGAGTGCATACATTGACAACCGTTCTGTTAGATAGCTGCGTTTTGGATTTAGAAGCAGATATTTCCCTGTGCTATCTGTCCTTTCTTCCATATGCCGGTATTGGGCTATAATCGCTTGTTTTGAGACTCTGCACGGAAAGTGTTTGCAGACTGCTGAATCCACACACGGGTTTAACTCTGGAAGTTGAGTGCACACATTGACAACCGTTCTGTTAGATAGCTGCGTTTTGGGTTTAGAAGCAGATATTTCCCTGTACTTACTGCCCTTTCTTCTATATGCCGGTACTGGGCTGAAAACGCCTGTGTTGAGAGTCTCCACAGAAAGTGTTTGCAGACTGCTGAATCCACACGCGGGATTTACTGTGGAACTTGAGTGCACACATTGACAACCTTTCTGTTAGATAGCTGCGTTTAGGATTTAGAAGAAGATCTTTCCCTGTGCTTACTGCCCTTTCTTCCATATGCCGGTTTTGGGCTGAAAATGCCTGTTTTGAGACTCTGCACAGAAAGTGTTTGCAGACTGCTGAATCCACACACGGCTTTAAATCTTGAAGTTCAGTGCACACATTGACAACCCTTCTGTTAAATAGCTGCGTTTTGTATTCAGAAGCAGCTATTTCCCTGTGCTTACTGCCGTTTCTTCTTATGCCGGTTTTGGGCTGAAAACGCCTGTTTTGAGACTCTGCACAGAAATTTTTGCAGACTGCTGAATTCACACTCGGGTTTAACTCTGGATGTTGAGTGCACACATTGACAACCGTTCCTTTAGATCGCTGCGTTTTGGATTTAGAAGCAGATATTTCCATGTGCTTACTGACCTTTCTTCCATATGCCGGTATTGGGCTGAAAACGCCTGTTTTGAGACACTGCACAGAAAGTGTTTGCAGACTGCTGAATCCACACACGGGTTTAACGCTGGAAGTTGAGTGCACACATTGACAACCTTTCTGTTAGATGACTTCATTTTGAATTTAGAAGCAGATATTTCCCGTGCTTTCTGCCGTTTCTTCCATATGCCGGTATTGGGCTGAAAACGCCTGTTTTGAGACTCTGCACAGAAAGTGTTTACAGATTGCTGAATTCACACACGGGTTTAACTCTGGATATTGAGTGCAGACATTGACAACCGTTCTGTTAGATAGCTGCGTTTTGGATTTAGAAGCAGCTATTTCCCTGTGCTTACTGCCCTTTCTTCCATATGCTGGTATGGGGCTGAAAACGCCTGTTTTGAGACTCGGCATAGAAATTATTTGCAGACTGCTGAATCCACACTCGTGTTTAACTCAGGAAGTTGTGTGCACACATTGACAACCGTTCTGTTAGATAGCACCATTTTGGATTTAAAAGCAGATATTTCCCTGTGCTTACAGCCCTTTCTTCCATATGCCGGTAATGGGCTGAAAACACCTCTTTTGAGACTCTGCACAGACACTGTTTGCAGACCGCTGAATCCACACACGGGTTTAACTGTGGAAGTTGAGTGCACACATTGACAACCGTTCTGTTAGATAGCTGCGTTTTGGATTTAGAAGCAGATATTTCCTTGTGCTTACTGCCCTTTCTTCCATATGCCAGTATGGGGTAGAAAACGCCTGTTTTGAGACTCTGCACAGAAAGTGTTTGCAGACTGCTGAATCCACACACGGGTTTAACTCTGGAAGTTGAGTGCACACATTGACAACCGTTCTGTTAGATAGCTGCGTTTTGGGTTTAGAAGCAGATATTTCCCTGTACTTACTGCCCTTTCTTCTATATGCTGGTACTGGGCTGAAAACGCCTGTGTAGAGAGTCTCCACAGAAAGTGTTTGCAGACTGCTGAATCCACACGCGGGATTTACTGTGGAAGTTGAGTGAACACATTGACAACCTTTCTGTTAGATAGCTGCGTTTAAGATTTAGAAGAAGATCTTTCCCTGTGCTTACTGCCCTTTCTTGCATATGCCGGGACTGGGCTGAAAACGCCTGTTTTGAGGCTCTGCATAGAAAGAGTTTGCAGACTGCTGAATCCACACACGGGTTTACCTCTGGAAGTTGAGTGCACACATTGACAACCGTTCTGTTAGATAGATGCAATTCGGATTTAGAAGCAGATATTTCCCTGTGCTAACTGCCCTTTCTTCCATAGGCCGGTATGCGGCTGAAAACGCATGTTTTGAGACTCTGCACAGAAAGTGTTTGCAGACTGCTGAATCCACACACGGGTTTAACACTGGAAGCTGAGTGCACACATTGACAACAGTTACGTTAGATAGCTGCGTTTTGGATGTAGAAGCAGATATTTCCCTGTGCTTACTGCCTTTCTTCCATATGCCGGTATTGGGCTGAAAACGCCTGTGTTGAGAGTCTCCACAGAAAGTGTTTGTAGACTGCTGAATCCTCACACGGTTTTAACTCTGGAAGTTGAGTGCACACATTGACAACCGTTCTGTTAGATAGCTGCGATTCGGATTTAGAAGCAGATATTTCCCTGTGCTAACTGCCCTTTCTTCCATATGCCGGTATGGGGCTGAAAACGCCTGTTTTGAGACTCTGTTCTGTTAGATAGCTGCGTTTTGGATTTAGAAGCAGATATTTCCCTGTGCTTACTGCCTTTTCTTCCATATGCCGGTATTGGGCTGAAAACAACTGGTTTGAGATTCTTCACAGAAAGTGTTTTCAGACTTCTGAATCCACACACGGGTTTAACTGTGGAAGTTCAGTGCACACATTGACAACCGTTCTGTTAGATAGCTGCGTTTTGGATTTAGAAGCAGATATTTCCTTGTGCTTACTTCCCTTTCTTCCATATGCCAGTATGGGGCAGAAAACGCCTGTTTTGAGACTCTGCACAGAAAGTGTTTGCAGACTGCTGAATCCACACACGGGTTTAACTCTGGAAGTTGAGTGCACACATTGACAACCGTTCTGTTAGATAGCTGCGTTTTGGGTTTAGAAGCAGATATTTCCCTGTACTTACTGCCCTTTCTTCTATATGCCGGTACTGGGCTGAAAACGCCTGTGTTGAGAGTCTCCACAGAAAGTGTTTGCAGACTGCTGAATCCACACGCGGGATTTACTGTGGAGGTTGAGTGCACACATTGACAACCTTTCTGTTAGATAGCTGCGTTTAGGATTTAGAAGAAGATCTTTCCCTGTGCTTACTGCCCTTTCTTCCATATGCCGGTTTTGGGCTGAAAACGCCTGTTTTGAGACTCTGCACAGAAAGTGTTTGCAGACTGCTGAATCCACACACGGGTTTAACTCTGGAAGTTGAGTGCACACATTGACAACCGTTCTGTTAGATAGATGCAATTCGGATTTAGAAGCAGATATTTCCCTGTGCTAACTGCACTTTCTTCCATATGGCGGTATGCGGCTGAAAACGCATGTTTTGAGACTCTGCACAGAAACTGTTTGCAGACTGCGGAATCCACACACGGGTTTAACTCTGGAAGTTGAGTGCACACATTGACAACCCTTTTGTTAGATAGCCGCGATTCGAATTTAGAAGCAGATATTTCCCGGTGCTTACTTCCCTTTTTCCATATGCCGGTATTGGGCAGAAAACGCCTGTTTTGGGACTCTGCACAGAAAGTGTTTGCTGACTGCTGAATCCACACGCGGGATTTACTGTGGAAGTTGAGTGCATACATTGACAACCGTTCTGTTAGATTGCTACGTTTTGGATTTAGAAGCAGATATTTCCCTGTGCTATCTATCCTTTCTTCCAAATGCCGGTATTGGTCTGAAAACGCATGTTTTGAGACTCTGCACAGAAAGTGTTTATAGACTGCTGAATCCACACACGGCTTTAACTCTGGAAGTTGAGTGCACACATTGACCACCGATCTGTTAGATAGCTGCGTTTTGGATTTAGAAGCAGATATTTCCCTGTGCTTACTGCCCTTTCTTCCATATGCCGGTATTGGGCTGAAAACATCTCTTTTGAGACTCTGCACACACAGTGTTTGCAGATTGCTGAATGCACCTTCGGGTTTAGCTCTGGAAGTTGAGTGCAAACTTTGACAACAGTTTTGTAAGATAGCTGCGTTTTGGATTTAGAAGCAGATATTTCCCTGTGCTCACTGCTGTTTCTTCCGTATGCTGGTATGGGTCTCAAAACGCCTGTTTTGATTGTCTGCACAGAAAGTGTTTGCAGACTACTGAATCCACACAAGGCTTTAACTCTGGAAGTTGAGTGCACACATTGATAACCATTCTGTTAGATAGCTTTGTTTTGGATTTAGAAGCAAATATTTCCCTGTGCTTACTGCCCTTTTTCCATAAGCCCTTATGGGGCTGAAAACGCCTGTTTTGAGACTCTGCACAGAAAGTGTTTGGAGACTGCTGAATCCACACACGGGTTTGTTTCTGGAAGTTGAGTGCACACATTGACAACCGTTCTGTTAGAAAGCTGCGTTTTGGATTTAGAAGCAGATATTTCCCTGTGCTTACTGCCCTTTCTTCTATATGCCGGTATGGTGCTGAAAACGCCTGTTTTGAGACTCTGCACAGAAAGTGTTTGCAGACTGCTGAATCCACACACGGGTTTAACTCTGGAACTCGAGTGCACACATTGACAACCGTTCTGTTAGATAGCTGTGTTTTGGATTTAGAAGCAGATATTTCTCTGTGCTTACTGCCCTTTCTTCCATATGCCGGAATGGGGCTGTAAACGCTTGTTTTCAGACTCTGCACAGAAAGTGTTTTCAGACTACTGAATGAACACACGGTTTTAGCTCTGGAAGTTGAGTGCACACATTGACAACCGGTCTGTTGGATAGCTGCGTTTTGGATTTAGAAGCAGATAATTCCCTGTGCTTACTGCCCTTTCTTCCATATGCCGGTATTGGGCTGAAAACGCCTGTTTTGAGACTGTGCACAGAAAGTGTTTGCAGACTGCTGAATTCACACACGGGTTTACCTCTAGAAGTTGAGTGCAAACATTGACAATCGTTCTGTTAGATAGCTGCGTTTTGGATTTAGAAGCACATATTTCCCCGTGCTTACTGCCCTTTCTTCCATATGCCGGCATGGGGCTGAAAACGACTGTTTTGAGACTCTGCACAGAAAATGTTTGCAGACTGCTGAATCCACACACGGGCTTAACTCTGGAAGTTAAGTGCACACATTGACAACCGTTCTGATAAATAGCTGCGTTTTGAATTTAGAAGCGGATATTTCCCTTTGCTTACTGCGCTTTCCTCCATATGCCGGTATGGGGCACAAAAGGCTTGTTTTGAGACTCTGCACAGAAAGTGTTTGCAGACCGCTGAATCCACACACGGGTTTAACTCTGGAAGTTGAGTGCAAACATTGACAACCGTTCTGTTAGATAGCTGCGTTTTGCATTTAGAAGCAGATATTTCCCTGTGTTTACTGCCCTTTCTTCCATATGCTGGAATGGGACTGAAAACGCCTGTTTTGAGATTCTGCACAGAGATTGTTTGCAGACTGTTGAATCCACTCACGGGCTTAACTCTGGAAATTGAGTGCACACATTGACAACCGTTCTGTTAGATAGCTGCGTTTTGGATTTAGAAGCAGATATTTCCCTGTACTTACTTCCCTTTCTTCCATATGCTGGTATGGGGCTGAAAACTCATGTTTTGAGACTCTGCACAGAAAGCGTTTGCAGACTGCTGAATCCACACATGGGTTAATCTCTGGAAGTTGAGTGTACACTTTGACAAACGTTCTGTTAGATAGCTGCGTTTTGGATTTAGAGGCAGATATTTCCCTCTGCTTACTGCTCTGTCCTCTATATCCCGGTATGGGGCTGAAAACGCATGTTTTGAGACTCTGCACAGAAAGTGTTTGCGGACTGCTGAATCCACACACGGGTTTAACTCTGGAAGTTTAGTGCACACGTTGACAACCGTTCTGTTAGATAGCTGCGTTTTGGATTTAGAAGCAGATATTTCCCTGTGCTTACTGCCCTTTCTTCCATATGCCGGTATGGTGCTGAAAACGCCGGTTTTGAAACTCTGCACAGAAAGTGTTTACAGACTGCTGAATCCACACACGGGCTTAACTCTGGAAGCTAAGTGCACACATTGACAACCGTTCTGATAAATAGCTGCCTTTTGGATTTAGAAGCAGATATTTCCCTGTGCTTACTGCGCTTTCTTCCATATGCCGGTATGGGGCACAAAAGTTTTGTTTTGAGACTCTGCACAGAAAGTGTTTGCAGACTGCTGAATCCACACACGGGTTTAACTCGGGAAGTTGAGTGCACAGATTGACAACCGTTCTGTTAGATAGCTGCGTTTTGGATTTAGAAGCAGATATTTCCCTGTGGTTACTGCTCTTTCTTCCATATGCCGGAATGGGGCTGAAAACGCCTGTTTTGAGACTCTGCAGAGAGAGTGTTTGCAGACTGTTGAATCCACACACGGGTTTAACTCTGGAAGTTGAGTGCACACATTCACAACCGTTCTGTTAGATAGCTGCGTTTTGGGTTTAGAAGCAGATATTTCCCTGTACTTACTGCCCTTTCCTCCATATGCCGGAATGGGGCTGAAAACGCCTGTTTTCAGACTCTGCACAGAAAGTGTTTTTAGACTACTTAATGAACACACGGTTTTAGCTCTGGACGTTGAGTGCACACATTGACAACCGTTCTGTTAGATAGTTGCGTTTTGGATTTAGAAGCAGATATTTCCCTGTCCTTACTGCCCTTTCTTCCACATGCCGATATTAGGGCTGAAAACGCCTGTTTTGATACTGTGCACAGGAAGTGTTTGCAGACTGCCGAATTCACACACGTTTTTACCTCTAGAAGTTTAGTGCAAACATTGACAATCGTTCTGTTAGATAGCTGCGTTTCTGATTTAGAGGCAGATATTTCCCTGTGCTTACTGCCCTTTATTCCATATGCCGGTATGGGGCTGAAAACGCCTGTTTTGAGACTCTGCACAGAAACTGTTTGCAGACTGCTGAATCCAAACATGTGCTTATCTCTGGAATTTAAGTGCACACATTGACAACCGTTGTGATAAATAGCTGCGTTTTGGATTTGGAAGCAGATATTTCCCTGTGCTTACTGCGCTTTCTTCCATATGCCGGTATGGTGCACAAAATGCTTGTTTTGAGACTCTGCACAGAAAGTGTTGGCTGACTGCTCAATCCACACACGGGTTTAACTCTGGAAGTTGAGTGCACACATTGACAACCGTTCTGTTAGATAGCTGCGTTTTGGATTTAGAAGCAGATATTTCCCTCTGCTTACTGCCCTTTCTTCCTTATGCCGATATGGGGCTGAAAACGCCTGTTTTGGGACTCTGCACCGAAAGTGTTTGCAGACTGCTGAATCCACACACGGGCTTAACTCTGGAAGTTGAGTGCACACATTGACAATCGTTCCGTTAGATTGCTGTGTTTTGGATTTAGAAGCAGATATTTCCCTGTGCTTACTGCCCTTTCTTCCCTATGTCGGTATGGGGCCGAAAACGCCTGTTTTGAGACTCTGCACAGAAAGTGTTTGCAGACTGCTGAATCCACACTTGGGCTTAACTCTTGAATTTGAGTGCACACATTCACAACCGTTCTGTTAGATAACTGCGTTTTGGATTTAGAAGCAGATATTTCCCTGTGCTTACTGCCCTTTCTTCCATATGCCGGTATGGGGCTGAAAACGCCTGTTTTGAGACTCTGCACAGAAAGTGTTTGCAGACTGCTGTATCCACACACTGGTTTAACTCTGGAAGTTGAGTGTAAACATTGACAACCGATCTGTTAGATAGCTGCGTTTTCGATTTAGAAGCAGATATTTCTTTGTGCTTACTGCCCTTTCTTCCATATACTGGTATGGGGCTGAAAACGCCTGTTTTGAGACTCTGCACAGAAAGTGTTTGCAGACTGCTGAATCCACATACGTGTTTAACTCTGGAAGTTGAGTGCACACACTGACAACCGTTCTGTCAGATAGCTGTGTTTTGGATTTAGAAGCAGATATTTCCCTGTGCTTACTGCCCTTTCTTCCATATGCCGGTGTTGGGCTGAAAACGCCTGTTTTCAGACTCTGCACAGAGTGTGTTTGCAGACTGCTGAATCCACACACGGCTTTATCTCTGGAAGTTGAGTGCACACATTGACAACCGTTTTGTTAGATAGCTGCGTTTTGGATTTAGAAGCAGATATTTCCCTGTGCTTACTGCTGTTTCTTCCATATGCCGGTATTGGGCTTAAAACGCCTGTTTTGAAACTCTGCACAGAAATTGTTTGCAGACTGCTGAATCCACACACGGGCTTTCCTCTGTAAGGTGAATGCACGAATTTACAACCATTCAGTTATATAGCTGCCTTTTGGTTTCAGAAGCAGTTATTTCTCTTTACATTATATACTCCCATTCACTCTGGATTATCGAAACGCCGCTCCTGGAAGAACAGGTTTCTATGTATAATCATGTTTCTCTTGACATCTTGTACCCCATTACGCTCTGATATATGCAAACACAGCTCCTGGAAGAAATGTGTTTGCAACTCGCTGAATCTGAGCATATATTGAAGTCTGTTAGGTGAATGAAGACACAGCAGAGCAGTTTGAAAAAAACCTTCCTTCCATGTTATAGATGCACTGTTACTGCTATTGCTTTTAGGCTGGTGTTTTACTGGAAATGTTGGTTTTAGAATTTCCATATAAATGGTTTGTAAACTGCTGCATAAGTGGAGCAGTTTAATTCGTTAGGTTGGATGCCCTCATTCTCAATCATTCTGTTAGCCAGCTCCGTTTTGGTTTTAGAAGCCTATGTTTCTAGTTACAGAATATACTCCCATTCATTTTGGAATAGCCAAACACAGCTCCCAGAATAGACGTGTTTCTAAGTCGCTGAATCGAAACATAGATTCAACTCCCTTAGCTGAACGAACACACAGCACAGCAGTTTGAAAGAGACGTTTTATATGAGTTTTAGACGCAGTCTTATTGCTATTTCTTAGAGGCCGGTATTTTGCTGAGAATGTCTGTTTTAGAATCTGCACAAAAAGCTTTTCAAAACTGCTGCATAGAAACAACAGTTAATCTCAATAAGCTGAATGTGCACAGTTACAACCATTCTGTTAGATGGCTCCGTGTTTGTTTTAGAACCAGATATTTCGCTTTAAACCTTATACTCCAGTACACTCTGGAATATGCAAATACAGCTCGTGAAAGAAACGTGTTGCTTACTCGCTGAACCTAAACATATACTCAAGACTCTTAGGTGAATGAACACAGAGCAAGAGCATTTTGAAGAAAACGTTTCTTCTATGTTATAGATGCAGTCTTACTGCTACTTCTTTTAGGCTGGAGTTTTGCTGCAAATGTCGATGTTAGAATTTGCATATAAAGGGTTTCTAAACTGCTGCCTAAGAAGAGCAGATTAACCCTTTAAGTTGAATGCACACATTCACAACCATTCTGATAGATAGCTCCGTTTTGGTTTTAGAAACAGATATTTCTCTTTACAGCATTTACTCCCATACACTCTGGAATATAGAAATGCAGCTCCTGGAAGAAACGTGTTTCTAACTCACTGAATCTAAACATAGATTCAGCTCTCTTGAGTGAACGAACGCACAGCAGAGCAGTTTCAAGGAAAGGTTTCTCCCGAGTTTTAGACCAAGTATTACCGCTGTTTCGTACATATGCCGGTATTTGGCTGGAAATGCCAGTTATGAGATTCTCCACAGAAATGATTTGCAAACAGCTGAATGCACACATGAGTTTAACTCTGTCAGTTGAATGCACTCATTGACAGCCATTCAGTTAGATAGCTCCGTTTTGGTTTTAGAAGCAGATATTTCTCTGTACAGCCTATGGTCCATTCACTCGGGAATATCCCAACGCAGCTTCTGGAAGAATCGTGTTTCTAACTCACTGAATCTAGACATAGATTCAACTCTCTTAGGTGAACGAACGAAGAGCAGAGCAGTTTCAAGGAAACGTTTCTCCGGAGTTTTAGACGAAGTCTTACTGCTGTTTCCTACTTATGCCGGTATTGGGATGGAAATGCCAGTTTTGCGAATCTGCACAGAAAGGTTATACAAACTGCTGAATGCACACATGAGTTTAACTCTGTCACTTGAATGCACACATTGACAACCATTCAGTTAGATAGCCCCGTTTTGGTTTTAGAAGCAGATATTTCTCAATACAGCCTATGGTCCCATTCACTGGGGAATATCGCAGCGCAGCTCATAGAAGAAACGTGTTTCTAACTCGCTGAATCTAAATATAGATTCAACTCTCTTTGCTGACCGAACACACAGCAGATCAGTTTCAAGGGAACGTTACTCCTGAGTTTTATACGAAGTCTTACTGCTGTTTCGTACACATGCTAGTATTGGGCTGGAAATGCCAGTTATAGGATTTTGCACAGATAGGGTTTGCAAACTGCTGAATCCACACATAAGTTTAACTCTGTCAGTTGAATGCACACTATGACAACCATTCAGTTAGATAGCTCCGTTTTGGTTTTAGAAGCAGATATTTCTCTCTGCAGCCTATGGTTCCATTCACTCTGGAATATCCCAGCGCAGCTCCTAGAAGAAACGTGTTTCTAACTCGCTGAATCCAAACCTAGATTCAACTCTCTTAGGTGACCGAACGCACAGCAGATCAGTTTCAAGGAAACAATTCTCCCGAGTTTTAGACGAAGTCTTACTGCTGTTTCGTACTTATGCCGGTATAGGGCTGGAAATGACAGTTTTGAGATTCTGCACAGAAAGGGTTTGTAAACTGCTGAATCCACACAAGAGTTTAACTCTGTCAGTTGAATGCACACATTCAAAACCATTCAGTTAGATAGCTCCGTTTTGGTTTTAGAGGCAGATATTTCTCTGTACAGCATATGGTCCCATTCACTCGGGAATATCCCAACGCAGCTCCTAGAAGAATCGTGTTTCTAACTCGCTGAATCTCGACATAGATTCAACTCTCTTAGGTGAACGAACGCACAGCAGAGCAGTTTCAAGGAAACGTTTCTCCTGAGTTTTAGACGAAGTTTCCTGCTGTTTAGTACGTATGCCGGCATTGGGCTGGAAATACCGGTTTTGGGATTCTGCACAGAAAGGGTTTGCAAACAGCTGAATCCAAACGTGAGTTTAACTCTGTCAGTTGAATGCACACATTGACAACCATTCAGTTAGATAGCTCCGTTTTGGTTTTAGAAGCAGATATTTCTCTGTACAGCCTACGGTCTCATTTACTCGGGAATATCCCAAAGCATCTCCCAGAAGAAACGTGTTTCTAACTCGCTGAATCTAAAGATAGATTCAACTCTTTTAGGTGAACAAATGCACAGCAGAGCAGTTTCAAGGAAAGGTTTCTCCTGAGTTTCAGACGAAGTCTTACTGCTGTTTCGTACATATGCCCGTATTGGACTGGAAATGCCAGTTTTGGGATTCTGCACAGAAAGGGTTTCCAAACTGCTGAATGCACACATGAGTTTAACTCTGTCACTTGAATGCACACATTGACAAACATTCAGTTAGATAGCTCCGTTTTGGTTTTCGAAGCAGATATTTCTCTATACAGCCTATGGTCCCATTCACTGGGGAATGCCGTAGCGCAGCTCCTAGAAGAAACGTGTTTCTAACTCCCTGAATCTAAATATAGATTCAACTCTCTTAGGTGACCGAACACACAGCAGATCAGTTTCAAGGGAACGTTTCTGCTGAGTTTTAGAAGAAGTCTTACTGCTGTTTCGTACACATGCCAGTATTGGGCTGGAAATGCCAGTTTTGGGATTCTGCACAGAAAGCTTTTGCAAACTGCTGAATCCACACAAGAGTTTAACTCTGCCAGTTGAATGCACACATTGACAACCATTCAGTTAGATAGCTCCGTTTTGGTTTTAGAAGCAGATATTTCTCTGTACAGCCTAAGGTCCCATTCACTCGGGAATATCCCAATGCAACTCCTAGAAGAAACGTGTTTCTAACTAGCTGAATCTAAACATAGATTCAATTCTCTTAGCTGAACGAAGGCACAGCAGAGCAGTGTAAAGGAAACGTTTCTCCTGAGTTTTAGACGAAGTCTTACTGCTATTTCGTACATATGCCGGTATTGGGCTGGAAATGCCAGTTTTACGATTCTGCACAGAAACGGTTTACAAACTGCTGAATCCACACATGAGTTTAACTCTGTCAGTTGATTGCACACATTGACAACCCTTCAGTTATATAGCTCCGTTTTGGTTTTAGAAGCAGATATTTCTCTGTACAGCCTATGGTCCCATTCACTCGGGAATATCCCAACGCAGCTCCTCGAGGAAACGTGTTTCTAACTCGCTGAATGTAAACATAGATTCAATTCTCTTAGGTGAACGAACGCACAGCAGAGTAGTTTCAAGCCAACGTTTCTACTGATTTTTATACGAAGTCTTAATACTGTTTCTTACATATGCCGGTATTGGGCTGGAAATGCCAGGTTTGGGATTCTGATCAGAAACGGTATGCAAACTGCTGAATCCACACATGAGTTTAACTCTGTCAGTTGAACGCACACATTGACAATCAATCCGTTAGATAGCTCTGTTTTGGTTTCAGAAGCTGATATTTCTCTGTACAGCCTATGGTGCCATTCACTTGGGAATATCCCAACACAGCTCCTAGAAGAAATGTGTTTCTAACTCACTGAATCTAAACTTAGATTCAACTCTCTTAGGTGAACGAATGCACAGCAGATCAGTTTCAAGGAAACGTTTCTCCTGAGTTTTAGACGAAGTCTTACTGCTGTTTCATACATATGCCAGTATTGGGCTTGAAATTCCAGGTTTGGGATTCTGCTCAGAAACGGTTTGGAAACTGCTGAATGCACACATCAGTTTAACTCTGTCAGTTGAATGCACAGATTGAGAAGCATTCAGTTTGATAGCTCCGTTTAGGTTTTAGAAGCAGATATTTCTCTGTACAGCCTATGGTCCCATTCATTCGGGAATATCGCAACGCAGCTCCAAGAAGAAATGTGTTTCTAACTCGCTGAATCTAAACATAGATTCACGTCTCCTAGGTGTATGGACGCACAGCAGAGCAGTTTCAAGGAAAGGTTTCTCCCGAGTTTTAGACGAAGTCTTACTGCTGTTTCGTAGATTTGCTGGTACTGGGCTGGAAATGCCAGTTTTGGGATTCTGCACAGAAAGGGTTTGCAAACTGCTGAATCCACACATGAGTTTAAATCTTTCAGTTGATTGCATACAATGACAACCATTCAGTTAGATACCTCCGTTTTGGTTTCAGAAGCAGATATTTCTCTGTACTGCCTATGGTCCCATTCACTCGGGAATATCCCAATGCAGCTCCTAGAAGAAACGTGTTTCTAACTCGCTGAGTCTAAACATAGATTCAACACTCTTTGGTGAACGAAGGCATTGCAGAGCAGTTTCAAGAGAACGTTTCTCCTGAGTTTTAGATGAACTCATGCTGCTGTTTCGTACATTTGCCGGTATTGGGCTGGAAATGCCAGTTTTGGGATTCTCCACAGAAAGGGTTTGCAAATTGCTGAATCCACACATGAGCTTAACTCTGTCAGTTGAATGCACACATTGCCAACCATTCAGTTAGATAGCTAAGTTTTGCTATCAGAAGGAGATATTTCTCTGTACAGCGTATGGTCCCATTCACTCGGGAATATCCCAACCCAGCTCCTAGAAGAAACGTGTTTCTAACTCACTGAATCTAAACATAGACTCAAGTCTCTTAGGTGAAGGAACGCACAGCAGAGCAGTTTCAAGGAAACGTTTCTCCTGAGTTTTAGATGAAGTCTTACTGCTTTTTCGTACATATGCTGGTACTGGGCTGGAAATGCCAGTTTTGCAATTGGGCACAGAAAGGGTTTGCAAACTGCTGAATCCACTCTTGATTTTAACTCTGTCTGTTGAATGCACACATTGACAACCATTCAGTTAGATAGCTCCGTTTTGGTTTCAGAAGCAGATATTTCTCTGTACAGCCTATGGTCCCATTCACTCGGGAATATCCCAACGCAGCTCCTAGAAGAAAAGTGTTTCTAACTCGCTGAATCTAACCATAGATTCAAATCTGTTAGGTGAACGAACGCACAGCAGAGCAGTTTCAAGGAAACGTTTCTTCTGAGTTTTAGACGAAGTCTTACTGCTGTTTCGTACATATGCCGGTATTGGGCTGGAAATGCCAGTTTTGGTATTCTGCACAGAAAGCGTTTGTAAACTGCTGAATCCACACATGAGTTTAACTCTGACAGTTGAATGCACACATTGAGAGCCATTCAGTTAGATAGCTCCGTTTTTTTTCAGAAGGAGATATTTCTCTGTACAACCTATGGTCCCATTCACTCGGGAATATCCCAACGCAGCTCCTAGAAGAAACGTGTTTCTAACTCACTGCATCTAAACATAGATTCAACTCTCTTAGATGAACGAAAGCAGAGCAGAGCATTTTTAAGGAAAGGTTTCTCCTGAGTTTTAGACGAAGTCTTAGTGCTGTTTCGTACATATGCCGGTATGGTCTGGAAATGCCAGTTTTGCGATTCTGCACTGAAAGTGTTTGCAAACTGCTGAATCCACATATGAGTTTAACTCTGTCAGTTGAATGCACATATTGACAACCATTCAGTTAGATAGCTCCGTTTTGGTTTTAGAAGCAGATATTTCTCTGAACAGCATTTGGTCCCATTCATTCGGGTACATCCCAACACAGCTCCTAGAAGAAACGTGTTTCCAACTTGCTGAATCTAAACATAGATTTAACTCTCTTAATTGAACGAACGCACAGCACATCAGTTTCAAGGAAACATTTCTCCTGAGTTTGAGACGAAGTCTTACTGCTGTTTTGTACATATGCCGGTATTGGCATGGAAATGCCAGTTATGGGATTCTGCACAGAAACGGTTTGCAAACTGCTTATTAAACACATGAATTAAACTCTGTCAGTTGAATGCACACATTGACAACCATTCAGTTAGATAGTTCCGTTTTGGTTTTAGAAGCAGAAATTTCTCTGTACAGCCTATGGTCCCATTCACTCGGGAATATCCCAACGCAGCTCCTAGAAGAAACGTGTTTCTAACTCGCTGAATCTAAACATAGATTCAACTCTCTACGTTGAACGAACGCTCAGCAGAGAAGTTTCAGGGAAATGTTTCTCCTGAGTTTCAGACGAAGTCTTACTGCTGTTTCGTACACATGCTGGTATTGGGCTGGAAATGCCAGTTTTGGGATTCAGCACAGAAAGGGTTTGCACACTGCTGAATCCAAACTTTAGTTTACCTCTGTCAGTTGAATGCACACGTTGACAACCATACAGTTCGATAGCCCCGTTTTGGTTTTAGAAGCAGATATTTCTTTGAACAGCATTTGGTCCCATTCACTCGGGAACATCCCAACTCAGCTCCTTGAAGAAACGTGTTTCTAACTCGCTGAATCTAAACATAGATTCAACTCTCTTAGATGAACGAGCGCACAGCACATGAGTTTCAAGGAAACGTTTCTCCTGAGTTTGAGACGAAGTCTTACTGCTGTTTCGTACATATGCCAGTATTGGCCTGGAGATGCCAGTTTTGGTATACTGCAAAGAAAAGGTTTGCAAGCTGCTGATTAAACACATGAATTAAAATCTGTCAGTTGAATGCACACATTGACAACCATACAGTTAGATAGCTCCGTTTTGGTTTTAGAAGCAGATATTTCTCTGTACAGCCTATGGTCCCATTCACTCGGGAATATCCCAACGCAGCTCATAGAAGACACGTGTTTCTACCTCGCTGAATCTAAACCTAGATTCAGCTCTCCTAGGTGAACGAAGGCACTGCAGAGTAGTTTCAAGGAAAGGTTTCTCCTGAGTTTTAGACGAAGTCTTACTGCTGTTTCGTACATATGCCGGTATTGGGCTGGAAATGCCAGCTTTGCAATTCTGCACAGAAAGCGTTTGAAAACGGCTGAATCCAAACATGAGTTTAACTCTGTCAGTTGAATGCACACATTGACAACCATTCACTTAGATAGCTCCGTTTTGGTCTTTGAAGCAGATATTTCTCTGTACAGCCTATGGTCCCATTCACTCCGGAATATCCCAACGCAGCTCCTAGAAGAAACCTGTTTCTAACTCGCTGAATCTAAACATAGATTCAACTCTCTCAGGTGAACAAACGCACAGCAGAGCAGTTTCAAGGAAAGGTTTCTCCCGAGTTTTAGACGCAGTCTTACTGCTGTTTCGAGCACATGCTGGTATTGGACTGGAAATTCCAGTTTTGGGATTCTCCACAGAAACGGTTTGCAAACTGCTGATTCCACACACGACTTTAACTCTGTCAGTTGAATTCACACAATGACAACTATTCTGTTAGATAGCTCCGTTTTGTTTCAGAATGAGATATTTATCCCTACAGCCTATGGTCCCATTCACTCGGGAATATCTCAACGCAGCTCCTAGAAGAAACGTGTGTCTAACTCGGTGAATCTAAACATAGATTCAGCTCTCTTAGGTGAACGAACGCACAGCAGAGCAGTTTCAAGGAAAGGTTTCTCCTGAGTTTTACACGAATTCTTACTGCTGTTTCGTACATATGCTGGTATTGGGCTGGAAATGCCAGTTTTGGGATTCTACACAGAAAGCGTTTGCATACTGCTGAATCCACACATGACTTTAACTCTGTTCGTTGAATGCACACATTGACAACCATTCAGTTAGATAGCTCCGTTCTGGTTTTAGAAGCAGATATTTCTCTGTACAGCCTATGGTCCCATTCACTCGGGAATATCCCAACCCAGCTCCTAGAAGTAACGTGTTTCTAACTCGCTGAATCTAAACATAGATTCAACTCTCTTAGGTGACCGAACGCAGAGCAGATCAGTTTCAAGGAAACGTTTCTGCTGAGCTTTAGACGAAGTCTTACTGCTGTTTCGTACGTATGCCGGTATTGGGATGGAAATGCCAGTTTTGGTATTCTGCACAAAAAGGGTTTGCAAACTGCTGAATCCACACGAGTTTAACTCTGTCAGTTGAATGCACACATTGACAACCATTCAGTTAGATAGCTCCGTTTTGTTTCAGAAGCAGATATTTCTCTGTACAGCCTATGGTCCCATTCACTCGGGAATATCCCAACGCAGCTCCTAGAAGAAACGTGTTTCTAAGTCGCTCAATCTTAACGTAGATTCAACTCTCTTAGGTGAACGAATGCACAACAGAGCAGTTTCAAGGAAACGTTTCTCCTGAGTTTCAGATGAAGTCTTACTGCTGTTTCGAACATATGCCGGTATTGGACTGGAAATGCCAGTTTTGGGATTTCGCACAGAAAGGGTTTGCAAACTGCTGATTCCACAAACGACTTTAACTCTGTCAGTTGAATGCACACAATGACAACTATTTTGTTAGATAGCTCCGTTTTTTTCAGAAGGAGATATTTCTCTCTACAGCCTATGGTCCCATTCACTCGGGAATATCCCAATGCAGCTCATAGAAGAAACGTGTTTCTAACTCGCTGAATCTAAACATAGTTTGAACTCTCTTAGGTGAATGAAGGCACAACAGAGCAGTTTCAAGGAAACGTTTCTCCTGAGTTTTAGACGAAGTCTTACTGCTGTTTCGTACATATTCTGGTATTGGGCTGGAAATGCCAGTTTTGGGATTCAGCACAGAAAGGGTTTGCACACTGTTGAATCCAAACTTGAGTTTACCTCTGTCAGTTGAATGCACACATTGACAACCATTCAGTTCGATAGCCCCGTTTTGGTTTTAGAAGCAGATATTTCTCTGTACATGCTATGGTCCCATTCACTCGGGAATATCCCAACGCAGCTCCTAGAAGAAATGTTTTTCTAACTCACTGAATCTAAACATAGATTCAACTCTCTTAGGTGATCGAATGCACAGCAGAGCAGTTTCACGGAAACGTTTCTCCTGAGATTTAGACGAAGTCTCACTTCTGTTTCGTATATATGCCGGTATGGGGCTAGAAATGCCAGTTTTGGGATTCTGCATAGAAAGGGTTTGCAAACTGCTGAATCCACACATGAGTTTAACTCTGTCAGTTGAATGCACACAATGACAACTATTCTGTTAGATAGCTCCATTTTGTTTCAGAAGGAGATATTTCTCTCTACAGCCTATGGTCCCATTCACTCGGGAATATCCCAACGCAGCTCCTAGAAGAAACGTGTGTCTAACTCGCTGAATCTAAACATAGATTCAACTCTCTTAGGTGAATGAACGCACAGCAGAGCAGTTTAAAGGAAAGGTTTCTCCTGAGTTTTACACGAAGTCTTACTGCTCTTTCGTACATATGCTGGTATTGGACTGGAAATGCCAGTTTTGGGATTCAACACAGAAAGGGTTTCCACACTGTTGAATCCAAACTTGAGTTTACCTCTGTCAGTTGAATGCACACATTGACAACCATTCAGTTCGATAGCTCCGTTTTGGTTTTAGAAGCAGATATTTCTCTGTACAGCCTATGGTCCCATTCACTCGGGAATATCCCAACGCAGCTCCTAGAAGAAACGTGTTTCTAACTCGCTGAATCTAAACATAGATTCAACTCTCTAAGTTGAACGAACGCTCAGCAGAGCACTTTCAGGGAAACGTTTCTGCTGAGTTTCAGACGAAGTCTTACTGCTGTTTCGTACACATGCTGGTATTGGGCTGGAAATGCCAGTTTTGGGATTCGGCACAGAAAGGGTTTGCACACTGCTGAATCCAAACTTCAGTTTACCTCTCTCAGTTGAATGCACACGTTGACAACCATACAGTTCGATAGCCCCGTTTTGGTTTTAGAAGCAGATATTTCTCTGAACAGCATTTGGTCCCATTCACTCGGGAACATCCCAACGCAGCTCCTTGAAGAAACGTGTTTCTAACTCGCTGAATCTAAACATAGATTCAACTCTCTTAGATGAACGAACGCACAGCACATCAGTTTCAAGGAAACGTTTCTCCTGAGTTTGAGACGAAGTCTTACTGCTGTTTCGTTCATATGCCGGTATTGGCCTGGAAATGCCAGTTTTGGTATACTGCACAGAAACGGTTTACAAGCTGCTGATTAAACACATGATTTAAACTCTGTCAGTTGAATGCACACATTGACAACCATACAGTTAGATAGCTCCGTTTTGGTTTTAGAAGCAGATATTTCTCTGTACAGCCTATGGTCCCATTCACTCAGGAATATCCCAACGCAGCTCCTAGAAGAAACGTGCTTCTAACTCACTGTATCTAAACATAGATTCAACGGTCTTAGGTGAACAAACGGACAGCAGAGCTGTTTCAAGGAAACGTTTCTCCTGAGATTTAGAGGAAGTCTTACTGCTGTTTCGTATATATGCCGGTAATGGGCTGGAAATGCCGGATTTGAGATTCTGCACAGAAAGGGATTGCAAACTGCTGAATCTGCACATGAGTTTACCTCTGTCAGTTGAATGCACACATTGACAACCATTCAGTTAGATAGCTCCCTTTTGGTTTTAGAAGCAGATATTTCTCTGTACAGACTATGGTCCCATTCACTCGGGAATCTCCCAACGCAGCTCCTAGAAGAAACGTGTTTCTAACTCGCTGAATTTAAACATAGATTCAACTCTCTTAGGTGAACGAGCACACAACAGAGCAGTTTCAAGGAAACGTTTCTCCTGTGATTTAGACAAACTCTTACAGCTGTTTCGTACATATGCTGGTATTGGGCTGGAAATGCCAGTTTTGGGATTCTGCACAGAAAGGGTTTGCAACCTGCTGAATCCACACATGAGTTTAATTCTGTCAGTTGAATGCAGACATTGACAACCACTCAGTTAGATAGCTCCGTTTTGGTTTTAGAAGCAGATATTTCTCTGTACAGCCTATGGTCCCATTCACTCGGGAATATCCCAACGCAGCTCCTAAAAGAAATTTTTTCTAACTCGCTGAATGTAAAGATAGATTCAACTGACTTAAGTGAACGAACGCACAGTAGAGCAGTTTCAAGGAAACGTTTCTCGTGAGTTTTAGATGAAGTCTGTGTTGTTTCGTACATATGCTGGTATTGCGATGGAAATGCCAGTTTTGGGATTCTGCACAGAAAGCATTTGCAATCTGCTGAATCCACACATGAGTTTAACTATGTCAGTTGACTGCACTCATTGACAACCATTCAGTTAGATAGCTCCGTTTTGTTTTTTGAAGCAGATATTTCTCTGTACAGCCTATGGTCCCATTCACTCGGGAATATCCCAACGCAGCTCCTAGAAGAAACGTGTTTCTAACTCGCTGAATCTAAACATAGATTCAACTCACTTAGGTGAACGAACGGACAGCAGAGCAGTTTCAAGGAAAGGTTTCTCCCGTGTTTTAGACGAAGTCTTACTGCTGTTTCGAACATATGCCGGTATTGGACTGGAAATGCCAGTTTTGGGATTCTCCACAGAAAGGGTTTGCAAACTGCTGATTCCACACACGACTTTAACTCTGTCAGCTGAATGCACACAATGACAACTATTCTGTTAGATAGCTCCGTTTTGCTTCAGAAGGAGATATTTCTCTCTACAAACTATGGTCCCATTCACTCGGGAATATCCCAACGCAGCTCCAAGAAGAAACGTGTGTCTAACTTGCTGAATCTAAACATAGATTCAACTCTCTTAGGTGAACGAACGCACAGCAGATCAACTTGAAGGAAACATTTCTCCGGAGTTTTAGACGGAGTCTTTCTGCTGTTTTGAAGATATGTCGATATTGGGCTAGAAATGCCAGTTCTGGGATTCTGCACAGAAATGGTTTGCAAACTGCTGATTAAGCACATGAATTAAACTCTGTCAGTTGAATGCACACATTGACAACCATACAGTTAGATAGCTCCGTTTTGGTTTTAGAAGCAGATATTTCTCTGTACAGCCTATGGTCCCATTCACTCCGGAATATCCCAACGCAGCTCCTAGAAGAAACGTGTTTCTAACTCGCTGAATCTAAACATAGATTCAACTGTCTTAGGTGAATGAACAGACAGCAGAGCTGTTTCAAGGAAACGTTTCTCCTGAGTTTTAGTGGAAGTCTTACTGCTGTTTCGTACATTAGCCGGTGTTGGGCTGGAAATGCCAGTTTTGGGATTCTGCACAGAAAGGATTTGCAAACTGCTGAATCCACACATGAGTTTAACTCTATCAGTGGAATGCACGCATTGACCACCATTCAGTTGGATAACTCCGTTCTGCTTTTAGAAGCTAATATTTCTTTGTACAGCCTATTGTCCAATTCATTCGGGATTATCCCAACGCAGCTACTAGAAGAGACGTGTTTCTAACTCACTGAATCTAAACATAGATTCAACTCTCTTAGGTGAAGGAACGCACAGCAGAGCAGATTCAAGTACAGGTTTCTCCCGAGTTTTAGAAGATGTATAACTGCTGTTTCGAACATATGCCGGTATTGGACTGGAAATGCCAGTTTTGGGATTCTCCACGGAAAGTGTTTGCAAACTGCTGAATCCACACATGATTTTAACTCTGTCTGTTGAATGCACACATTGACAACCATTCAGTTAGATAGCTCCGTTTTGGTTTCAGAAGCAGATATTTCTCTGTACAGCCTTTGGTCCCATTCATTCGGGAACATCCCAACGCAGCTTCTAGAAGAAACGTGTTTCTAACTCACTGAATCTAAACATAGATTCACCTCCCTTAGGTGAACGAACGCACTGCAGATCAGTTTCAAGGAAACGTTTCTCCTGAGTTTTAGACGAAGTCTTACTGCTGTTTCGTACATATGCCGGTATTGTGCTGGAAATGCCAGGTTTGGGATTCTGCACAGAAAGGGTTTGCAAACTGCTGAATCCACACATGAGTTTAACTCTGTCAGTTGAATGCACACATTGACAACCATTCAGTTAGTTAGCTCCATTTTGGTTTTAGAAGCAGATATTTCTCTGTACAGACTATGGTCTCATTCACTCGGGAATATCAAAATGCAGCTTCTAGAAGAAACGTGTTTCTAACTCGCTGAATCTAAACATAGATTCAACTCTCTTAGGTGAACGAACGCCCAGCAAATCAGCTTGAAGGAAACGTTTCTCCTGAATTTTAGACGATATCTTACTGCAGTTTTGTACATTTGCCGGTATTGGGCTGCAAATGACAGTTTTGCGATTGTGCACAGAAAGCGTTTGCAAACTCCTGAATCCACACATGAGTTTAACTCTGTCAGTTGAATGCACACATTGACAACCATTCAGTTAGATAGCTCCGTTTTGGTTTTAGATGCAGATATTTATCTGTACAGCCTATCGTCCCATTCACTCGGGAATATCCCAACGCAGCTCCTAGAAGAAACGTGTTTCTAAGTCGCTGAATCTAAACATACATTCAACTCTCTTAGGTGAACGAACGTACAGCAGAGCGGTTTCAAGGAAACGTTTCTCCTGAGTTTTAGACAAAGTCTTACTGCTGTTTCGTACATATGCCGGTATTGGGCTGGAAATGCCAGGTTTGGGATTCTGCACAAAATGGGTTTGTAAACTGCTGAATCCACAGATGAGTTTAACTCTGTCAGTTGAATGCACACATTGACAACCATAAAGTTAGATAGCTCCGTTTTGGTTTTAGAAGCAGATATTTCTCTGTATAGCCTATGGTCCCATTCATTCGGGAATATCCCAACGCAGCTCCTAGAAGAAACGTGTTTCTAACTCAATGAATCTAAACATAGATTCAACTGTCTTAGGTGAATGAACGCACAGTAGAGCAGGTTCAAGGAAACGTTTCTCCTGAGTTTTAGATGAAGTTTACTGCTGTTTTGTTCATATTCCGGAATTGGTCTGGAAATGCCAGGTTTGGGATTCTGCACAGAAAGGGTTTGTAAACTGCTGAATCCACACGTGAGTTTAACTCTTTCAGTTGAATGCACACATTGACAACCATAAAGTTAGATAGCTCCGTTTTGGTTTTAGAAGCGGATATTTCTCTGTACAGTCTATGGTCCCATTCACTCGGGAATATCCCAATGCAGCTCCTAGAAGAAACGTGTTTCTAACTCGCTGAATCTAAACAGAGATTGAACTCTCTTAAGTGAACGAACGCACAGCAGAGCAGTTTCAAGGTAAAGTTTCTCCTGAGTTTTAGACAAAGTCTTACAGCTGTTTTGTACATATGTCGGTATTGGGCTGGAAATGCCACTTTTGAGATCCTGCACAGAAAGGGTTTGCAAACTTCTAAATCTGCACATGAGTTTAACTCTGTCAGTTGAATGCACACAATGACAAGCATTCAGTTAGATAGATCCGTTTTGGTTTTAAAGCAGGTATTTCACTGTACAGCCTATGGTCCCATTCACGCGGGAATATCCCAACGCAGCTCCTAGAAGAAACGTGTTTCTAACTCACTGAATCTAACATAGATTCAACTCTCTTAGGTGAATGAACGCACAGCCGAGCAGTTTCAAGGAAACATTTCTTCTGAGTTTTTGATGAAGTCTTACTGCTGTTTCGTAAATATGCCGGTATTGGGCTGGAAATGCCAGTTTTTGGATTCTTCACATAAAGGCTGTGCAAACTGCTGATTCCTCACATAAGTTTAACTCTGTCAGTTGAGTGCGTACATTGACAGCCATTCAGTTAGATAGCTCCGTTTTGCTTTTAGAAGCAGATATTTCTCTGTACAGCATATGGTCCCATTCACTCGGCAACATCCCAACACAACTCCTAGAAGAAACGTGTTTCTAACTCGCTGAATCTAAATATAGATTCAACTCTCTTAGTTGAACGAACGCACATTACGTCACTTTCAAGGAAACGCTTCTCCTGAATTTTAGACGAAGTCTTACTGCTGTTTCACCCATATGTTGGCATTGTTCTGAAAATGCCAGTTTTGGGATTCTGTAGAGAAAGGGATTGCAAACTGCTGAATCCACACAAGAGTTTAACTCTGTCAGTTGAATGCCCAGATTGACCACCGTTCAGTTAGATAGCTCCGTTTTGGTTTAATAAGCAGATATTTCTCTGTACATCCTACGGTTCCATTCACTCGGGAATATCCCAACGCAGCTCCTAGAAGAATCATGCTTCTAACTCGGTGAATCTAAACATAGATTCAGCTCTCTTAGGTGAACGAACTCACAGCAGGGCAGTTCCAAGGAAACGTTTCTTCTGACTTTTAGATGAAGTCTTACTGCTGTTTCGTACTTATGCCGGTATGGGCTGGAAAGGCCAGTTTTGGAATTCTGCACAGAAAGGGTTTGCAAAATGCTGATTCCATACATGACGTTATAATACATTGTAATGTCATAGTGCATCCTAATTATGATGTCATCATATATTGTGACGTCATAATACATGCTCATGATACTCCAGTAGATATGACACAAATTGCGGTATGAGAAATTGATCATAATACATGCAAATAATGCTCTCATTATATATTGTGATGTCATAATGCGTATCCATTTTGAAGTCGTAATACATTGCGATGTCATAGTGTATACTAATTATGATGTCATCATATATTGCGATGTCATAATACATGCTCATTATACTCCAGTATATATTTCACAAATTGGTTTAAGAGAAATTGATCATAATACATGTAAATTATGCTGTCATAATATCTTCTGATGTCATAATGTGCACACATTATGAAATCATAATATATTGTGATGTCATAGTGCATAATAATGATGATGTCATCATATATTGTGACATCACAATACATGCTCATGATTTTCCAGTATATATTACACAAACTGGGGTAAGAGAAATTGATCATACTACATGCAAATTATGCACTCATAATATATTGTGATGTCACAATGCGTATACATTATGACATCATAATACATTGTGTTGTCATAGTGCATACTAATTATGATGTTATCATATTTTGTGACGTCATAATACATGCTTATGATACTCCAGTATATATTACAAAAATTGGGGTAAGAGAAATTGATCATACTACTCGCAAATTATGCTCTCATAATGTATTGTGATGTCATAATGCGGATACATTTTGACATCATAATACATTGCGATGTAATAGTACATACTATTTATGATGTCATCATATATTTTGACGTCATAATACATGCTCATGATACTCCAGTATATATTGTACAAATTGGGGTAAGAGAAGTTGATCATAATACATGCAAATTATGCTCTCATAATCTATTGTGATGTCATAATGCGGATACATTACGACGTAATAATACATTGTGATTTCATAGTGCATACTAATTATGATGTTATCATATTTTGTGACGCCATAATACATGCTTATGATACTCCAGTATATATTACACTAATTGGGGTAAGACAAATTGATCGTAATATATGCAAATTATGCACTCATAATATATTGTGAGGTCATAATGCTGATACATTATAACAACATAATACACTGTGTCATCATAGTGCATACTAATTATCATGTAATCATATATTGTGACATCACAGCATATGCTTATGATACTCCAGTATACATTACACAAATTGGGGTAAGAGAAATTGATCATAATACATGCAAATTATGCTCTCATAATTTATAGTGATGTCATAATGTGGATACAGTATGACGTCATTATATATTGTGACATCATAGTGCATACTGATTATGATGTCATCATATATTGTGACATCATAATACATGCTCCTGATACTCTGGTCTATATTACAGAAATTGGGGTAAGAAAAATTTTTCATACTACATGCAAATTATGCTCTCATTATATATTGTGATGCCATAATGTGGATACATAATGACGTCATAATATATTGTGACGTCATAGTGCATACTAATTATGATGTCATCATATATTGTGACATCATAATACATGCTCATGATACTCCTGTATATATAACACAAATTGGGGTAAGAGAAATTGATCATAATACATGCAAATTTTGCTCTCATGATATAATGTGACATCATAATGCGGATACATTATGACGTCATAATTCATTGTTATGTCATAGTGCATACTGATTATGATGTCATCATATATTGAGACTTCATAATGCATGCTCATGTTACTCTAGTATATATAACACAAATTGGGATAAGTGCAATTGATCAAAATAGATGTAAATTATGCTCTCCTAATATATTGTGATGTCATAATGCGTATACATTATGATGTCATAATACGTTGCGATGTCATAGTGCATACTAATTAGCATGTCATCATATATTCTGATGTCATAATACATGGTCATGATACTCCAGTATATATTACACAAATTGGGGTAAGAGAAACTGTTCATAATACCTGCTAATTATGCTCTCATAATATATTGTGATGTCATAATGCTGATACATTATGACGTCATGGTACATTGTGATGTCATAGTGCATACTAATTATGATGTCATCATATATTGTGATGTCATAATACATTCTCATGATTCTACAGTATATATGACACAAATTGGGGTAAGAGAAATTCATCATAATACCTGCAAATTACGCACTCATAATATATTGTGATGTCATAATGCGGATACATTATGACGTCATAGTACATTGTGACATCATAGTGCATACTAATTATGATGACATCATATATTGTGACGTTATAATACATGCTCTTGATACTCCAGTATATATGACACAAAGTGGGGTAAGAGAAATTGGTTGTACTACCTGCAAATTACTCTCTCATAATATATTGTGATGTCAGAATGAGGATGCATTATGAAGTCATAATACATGTGACATCATAACACTTGCTCATGATACAATAGTATATATTACAGAAATTGGGGTAAGAGGAATTGATCATAATACATGCAAATTATGCTCTCATAGTATATTGTGATGTCATAATGCGGGTACATTATGACGTTATACTACATTGTGACGTCATGGTGCATACTAATTATGACGTCATCATATATTGTGACTCGTAATACATGCTAGTGATGCTCCAGTATATATTACACAAATTGCGGTAAGAGAAATTGGTCATACTCCCTGCAAATTACGCTCTCATAAGACATTAAGATGTCATAATGCGGATACATAATGATGTCATAATACATTGTGACATCATAGTGCATACTAATTATGATGATATCATATATTGTGACATCTTAATACATGCTCTTGATACTCCAGTATATATGACACAAAGTGGGGTAAGAGAAATTGGTCATAATACATGCAAATTATGCTCTCATAATATATTGTGATGTCGTAATGCGGGTACATTATGACGTCATAATATAATGTAATATCATAGTGCGTATTAATTATGATGTCATCATATATTGTGAGGTCATAATACATGCTCATGATTCTCCAGTGTATATTACACAAATTGGGGTAAGACAAATTAATCGTAATATATGCAAATTATGCTCTCATAATATATGGTGATGTCATAATGCGTATACATTATGACATCAAAATACATTGTGATGTCATAGTGCTTTGTAATTCTGATGTTATCATGTATTGTGATGTCATAATACATACTCGTGATACTCCAGTATATATTACACAAATTGGGGTAAGAGTAATTGATCATAATACATGCAAACTATGCTCTCGTAGTATATTGTGATGTCATAATCCAGATACATTATCACGTCATTATATATATTGTGACGTCATAGAGCATACTAATTATGATGTCATCATCTATTGTGACATCATAACACATGCTCATGATACTCCAGTAGATATTACACAAACTGGGGTAAGAGAAATTGATCATACTACATGCAAATTATGCTCTTATTATCTATTGTGATGTCATAATGTGGATACATTATGATTTCATAATAGACTGTGATGTAATCGTGCATACTAATTATGATGCCATCATATATTGTGAAATCATAATACATGCTCATGATACTCCAGTATATATTACACGATGTAATCATATATTGTGACATCATAATACATGCTCATCATACTCCAGTACATAAAACACAAATTGGGGTAAGAGAAATTGATCATAATACATGCAAATTATGATCTCAGAATATATTGTGATGTCATAATGTGGATATATTATGACGTCATAATACATTGTGATGTCATACTGTATACTGGTTATGATGTCATCATATATTGCTACGTCATAATACATGCTCATGATACCCCAGTACATATGATACAAATTGGGGAAAGAGAAATTGATCATAATACATGCAAATTATGCCCTGATAATATACTGTGATGTCATAATGTGGATATATTGTGACATCATAGTGCAAAATAATTATGATATGATCATATATTGTGACATCATAATACATGCTCATGATACACCAGTACACATGACACAAATTGGGGTAAGAGAAATTGATCATAATATCTGCAAATTTCGCTCTCATAATATATTGTGAGGTCATAATGTGGATACATTATGACGTCAGAATACATTGTGACATCATAGCGCATACTAATTATGATGTCATCATATATTGTGACGTCATAATACATGGTCATGGTACTCAAGTATATATGAAAAAATTGGGGTAAGAGACATTGATCATAATACATGCAAATTACGCACTCATAATATATTGTGATGTCATAATGTGGATACAATATGATGTCATAATACATTGTGACATCATAGTTCATACTAATTATGATGTCATCATATATTGTGACGTCATAATACATGCTTGTGATACTTCAGTATATATTACACAAATTGGGGTAAGATTAATTGATCAGAATACATGGAAATTATGCTCTCATAATATAATGTGATGTCATAATGCGGATACATTATGAACTCATAATACATTGTGATGTCATAGTGCATACTAATTATGATTTCATCATATATTGTGATGTCATAATACATGCTCATGATACTCCAGTACATGTGACACAAATTGGGGTAACATAAATTGATCATAATACATGCAAATTATGCTCTCATTATATATTGTGATGTCATAATGCGGATATATTATTACGTCATAATACACTGTGATGCCATAGTGTATACAAATTAGGATGTCATAATCCATCGTGACGTCATAGTGCATACTAATTATGATGCCATCATATATTATGACGTCATAATACATGCTCATGATACTCCAGTAGATATGACACAAATTGGGGTAAGTGCAATTGCTCATAAATAATTGCAAATTACGCTCTCATAATAGAGTGTTTAGTCATAATGCGGATACAATATGATGTCATAATACATTGTGACGTCATAGTGCATACTAATTATGATGTCATCATATATTGTGACATCATAATACATGCTCATGATACTCCAGAAGATGTGACACAAATTGGGGTAAGAGAAATTGGTCATAATACCTGCAAATTACGCTCTCCTAATACATTGTGGCATCATAGTTCGGATACATTATGACGTCATAATACATTGTGATGTCATAGTGCATACTAATTATGATGTCGTCATATATTGTGACGTCATAATACATGCTCATGATACTCCAGCAGATATGACACAAATTGGGGTAAGAGAAATTGGTCATAATACCTGGATTTTACGCTCTCATAATACATTGTGATGTCATAATGTGGATACATTATGACATCATAATTCATTGTGACGTCATAGTGCATACTAATTACAATGTCATCATATATTGTGACGACATAATACATGCTCATTATACTCCACTAGATATGACACAAATTGGAATAAGAGAAATTGGTCATAATACCTGCAAATTACGCTCTCATAATACATTGTGATGTCATAATGCGGATACAATATGACGTCATAATACATTGTGGCGTCATAGTGCATACTAATTATGATGTCATCATATATTGTGACGTCATAATACATGCTCATGATACTCGAGCAGATATGAAACAATTTGGGGTAAGAGAAATTGGTCATAATTCCTGCAAATTACGCTCTCACAATACATGGTGATGTCATAATGCAGATACATTATGATGCCATAATACATTGTGACGTCATAGCGCATACTAATTATGATGTCATCATATATTGTGACGACATAATACATGCTCATGATACTCTGGTTGATATGACACGAATTGGGGTAAGAGAAATTGGTCATAATACCTACAAATAACGCTCTCATAATACATTGTGATATCATAATGTGGAAATATTATGACGTCATAATACATTGTGATGTCATAGTACATACTAATTAGGATGTCATCATACATTGTGACATCATAATACATGCTCATGATACTCCAGTATATATGACACCAATTGGTGTAAGAGAAATTGGTCATAATACATGCATATTACGCTCTCATTATTCATTGTGATGTCTTAAAGCGGATACAATATGACGTCATAAAACATTGAGACATCATAGTGCATACTAATTATGATGTCAACATATATTTTGACATCATAATACATGCTCATGATACTCCAGTAGATATGACACAAATTGAGGTAAGAGAAATAGTACATAATACCTGCAAATTAGGCTCTCATAATACATTGTAATGTCATAATGCGGATACAATAGGACGTCATAATACATTGTGATGTCAGAGTGCATACTAATTATGATGACATCATTTATTGTGACATCATAATACATGCTCATGATTCTCCAGTAGATATGACACAAATTGGGGTAAGAGAAATAGGTCATAATACCTGCAAATTGCGCTCTCCTATTACATTGTGATGTCATAATACGGATACATTATGACATCATAATACATTGTGACGTCATAGTGCATACTAATTATGATGTCATCATATATTGTGACATCATAATACATGCTCATGATACTCCAATATATATGACACAAATTGGGGTAGGAGAAATTGGTCATGATACCTGCAAATTACGCTCTCATAATACCTTGTGATGTCATAATGCGAATAATTCATGACGTCATACTACATTGTGATGTCATAGTGCATACTAATTATGATGTCATCATATATTGTGATGTCATAATACATGCTCATGATACTCCAGTAGATATGACACAAATTGCGGTAAGAGAAATTGGTCATAATATCTGCTAATTACGCTCTCCTAATACATTGAGAAGTCATAATGCGGATACATTATGACCTCATACTACATTGTGATGTCATAGTGCATACTAATTATGATGTCATCATATATTGTGACGTCATAATATATACACAGGATACTCCAGTAGAAATGACACAAATTGGGGTAAGAGAAATTGGTCATAATACCCGTAAATTACTCTCCCATAATACATTGAGATGTCGTAATGCGGATACATTATGACGTCATAACACATTGTGATGTCATAGCGCATACTAATTATGATGTCATCATATATTCTGACGTCATAATACATGCTCATGATACTGCAGTAGATATGACACAAATTGGGGTAAGAGAAATTGATCATAATACCTGCAAATTGCGCTCTCATAATATATTGTGATGTCATAATGCGGATACATTATGACATCATAATACATTGTGATGTCATAGTGCATACTAATTATGATGTCGTCATATATTGTGACATCATAATACATGCTCATGATACTCCAGTAGATATGACAGTAATTGGGGTAAGAGAAATTGGTCATAATACCTGTAAATTACGCTCTCCTAATACATTGTGATGTCATAATGTGGATACATTATGACGACATAATACATTGTGACTTCAAAGTGCATACTAATTGTGATGCCATCATATATTGTGATGTCATAATACATGCTCATGATACTCTAGTAGATATGACACAAATTGGGGTAAGAGAAATTGGTCATAATACCTGAAAATCACGCTCTCATAATACATTGTGATGTCATAATGCGGATATATTATGACATCATAATACATTGTGACATCATAGTGTATACTAATTATGATGTCATCATATATTGTGATGTCATAATACACACTCATGATACTCCTGTAGATATGACACAATTTCTGGTAAGAGAAATTGATCATACTACCTGCAAATTGCGCTCTCACAATACATTGTGATGTCATAATGCGGATACATTATGACATCATAATACGTTGTGATATCATAGTGCATACTAATTATGATGTCATCATATATTGTGACATCATAATACATGCTCATGATACTCCAGTAGATATGACACAAATTGGGGTAATAGAAATTGGTCATAAAACCTGAAAATTATGCTCCCATAATACATTGTGATGTCATAATGCGGATACATTATGACGTCATAATACGTTGTGATGCCATAGTATATACTAATTATGATGTCATCACATATTGTGATGTCATAATGAATGCTCATGATACTCCAGTAGATATGACACAAATTGGGATAAGAGAAATTGGTCATAATACCTGCAAATTACGCTCTCATAATACATTGTGATGTCATAATGCGGATACATTATGACATCATAAAACACTATGACATCATAGTGCATGCTAATTATGATATCATCATATATTGTGACGTCATAATACATGCTCATGATTGTCCAGTAGATATGAGACAAATTGAGGAAAGAGAAATTGTTCATAATACCTGCAAATTGCGCTCCCATACTACATTGTGAAGTCATAATGCGGATACATTATGACATCATAATACATTGTGATGTCATAGTGCATACTAATTATGATGTCGTCATATATTGTGACATCATAATACATGCTCATGATACTCTAGTAGATATGACAGTAATTGGGGTAAGAGAAATTGGTCATAATACCTGTAAATTACGCTCTCCTAATACATTGTGATGTCATAATGTGGATACATTATGACGACATAATACATTGTGACTTCAAAGTGCATACTAATTGTGATGCCATCATATATTGTGATGTCATAATACATGCTCATGATACTCTAGTAGATATGACACAAATTGGGGTAAGAGAAATTGGTCATAATACCTGCAAATCACGCTCTCATAATACATTGTGATGTCATAATGCGGATATATTATGACATCATAATACATTGTGACATCATAGTGTATACTAATTATGATGTCATCATATATTGTGTTGTCATAATACACACTCATGATACTCCTGTAGATATGACACAATTTCTGGTAAGAGAAATTGATCATACTACCTGCAAATTGCATCTCACAATACATTGTGATGTCATAATGCGGATACATTATGACGTCATAATACATTGTGATATCATAGTGCATACTAATTATGATGTCATCATATATTGTGACATCATAATACATGCTCATGATACTCCAGTAGATATGACACAAATTGGGGTAATAGAAATTGGTCATAAAACCTGAAAATTATGCTCCCATAATACATTGTGATGTCATAATGCGGATACATTATGACGTCATAATACGTTGTGATGCCATAGTATATACTAATTATGATGTCATCACATATTGTGATGTCATAATGAATGCTCATGATACTCCAGTAGATATGACACAAATTGGGATAAGAGAAATTGGTCATAATACCCGCAAATTACGCTCTCATAATACATTGTGATGTCTTAATGCGGATACATTATGACGTCATAATATATTGTGACGTCAGAGGGCATACAAATTATGATGACATCCTATATTGTGACGTCATAATACATGCTCATGATACTCCAGTATATATGACACAAATTGGGGTAAGAGAAATTGGTCATAATACCTGCAAATTACGCTCTTATAATACATTGTGATGTCATAATGCGGATATATTATGACGTCATAATACATTGTGATGTCATAGTGCATGCTAATTATGATATCATCATATATTGTGACATCATAATACATGCTCATGATAGTCCAGTAGATTTGAGACAAGTTGAGGAAAGACAAATTCGTCATAATACCTGCAAATTGTGCTCTCATACTACATTGTGATGTCATAATGTGGATACATTAAGACATTATAATACATTGTGATGTCATATTGCATGCTAATTATGATGTCGTCATATATTGTGACATCATAATACATGCTCATGATACTCCAGTAGAAATGACAGTAATTGGGGTAAGAGAAATTGTTCATAATACCTGTAAATTACACTCTCCTAATACATTGTGATGTCATAATGTGGATACATTATGACTTCATAATACATTGTGACATCAAAGTGCATACTAATTGTGATGTCATCATATATTGTGACGTCATAGTACATGCTCATGATACTCCAGTAGATATGACACAAATTGGGGTAAGAGAAATTGGTCTTAATACCTGCAAATTACGCTCTCATAATACGTTGTGACGTCATAATGTGGATACATTATGACATCATTATACATTGTGACATCATAGTGTATACTAATTATGATGTCATCATATATTGTGATGTCATAATACACACTCATGATACTCCTGTAGATATGACACAAATTGGGGTAAGAGAAATTGATCATAATACCTGCAAAAAGCGCTCTCACAATACATTGTGATGTCATAATGCGGATACATTATGACGTCATAATACATTGTGATATCATAGTGCATACTAATTATGATGTCATCATATATTGTGATATCATAATACATGCTCATGATACTCCAGGAGATATGACAAAAATTGGGTAAGAGAAATTGGTCATATTACCTGAAAATTAGGCTCCCATATTACATGTGATTTCATAAGGCGGATACATTATGACGTCATAATACGTTGTGACGATATAGTGCATACTAATTATGATGTCATCATATATTGTGACGTCATAATGAATGATCATGATACTCCAGTATATATGACACAAATTGGGATAAGAGAAATTAGTCAAAATACCTGCAAATTACGCTCTCATAATACATTGTGATGTTATAATGCGGATACATTATGACGTCATAAAACATTGTGACGTCAGAGTGCATACTAATTATGATGTCATCATATATTGTGACGTCATAATACATGCTCATGATACTCCAGTATATATGACACAAATTGGGGTAAGACAAATTGGTCATAATACCGGCAAATTACGCTCTCATAATACATTGTGATGTCATAATGCGGATATATTATGATGTCATAATATATTGTGAAGTCATAGTGCATACTAATTGTGATGTCATCACATATTTTGACGTCATAATACATGCTCATGATACTCCAGTATATATGACACAAATTGGGGTAAGAGAAATTGGTCATAAAACCTGCAAATTACCCTCTCACAATACATTGTGATATCATAATACGGATACATTCTGACGTCATAATGCATACTAATTATGATGTCATCATATATTTTGACATCATAATACATGCTCATGATACTTCAGTAGATATGACACAAATTGGGATTAGAGAAATTGGTCATAATACCAGCAAAATACGCCCTCATAATACATTGTGATGTCATAATGCGGATACAGTATGATGTCATAATACCTTGTGACATCATAGTGCATACTAATTGTGATGTCATCATATAATGTGATGTCATTGTACATGCTCATGATACTCCAGTATATATGACACAAATTGGGGTAAGAGAAATTGGTCATAATACCTGCAAATTACGCTCTCATAATACATTGTGATGTCATAATGCCGATACATTTTGACGTGATAATACATTGTGATGTCATAGTGCATATTAATTATGATGTCATCATATATAGTGATGTCATAATACATGCTCATGATACTCCATTAGATATCAGACAAATGGGGGTAAGAGAAATTGCTCATAATACCTGCAAATTAAGCTCTCATAATGCATTGTGATGTCATAATGTGGATACATTATGATGCCATGATACATTGTGACGTCATAGTGCATATTAATTGTGATGTCATCATATATTGTGACATCATAATACATGCTCCTTATACTCCAGTAGATATGAGACAAATTGACAAAAGAATAATTGGTCATAATACCAGCAAATTACACTCTCCTAATACATTGTGATGTCATAATTCAGATACATTATGACGTCGTAATACATTGAGACATCATAGTGCATACTAATAATGATGTCATCATATATTGTGACGTCATAATACATTCTCATGATACTCCAGTAGATATGACACAAATTGGGGTGAGAGAAGTTGGTCATAATACCTGCAAATTACGGTCTCATAATACATTGTGATGTCCTATTGCGGATATATATGATGACGTCATAATACATTGTGATATCATAGTGCATGCTAATTATGATGTCATCATATATTGTGATGTCATAATACATGGTCATGATACTCCACTAAATATGACACAAATTGGGGTAAGAGAAATTCGTCATATTACATGAAAGTTACTCTCCCATAATACATTGTGATGTCATAATGCGGATACAATGACACAAATTGGGGTGGGAGAAATTGGTCATAATACCTGCAAATTATTCTCCCATGATACATTGTGATGTCATAATGCAGATACATTATTACGTCATAATACATTGTGACGTCACAGTGCATACTAATTATGATGTCATCATATATTCTGACATTATAATACATGCTCATGATTTTCCAGTAGATATGACACAAATTGGGTTAAGAGAAATTGGTCATAATACCTGCAAATTACGCTCTCCAAATACATTGTGAGGTCATAATGCGGATACATTATGACATCATAATAGATTGTGACATCATAGTGGATATTACTTATGATGTCTTCATAAATTGTGATGTCATAATACATGCTCATGATACTCCAATAGATATGACAAAAATTCGTGTAAGAGAAATTGGTCATAATACCTGCAAATTATGCTCTCATAATACATTGTGATGTCATAATGAGGATACATTATGAAATCATAATACATTGTGATGTCATAGTGCATACTAATCATGATGTTATCATATATTGTGACGTCATAATACATGCTCATTATAGTCCAGTAGACATGAAACAAATTGTTATAAGAGAAATTGGTCATAATACCTGCAAATTTCACTCTCATAATATACTGTGATGTAATAATGCGGATACATTATGACGTCATAAAACATTGTGATGTCATACTGCATACTAATTATGATGTCATCCTATATTGTGACGTAATAATACATGCTCATAGTACTCCACTATGTATGACACAAATTTGGGTACGGGAAACTGATCATAATACCGGTAAATTATGCTTTCATAATATATTGTGATGTCATAATGCAGATACATTATGATGTCATGATACATTGTGACGTCATAGTGCATACTAATTATGATGTCATCCTATATTGTGGTGTCATAATACATGCTCATGATACTCCAATAGATATGACACATATTGGGGTAAGAGAAATTGATCATAATACCTTCAAATTACGTTCTAATAATATATTGAAATATCACAATGCGGATACATTATGATGTCATAATACATTGTGAAATCATACTGCATAGTAATTATTTTCTCATCATGTATTGTGAAATTATAATACATGCTCATGATACTCCAGTAGATATGAAACAAATTAAGGTCAGAGAAAGTGATCATAATGTCTGCAAATTACGCTCTCATAAAATATTGTGATGTCATAACGCGGATATATTATGACATCATAATACATTGTGACAAAATAGTGCATACTAATTATGATGTCATCATATAATGTGACGTCATAATACATGCTCATGATACTCCAGTAGGTATGAGACAAATTGTGGTAAGAGAAATTGATCATAATACCTGCATAATACACTCTCATAATATCTTATGATGTCATAATGCAAATAGAATATGACATCATGCTACATTGTGACGTAATAGTGCATACTAATTATGATGTCATCATATATTGTGACGTCATAATTCATCCTCATGGTACTCCAGTATGTATGACACAAATTGGGGTAAGATAAATTGATCATAATACCTGCAAGTTACGCCCTCATAATATATTGTGATGTCATAATGCGGATATATTATGACATCATAATACATTTTGACATCATAGTGCATACTAATTATAATGTCATCATATGTTGTGACGTCATAATACAAGCTCATGATACTCCAGTAGATATGACACCATTTGGGTTAAGAGAAATTGATCATAATACCTGCAAATTATGCTATCATAATATATTGTAATGTCATAATGCGGATATATTATGACATCATAATGCATTGTGACGTGATACTGCATACTAATTATGATGTCATCGTATATTGTGACATCAAAATACATGCTCATGATACTCCAGTAGATATGACACATATTGGGGTAAGAGAAATTGATCATAATACCTGCAAATTACGGTCTCATAATAACTTGTGATGTCATAATGCTGATACATTAGAATGTCATAATACATTGTGATGTCATAGTGCATACTAATTATGATATCATCCCATATTGTGACGTCATAATACATGCTCATGATACTCCAGTAGATATGACACAAATTGGGGTAAGAGAAATTGATCATAATACCTGCAAATTACGCTCTCATAATATATTGTGATCTCATAATGCTGACACATTATGACGTCATAATACATTGTGACATCATAGTGCATATTAATTATGATGTCATCCTATATTGTGACGTCATAATATATGCTCATGATACTCCAATAGATATGACACAAATTGGGGTAAGAGAAATTTATCATAAGACCTGCAAATTACGCTCTCATAAGATATTGTGATGTCATAATGCAGATACACTATGACGTCATAATAGATTGTGACGTCATAGTGCATACTAATTATGATGCCATCCTATATTGTGACATCATAATACATGCTCATGACACTCCAGCAGATATGACACAAATTGGGGTAACAAAAAATGAACATAATACCTGCAAATAACGCTTTCATAATATATTGTGATGTCAAAATGCGGATACATTATGACGTCATAATACATTGTGATGTCATAGTGCATACTAATTATGATGTCATCATATATTGTGACGTTATAATACATGCTCATGATACTCCAGTAGATATGACACAAATTGGCGTAAGAGAAATTGATCATAATACCTGCAAATTAAGCTCTCATAATATACAGTGATGTCATAATGCGGATACCTTACGACGTCATAAAACATTGTGACGTCATAGTGCATACAAATTATGATTTCATCATATGTTATGAAATCATAATACATGCTCATGATACTCCAGTAGATATGACACAAATTGTGGTAAGAGAAATTGATCATAATACCTGCAATTTACGCTCTCATAATATATTGTGATGTCATAAAGCGGATACATTATGACGTCATAATACATTGTGACATCGTAGTGTAAACTAATCATGCTGTCATCATATATTGTGACGTCATAATACATGCTCATGATACTCCAGTAGATATGACACAAATTAGGGTAAGAGAAATTGATCGTAATACCTGCAAATTACGCTCTCATAATATATTGTGATGTCATAATGCGGATACATTATGACGTCATAATAGATTGTGACATCATAGTGCATACTAATTATGATGTCATCCTACATTGTGACATCATAATACACGCTCATGATACTACAGTAGATATGACACGAATTGGGGTAAGAGAAATTTATCATAATACCTGCACATTACGCTCTCATAATGTATTCTGATGTCATAAGGTGGATACAATACGACATCATAATGTGGATACATTATAACGTCATAATACATTGTGATGTCATAGTTGCATATTAATTATGATATCATCATATATTGTGACATCATAATACATGCTCCTGATAATCCAGTAGATATGACACAAATTGGTGTAAGAAAAATTGATCATAATACCTGCAAATTACGCTATCAGAATACTTTGTGATATCATAATTCAGATACATTATGACGACATAATAGAGTGTGATGTCATAGTGCATACTAATTATGATGTCATCCTATATTGTGGTGTCATAATACATGCTCATGATACTCCAGTAGATATGACACATATTGGGGTAGGAGAAATTTATCATAATACCTGCAAATTACGCTCTCATAAAATATTGTGATGCCATAATGCGGATATATTATGACATCATAATGCATTGTGACAAAATAGTGCATACTAATTATGATATCATCATATATTGTGACTTCATAATACATGCTCATGATACTCCAGTAGATATGACATAAATTGGGGGTAAGAGAAACTGATCATAATGCCTGCAAATTATGCTCTAATAATATATTGTGATGTCATAATCCTGACACATTATGATGTCATAATACATTGTGACATCATAGTGCATACTATTAATGATGTCATCATATACTGTGATGTCATAATACATGTTCATGATATACCAGTAGATATGAAACAAATTGGGGTAAGAGAAATTGATCATAATACCTGCAAATTACGGTCCCATAATATACTGTGATGTCATAATGTGGATAAATTATGACGTCATAATACATTGTGATGTCATAGTGCATACTAATTATGTTGTCATCATATATTGTGACATCATAATACATACTCATGATACTCCAGTAGATATGACACAAATAGGGGTAAGAGAAATTGATCATAAAACCTGCAAATTACGCTCTCATAAAACTTTGTGATGTTATAGTATGGATACATTATGAAATCATAATATATTGTGACATCATAGTGCATACTAATTATGATGTCATCCTATATTGTGACATCATAATAAATGCTCATGATACTCCAGTAGATATGACTCAAATTGGGGTAAGAGAAATTGATCATAATGCCTGCAAATTACCATCTCATAATATACTGTGATGTCATAATGTCGATACATTATGACGTCATAACACTTTGTGACATAATACTGCATACTAATTATGATGTCATCATATATTGTGACGTCATAATACATGCTCTAGATACTCCAGGAGATATGACACAAATTTGGGTAAGAGAAATTGTTCATAATACCTGCAAATTACGCTCTCATAATATACTGTGAGGTCATAATGCGGATACATTATGACGTCATAATATATTGTGACGTCATAGTGCATAGTAATTATGATGTCATCCTATATTGTGACGTCATAATATATGCTCATGATACTCCAGTAGATATGACACAAATTGGGGTAAGAGAAGTTGATCATAATACCTGCAAATTACGCTCTCATATTATACTGTGATGTAATACTGCGGATACATTATGCCGTCATAATATATTGTGACATCGTAGTGCATACTAATTATGATGACATCATATATTGTGATGTCATAATACATGCTCATGATACTCCAGTAGATATGACACAAATTGGGGTAAGAGAAATTGATCATAATACCTGCAAACTACGCTCTCATATTATACTGTGATGTCATAATGCGGATACATTATTCCGTCATAATACATTGTGACATCATAGTGCCTATAATGATGTAATCATATATTGTGACATCATAATATGTGCTCATGATACTCCAGTAGATATGACACAAATTGGGGTAAGAGAAATTGATAATAATACTTGCAAATTACGCTCTCATAATATACTGTGATGTCAGAAGGCGGATACATTATGATGTCATAACACATTGTGATGTCATAGTGCACACTAATGATGTCCTCATATATTGTGACATCAAAATACATGCTCATGATACTCCAGTAGGTATGACACAAATTGGTGTCAGAGAAATTGATCATAATACCTGCAAACTATGCTCTCATAATATATTGTGATGTCATAATTCGGATACATTATGCCGTCATAATACATTGTGACATCATAGTGCCTATAATGATGTAATCATATATTGTGACATCATAATATGTGCTCATGATACTCCAGTAGATATGACACAAATTGGGGTAAGAGAAATTGATCATAATATCTGCAAATTACGGTCCCATAATATATTGTGATGTCACAAAGCGGATAACTAATGACATCATAATACATTGTGATGTCATAGTGCATACTAATTATGATGTCATCATATATTGTGAC
Organism: Aotus nancymaae; assembly: GCF_030222135.1. Lineage (NCBI taxonomy): Eukaryota > Metazoa > Chordata > Mammalia > Primates > Aotidae > Aotus > Aotus nancymaae. The sequence goes on along the minus strand of NW_026988447.1, from coordinate 66,345,430 downwards.
GTCATAATACATGCTCATGATACTCCAGTAGATATGACACAAATTGGGGAAGGAGAAATTGTGCATAATGCCTGCAAAATACACTCTCATGTTATATTGTGATATCATAATGTGGATACATTATGATGTCATAATACATTGTGACGTCATAGTGCATACTAATTATGATGTCATCATATATTGTGACATTATAATGTGGATACATTATGATGTCATAATACATTGTGACAACATATTGCATACTAATTATGATGTCACCCTACATTGTGACGTCATAATACATGCTCTCGATACTCCAGTAGATATGACACAAATTAGGGTAAGAGAAATTGATCATAACACCTGCAAATTACGCTCTCATTAAAATATTGTGAGGTCATCATGCGGATACATTATGACGTCAAAATATATTGTGATATCATAGTGCACACTATTTATGATGTCGTTATATATTGTGACGTCATAATACATGCTCATGATACTCCAGGAGATATGACACAAATTGGGGTAAGAGAAATTGGTCATAATACCTGCAAATTGCGCACTCATAATATATTGTGATGTGTTAATGCGGATACATTATGACGTCATAATACATTGTGATGTCATAGTGCATACTCATTATGATATCATCATACATTGTGACCTCATATAATGTGCACATGATACTCCAGTAGATATGACACAAATTTGGGTAAGATAAACTGATCATAATAAATACACATAAAACTCTCATAATATATTGTGATGTCATAATGCGGCTACATTATGACGTCAAAGTACATTGTGACGTCATAATGCATACTAATTATGATGTCATCATATATTGTGACATCATAATACATGCTAATGATACTCCAGTATATATAACACAAATTGGGGTAAGAGAAATTGATGATAATACCTGCAAATTACGCTCTCATAATACATTGTGATGTCATAATGCGGATATATTATGACATCATAATACATTGTGACATCATAGTGCATAGTAACTATGATGTCATCATATATTGTGACATTATAATTCATGCACATGATACTCCAGTAGATATGACAAAATTGGGTGAGAGAAATTGATCATAATACCTGCAAATTACGCTCTCATAATGTATTGTGATTTCATAATGCGTATTCATTATGACGTGATAATACATTGTGACGTCATAGTCATACTAATTATGATGTCATCATATATTATGACGTCATTATACATGGTCATGATACTCCAGTAGATATGACACAAATTGGGGTAAGAGTAATTGATCATAATACCTGCATATTACCCTCTCATAATATAATGTGATGTCATAATGCCGATACATTATGACGTCATAACACATTGTGACCTCATAGTGAATACTAATTACGATGTCATCGGATATTGTGACATCATAATACATGCTCATGATACTCCAGTAGATATGACACAAATTGGGGTAAGAGAAATTGATCATAATGCCTGCAAATTACGCTCTCATAATATATTGAGATGTCATAATGTGGATACATTATGACGTCATAATGCAATGTGACATCATACTGCATACTAATTATGATGTCATCATATATTGTGACGTCATAATACATGCTCTAGATACTCCAGGAGATATGACACAAATTGGGGTAAGAGAAATTGATCATAATACCTGCAAACTACGCTCTCATACTGTGATGTCATAATCCGGATACATTATGCCGTCATAATACATTGCGACATCATAGTACCTATATTGATGTAATCATATATTGTGACATCATAATATGTGCTCATGATACTCCAGTAGATATGACACAAACTGGGGTAAGAGAAATTGAAAATAATACCTGCAAATTGAGCTCTCATAATATACTGTGATGTCATAAGGCGGATACATTATGACGTCATAACACATTGTGATGTCATAGTGCACACTAATGATGTCCTCATATATTATGACATCAAAATACATGCTCATGATACTCCAGTAGGTATGACACAAATTGGGGTAAGAGAAATTGATCATAATACCTGCAAATTACGCTCTCATAATACATTGTGAGGTCATAATGCGGATACATTATGACGCCATAATACATTGTGATGTCATAGTGCATACTAATTATGTTGTCATCATATATTGTGATGTCATAATACATACTCATGATACTCCAGTAGATATGACACAATTTGGGGTAAGAGAAATTGATCATAATTCCTGCAAATTACGCTGTTATAATATATTGTGATGTCATAATGCAGATAAATTATGACATCATAATACATTGTAACATCATAGTGCATACTAATTATGATGTCATCATATATTGTGACATCATAATACGTGTTCATGTTACTCCAGTATATATGACACAAATTTGGGTAAGAGAAACTGATGATAATACGTGCAAATTACGCTCTCATAATACATTGTGATGTCATAATGTGGATACATTATGATGTAATAATACATTGTGATATCATACTGCATACTAATTATGATGTCATCATACATTGTGACATCATAAAACATGCTCATGATACTCCAGCATATCTGACACAAATTGTGGTAAGAGAAATTAATCAGAGTACCTGCAAATTACGCTCTCATAATATATTGTGATTCCATAATGCGGATATATTATGACGTCATAATAAATTGTGACATCATAATGCATACTAATTATGATGTCATCATATATTGTGACGTCATAATACATGTTCATTATACTCCAGTAGAAATGACACAAATTGGGGTAAGAGAAATTGATCATAATACCTGCAAATTATGCTCTCGTAATACATTGTGATGTCATAAAGCGGATACATTATGACGTCATATTACATTGTGATGTCATTGTGAATACTAATTATGATGACATCATTTATTGTGATGTCATAATACATGCTCATGATACTCCAGTATATATGACACAAATTGGGGTAAAAGAAATTTTTCATAATAACTGCAAATTACACTTTCATAATATATTATGATGTCATAATGCGGATACCTTATAACGTCATAACACATTGTGACATCATAGTGCATAATAATTATGATGTCATCATATACTGTGACATCATAATGCATGCTCATTATACTCCAGTAGATATGACACAAATTGGGGTAAGAGAAATTGATCATAATACCTGCAAATTACGCTCTCATAATATATTGTGATGTCATTATGCGGATACATTATGACGTCATAACACATTGCGATGTCATAGTGAATTCTAATTATGATATCATCATATATTGTGACGTCATAATATATGTTCATGATACTCCAGAAGATATGACACAAATTGGGGTAAGAGAAATTGATCATAATACCTGCAAATTACGCTCTCATAATATATTGTGATGTCATAAGGTGGATACATTATGACCTCATAATACATTGTGACATCATAGTGCATACTTATTATGATGTCATCATATATTCTGACGTCATAATACATGCTCATGATACTCCAGTAGATATGACACAAATTGGGGTAAAAGAAATTGATCATAATACCTGCAAATTACGCTCTCTTTATATATTGTGATGTCACAATGCGTCTACATTAGGACGTCGTAATACAGTGTCATGTCACAATGCATACTAATTAAGATGTCATCATATATTGTGATGTCATAATACATGCTCATGATACTCCAGTAGATATGACACAAATTGTGGTAAGAGAAAAAGATCATAATATCTGCAAATTATGCTCTCATAATGCATTGTGGTGTCATAAGGCAGATACATTATGACATCATAATATATTGTGACGTCATCGTTCATACTAATTCTGATGTCATAATATATTGTGAGGTCATAATACATGCTCATGATACTCCAGTAGATATGACACAATTTGGGGTAAGAGAAATTGATCATAATACCTGCAAATTACGCTCTCATAATATACTCTGATGTTATAATGCGGATATATTATGACGTCATAATGCATTGTATCGTCACAGTGCATACTAATTATGATTTCATCATATGTTGTTACGTCATAATACTTGCTCATGATACTCCAGTAGATATGACACAAATTTGGGTAAGAGAAATTGATCATAATACCTGCAAATTACCCTCTGATAATATATTGTGATGTCATAATGCGGATATCTTATGACATCATAATACATTGTGATGTCATAGTGCATACTAATTATGTTGTCATCCTATATTGTGCGGACATAATACATGCTCAAGATACTCCAGTAGATATGACACAATTTGGGGTAAGAGAAATTGATCATAATACCTGCAAATTACGCTCTTTTGATATATTGTGATGTCATAATGCACATACATTAGGTCGTCATAATACATTGTCATGTCACAATGCATACTAATTATGATGTCATCATATATTGTGACGTCATAATACATGCTCATGATACTCCCGTATATATGACACAAATTGGGGTAAGAGAAATTGATCATAATACCTGCAAATTACGCTCTCATAATATATAGTGATATCATAAGGCGGATACATTATGACATCATAATATATTGTGACGTCATAGTGCATACTAATTATGATGTCATTATACATTGTGACGTCATAATACATGCTCATGATACTCCAATAGATATGACACAAATAGGGGTAAGAGAAATAGATCATAATACCTGCAAATAATGCTCTCATAATATACTCTGATGTCATAATGCAGATACATTATGACAACATAATGCATTGTGACATCGTAGTGCATAGTAATTATGATGTCATCATATATTGTGACATTATAATACATGCTCATGAGACTCCAGTAGATATGACACAAATTTGGGTAAGAGAAATTGATCATAATACCTGCAAATTACGCTCTCTTGATATATTCTGATGTCATAATGCGTATACATTAGGACGTCATAATACATTGTCATGTCACAATGCATACTAATTATGATGTCATCATATATTGTGACATCATAATACATTCTCATGATACTCCAGTAGATATGACACAAATTGTGGTAGGAGAAATTGTTCATAATACCTGCAAATTACGCTCTCATAATATATTGTGATGTCATAATACGGATACAGTAAGACGTCATAATACATTGTGACGTCATAGTGGATACTAATTATGATGTTATCCTATATTGTGACACCATAATACATTCTCATGATACTCCAGTAGATTTGACACAAATTGGGGTAAGAGAAATGGATCATAATACCTGCAAATTATGCTCTCATATTATATTGTGATGTCATAATGCAGATACATTATGACGTCATAATACATTGTGACTTCATAGCGCATATTAATTATGATGACATCATTTATTGTGATGTCATAATATATGCTCATGATACACCAGTAGATATGTCATAAATTGGGGTAAAGAAATTGATCTTAATACTTGCAAATTACGTTCTTATAAAATATTGTGATGCCATAATGCAGACACACTATGATGTCAAAAAATATTGTGACATCAAAGTGCATACTAACTTTGATGACATCATATATTGTGACGTCATAATACATGCTCATGATACTCCAGTAGATATGACATAAATTGGGGTAAGAGAAATTGATCATAATACCTGCAAATTACGCTCTCTTGATATATTGTGATGTCACAATGCGAATACATTAGGACGTCATAATATATTGTCATGTCACAATGCATACTAATTATGATGTCATCATATGTGGTGACGTCAAAATGCATGCTCATGATACTCCAGTAGATATGACACAAATTGGGGTAAGAGAAATTGATCATAATACCTGCAAATTACTCTCTCATAATATATTGTGATGTCATAAGGTGGATATATTATGACATCATAATACATTGTGACGTCATAGTGCATACTAATTATGATGTCATCATATATTGTGACATACTTATACATGCTCATGATACTCCAGTAGATATGACACAAATTGGGGTAAGAGAAATAGATCATAGTATCTGCAAATTACGCTCTCATAATATACTCAGATATCATAATGCGGATATATTATGACGTCATACTACATTGTGACATCATAGTGCATACTAATTGTGATGTCATCATACATTTTAACGTCATAATACTTGCTCATGATACTCCAGTAGATATGACACAAATTGGGGTAAGAGAAATTGATCATAATACCTGCAAATTATGCTCTCGTAATACATTGTGATGTCATAATGTGGATACATTTTGACGTGATATTACATTGTGATGTCATTGTGCATACTAATTATGATGACATCATTTATTGTGATGTCATAATACATGCTCATGATACTCCAGTATATATGACACAAATTGGGGTAAAAGAAATTTTTCATAATAACTGCAAATTACACTTCATAATATATTATGATGTCATCATTCGGATACCTTATAACGTCATAACACATTGTGACATCATAGTGCATAATAATCATGATGTCATCATATATTGTGACATCATAATGCATGCTCATGATACTCCGGTAGATATGACACAATTTGGGGTAAGAGAAATTGATCATAATACCTGCAAATTACGCTCTCATAATATATTGTGATGTCATAATGCGGATTAATTATGACGTCATAATACATTGCGGCATCATAGTGCATATTATTTACGATGTCATCATATATTGTGATGTCATAATACATGTTCATGTTACTCCAGTAGATATGATACAAATTTGGTTTATAGAAACTGAACATAATACCTGCAAATTACGCTCTCATAATACATTGTGACGTCATAATGCGGATACATTATGACATCATAATACATTGTGACGTCATAGTGCATACTAATTATGATGTCATCATTTATTGTGATGTCATAATACATGCTCATTATACTCTAGTAGATATGACACTTATTGTGGTAAGAGAAATTCATCATAATACCTGCAAATTACGCTCTCATAATACATTGTGATGTCATCATGCGGATACATTATGACGTCATAATATATTGTCACATCATACTGCATACTAATTATGATGTCATCATATATTGTGAAATCATAATACATGCTCAAGATACTCCAGTAGATATCACACAAATTGTGGTAAGAGAAATTGACCATAATACCTGCAAATTATGCTCTCGTAATACATTGTGATGTCATAATGCAGATACATTATGACGTCATTTTACATTGTGATGTCATTGTGCATACTAATTATGATGTCATCATATATTGTGACATCATAATACAAGCTCTTGATACTCCAGTGGATATGACACACATATGGGTAAGAGAAATTTGTCATAATACCTGCAAATTTCGCTCTCGTAATACATTGCGATGTCATAATTCTGATACATTATGACGTCATAATACATTCTGACGTCATAGTGCATACTAATTATGATGTCATCAAATATTGTGACGTCATAATACATGCTCATGCTTCTCCAGTAGATATGACACAAATTGGGGTTAGAAAAATTGATCATAATACCTGCAAATTATGCTCTCATAAAACATTTTTATGTCATAATGTGGATACATTATGATGACATAATACATTGTGACGTCATAGTGCATACTACTTATGATGTCATCCTATAATGTGACGTCATAATACATGCTCATGATACTCCAGTTGATAAGACACTAATTGGGGTAAGAGAAATTTATGATAATACCTGCAAATTATGCTCTCATACTATATTGTGATGTCATAATGCGGATTCATTATGTCATAATATATTGTGACGTCATTGTGCACAGTAATCATGATGTCATCATATATTGTGAGGTCATAATACATGCTCATGATACTCCAGTAGATATGACACAAATTGGGATAAGATAAATTGATCATAATACCTGCAAATTATGCTCTCATAGTATATAGTGATGTCATAATGCGAATGCATTATGACGTCATAATACATTGTGACATCATACTGCATACTAATTATGATGTCATAATATATTGTGATGTCATAATACATGCTCATGGCACTCCAGTAGATGTGACACAAATTGGGGTAAGAGAAATAGATCATAATACCTGCAAATTACGCTCTCATAATATACTGTGATGTCATAATGCGGATACATTATGACATCATAATACGTTGTGACATCATAGTGCATACTAATCATGATGTCATCATATATTGTGATGTCATAATGCATGCTCATGATTCTCCAGTAGGTATGACAAAAATTGGGGTAAGAGAAATTGATCATAATACCTGCAAATTACGCTCTCATAATATATTGGGATGTCATAATGCGGATACATTATAACGTCATAATACATAGTGATGTCATAGTGCATACTAATTATGATATCATCCTATATTGTGACGTCATAATACATGATCATGATACTCCAGTAGTTATGACACAAATTGGGTAAGAGAAATTGATCATAATACCTGCAAATTACGCTCTCATAATATGTTGTGATGTCATAATGCTGACATATTATGACATCATAATACATTGTGACGTCATAGTGCATACCTATTATGATGTCATCCTATATTGTGACATCATAATGTATGCTCATGATACTCCAATAGATATGACACAAATTTGGGTAACAGAAATTTATCATAATACCTGCAAATTACACTCTCATAATGTACTGTGATGTCATAATACGGATACATTATGACATCATAATACAATGTGACATCATAGTGCATACTAATTATGATGTCATCCTATATTGTGACGTCCTAATACATGCTCATGACACTCCAGTAGATATGACCTGAATGGTGGTAACAGAAATTGAACATAATACCTGCAAATAACGCTCTCATAATATATTGGGATGTCAAAATGCAGATACATTATGACGTCATAATACATTGTGATGACATAGTGCACACTAATCATGATGTCATTATATATTGTGATGTCATAATACATGCTCATGATACTCCAGTAGATATGACACAAATTGGGGTAAGAGAAATTGATCATAATACCTGCAAATTACGCTCTCATAATGTACTGTGATGTCATAAAACGGATACATTATGACATCATAATACAATGTGACATCATAGTGCATACTAATTATGATGTCATCATATATTGTGACATAATAATACATGCTCATGATACTCCAGTAGATATGACACAAATTGGTGTAAATGAAATTGATCATAATACCTGCAATTTACGCTCTCATAATATACTGTGATGTCATAATGCGGATACATTATGACGCTTAAAACATTGCGATGTCATAGTGCATTCTAATTATGATGTCATCATATATTGTGACGTCATAATATATGCTCATGATATTCCAGAAGATATGACACAAATTGAGGTAAGAGAAATTGATCATAATACCTGCAAATTACGCTCTCATAATATATTGTGATGTCATAATGCGTATATATTATAACGTCATAATACATTGTGACGTCATAGTGCATACTAATTATGATGTTATCATATATTGTGACATCATAATACATGCTCATGATACTCCAGTAGATATGACACAAATTGGGGTAAGAGAAATTGATCATAATGCCTGCAAGTTACTCCCTTATAATATATTGTGATGTTATAATGCGGATACATTATGACGTCATAATACGTTGTGACGTCATAGTGCATACTAATTATGATGTCATTATACATTGTGACGTCATAATACATGCTCATGATACTCCAATAGATATGACACAAATTGTTGTAAGAGAAATTGATCATAATACCTGCAAATAACGCTCTCATAATATACTCTGATGTCATAATGCGGATACATTATGACGTCATAATACATTGTGACGTCATAGTGCATACTAATTATGATGTCATCATATATTTTGACGTCATAATACTTCCTCATGATACTGCAGTAGATACGACACAAATTGGGGTAAGACAAATTGATCATAATACCTGCAAATTACGCTCTCTTTATATATTGTGATGTCACAATGCGTATACATTAGGACGTCATAATACATTGTCATGTCAAAATGCATACTACTTATGATGTCATCATATATTGTGACATCGTAATTCATGCTGATGATACTCCAGTAAATATGACACAAATTGGGGTAAGAGAAATTGATCATAATACCTGCAATTTACGCTCTCATAATATACTGTGATGTCATAATGCGGATACATTATGACGTCATAAAACATTGCGATGTCATAGTGCATTCTAATTATGATGTCATCATATATTGTGACGTCATAATATATGTTCATGATACTCCAGAAGGTATGACACAAATTGGTGTAAGAGAAATTGATCATAATACCTGCAAATTACGCTCCCATAATATATTGTGATGTCAGAAGGCGGATACATTATGACATCATAATACATTGTGACATCATAGTGCATACTTATTATGATGTCATCATTTATTCTGACGTCATAATACATGCTCATGATACTCCAGTAGATATGACACAAATTGGGGTAAGAGAAATTGATCATAATACCTGCAAATTGTGCTGTCTTTATATATTGTGATGTCACAATGCGTATACATTAGGACGTCATAATATATTGTCATGTCACAATGCATACTAATTATGATGTCATCATATGTTGTGACGTCATAATTCATGCTCATGATACTCCAGTAGATATGATACAAATTGTGGTAAGAGAAATTGATCATAATACCTGCAAATTACGCTCTCATAATATAATGTTATGTCATAAGGTGGATACATTATGACGTCATATAACATTGCGATGTCATAGTGCATACTAATTATGATGTCATCATATATTGTGACATAATTATACATGCTCATGATACTCCAGTAGATATGACACAAATTGGGGTAAGAGAAATTGATCATAATACCTGCATATTACGTTCTCATAAAATATTGTGATGACATAATGCATATAAACTATGATGTCATAAAATATTGTGACATCATAGTGCATACTAACTTTGATGCCATCATATATTGTGACGTCATAATACATGCTCATGATACTCCAGTAGATATGACATAAATTGGGGTAAGAGAAATTCATCATAATACCTGCAAATTACGCTCTCTTGGTATATTGTGATGTCATAATGGGTATACATTTGGACGTCATTATATATTGTCATGTCACAATGCATACTAATTATGATGTCATCATATGTTGTGACGTCATAATGCATGCTCATGATACTCCAGTAGATATGACACAAATTGGGGTAAGAGAAATTGATCATAATACCTGCAAATTACGCTCTCATAATATATTGTGATGTCATAAGGTGGATATATTATGACATCATAATACATTGTGACATCATAGTGCATAATAATTATGATGTCATCATATATTGTTATGTTATAATACATGCTTATGATACTAGAGGAGATATGACACAATTTGTGGTAAGAGAAATTGATCATAATACCTGCAAATTACGCTCTCATAATATATTGTGATGTCATAATGCGGACACATTATGACGTCATAATACATTGTGACGTCATAGTGCGTTCTAATTATGATGTCATCATGTATTGTGACGTCATAATATATTCTCATGATACTTCAGTAGATATGACACAAATTGGGATAAGAGAAATTGATGACAATGCCTGCAAATCACGCTCTCATAACATATTGTGATATCACAATGCAGATACATAATGACCTCATAATACATTGTGACGACATAGTGCATACTAATTATGATGTCATCCTACATTGTGATGTCATAATACATGCTCATGATACTCCAGTAGATATGACACAATTTGTGGTAAGAGAAATTGATCATAATACCTGCAAATTACGCTCTCATAATATATTGTGATGTCATAATGCGGATAAATTATGACCTCATAATAAATTGTGACATCATAGTGCATACTAATTATGATGTCATCATATATTGTGACATCGTAATACATGCTCATGATACTCCAGTAAATATAACACAAATTTTGGTAAGAGAAATTGATCATAACATCTGCAAATTATGCTATCCTAATACATTGTGTTGTCAAAAGGCGGATACATTATGACGTCATAATATATTGTGACATCATAGTGCATACTAATTCTGATGTCATCATATATTGTGACATCATAATACATGCTCATGATACTCCAGTAGAAATGACACAAAATGGGGTAAGAGAAATTGATCATAACACCTGCAAATTACGCTCTCATAATATACTCTGATGTCATAATGCGGATACATTATGACGTCATTATGCATTGTGTCGTCATAGTGCATACTAATTATGATTTCATCATATATTGTGACGTCATTATACTTGCTCATGATACTCCAGTAGATATGACACAAATTGGGGTAAGAGAAATTGATCACAATACCTGCAAATAACCCTCTTTTGATATATTGAGATGTCATAATGCGAATACATTATGACGACATAATACATTGTCATGTCACAATGCATACTAATTATGATGTCATCATATATTGTGACATCATAATACATGCTCATGATACTCCAGGAGATATGACACAAATTGGAGTAAGAGAAATTAATCATCATACCTGCAAATTACGCTCTCATAATATATTGTGATGTCATAGGGCGGATGCATTATGACATCATAATACATTGTGACGTCATAGTGCATACTAATTATGATGTAATCATATATTCTGACGTCATAATACATGCTCATGATACTCCCGTATATATGACACAAATTGGGGTAAGAGAAATTGATCATAATACCTACAAATTACGCTCTCATAATATATTGTGATGTCATAAGGTGGATGCATTATGACATCATAATACATTGTGACGTCATAGTGCATACTAATTATGATGTAATCATATATTCTGACGTCATAATACATGCTCATGATACTCCCGTATATATGACACAAATTGGGGTAAGAGAAATTGATCATAATACCTGCAAATTAGGCTGTCTTTATATATTGTGATGTCACAATGCATATACATTAGGACGTCATAATATATTGTCATGTCACAATGCATACTAATTATGATGTCATCATATATTGCGATATAATTATACATGCTCATGATACTCCAGTAGATATGACACAAATTGGGGTAAGAGAAATTGATCATAATACCTGCATATTACGTTCTCATAAAATATTGTGATGCCATAATGCAGTTAAACTATGATGTCATAAAATATTGTGACATCATAGTGCATACTAACTTTGATGTCATCATATATTGTGACTTCATAATACATGCTCATGATACTCCAGTAGATGTGACATAAATTGGGGTAAGAGAAATTGATCATAATACCTGCAAATTACGCTCTCTTGATATATTGTGATGTCATAATGCATATACATTTGGACGTTATTATATATTGTGATGTCACAATGCATACTAATTATGATGTCATCATATGTTGTGACGTCATAATGCATGCTCATGATACTCCAGTAGATATGACACAAATTGTGGTAAGAGAAATTGATCATAATACCTGCAAATTACGCTCTCATAATATATTGTGATGTCATAAGGTGGATATATTATGACATCATTATACATTGTGACATCATAGTGCATAATAATTATGATGTCATCATATATTGTTATGTTATAATACATGCTTATGATACTCCAGTAGATATGACACAATTTGTGGTAAGAGAAATTGATCATAATACCTGCAAATTACGCTCTCATAATATATTGTGATGTCATAATGTGGACACATTATGACGACATAATACATTGTGACGTCATAGTGCGTTCTAATTATGATGTCATCATGTATTGTGACGTCATAATATATTCTCATGATACTTCAGTAGATATGACACAAATTGGGATAAGAGAAATTGATGATAATGCCTGCAAATCACGCTCTCATAACGTATTGTGATATCATAATGCAGATACATAATGACCTCATAATACATTGTGACGTCATAGTGCATACTAATTATGATGTCATCCTACATTGTGATGTCATAATACATGCTCATGATGCTCCAGTAGATATGACACAATTTGTGGTAAGAGAAATTGATCATAATACCTGCAAATTACGCTCTCATAATATATTGTGATGTCATAATGTGGATAAATTATGACCTCATAATAAATTGTGACATCATAGTGCATACTAACTATGATGTCATCATATATTGTGACATCGTAATACATGCTCATGATACTCCAGTAAATATGACACAAATTGTGGTAAGAGAAATTGATCATAACATCTGCAAATTATGCTATCATAATACATTGTGTTGTCAAAAAGCGGATACATTATGACGTCATAATATATTGTGACATCATAGTGCATACTAATTCTGATGTCATCTTATATTGTGACGTCATAATACATGCTCATGATACTCCAGTAGATATGACACAAAATGAGGTAAGAGAAATTGATCATAACACCTGCAAATTACGCTCTCATAATATACTCTGATGTCATAATGCGGATACATTATGACGTCCTTATGCATTGTGTCGTCATACTGCATACTAATTATGATTTCATCATATATTGTGACGTCATTATACTTGCTCATGATACTCCAGTAGATATGACACAAATTGGGGTAAGAGAAATTGATCACAATACCTGCAAATAACCCTCTTTTGATATATTGTGATGTCATAATGCGTATACATTATGACGACATAATACATTGTCATGTCACAATGCATACTAATTATGATGTCATCAAATAATGTGACATCATAATACATGCTCATGATACCCCAGTAGATATGACACAAATTGGAGTAAGAGAAATTGATCATCATACCCGCAAATTACGCTCTCATAATATATTGTGATATCATAGGGCGGATACATTATGACATCATAATACATTGTGACGTCATAGTGCATAATAATTATGATGTAATCATATATTCTGACGTCATAATACATGCTCATGATACTCCCGTATATATGACACAAATTGGGGTAAGAGAAATTGATCATAATACCTGCAAATTACGCTCTCTTAGTGTACTGTGATGTCATAATACGAATACATTATGAAATCATAATACAATGTGACATCATAGTGCATACTAATTGTGATATCATCATATATTGTGACATCATAAAACATGCTCATGACACTCCAGTAGATATGACACAAATTGGGGTAAGAGAAATTGATCATAATACCTGCAAATTACGGTCTCATTATATATTGTGATGTCATAATGTGGATACATTATGACATCATAATACATTCTGACATCATAGTACATACTAATTATGATGTCATCGTATATTGTGACATCATAATACATGCTCATGATACTCCAGTAGATATGACACAAATTGGGGTAAGAGAAATTGATCATAATACCTGCAATTTACGCTCTCATAATATATTGTGATGTCATAATGCGGATACATTATGACGTCATAACACATTGCGATGTGATAGTGCATTCTAATTATGATGTCATCATATATTGTGACGTCATAATATATGTTCATGATACTCCAGAAGGTATGACACAAATTGGTGTAAGAGAAATTGATCATAATACCTGCAAATTACGCTCTCATAATATATTGTGATGTCATAAGGCGGATACATTATGACATCATAATACATTGTGACATCATAGTGCATACTTATTATGATGTCATCATATATTCTGACGTCATAATACATGCTCATGATACTCCAGTAGATATGACACAAATTGGGGTAAGAGAAATTGATCATAATACCTGCAAATTACGCTGTCTTTATATATTGTGATGTCACAATGCGTATACATTAGGACGTCATAATATATTGTCATGTCACAATGCATACTAATTATGATGTCATCATATGTTGTGACGTCATAATGCATGCTCATGATACTCCAGTAGATATGACACAAATTGGGGTAAGAGAAATTGATCATAATACCTGCAAATTACACTCTCATAATATAATGTGATGTCATAAGGTGGATATATTATGACATCATAATATATTGTGACGTCATAGTGCATACTAATTATGATGTCATCATATATTGTGACATAATTATACATGCTCATGATACTCCAGTAGATATGACACAAATTGGGGTAAGAGAAATTGATCATAATACCTGCATATTACGTTCTCATAAAATATTGTGATGCCATAATGCAGATAAACTATGATGTCATAAAATATTGTGACATCATAGTGCATACTAACTTTGATGTCATCATATATTGTGACGTCATAATACATGCTCATGATACTCCAGTAGATTTGACATAAATTGGGGTAAGAGAAATTGATCATAATACCTGCAAATTACGCTTTCTTGATATATTGTGATGTCATAATGCCTATACATTTGGACGTCATAATATATTGTCATGTCACAATGCATACTAATTATGATATCATCATATGTTGTGACGTTATAATGCATGCTCATGATACTCCAGTAGATATGACACAAATTGGGGTAAGAGAAATTGATCATAATACCTGCAAATTACGCTCTCATATTGTGATGTCATAAGGTGGATATATTATGACATCATAATACATTGTGACGTCATAGTGCATACTAATTATGATGTCATCATATATTGTGACATAATTATACATGCTCATGATACGCCGGTAGATATGACACAAATTGGGGTAAGAGAATTGATCATAATACCTGCAAATTACGCTCTCATAATATACTCAGATATCATAATGCGGATATATTATGACGTCATACTACATTGTGACGTCATAGTGCATACTAATTATGATGTCATCATACATTGTAACGTCATAATAGTTGCTCATGATACTCCAGCAGATATGACACAAATTGGGGTAAGAGAAATTGATCATAATACCTGCAAATTACACTCTCATAATATATTGTGATGTCATAATGCGGATACCTTATGACGTCATAATACATTGTGATGTCATAGTGCATATTAATTATGATGTCATCATATATTGTGACGTCATAATACATGCTCATAATACTCTAGTAGATATGACACAATTTGGAGTAAGAGAAATTGATCATAATACCTGCAAATGACACGCTTTTGATATATTGTGATGTCATAATGCGCATATATTAGGTCGTCATAATACATTGTCATGTCACAATGCATACTAATTATGATGTCATCACATATTGTGACGTCATAATACATGCTCATGATACTCCAGGAGATATGACACAATGTGGGGTAAGAGAAATTGATCATAATACCTGCAAATTACGCTCTCATAATATACTGTGATGTCATAAGGCGGATACATTATGTCATCGTAATACCTTGTGACGTCATAGTGGATACTAATTATGATGTCATCATATATTGTGACCTCATAATACATGCTCATGATACTCCAGTAGATATGACACAAATTGGGGAAAGAGTAATTGATCATAATACCTGCAAATTACGCTCTCATAATATATTGTGATGTCATAATGCGGATACATTATGACGTCATAATACATTGTGACATCATAGTGCATACTAATTATGAAGACATCATATATTGTGACATCATAATACATGCTCATGATACTCCAGTAGACATGACACAAATTGTGGTAAGAGAAATTGATCATAATACCTGCAAATTACGCTCTCATAATATATCGCTGTGTCATAATGCGGATACATTATGATGTCATAATACATACTAATTATGATGTCATCATACATTGTGACATCATAATACATGCTCATGATATTCCAGAAGCTGCGACACAAATGGTGGTAAGAGAAATTGATCATAATACCTGCAAATTACTCTCTCATAATACATTGTGATGTCATAATGCGGATACATTATGACATCCTAATACATTGTGACGTCATAGTGCAAACTAACTATGATGTCGTCATATACTGTGACCTCATAATACATGCTCATGATACTCCAGTAGATATGACATAAATTGGGGTAATAGAAACTGATCATAATACCTGCAAATTACGCTCTCATAACATATTGTGATGTCATAATGCGGATAGATTATGACGTCATAATACATTGTGACGTCATAGTGCGTTCTAATTATGATGTCATCATGTATTGTGACGTCATAATATATTCTCATGATACTTCAGTAGATATGACACAAATTGGGATAAGAGAAATTGATGATAATGCCTGCAAATCACGGTCTCGTAACATATTGTGATATCACAATGCAGATACATAATGACCTCATAATACATTGTGACGTCATAGTGCATACTAATTATGATGTCTTCCTACATTGTGATGTCATAATACATGCTCATGATACTCCAGTAGATATGACACAATTTGTGGTAAGAGAAATTGATCATAATACCTGCAAATTACGCTCTCATAATATATTGTGATGTCATAATGCGGATAAATTATGACCTCATAATAAATTGTGACATCATAGTGCATACTAATTATGATGTCATTATATATTGTGACGTCATAATACATGCTCATGATACTCCAGTAGATGTGACACAAATTGTGGTAAGAGAAATTGATCAAAATACCTGCAAATTACGCTCTCATAATGTATTGTGATGTCATAATGCGGATATATTATGACGTCATAATACATACCAATAATGATGTCATCATATATTGTGACATCATAATACATGCTCATGATACTTCAGTAGATGTGAAACAAAATGGGGTAAGAGAAATTGTTGATAATACCTGCAAATTACGCTCTCATAATATGTTTTGATATCATAATGCAGATGCATTATGACCTCATAATACATTGTGACGTCATAGTGCATACTAATATGATGTCATCCTGTATTTTAACATCATAATACATACTCATGATACACCAGTAGATATCACACATATTGGGGTAAGAGAAATGGATCATAATACCTGCAAATTATGCTCTCATAATATATTGTGATGTCATAATTCGGACACATTATGACCTCATCATACATTGTGGCGTCATAGTGCATACTAATTATGATGTCATCAAATATTGTGACATCATAATACATGCTCATGATACTCCAGTAGATATGACACATACTGGGATAAGAGAAATTGATCATAATACCTGCAATTTAAGCTCTCATAATATATTGTGATGTCATAATGCGGATATATTATGACGTCATAATACATTGGACATCATAGTGCAGATTAATTATGATGTCATCATATATTGTGACGTCATAATACATGCTCATGATACTCCAGTAGATGTAACACAAATTGGGGTAAGAGAAATTGATCATAATACCTGCCAATTACACTCTCATAATATATTGTGATGTCATAATGTGGATACATTATGTGTCATAATACATTGTGACGTCAGAGTGCGTTCTAATTATGATGTCATCATCTATTGTGACGTCATAATATATGCTCATGATACTTCAGTATATATGACACAAATTGGGATAAGAGAAATTGATGATAATACCTGCAAATCACGCTCTCATAACATATTGTGATATCATAATGCAGATACATAACGACCTCATAATACATTGTGACGTCATAGTGCATACTAATTATGATGTCATCCTATATTGTGAGGTCATAATACATGCTCATGATACTCCAGTAGATATGATACAATTTGGGGTAAGAGAAATTGATCATAATACCTGCAAATTGCGCTCTCATAATATATTGTCATGTCATAATGCGTATACATTATGATGTCATAATATATTGTGACATCATAGTGCATAGCAATTATGATGTCATCATATATTGTGACGTCATAATTCATGCTCATCATTCTCCAATAGATGTGACACAAATTGGGTTAAGAGAAATTGATCATAATACCTGGAAATTGCTCTCTCATAATATATTGTGATGTCATAATGCGGATATATAATGACATCGTAACACAGTGTGATCTCATATTGCATACTAATTATGATGTCATCCTATATTGTGATGACATAATACATTCTCATGATACTCCAGTAGATATGATACAAATTGGGATAAGAGAAATTGATGATAATACCTGCAAATTACGCTCTCATAATATGTTGTGATGACATAATGCAGATACATTATGACCTCGTAATACATTGTGACATCATACTGCATACTAATTATGATGTCATCCTATATTGTGACGTCATAATACATGCTCATGATACTCCAGTAGATATGACACAAATTGGGATAAGAGAAATTGATAATACCTGCAAATTACGCTCTCATAATATATTGTGATGTCAAAATGCAGATACATTATGACCTCATAATGCATTGTGACATCATAGTGCATACTAATTATGATGTCATCCTATATTGTGATGTCATAATAGATGCTAATGATAATCCAGTAGATATGACACAATTTGTGGTAAGAGAAATTGATCATAAAACCTGCAAATTACGCTCTCATAATATATTGTGATGTCATAATGTGGACACATTATGACGACATAATACATTGTGACGTCATAGTGCGTTCTAATTATGATGTCATCATGTATTGTGACGTCATAATATATTCTCATGATACTTCAGTAGATATGACACAAATTGGGATAAGAGAAATTGATGATAATGCCTGCAAATCACGCTCTCATAACATATTGTGATATCATAATGCAGATACATAATGACCTCATAATACATTGTGACGTCATAGTGCATACTAATTATGATGTCATCCTACATTGTGATGTCATAATACATGCTCATGATGCTCCAGTAGATATGACACAATTTGTGGTAAGAGAAATTGATCATAATACCTGCAAATTACGCTCTCATAATATATTGTGATGTCATAATGTGGATAAATTATGACCTCATAATAAATTGTGACATCATAGTGCATACTAACTATGATGTCATCATATATTGTGACATCGTAATACATGCTCATGATACTCCAGTAAATATGACACAAATTGTGGTAAGAGAAATTGATCATAACATCTGCAAATTATGCTATCATAATACATTGTGTTGTCAAAAAGCGGATACATTATGACGTCATAATATATTGTGACATCATAGTGCATACTAATTCTGATGTCATCTTATATTGTGACGTCATAATACATGCTCATGATACTCCAGTAGATATGACACAAAATGAGGTAAGAGAAATTGATCATAACACCTGCAAATTACGCTCTCATAATATACTCTGATGTCATAATGCGGATACATTATGACGTCCTTATGCATTGTGTCGTCATACTGCATACTAATTATGATTTCATCATATATTGTGACGTCATTATACTTGCTCATGATACTCCAGTAGATATGACACAAATTGGGGTAAGAGAAATTGATCACAATACCTGCAAATAACCCTCTTTTGATATATTGTGATGTCATAATGCGTATACATTATGACGACATAATACATTGTCATGTCACAATGCATACTAATTATGATGTCATCAAATATTGTGACATCATAATACATGCTCATGATACCCCAGTAGATATGACACAAATTGGAGTAAGAGAAATTGATCATCATACCCGCAAATTACGCTCTCATAATATATTGTGATATCATAGGGCGGATACATTATGACATCATAATACATTGTGACGTCATAGTGCATACTAATTATGATGTAATCATATATTCTGACGTCATAATACATGCTCATGATACTCCCGTATATATGACACAAATTGGGGTAAGAGAAATTGATCATAATACCTGCAAATTACGCTCTCTTAGTGTACTGTGATGTCATAATACGAATACATTATGAAATCATAATACAATGTGACATCATAGTGCATACTAATTGTGATATCATCATATATTGTGACATCATAAAACATGCTCATGATACTCCAGTAGATATGACACAAATTGGGGTAAGAGAAATTGATCATAATACCTGCAAATTACGGTCTCATTATATATTGTGATGTCATAATGTGGATACATTATGACATCATAATACATTCTGACATCATAGTACATACTAATTATGATGTCATCGTATATTGTGACATCATAATACATGCTCATGATACTCCAGTAGATATGACACAAATTGGGGTAAGAGAAATTGATCATAATACCTGCAATTTACGCTCTCATAATATATTGTGATGTCATAATGCGGATACATTATGACGTCATAACACATTGCGATGTGATAGTGCATTCTAATTATGATGTCATCATATATTGTGACGTCATAATATATGTTCATGATACTCCAGAAGGTATGACACAAATTGGTGTAAGAGAAATTGATCATAATACCTGCAAATTACGCTCTCATAATATATTGTGATGTCATAAGGCGGATACATTATGACATCATAATACATTGTGACATCATAGTGCATACTTATTATGATGTCATCATATATTCTGACGTCATAATACATGCTCATGATACTCCAGTAGATATGACACAAATTGGGGTAAGAGAAATTGATCATAATACCTGCAAATTACGCTGTCTTTATATATTGTGATGTCACAATGCGTATACATTAGGACGTCATAATATATTGTCATGTCACAATGCATACTAATTATGATGTCATCATATGTTGTGACGTCATAATGCATGCTCATGATACTCCAGTAGATATGACACAAATTGGGGTAAGAGAAATTGATCATAATACCTGCAAATTACACTCTCATAATATAATGTGATGTCATAAGGTGGATATATTATGACATCATAATATATTGTGACGTCATAGTGCATACTAATTATGATGTCATCATATATTGTGACATAATTATACATGCTCATGATACTCCAGTAGATATGACACAAATTGGGGTAAGAGAAATTGATCATAATACCTGCATATTACGTTCTCATAAAATATTGTGATGCCATAATGCAGATAAACTATGATGTCATAAAATATTGTGACATCATAGTGCATACTAACTTTGATGTCATCATATATTGTGACGTCATAATACATGCTCATGATACTCCAGTAGATTTGACATAAATTGGGGTAAGAGAAATTGATCATAATACCTGCAAATTACGCTTTCTTGATATATTGTGATGTCATAATGCCTATACATTTGGACGTCATAATATATTGTCATGTCACAATGCATACTAATTATGATATCATCATATGTTGTGACGTTATAATGCATGCTCATGATACTCCAGTAGATATGACACAAATTGGGGTAAGAGAAATTGATCATAATACCTGCAAATTACGCTCTCATATTGTGATGTCATAAGGTGGATATATTATGACATCATAATACATTGTGACGTCATAGTGCATACTAATTATGATGTCATCATATATTGTGACATAATTATACATGCTCATGATACGCCGGTAGATATGACACAAATTGGGGTAAGAGAATTGATCATAATACCTGCAAATTACGCTCTCATAATATACTCAGATATCATAATGCGGATATATTATGACGTCATACTACATTGTGACGTCATAGTGCATACTAATTATGATGTCATCATACATTGTAACGTCATAATAGTTGCTCATGATACTCCAGCAGATATGACACAAATTGGGGTAAGAGAAATTGATCATAATACCTGCAAATTACACTCTCATAATATATTGTGATGTCATAATGCGGATACCTTATGACGTCATAATACATTGTGATGTCATAGTGCATATTAATTATGATGTCATCATATATTGTGACGTCATAATACATGCTCATAATACTCTAGTAGATATGACACAATTTGGAGTAAGAGAAATTGATCATAATACCTGCAAATGACACGCTTTTGATATATTGTGATGTCATAATGCGCATATATTAGGTCGTCATAATACATTGTCATGTCACAATGCATACTAATTATGATGTCATCACATATTGTGACGTCATAATACATGCTCATGATACTCCAGGAGATATGACACAATGTGGGGTAAGAGAAATTGATCATAATACCTGCAAATTACGCTCTCATAATATACTGTGATGTCATAAGGCGGATACATTATGTCATCGTAATACCTTGTGACGTCATAGTGGATACTAATTATGATGTCATCATATATTGTGACCTCATAATACATGCTCATGATACTCCAGTAGATATGACACAAATTGGGGAAAGAGTAATTGATCATAATACCTGCAAATTACGCTCTCATAATATATTGTGATGTCATAATGCGGATACATTATGACGTCATAATACATTGTGACATCATAGTGCATACTAATTATGAAGACATCATATATTGTGACATCATAATACATGCTCATGATACTCCAGTAGACATGACACAAATTGTGGTAAGAGAAATTGATCATAATACCTGCAAATTACGCTCTCATAATATATCGCTGTGTCATAATGCGGATACATTATGATGTCATAATACATACTAATTATGATGTCATCATACATTGTGACATCATAATACATGCTCATGATATTCCAGAAGCTGCGACACAAATGGTGGTAAGAGAAATTGATCATAATACCTGCAAATTACTCTCTCATAATACATTGTGATGTCATAATGCGGATACATTATGACATCCTAATACATTGTGACGTCATAGTGCAAACTAACTATGATGTCGTCATATACTGTGACCTCATAATACATGCTCATGATACTCCAGTAGATATGACATAAATTGGGGTAATAGAAACTGATCATAATACCTGCAAATTACGCTCTCATAACATATTGTGATGTCATAATGCGGATAGATTATGACGTCATAATACATTGTGACGTCATAGTGCGTTCTAATTATGATGTCATCATGTATTGTGACGTCATAATATATTCTCATGATACTTCAGTAGATATGACACAAATTGGGATAAGAGAAATTGATGATAATGCCTGCAAATCACGGTCTCGTAACATATTGTGATATCACAATGCAGATACATAATGACCTCATAATACATTGTGACGTCATAGTGCATACTAATTATGATGTCTTCCTACATTGTGATGTCATAATACATGCTCATGATACTCCAGTAGATATGACACAATTTGTGGTAAGAGAAATTGATCATAATACCTGCAAATTACGCTCTCATAATATATTGTGATGTCATAATGCGGATAAATTATGACCTCATAATAAATTGTGACATCATAGTGCATACTAATTATGATGTCATTATATATTGTGACGTCATAATACATGCTCATGATACTCCAGTAGATGTGACACAAATTGTGGTAAGAGAAATTGATCAAAATACCTGCAAATTACGCTCTCATAATGTATTGTGATGTCATAATGCGGATATATTATGACGTCATAATACATACCAATAATGATGTCATCATATATTGTGACATCATAATACATGCTCATGATACTTCAGTAGATGTGAAACAAAATGGGGTAAGAGAAATTGTTGATAATACCTGCAAATTACGCTCTCATAATATGTTTTGATATCATAATGCAGATGCATTATGACCTCATAATACATTGTGATGTCATAGTGCATACTAATATGATGTCATCCTGTATTTTAACATCATAATACATACTCATGATACACCAGTAGATATCACACATATTGGGGTAAGAGAAATGGATCATAATACCTGCAAATTATGCTCTCATAATATATTGTGATGTCATAATTCGGACACATTATGACCTCATCATACATTGTGGCGTCATAGTGCATACTAATTATGATGTCATCAAATATTGTGACATCATAATACATGCTCATGATACTCCAGTAGATATGACACATACTGGGATAAGAGAAATTGATCATAATACCTGCAATTTAAGCTCTCATAATATATTGTGATGTCATAATGCGGATATATTATGACGTCATAATACATTGGACATCATAGTGCAGATTAATTATGATGTCATCATATATTGTGACGTCATAATACATGCTCATGATACTCCAGTAGATGTAACACAAATTGGGGTAAGAGAAATTGATCATAATACCTGCCAATTACACTCTCATAATATATTGTGATGTCATAATGTGGATACATTATGTGTCATAATACATTGTGACGTCAGAGTGCGTTCTAATTATGATGTCATCATCTATTGTGACGTCATAATATATGCTCATGATACTTCAGTATATATGACACAAATTGGGATAAGAGAAATTGATGATAATACCTGCAAATCACGCTCTCATAACATATTGTGATATCATAATGCAGATACATAACGACCTCATAATACATTGTGACGTCATAGTGCATACTAATTATGATGTCATCCTATATTGTGAGGTCATAATACATGCTCATGATACTCCAGTAGATATGATACAATTTGGGGTAAGAGAAATTGATCATAATACCTGCAAATTGCACTCTCATAATATATTGTCATGTCATAATGCGTATACATTATGATGTCATAATATATTGTGACATCATAGTGCATAGCAATTATGATGTCATCATATATTGTGACGTCATAATTCATGCTCATCATTCTCCAATAGATGTGACACAAATTGGGTTAAGAGAAATTGATCATAATACCTGGAAATTGCTCTCTCATAATATATTGTGATGTCATAATGCGGATATATAATGACATCGTAACACAGTGTGATCTCATATTGCATACTAATTATGATGTCATCCTATATTGTGATGACATAATACATTCTCATGATACTCCAGTAGATATGACACAAATTGGGATAAGAGAAATTGATGATAATACCTGCAAATTACGCTCTCATAATATGTTGTGATGACATAATGCAGATACATTATGACCTCGTAATACATTGTGACATCATACTGCATACTAATTATGATGTCATCCAATATTGTGACGTCATAATACACTCTCATGATACTCCAGTAGATATGACACAAATTGTGGTAAAAGAAATTGATCATAATACCTCCAAATTACGCTCTCATAATATATTGTGATGTCATATTGCATATACATTATGACGTCATAATACATTGTGACATCATAGTGCATACTAATTATGATGTCATCCTATATTGTGACGTCATAATACATGCTCATGATACTCCAGTAGATATGACACAAATTGGGATAAGAGAAATTGATAATACCTGCAAATTACGCTCTCATAATATATTGTGATGTCAAAATGCAGATACATTATGACCTCATAATGCATTGTGACATCATAGTGCATACTAATTATGATGTCATCCTATATTGTGATGTCATAATAGATGCTAATGATAATCCAGTAGATATGACACAAATTGTAAGAAAAATTGATCATAACACCTGCAAATTTCCCTCTCATAATATATTGTGATGTCACAATGCGGATGTATTATGACGTCATAATCCATTGTGATGTCATAGTGTATACTAATTATGATGTCATCATGTATTGTGACGTCATATTACATGCTCATGATACTCCAGTAGATATGACACAAATTGGGAAAAGAGAAACTGATGATAATACCTGCAAATCACGCTCTCATAACATATTGTGATATTATAATGCAGATATATTATGACCTCATAATACATTATGACATCATAGTACATACCAATTATGATGTCATCCTATAGTGTGATGTCATAATACATGCTCATGATACTCCAGTAGATATGACACAAATTGGGTAAGAGAAATTGATCATAATACCTGCAAATTACGCTCTCATAATATGTTGTGATGTCATAATGCGGTAAATTATGACCTCATAATACATTGTGACCTCATAGTGCCAACTAATTATGATGCCATCATATATTGTGACGTCATAATACATGCTCAAGTTACTCCAGTAGATATGACACAAATTGGGATAAGAGAAATTGATCAAAATACCTGCAAATTACGCTCTCATAATATATTGTGATGTCATAATACGGATACATTATGACGTCATAATACATACTAATTATGATGTCATCATATATTGTGACATCATAATACATGCTCATGATACTCCAGTAGATATGACACAAATTGTGGTAAGTGAAATTGATCATAATACCTGCAAATTACGCTCTCATAATATATTGTGAAGTCATAATGCGGATGTATTATGACGTCATAAATCATTACAACGTCATAGTGCATACTAATTATGATGTCATTCTATATTGTGACATCATAATACATTCTCATGATACTGCAGTAGATATGACACAAATTGGGGTAAGAGAAATTGATCATAATACCTGCAAATTACGCTCTCCTAATATATTGTGATGTCATAATTCGGATACATTATGACGTCATAATAAATTGTGAACTCATAGTGCATATTAATTTTGATGTCATCATATATTGTGACGTCATAATACATGCTCATTATACTCCAGTAGATGTGACACAAATTGGGGTTAGAGAAATTGATCATAATACCTGCAAATTAGGCTCTCATAGTATATTGTGATTTCATTATGCGGATATATTATGACGTCATAATACATTTTGGCATCATAGTGCATTCTAATTATGATGTCATCATGTATTGTGATGTCATAATACATGCTCATGATACTCCAGTAGATATGACACAAATTGGGGTAAGAGAAATCGATCACAGTACCTGCGAATTATGCTCTCATAATATATTGCGATGTGGTAATTCGGATACATTATGATGTAATAATACATTGTGACGTCATACTGCATACTGATTATGATGTCATCATATATTGTGACGTCATAATGCATGCTCATGATAGTCCAATAGATATGACAAAAAATACGGTAAGAGAAATTGATCATAATACCTGCGAATTACGCCCTCATAATATATTGTGATGTCATTATGCAGATATATTATGACGTCATAATACATTACGATTTCATAGTGCATACTAATTATGATGTCATTCTATATTGTGACATCATAATACATTCTCATGATACTGCAGTAGATATGACACAAATTGGGGTAAGAGAAATTGATCTTAATACCTGCAAATTACGCTCTCATAATATATTGTGATGTCATAATTCGGATACATTGTGACGTCATAGTGCATACTAATTATGATGTCATCATATATTGTGAGGTCATAATACATGCTCAGGATACTTCAGTAGATGTGACACAAATTGGGGTATGAGAAATTGATCATAATACCTGCAAATTACGCTCTCAAAATATATTGTGATGTCAGGATGCGGATACATTATGACGTCCTAATACATACTAATTATGATGTCATCATATATTGTGACTCATAATACATGCTCATGATACTCCAGTAGATATGACACAAATTGTTGTAAGAGAAATTGATCATAATACCTGGAAATTACGCTCTCATAATATATTGCGATGTCGTAATTCGGATACATTATGACGTAATAATACATTGTGACGTCATACTGCATACTAATTATGATATCATCATATATTGTAACGTCATAATGCATGCTCATGATACTCCAGTAGATATGACACAAACTCGGGTAAGAGAAATTGATCATAATACCTGCAAATTACGCTCTCATAATATATAGTCATGTCATAATGTGGATATATTATGACATCATAATACATTGTGACTTCATAGTGCATACTAATTATGATGTCATCCTATATTGTAACATCATAATACATGCTCACAATACACCAGTAGATATGACACAAATAGGGTAAGGGAAATTGATCATAATACCTGCAAAATACGCTATCATAATATATGGTGATGTCATAATGCGGATATATTATGAAGTCGTAATACATACTAATTATGATGTCAACGTATATTGCAACATCATAATACATGCTCATGATACTCCAGTAGATATGACACAAATTTTGGTAAGAGAAGTTGAACATAATACCTGCAAATTACGCTCTCATAATATATTGTGATGTCATAATTCGTATACACTATGACGTCATAATACATTGTGACGTCATAGTGCATACTAATGATGATATCATTCTATATTGTGACATCATAATACATGCTCATGATACTGCAGTAGACATGACACAAATTGGGGTAAGAGAAATTGATCATAATACCTGCAAATTACGCTCTCATAATATATGGTGATGTCACAATGCGGATATATTATGACGTCGTAGTACATACTAATTATGATGTCATCATATATTGTGACAACATAATACATGCTCATGATACTCCAGTAGATATGACACAAATTTTAGTAAGAGAAGTTGATCATAATACCTGCAAATTACGCTCTCATAATACATTGTGATGTCATAATGCGGATATATTATGACGTCATAATACATTGTGACATCATAGTGCATACTAATTATGATGTCATCCTATATTGTGTCGTCATAATACATGCTCATGATACTCCAGTAGATATGACACAAATTGGGGTAAGAAAAATTGATCATAATACCTGGAAATTAACCTCTCATAATATACTGTGATGTCACAACGCGGATGTATTATGACCTCATAATACATAATAGATGGTGATGTCATAGTGCATACTAATTATGATGTCATCCCATTTTGTGATGTCATAATACATGCTCATGATACTCCAGTAGATATGACAAAAATTGGGGTAAGAAAAATTGATCTTAATACCTGGAAATTATGCTCCCATAATATATTGTGATGTCATAATTTGGATACATTATGATGTCATAATACATTGTGACGTCATAGTGCATAATAATTATGATGTCATCATATATTGTGATGTCATAATACATGCTCATGATACTCCAGTAGATATGACACAAATTGGTTTTAGAGAAATTGATCATAATACCTGCAAATTACGCTCTCATAATACATTGGTAACTCATAATGGGATACTTTATGACATCATAATACAGTATGATGTCATAGTGCATATTAATTATCATGTCATCATATATTGTGATGTCATAATACATGCTCATGATACTCCAGTAGATATGACAGAAATTGGGGTAAGAAAAATTGATCAAAATGCCTGCAAATTACGCCCTCTTAATATATTGTGATGTCATAATGCGGATACATTAGCACGTCATAATACATTGTGATGTCACAGTGCATACCAATTATGATGTTGTCATATATTGAGATGTCATAATACATTCTCATGACACTCCAGTAGATATGACACAAATTGGGTAAGAGAAATTGATCATAATACCTGCAAATAACGCTCTAATAATATATTGTGATGTTATAAGGCGGACACATTATGACGTCGTAATATATTGTGACGTCATAGTGCAAACTCGTTATGATGTCATCATATATTGTGACGTCATAATACATGCTCATGATACTCCAGTAGGTATGACACAAATTGGGATAAGAGAAATTGGTCAAAATACATGAAAATTACTCTCTACTGGAGAGTATCCGCATTATGGCATCACAATGTATTATGAGAGCGTGATTTTCAGGTATTATGACCAATTTCTCTTACCCCAATTTGTGTCATATCTACTGGAGTATCATGAGCATGCATTATGACGTCACAATATATGATTACATCATAATTAGTATGCAGTCTGATGTCACAATATATTATGACGTCATAATGTATCTGCATTATGACATCGCAATGTATTATGAGCGCGTAATTTGCAGGTATTATGACCAATTTCTCTTTCCCCAATTTGTGACATATCTACTGGAGTATCATGAGCATGTATTATGACGTCACAATATAGGATGACATCATAATTAGTATGCACTATGACGTCACAATGCATTATGACGTCATAATGTATATGCAATATGACACCACAATATATTATGAGAGAGTAATTTGCAGGTATTATGACCAATTTCTCTTACCCCAATTTGTGTTATATCTCCTGGAGTATCATGAGTATGTATTGTGACGTCACAATATATGAAGACATCAAAATTAGTGTGCAGTATGACGTCACAATGTATTATGACGCCAAACTGTATCCGCATTATGACCTCACAATGTATTAGTAGAGCGAAATCTGCAGGTACTTTGACCATTTTCTCTTATCCCAATTTATGTCATATCTACTGGACTATCATGAGCATGTCTTATGATGACAAAGTAAATGATGACATCATAATTAGTATGCACTATGATGTCACAATGTATTATGACATCATAATGTATCCTCACTATGACATCACAACATATTATGATAGCGTAATTGGCAGATATCATGATCAATTTCTCTTACCCCAAATTGTGTCATATATACTGGAGTATCATGAGCATGTATTATGTCATCACAATATATGATGACATCATAATTAGTATGCAATATGACATCACAATATAGTATGATGTCATAATGTGTCCGCATTATGACATCACAATGTATTATGAGAGTGTAATTTGCCGGTATTATGACCAATTTCTCTTACCTCAAATTGTGTCATATCTACTGGAGTATCAAGATCATGTATTATGACATCACAATATATGATGACATCATAATTAGTATGCACTATGACGTCGCAATGTATTATGACATCATAATGTATTCGCAGAATGACATCACAATGTATTATGAAGCCGTAATTTGCAGGTATTACGATCAATTTCTCTAACCCCAATTTGTATCATATCTACTGGAGTATCATGAACATGTATTATGTTGTGACAATATATGTTGTCATCATAATTAATATACACTATAACATCACAAGCTATTATCACGTCATAATGTAACCGCATTATGACATCACAATGAATTATGAGGGCGTAATTTGCAGGTATTGTGATCAATTTCTCTTACCCCAATTTGTGTCATATATACTGGAGTATCATGGGCATATATTATTATGTCACAGTATATGATGACATCATAATTATTATGCATAATGATGTCACAATGTATTATCACGTCATAATGTATCCGCATTATGACATCAGAATATATTAAGAGAGCGTAATTTGCAGGTATTATGATCAATTTCTCTTACCCCAATTTGTGTCATATATACTGGAGTGTCATGAGCATGTATTATGACGTCACAATATATGATGAAATCATAATTAGTATGCATTATGACGTCACAGTGTATTATGACGTCATAATGTATCCACATTATGACATCCCAATGTATTAGGAGAGCCTAATTTGCAGGTATTATGATGAATTTCTCTTACCCCAATTTCTGTGATATCTACTGGAGTATCAAGAGCATGTATTATGACATCACAATAAATGATCACATCATAATTAGTATGCACTATGATGTCACAATGTATTATGACATCATAATTTATCCGCATTATGAAATCACAATGCGTTATGAGAGCGTAATTTGCAGATATTATGATCAATTTCTCTCACCCCAAATTGTGTCATATATACCGGAGTATCATGAGCATGTATTATGACGTCACAATATATGATAACATCATAATTAGTATGCACTATGACATCACAATGTGTTATGACATCGTAATATATGCACATTATGACATCACAATGTATTATGAGAGCATAATTTGCAGGTATTATGATCAATTTCTCTTACCCCAATTTGTGTCATATATACCGGAGTATCATGAGCATGTATTATGACCTCACAATATATGATGACATCATAATTAGTATGCACTATCATGTCACTCTGTATTATGACATCATAATTTATCCGCATTATGACATCACAGTGTATTATGAGAGTGTAATTTGCAGGTATTTTGAACAATTTCTCTTACCCCAATTTGTCTCATATCTATTGCAGTATCATGAGCATGTATTGTAATGTCACAATATATGATGACATCATAATTAGTATGAACGATGACATCACAATGTATTATGAGGTCATAATTTATCCGCATTATGACATCACAATGTATTATGAGAGGATAATTTGCAGGTTTTATGATCATTTTCTCTTACCCCAATTGGTATCATATGTACTGGGGTTCATGAGCATGCATTATGATGTCAAAATATATGATGGCATCATAATTAGTATGCACTATGACGTCACAATGTATTATGACGTCATAATGTATCCACATTATGACGTCACAATGTACTTTGAGAGCGTAATTTGCAGGTATTATGATCAATTTCTCTTTCCCCAATTCATGTCATATATACTGGAGTATCATGAGCATATATTATGATGTCACAATATATGATGACATCATAATTAATATGCACTATGATATCAAAATATATTATGACGTCATAATGAATCCGCATTATGACATCACAATGTATTATGAGAGCATAATTTGCAGGTATTATCATAAATTTCTCTTACCTAAATTTGTGTCATATCTACTGGAGTATCATGAGCATGTATTATGTTGTGACAATATATGTTGTCATCATAATTAATATACACTATAACATCACAAGCTATTATCACGTCATAATGTAACCGCATTATGACATCACAATGAATTATGAGGGCGTAATTTGCAGGTATTGTGATCAATTTCTCTTACCCCAATTTGTGTCATATATACTGGAGTATCATGGGCATATATTATTATGTCACAGTATATGATGACATCATAATTATTATGCATAATGATGTCACAATGTATTATCACGTCATAATGTATCCGCATTATGACATCAGAATATATTAAGAGAGCGTAATTTGCAGGTATTATGATCAATTTCTCTTACCCCAATTTGTGTCATATATACTGGAGTGTCATGAGCATGTATTATGACGTCACAATATATGATGAAATCATAATTAGTATGCATTATGACGTCACAGTGTATTATGACGTCATAATGTATCCACATTATGACATCCCAATGTATTAGGAGAGCCTAATTTGCAGGTATTATGATGAATTTCTCTTACCCCAATTTCTGTGATATCTACTGGAGTATCAAGAGCATGTATTATGACATCACAATAAATGATCACATCATAATTAGTATGCACTATGATGTCACAATGTATTATGACATCATAATTTATCCGCATTATGAAATCACAATGCGTTATGAGAGCGTAATTTGCAGATATTATGATCAATTTCTCTCACCCCAAATTGTGTCATATATACCGGAGTATCATGAGCATGTATTATGACGTCACAATATATGATAACATCATAATTAGTATGCACTATGACATCACAATGTGTTATGACATCGTAATATATGCACATTATGACATCACAATGTATTATGAGAGCATAATTTGCAGGTATTATGATCAATTTCTCTTACCCCAATTTGTGTCATATATACCGGAGTATCATGAGCATGTATTATGACCTCACAATATATGATGACATCATAATTAGTATGCACTATCATGTCACTCTGTATTATGACATCATAATTTATCCGCATTATGACATCACAGTGTATTATGAGAGTGTAATTTGCAGGTATTTTGAACAATTTCTCTTACCCCAATTTGTCTCATATCTATTGCAGTATCATGAGCATGTATTGTAATGTCACAATATATGATGACATCATAATTAGTATGAACGATGACATCACAATGTATTATGAGGTCATAATTTATCCGCATTATGACATCACAATGTATTATGAGAGGATAATTTGCAGGTTTTATGATCATTTTCTCTTACCCCAATTGGTATCATATGTACTGGGGTTCATGAGCATGCATTATGATGTCAAAATATATGATGGCATCATAATTAGTATGCACTATGACGTCACAATGTATTATGACGTCATAATGTATCCACATTATGACGTCACAATGTACTTTGAGAGCGTAATTTGCAGGTATTATGATCAATTTCTCTTTCCCCAATTCATGTCATATATACTGCAGTATCATGAGCATATATTATGATGTCACAATATATGATGACATCATAATTAATATGCACTATGATATCAAAATATATTATGACGTCATAATGAATCCGCATTATGACATCACAATGTATTATGAGAGCATAATTTGCAGGTATTATCATAAATTTCTCTTACCTAAATTTGTGTCATATCTACTGGAGTATCATGAGCATGTATGATGATATCACAATATATGATGACATCATAATTAGTTTGCACTATGACATCACAATGTATTATGACTTCATAATGTATCCGCATTATGACATCACAATGTATCAGGAGAGCGTAATTTGCAGGTATTATGACCAATTTCTCTTACCCCAATTTGCGTCATATCTTCTGGAGTTTCATGAGCATGTATTATGATGTCACAAAATATGATGACATCAAAATTATTATGCACTATGACGTCACAATATATTATGACATCATATTGTATCCGCATTATGACATCACAATGTTTTATGATAGCGTAATTTGCAGGTATTATGATCAATTTCTCTTACCCCAATTTGTGGCATATATACTGGAGTATCATGAGCATGTATTATGATGTCAAAATATATGATGACATCATAATTAGTATGCACTATGATGTCACAATGTATAATGACGTCATAATGTATCTGCATTATGACATCAGAATGTATTATGAGAGCGTAATTTGCAGGTATTATGATCAATTTCCCTTACCCCAGTTTGTGTCATATATACTGGAGTATCATGAGCATGTATTATGATGTCACAATATATGATGACATCATAATTATTATGCACTATGACGTCACAATATATTAGGACATCATAATGTATCCACATTATGATATCACAATGTAATATGACAGCGTAATTTGCAGGTATTTTGATCAATTTCTATTACCCCAATTTGTCTCATATCTATTGCAGTATCATGAGCATGTATTGTAATGTCACAATATATGATGACATCATAATTAGTATGAACTACGATATCACAATGTATCATGAGGTTATAATTTATCCGCATTATGACATCACAATGTATTATTAGAACATAATTTGCAGGTTTTTTAATATGACAGCGTAATTTGCAGGTATTTTGATCAATTTCTATTACCCCAATTTGTGTCATATATACCGGAGTATCATGAGCATGTATTATGACGTCACAATATATGATGACATCATAATCAGTATGCAATATGAAGTCACAATGTATTATGACGTCAAAATGTATTCACATTATGACATCACAATGTGTTATGAGAGCGTAATTTGCAGATATTATGATCAATTTCTCTTACCCAAATTGTGTCATATATACCGGAGTATCATGAGCATGTATTATGACGTCACAATATATGATAACATCATAATGAGTATGCACTATGACATCACAATGTGTTATGACATTGTAATATATGCACATTATGACATCACAATATTTTATGAGAGCGTAATTTGCAGGTATTATGATTAATTTCTCTTACACCAATTTGTGTCATATATACCGGAGTATCATGAGCATGTATTATGACGTCACAATATATGATGACATCATAATTAGCATGCACTATGACGTCACACTGTATCATGACGTCATAATTTATCCGCATTATGACATCACAATGTATTATAAGAGTGTAATTTGCAGGTATTTTGAACAATTTCTCTTACCCCAATTTGTCTCATATCTATTGCAGTATCATGAGCATGTATTGTAATGTCACAATATATGATGACATCATAATTAGTATGAACTACGACATCACAATGTATCATGAGGTTATAATTTATCCGCATTATGACATCACAATGTATTATTAGAACATAATTTGCAGGTTTTATGATCATTTTCTCTTACCGCAATTTGTGTCATATATACTGGGGTTCATGAGCATGTATTATGATGTCAAAATATATGATGGCATCATAATTAATATGCACTATGACGTCACAATGTATTATGACGTCATAATGTATCCACATTATGACGTCACCATGTACTTTGAGAGCGTAATTTGCAGGTATTATGATCATTTTCTCTTTCCCCAATTCATGTCATATATACTGGAGTATCATGAGCATATATTATGATGTCAAAATATATGATGACTTCATAATTAATATGCACTATGATATCAAAATATATTATGACGTCATAATGTGTCCGCATTATGACATCACAATGTATTATGAGAGCATAATTTGCAAGTATTATCATAAATTTCTCTTACCTCAATTTGTGTCATATCTACTGGAGTATCATGAGCATGTATGATGACATCACAATATATGATGACATCATAATTAGTTTGCACTATGACATCACAATGTATTTTGACTTCATAATGTATCCGCATTATGACATCACAATGTATCAGTAGAGCGTAATTTGCAGGTATTATGACCAATTTCTCTTACCCCAATTTGCGTCATATCTACTGGAGTTTCATGAGCATGTTTTATGATGTCACAAAATATGATGACATCAAAATTATTATGCACTATGACGTCACAATGTATTATGACGTCATAATGAATCCGCATTATGACATCACTGTGTATTAGGAGAGCGTAATTTGCAGGTATTATGACCAACTTCTCTTACCCCAATTTGCGTCAAATCTACTGGAGTATCATGAGCATGTATTATGACGTCACAATATATGATGACATCATAATTAATATGCACTATTACGTCACAATGTATTATGATGTCATAATGTATCCGCATTATGACATCACAATGTATTAGGAGTGCGTAATTTGCAGGTATTATAACCAATTTCTCTTACCCAATTTTGCATCATATATACTGGAGTATCATGAGCATGTATTATGACGTCACAATATATGATGACATCATAATTAGTATGCACCATGACGTCACAATCTATTATGACTCATAATGTATCCGCAATATGACATCACAATGTATTATGAGAGCGTAATTTGCTGGTATTATGATCAATTTCTCTTACCCTATATTGTGTCATATATACTAGAGTATCATCAGCATGTATTATGATGCCAAAATATATGATGACATCATAATTAGTAGGCACTAGGATGTCAAAATGTATAATGACGTGACAATGTATCTGCAATATGACATCAGGATGTATTACGAGAGCATAATTTGCAGGTATTATGGTCAATTTCTCTTACCATAATTTGTGTCATATATACTGGTGTATCATTACCATGTATTATTACGTCACAATATATGATGACGTCATGATTAGTATGCACTATGATATCACAATATATTATGGCATCATAATGTATCCGAATTATGTCATCACAATGTATTATGAGAGCATAATTTGCAGGTTTTATGATCAATTTCTCTAACCCCAATTTGTGTCATATATACTGGAGTATCATGAGCATGTATTATGATGTCACAATATATGATTACATCATAATTACTATGCACTATGACGTCACAATGTAGTATGACATCATAATGTACCCGCATTATAACATCACAATGTATTAGGAGAGCATAATTTGCAGGTATTATGACAAGTTTCTCTTACCACAATTTGTGTCATATATCCTGGAGTATCATGAGCATGTATTATGATGTCACAATATAAGATGACATCATAATTAGTATGTACTATGATGTCACAATGTATTATGACGTCATAATGTATCTGCATTTTGACATCACAATATATCAGCAGAGCGTAATTTGCAGGTATTATGACAAATTTATCTTACCCCAATTTGCGTCATGTATACTGGAGTATCATGAGCAGTTATTATGACATCACAATATATGATGACATCATAATTAGTATGCACTATGATGTCAGAATGTATCATGACGTCTTAATATATCCGCATTATGACATCACGATGTATTAGGAATGCGTAATTTGCAGGTATTATGACCATTTTCTCTAACCCCAATTTGTGTCACATCTTCTGGAGTATCATGAGCATTTATTATGACCTCACAATATATGATGACAACATAATTAGTATGCACTATGACGTCACAATGTATTATGACATCACAATGTATTAGGAGTGCGTAATTTGCAGGTATTATGACCAGTTTCTCCCACCCCAATTTGTGTCATTGTATCCGCATTATGACATCACAATGTATTATGGGAGAGTAATTGTCATGTAATATGACCAATTTCTCTTACCCCAATTTGTGTCATATTTAGTGCAGTATCATGACCATGTATTATGACATCACAATATATGATGACATCATAATTAGCATGCACTATGAGGTCACAATGTATTATGACGTCATATATATCCGCATTAGGACATCACAATGTATTATGAGACCGTAATTTGCAGGTATTATGACCAATTTCTCTTACCCCAATTTTTGTCATATCTACTGGAGTATCATGAGCATGTATTATGGCGTCACAATATATGATGACATCATTATTAGTATGCACTATGATGTCTCAATGTATTACGACGTCATAATGTATCCGAATTATGACATCACAATGTATTAGGAGAGCGTAATTTGCTGGTATTATGACCAATTATTCTTTTGTCAATTTGTCTCATATCTACTGGAGTATAATGAGCATGTATTATGATGTCACAATATATGATGACATCACAATTAATATGCACTATGACGTCACAATGTATCATGGCATCATAATGTATCCGCATTATGACATCACATTGTATTATGAGAGCTTAATTTGCAGGTATTATGAGCAATTAATCTTACCCCAATTTGTCTTATATCTAATGGAGTATCATGAGCATGTATTATGACATCACAATATATGATGACATCATAATTAATATGCACTATGACATCACAATGTATTATCACGTCAAAATGTATCGGCATTATGACATCACAATGTATTATGAGAGCGTAATTTGCAGGTATTATGACCAATTTCTCTTACCCCAATTTGTGTCATATATACTGGAGTATCATGAGCATGTACAATCACATCACAATATATGATGACATCACAATTAGTATGCACTATGATGTCACAAGGTATTATGACATCATACTGTATCCGCATTATGACATCACAATGTATTATGGGAGACTAATTTCCAGGTATTATGACCAATTTCTCTCACCACAATTTGTGTCATTGTATCTGCATTATGACATCACAATGTATTACGGGAGAGTAATTTGCATGTATTATGACCAATTTCTCTTACCCCAATTTGTGTCATATATCCTGGAGTATCATGAGCATGTATTATGACGTCACAATATTTGATAACATCATAATTAGTATGCACTATGACATCACAATGTATTATGATGTCATAATATATCCACATTATGACATCACAATATATAACGAGAGCGTAATTTGCAGGTATTATGATCAATTTCTCTTACCCCAGTTTGTTTCGTATATACTGGTGTATCATGAGCATGTATTATGATGTCACAATATATGATGACACCATAATTAGTATGCACTATGGCGTCACAATGTATGTTGACGTCATAATGTATCCGCATTATGACATCACAATATATTATGAGAGCGTAATTTGCAGTTATTATGATCAATTTGTCTTACCCCAATTTGTGTCATATCTACTGGAGTACAATGAGCATGTATTACGACATCACAATATATGATGACATCATACTTAGTATTCACTATGACGTCACAATGTATGATGACATCATAATGTATCCGTATTAGGACATCACAATATATTATGAAAGGGAAATTTTCAGGTATTATGATCAATTTCTCTTATCCCAATTTGTTTCATATATACTTGAGTATCATGAGCATGTATTATGTTGTCACAACATAGGATTACATCATAATTAGTATGCACTGTGACGTCACAATGTGATATGATGTCATAATGTATGCGCATTTTGACGTCACAGTACATTATGAGAGCGTAATTTGGAGGTATTATGATCAATTTCTCTTATCCCAATTTGTGTCATATCTACTGGAGTATCATGAGCATGTATTATGATGTCACAATATAGGATGACATCATAATTAATATGCGTTATGATGTCACAATGTATTATGACGTCATAATGTATCCGCATTATGACATCACAGAATATTATGAGAGTGTAATTTGCAGGTATTATGATCAATATCTCTTAACCCAATTTGTGTCATATCTAGTGGAGTATCATGAGCATGTATTTTGACGTCACAATATCCGATGACATCATAATTAGTATGCACTATCACGTCACAATGTATTATGATGTCATAATATATCCGCATTATGACATTACAATATATTATGATAGCGTAATTTGCAGGTATTATGATCAATTCCTCTTAACCCAAATGGTGTCATATCTACTGGAGTATCATAAGCATGTATTATGGCATCACAATATATGATGACATCATGATTAGTATGCACTGTGACGTCACAATGTATTATGACGTCATAATGCATCCGCATTATGACGTCACAATATATTATGAGAGCGTAATTTGCAGGTATTATGATCAATTTCTCTTACGCCAATTTGTGTCATATCTACTGGAGTATCATGAGCTTGTATTATGACGTCACAACATATGATGACATCATAATTAGTATGCACTATGATATCAAAATGTATTATGATGTCATAATATATCCTCATTATGACATCACAATATATTATGAGAGCGTAACTTGCAGGTATTATGATCAATTTATCTTACCCCAATTTGTGTCATACATACTGGAGTACCATGAGGATGAATTATGATGTCACAATATATGATGACATCATAATTAGTATGCACTATTACGTCACAATGTATCATGATGTCATATTCTATTTGCATTATGACATCACAATATATTATGAGAGTGTATTTTGCAGGTATTATGATCAATTTCTCTTACCACAATTTGTCTCATACCTACTGGAGTATCATGAGCATGTATTATGACCTCACATTATATGATGACATCATAATTAGTATGCACTATTTTGTCACAATGTATTATGATGTCATAATATATCCGCATTATGACATCACAATATTTTATGAGAGCGTAATTTGCAGACATTATGATCACTTTCTCTGACCCCAATTTGTTTCATATCTACTGGAGTATCATGAGCATGTATTATAATTTCACAATATTTGATGACAAAATAATTACTA
Organism: Aotus nancymaae; assembly: GCF_030222135.1. Lineage (NCBI taxonomy): Eukaryota > Metazoa > Chordata > Mammalia > Primates > Aotidae > Aotus > Aotus nancymaae. The sequence continues at coordinate 66,302,688 of NW_026988447.1, read as the reverse complement.
TGCACTATGATTTCACAATGTATTATGACATCATAATGTATCCGCATTGTGACATTACAATATATTATTAGAACGTAATCTGAAGGTATTATGATCAATTTCTTTTACCCCAATATGTGTCATATCTATTGGAGTATCATGAGCATGTATTATGACACCACAATATAGGATGACATCATAATTAGTATGCACTATTACGTCACAATGTATCATGACGTCATAATGTATCTGCATTATGACATCACAATATATTATGAAAGCGTAATTTACCGGTAATATGATCAGTTTCCCGTACCCAAATTTGTGTCATACATAGTGGAGTACTATGAGCATGTATTATTACATCACAATATAGGATGACATCATAATTAGTATGCAGTATGACATCACAATGTTTTATGACGTCATAATGTATCCACATTATTACATCACAGTATATTATGAGAGCGAAATTTGCAGGTATTATGACAAATTTCTCTTACCCATATTTGTGTCATATCTACTTCAGTATCATGAGCATGTATTATGACGTCACAATATATGATGACATCATAGTTAGTATGCACTACGACATCACAATGTATTATGACGTCATAATATATCCTCATTAACACATCACAATGTATTACGAGAGCGTAATTTGCAGGTATTATAACCAATTTCTCTTACCCCTATTTGTGTCATATATACTGGAGAATCATGAGCATGTATTATGATGTCACAATATATGATGATATCATAATTAGTATGTACTATGACATCACAATGTATTATGACATCATAATGTATCCGCATTATGACATCACAATGTATTATGAGAGCGTAATTTGCAGGTATTATGACCAATTTCTCTTACCCCAATTTGTTTCATATCTACTGGAGTATCATGAGCATGTATTATGACGTCACACTATATGATGACATCATAATTCATATTCACTACGACATCACAATGTATTATGACGTCATAATATATCCACATTATGACATCACAATATATTATGAGACCGTAATTCGCAGGTATTATGACCAATTTCTCTTACCCCAATTTGTGTCATATCTACTGGAGTATCATGAGCATGTATTATGACCTCACAGTATATGATGACATCATAATTAGTATGCACTATGACGTCACAATGTATTATGACGTCATAATGTATCGGCATTATGACATCACAATGTATTATGAGAGCATAATTTGCAGGTATTATGATAAATTTCTCTTACCCCAATTTGTGTCATATATACTGGAGTATCATGAGCATGTATTATGTCGTCACAATACATTATGACATTATAATTAGTATGCACTATGACATCACAATGTATTATGACGTCATTATGTATCCGCATTATGACATCTTAATGTCTTATGAGAGCGTAATTTGCAGGGGGTATGACCAATTTCTCTTACCGCAATTTGTGTCATATATACTGGAGTATAATGAGCATGTATTATGATGTCACAGTATATGATGACATCATAATAAGTATGCACTATGACATCACAACATATTATGATGTCATAATGTATCCACATAATGACATCACAATGTATTATGAGAGCGTAATTTACAATATTATGACCAATTTCTCTTACCCCAATTTGTGTCATATATACTGGAGTATCATGAGCATTTATTTTGATGTCACAATATATGATGTCATCATAATTAGTATGCACTGCGACATCACAATATATTTTGACGTCATAATGTATCCTCATTATGACATCACAATGTATTACGAGAGCGAAATTTGCAGGTATTATGACAAATTTCTCTTACCCATATTTGTGTCATATCCACTGGAGTATCAAGAGCTTTTATTATGACATCACAATATATGATGACACCATAATTAGTATGCACTACGACATCACAATGTATTATGACGTCATAATGTATCCGCATTATGACATCACAATGTTTCACGAGAGCATAATTTGCAGGTATTATGACCAATTTCTCTTACCTCTATCTGTGTCATATATACTGGAGTAACATGAGCATGTATTATGACGTCACAATATATGATGACACATAATTAGCATGCACTATGATGTCACAATGTATTGTGATGTCATAATATATCCACATTATGACATCACAATGTATTATGAGAGCGTAATTTGCAGGTATTATGATCAATTTCTCTTAGCCCAGTTTGTGTCATATATACTGGAGTATCATGAGCATGTATTATGACCTCACAATATATGATGACATCCTAATTTGTATGCACTATGATGTCACAATGTATTATGACTTCATAATCTATCCGCATTATTACATCACAATATATTACGGGAGCGTAATTTGCAGGTATTATGTTCAAATTCCCTTACACCTATTTGTGTCATATCTACTGGAGTATCAAGAGCAGGTATTATGACGTCAAAATATATATGATGACGTCATAATTAGGATGCACTATGACGTCACAATGAATTATAACGTCATAATATATCCGAATTATGACATCACAATGTATTACGAGAGCGAAATTTGCAGGTATTTTGACAAATTTCTCTTACCCATATTTGTGTCATATCTACTGGAGTATTATGAGCATGTATTATGACGTCACAATATATGATGACATCATAATTAGTATGCACTACGACATCACAATATATTTTGACTTCATAATGTATCCGCATTATGACATCACAATGTATAATGAGAGCGGAATTTGCAGGTACTATGACCAATTTCTCTATCCCCTGTTTGTGTCATATATACTGGAGTATCATGAGCATGTATTATGTTGTTACAGTATATGATGACATCATAATTAGTATGTACTAAGACGTCACAATGTATTATGATGTCATAATGTATCCGCATTATGACATCACAATGTATTATGTGAGCGTAATTCGCAGGTATTATGACCAAGTTCTCTTTCCCCTGTTTTTGTCATATATACTGGAGCATCTTGAACATGTATTATGACGTCACAATATATGATGACATCAAATTAGCATGCACTATGACGTCACAATATATTATGACGTCATAATGTATCCATATTATGACACCACAATGTAGTACGAGAGCATAATTTGCAGGTATTATGACCAATTTCTCTTACCCCAATTTGTGTCACATATACTGGAGTATCATGAGTATGTATTATGATGTCACAGTATATGATGACATCATATTAAGCATGCACTATGACATCACAATATATTATGATGTCATAATGTATCCACGTTAAGACATCACAATGTATTATGAGAGAGTAATTTGCAGGTATTATGGTCAATTTCTCTTACCACAATTTGTGTCATATCTACTGGAGTATCATGAGCATGTATTATGACGTCATGAAATATGATGACATCATAATTAGTATGCACTATGACATCACAATGTATTATGACGTCATAATGTATCCGCATTATGACATCACAGTATATTGTGAGAGCGTAATTTGCAGGTATTATGATAAATTTCTCTTACCCCAATCTGTGTCATATATACTGGAGTATCATGAGCATGTATTATGATGTCACAATTTATGATGACATCATAATTACTATGCACTATGACATCACAATGTATTAAGACGTCATGATGTATACGCATTATGACATCACAATGTATTACGAGAGCGTAATTTACAGGTATTATGACGAATTTCTCTTACCCCAATTTGTGTCAAATATACTGGAGTATCATGAGCATGTATTATGACATCACAGTATAGGATGACATCATAATTAGTTTACACTATGACATCACAGTGTATTATAAGGTCATAATTTATCCACATTATGACATCACAATGTATTATGAGAGCGTAATTTGCAGGTATTATGACCAATTTCTCTTACCCCATTTTGTTTCATATGTACTGGAGTATAATGAGCATGTATTATGATGTCACAATATATGATGATATCATAATTAGTATGCACCATGGAGTCACATTGCAATATGATGTCATAATGTATCCGCATTATGACATCTCAATGTATAATGAAAGCGTAATTTGCAGGTATTATGACCAACTTCTCTTACCCCAATTTGTGTCGTAAGTTCTGGAGTATCATGAGCATGTATTATGATGTCACAATATATAATGACATCATAATTAGTATGTACTATGACGTGACAATGTATTATTACATCATAATGTATTCGCCTTATGACATCACTATGTATTATGAGAGCGTAATTGCATGTATTATGATCAATTTCTCTTACCACAATTTGTGTCATATCTACTGGAGTATCATGAGCATGTATTATGATGTCACAATATAGGATGACATCATAATTAATATGCACTATGATGTCACAATGGATTATGACGTCATAATGTAGCCGCATTATGCCATCACAATATGCTATGAGAGCGTAATTTGCAGGTATTATGATCAATTACTCTTACCCCAATTTGTGTTATATATACTGGAGTATCATGAGCATGTTTTATGACGTCACAATATATGATGACATCATCTTTAGCAAGCACTATGAGGTCACAATGTATTATGACGTCATAATGTATCCGCATTATGACATCAAAATATATTATGAGAGCACAATTTGCAGGTGATATGATCAATTTCTCTTACTCCAATTTTTGTCATGTCTACTGGAGTATCATGAGCATTTATTATGACGTCACAATATATGATGACATCATAATTAGTAAGCACTATGACGTCACAGTGTATTATTACGTCATAATGTATCCGCATTATGACATCACAATATATTATGAGAGCGTAATTTGGAGGTATTATAATCAATTTCTCTTACCCCAATTTGTGTCACATCTACTGGAGTATCATGAGCATGTATTCTGACGTCACAATATATGATGACATCATAATTAATATGCACTATTACATCACAATGCATTATGACGTCATAATGTATCCGCATTATGACAACACAATATATTATGAGAGCGTAATTTGCAAGTATTTTGATCAATTTCTCTACCGCAATTTGTGTCATATATACCGGATTATCATGAGCATGTATTATGACATCACAATATATGATGACATCATAATTAGTATGCACTATGACGTCACAATGTATTATGACGTCATAATATATCCACATTATGACATCACAAAATACTATGAGAATGTAATTTGCAGGTATTATGATCAATTTCTCTTACCTCAATTTGTGTCATTTCTACTGGAGTATCATAAGCATGTATTATAACATAACAATATATGATGACATCATAATTAGTATGCACTATGATGTCACAACATATGACGTCGTAATGTATCCACATTATGACATCACTATATATTATGAGAGTGAAATTTGCAGGTATTAAGATCAATTTCTCTTACCCCAATATTTATCATATCTACTGGAGTATCATGAGCATGTATTATGACGTCACAATAAATGATGACATCATAATTAGTATGGACTATGACGTCACAGTGTATTATGACGTAATAATGTATCCGCATTATGACATCACGATGTATTATGAGAGCGTAATTTGCAGGTATTATGAACAATTTCTCCTACCCTACTTTGTGTCATATCTACTGGAGTATCATGACCATGTATTATGACGTCAGAATATATGATGACATCATAATTAGTTTGCACTATGACATCACAATGTATTATGACGTCATAATGTGTCCACATTATGACATCACAATATATTAGAGAGCGTAATTTGCAGGTATTATGATCAATTTCTCTACCCCAATTAGTGTCACATCTACTGGAGTATCATGAGCATGTATTCTGACGTCACAATATATGATGTCATCAAAATTATTATGCAGTATGACGTCACAATGTATTATGACGTCATAATGTATCCGAATTATGACATCACAATATATTATGAGAGCGTAATTTGCAGGTGTTATGACCCATTTCTCTTACCACACTTTGTTTCATATTCACTGGAGTATCATGAGCATGTATTATGATGTCACAATAAATGATGACATCATAATTAGTATTCACTATGACGTCACAGTGTATTATGAAGTCATAATGTATCCGCATTATGACATCACAATATATTATGAGAGCGTAATATGCAGGTATTATATTCAATTTCTCTTACCCCAATTTGTGTCACATCTACTGGAGCATCATGAGCATGTATTCTGACGTCACAATATATGATGACATCATAATTAATATGCACTATGACATCACAATGTATTATGCTGTCATAATGTATCTGCATTATTACAACACAATATATTATGAGAGCGTAATTTGCAGGTATTATGATCAATTTCTCTTACCACTATTGGTGTCACATCTACTGGAGTATCATGAGCATGTATTATGATGTCACAATATATGATGACATCACAATTAGTATGCACTATGACATCACTATGTATTATGTCGTCATAATGTATCCGCATTATGACATCACAATATATTATGAGAGCATAATTTGCAGGCATTATGATCAATTTCTCTTACCCCAATTTGTGTCATATCTACTGGAGTATCATGAGCATGTATTATGACATCGCAATATATGATGACATCATAATTAGTATGCACTATGTCATCACATTGTATTACGACGTCATAATGTATCCGAATTATGACACCACAATATGTTAAGAGAGCTTAATTTGCAGGTATTTTGATCAATTTCTATTACCCCCTTTTGTGTCATATATACTGGAGTATCATGAGCATGTATTATGACGTCACAATATATGATGACGTCATAATTAGTATGCACTATGACATCACAATGTATTATGGCATCATAATGTATCCGCATTATGACATCACAATATATGATCAGAACGTAATTTGCAGGTAGTATGATCAATTTCTCTAACCCGAGTTGTGTCATATATACTGGAGTATCATGAGCAAGTATTATGACGTCACAATATATGATGACATCATAATTAGCATGCACTATGTCGTCACAATGTATTATGAGGTCAAAATGTATCCGCATTATGACATCACAGTATATTATGAGAGCGTAATTTCCAGGCATTATGACCAATTTCTCTTACCTCAATTTGTGTCATATCTGCTGGAGTATCATGAGCATGTATTATGACGTCACAATATATGATGACATCATAATTAGTATGCACTATGACATCACAATGTATTATGACGTCATAATATATCCACATTATGACAACACAATTAATTATGAGAGCGTAATTTGCAGGTATTATGATCAATTTCTTTAACTCCAATTTGTGTCATATCTACTGGAGTATCATCAGCATGAGTTATTTTGTCACAATATATGATGACATCATAATTAGTATGCACTATGACATCACAATGTATTATGACATCATAATGTATTCAGCGAGTCATAAACACGTTTCTTCTAGGAGCTGCGTTGGGATATTCCCGAGTGAATGTGACCATAGGCTGTATAGAGAAATATCTGCTTCTAAAACCAAAACGGAGCTATCTAACTGAATGGTTATCAAGGTGTGCATTCAACTGACAGAGTTAGTGTCACCTGTGGATCCAGTGGTTTGCAAACTCTTTCTGTGCAGAATCCCAAAACCGGCATTTCCAACCCAATGCCGGCATACGTACGAAACAGCAGTAAGACTTCGTCTAAAAGTCAGGAGAAACGTTTCCTTGACACTGCTCTGCTCTGCATTCCTTCACCTAAGGGAGTTGAATCTATGTTGATATTCAGCGAGTCAGAAACCAGTTTCTTCTAGGAGCTGCGTTGGGATATTCCCGAGTGAATGGGACCATAGGCTCTACAGAGAAATATCTGCTTCTAAAGCCAAAACGGAGCTATCTAACTGAATGGTTGTCAATGTGTGCCTTCAACTGACAGAGTTAAACTCATATGTGGATTCCACGCTTTTCAAACGCTTTCTGTACAGAATCCCAAAACCGGCATTTCCAGCCCAATGCCGGCATACGTACGAAACAGCAGTAAGACTTCCTCTAAGACTCAGGAGAAACGTTTCCTTGAAACTGCTCTGCTGTGCGTTCACTCACCTAAGCGAGTGTAAACTATGTTGTGATTCAGCGAGTCAGAAACACGTTTCTTCTATGACCTGCGTTGGGATATTCCCGAGAGAATGGGACGATAGGCTGTACAGAGAAATATCTGCTTCTAAAGCCAAAACGGAGCTATCTAACTGAATGGTTGTCAATGTGTTCATTCAACTGACAGAATTAAACTCATGTTTGGATCCAGCAGTTTGCAAATCTTTTCTGTGCAGAATCCCAAAACAGGCATTTCCAGCCCAATGCCAGCATTTTTACGAAACAGCAGTAAGACTTCGTCTAAAACTCAGGAGAAACGTTTCCTTGAAACTGCTCTGCTGTGCTTTCGTTCACCTAAGAGAGATGAATCTGTTTTGAGATTCAGCGAGTCAGAAACACGTTTCTTCTAGGAACTGCGCTGGGATATTCCCGAGTGAATGGGACCATAGGCTGTACAGAGTAATATCTGCCTCTAAAGTCAAAACGGAGCTATCTAACTGAATGGTTGTCAATGTGTGCATTCTACTGACAGAGTTAAACTCATGTGTGGATTCAGCGTTTTGCAAATACTTTCTGTGCAGAATCCCAAAACCGGCATTTCTAGCCTAATGCCGGCATACCTACGAAACAGCAGTAAGACATCATCTAAAACTCAGGTTAAACGTTTCCTTGAAACTGCTCTGCTGTGCGTTCGTTCACCTAAGAGAGTTGGATGTATGTTGAGATTCAGCGAGTCAGAAACACGTTTCTTCTAGGAGCTGCGTTGGGATATTCCCGAGTGAATGGGACCATAGGCTGTACAGAGAAATATCTGCTTCTAAAACCAAAACGGAGCTATTTAACCGAATGGTTGTCAATGTGTGCATTCAACTGACAGTGTTAAACTCACGTGGGGAATCAGCGGTTTGCAAACACTTTCTGTGCAGAATCCCAAAACCGGCATTTCCAGCGCAATGCCGACCTACGTACGAAACAACAGTAAGACTTCGTCTAAAACTCAGGAGACAAGTTTCCTTGAAACTGCTCTGCTGTGCATTCGTTCACCTAAGAGAGTTGAATCCATGTTTAGATTCAGCGAGTTAGAAACACGTTTCTTCTACGAGCTGCGTTGGGATATTCCGTAGTGAATGGGACCATAGGCTGTATAGAAAAATATCTGCTTCTAAAAGCAAAACGGAGCTATCTAACTGAATGGTTGTCAATGTGTGCATTCAACTGACAGAGTTAAACTCATGTGTGGAATTAGCAGTTTGCAAACCCTTTCTGTGCAGAATCCCAAAACTGGCATTTTCAGCCCAATACCGGCATATGTACGAAACCACAGTAAAACTTCGTCTAAAACTCCGGAGAAACGTTTCCTTGAAACTGATCTGCTGTGCGTTCGTTCACCTAAGAGAGTTGAATCCATGTTTAGATTCAGCGAGTTAGAAACACGTTTCTTCTACGAGCTGCGCTGGGATATTCCCGAGTGAATGGGACCATAGGCTGTACAGACAAATATCTGCTTCCAAAGCCAAAACGGAGCTATCTAACTGAATGGTTGTTAATGTGTGCATTCAACTGACAGAGTTAAACTCATGTGTGGAATCAGCAGTTTGGAAACGCTTTCTGTGCAGAATCCCAAAACTGGCATTTCCAGCTCAATACAGGCATATGTACGAAACCGCCGGAAGACTTCGTCTAAAACTCAGGAGAAACGTTTCCTTGAAACTACTCTGCTGTGTGTTCGTTCACCAGGAGAGGTGAATCTATGTTTAGATTCAGCGAGTTAGAAACACGTTTCTTCTAGGAGCTGCGTTGGGATATTCCCGAGTGAATCGGTCCATAGGCAGTAGAAAGTAATATCGGATTCTAAACCAAAACGGAGCTATCTATCTGAATGGTTGTCAATGTGTGCATTCAACAGACAGAGGTAAACTCATGTGAGGAATCAGCAGTTTGCAAACCCTTTCTGTGCAGAATCCCAAAACTGGCATTTCCAGCCGAATACAGGCATATGTATGAAACAGCAGCAAGACTTCATCTAAAACTCAGGAGAAACGTTTCCTTGAAACTGCTCTGCTGTGCGTTTATTCACCTAAGAGAGTTGAATCTATGTTTAGATTCAGCGAGTTAGAAACACGTTTCTTCTAGGAGCTGTGGTGGGATATTCCCGAGTGAATGGGACCATAGGCTGTACAGAGAAATATCTGCTTCTAAAACCAACACGGAGCTTTCTAACTGAATGGTTGTCAATGAGTGCATTCAACTGGCAGAGTTAAACTCATGTGTGGAATCAGCAGTTTGCAATCCCTTTCTGTGCAGAATCCCAAAACTGGCATTTCCAGCCTAATACCGGCATATGTACGAAACTGCGGTAAGACTTCGTCTAAAACTCAGGATAAACGTTTCCTTGAAACTGATCTGCTGTGCGTTCGTTCACCTAAGAGAGTTCAATCCATGTTTAGATTCAGTGAGTTGGAAAAACGTTTCTTCTAGAAGCTGCTTTGGGATATTCCCAAGTGAATGGGACCATAGGCTGTACAGAGAAATATCTGCTTCTAAAACCAAAACGGAGCTATTTAACCGAATGGTTGTCAATGTGTGCATTCAACTGACAGTGTTAAACTCACGTGGGGAATCAGCGGTTTGCAAACACTTTCTGTGCAGAATCCCAAAACCGGCATTTCCAGCGCAATGCCGACCTACGTACGAAACAACAGTAAGACTTCGTCTAAAACTCAGGAGACAAGTTTCCTTGAAACTGCTCTGCTGTGCATTCGTTCACCTAAGAGAGTTGAATCCATGTTTAGATTCAGCGAGTTAGAAACACGTTTCTTCTACGAGCTGCGTTGGGATATTCCGTAGTGAATGGGACCATAGGCTGTATAGAAAAATATCTGCTTCTAAAAGCAAAACGGAGCTATCTAACTGAATGGTTGTCAATGTGTGCATTCAACTGACAGAGTTAAACTCATGTGTGGAATTAGCAGTTTGCAAACCCTTTCTGTGCAGAATCCCAAAACTGGCATTTTCAGCCCAATACCGGCATATGTACGAAACCACAGTAAAACTTCGTCTAAAACTCCGGAGAAACGTTTCCTTGAAACTGATCTGCTGTGCGTTCGTTCACCTAAGAGAGTTGAATCCATGTTTAGATTCAGCGAGTTAGAAACACGTTTCTTCTACGAGCTGCGCTGGGATATTCCCGAGTGAATGGGACCATAGGCTGTACAGACAAATATCTGCTTCCAAAGCCAAAACGGAGCTATCTAACTGAATGGTTGTTAATGTGTGCATTCAACTGACAGAGTTAAACTCATGTGTGGAATCAGCAGTTTGGAAACGCTTTCTGTGCAGAATCCCAAAACTGGCATTTCCAGCTCAATACAGGCATATGTACGAAACCGCCGGAAGACTTCGTCTAAAACTCAGGAGAAACGTTTCCTTGAAACTACTCTGCTGTGTGTTCGTTCACCAGGAGAGGTGAATCTATGTTTAGATTCAGCGAGTTAGAAACACGTTTCTTCTAGGAGCTGCGTTGGGATATTCCCGAGTGAATCGGTCCATAGGCAGTAGAAAGTAATATCGGATTCTAAACCAAAACGGAGCTATCTATCTGAATGGTTGTCAATGTGTGCATTCAACAGACAGAGGTAAACTCATGTGAGGAATCAGCAGTTTGCAAACCCTTTCTGTGCAGAATCCCAAAACTGGCATTTCCAGCCGAATACAGGCATATGTATGAAACAGCAGCAAGACTTCATCTAAAACTCAGGAGAAACGTTTCCTTGAAACTGCTCTGCTGTGCGTTTATTCACCTAAGAGAGTTGAATCTATGTTTAGATTCAGCGAGTTAGAAACACGTTTCTTCTAGGAGCTGTGGTGGGATATTCCCGAGTGAATGGGACCATAGGCTGTACAGAGAAATATCTGCTTCTAAAACCAACACGGAGCTTTCTAACTGAATGGTTGTCAATGAGTGCATTCAACTGGCAGAGTTAAACTCATGTGTGGAATCAGCAGTTTGCAATCCCTTTCTGTGCAGAATCCCAAAACTGGCATTTCCAGCCTAATACCGGCATATGTACGAAACTGCGGTAAGACTTCGTCTAAAACTCAGGATAAACGTTTCCTTGAAACTGATCTGCTGTGCGTTCGTTCACCTAAGAGAGTTCAATCCATGTTTAGATTCAGTGAGTTGGAAAAACGTTTCTTCTAGAAGCTGCTTTGGGATATTCCCAAGTGAATGGGACCATAGGATGTACAGAGAAATATCTGCTTCTAAAACCAAAACGGAGCTATCTAACTGAATGTTTGTTAATGTGTGCATTCAACTGACAGAGTTAAACTCATGTGTGGAATCAGTAGTGTGTAAACCCTTTGTGTGCAGAATCCCAAAACTGACATTTCCAGCCTAATACCGGCACATGTACGAAAACGCGGTAAGACTTCGTCTAAAACTTAGGAGAAACGTTTCCTTGAAACTGATCTGCTGTGCATTTGTTCACCTAAGAGAGTTGAATCCATGTTTAGATTCAGCGAGTTAGAAACACGTTTCTTCTACGAGCTGCATTGGGATATTCCCGAGTGAATGGGACCACAGGCTGTAGAGAGTAATATGTGCCTCTAAAACCAAAACGGAGCTATCTAACTGAATGGTTGTCAATGTGTGCATTCAACTGACAGAGTTAAACTCAAGTGTGGAATCAGCAGCTTGGAAATGCTTTCTGTGCAGAATCCAAAAACTGTCGTTTCCAGCCAAGTACCGGCATATGTACGAAACAGCAGTAAGACTTCGTCTAAAACTCAGAAGACACGTTTCCTTGAATCTGATCTGCTGTGCGTTCGTTCACCTAAGAGAGTTGAATCCATGTTTAGATTCTGCGAGTTAGAAACACCTTTCTTCTAGGAGCTGCGTTGGGATATTCCCGACTCAATGCGACCATAGGCTGTACAGAGAAATATCTGCTTCTAAAAGCAAAACGGAGCTATCTAACTGAATGGTTGTCAATGTGTGCATTCAACTGACAGAGTTAAACTCATGTGTGGATTCAGCAGTTTGCAAACCCTTTGTGTGCAGAATCCCAAACCTGGCATTTCCAGCCCAATGCAGGCAAATGTACGAAACAGCAGCAAGACTTAGTCTAAAACTCAGGAGACACGTTTCCTTGAAACTATTGTGCTGTGCGTTCGTTCACCTAAGAGAGTTGAATCTATGTTTAGATTCAGCGAGTTAGAAACACGTTTCTTCTAGGAGCTGCGGTGGGATATTCCTGAGTGAATAGGACCATAGGCTGTACAGAGAAATATCTGCTTTTAAAAGCTAAACGAAGCTATCTAACTGAATGGTTGTCAATGTGTGCATTCAACTGACAGAGTTAAATTCATGTGTGGAATGAGCAGTTTGCAAAACCTTTCTGTGCAGAATCCCACACTGGCATTTCCAGCCCAGTATCGGCATGTGTACGAAACAGTAGTAAGACTTCGTCTAAAACTCAGGAGACACGTTTCATTGAAACTAATCTGCTGTGCGTTCGTTCTCCTAAGAGAGTTGCATCCATGTTTATATTCAGCGAGTTAGAAACACGTTTCTTCTAGGAGCTGCGTTGGAATATTCCCGAGTGAATGGGACCATAGGCTGTAGAGAGTAATATCTGCTGCTAAAACCAAAACGGAGCTATCTAACTGAATGGTTGTCAATGTATGCATTCAACTGACAGAAATAAACTCATGTGTGGAATCAGCAGTTTGGAAACGATTTCTGTGCAGAATCCCAAAACTGGCATTTCTAGCCCAGCACCCGCATATGTACGAAACAGTAGTAAGACTTCCTCTAAAACTCAGGAGAAACGTTTCCTTGAAACTGATCTGCTGTACGTTCGTTCACCTAAGACAGTTGAATCTATGTTTAGATTCAGCGAGGTAGAAACGTTTCTTCTAGGAGCTGCGGAGGGATATTCCCGAGTGAACGGGACCATAGGCTGTACAGAGAAATATCTTCATCTAAAACCAAAACAGAGCTATATAACTGAATGGTTGTCAATGTTCGCATTCAACTGACAGAGTTAAACTCATGTGTGGAATCAGAAGTTTGGAAAGGCTTTCTGTGCAGAATCCCAAAACTGGCATTTCCAGCCCAGTACCGGCATATGTACGAAACAGTAGTAACACTTCGTCTAAAACTCAGGAGAAACGTTTCCTTGAAACTGATCTGCTCTGCGTTTGTTCACCTAAGAGAGTTGAATCTATGTTTAGATTCAGCGAGTTAGAAACACGTTTCTTCTAGGAGCTGCGTTGGGATATTCCCGGGTTAATGGAACCATAGGCTGTACAGAGAAATATCTGCTTCTAAAACTTAAACAGAGCTATCTAACTGAATGGTTGTCAATGTGTGCATTCAACTGACAGAGTTAAACTCATGTGTGGAAAGAGCAGTTTGCAAACCCTTTCTATGCAGAATCCGACAACTGGCATTTCCAGCTCTATACAGGCATGTGTACGAAACAGCAGCAAGACTTCGTCTGAAGCTCAGGAGACACGTTTCGTTGAAACTGCTCTGCTGTGCATTCGTTCACCTAAGAGAGTTGAATCCATGTTTAGATTCAGCGAGTTAGAAACACGTTTCTTCTACGAGCTGCGTTGGGATATTCCCGAGTGAATGGGACCATAGGCTGTACAGAGAAATATCTGCTTCTAAAACCAAAACGGAGCTATCTAACTGAATGGTTGTCAATGTGTGCATTCAACTGACAGAGTTAAACTCATGTGTGGAATTAGCAGTTTGCAAACCCTTTCTGTGCAGAATCCCAAAACTGGCATTTCCAGCCCAATACCGGCATATGTACGAAACCGCAGTAAAACTTCATCTAAAACTCCGGAGAAACGTTTCCTTGAAACTGATCTGCTGTGCATTCGTTCACCTAAGAGAGTTGAATCCATGTTTAGATTCAGCGAGTTAGAAACACGTTTCTTCTACGAGCTGCGTTGGGATATTCCCGAGTGAATGGGACCATAGGCTGTACAGAGAAATATCTGCTTCTAAAACCAAAACGGAGCTATCTAACTGAATGGTTGTCAATGTGTGCATTCAACTGACAGAGTTAAACTCATGTGTGGAATCAGCAGTTTGGAAACGCTTTCTGTGCAGAATCCCAAAACTGGCATTTCCCGCTCAATACAGGCATATGTACGAAACCGCCGGAAGACTTCGTCTAAAACTCAGGAGAAACGTTTCCTTGAACCTGCTCTGCTGTGCGTTCGTTCGCCAGGAGAGTTGAATCTATGTTTAGATTCAGCGAGTTAGAAACACGTTTCTTCTAGGAGCTGCGTTGGGATATTCCCGAGTGAATCGGTCCATAGGCTGTAGAAAGTAATATCGGATTCTAAAACCAAAACGGAGCTATCTATCTGAATGGTTGTCAATGTGTGCATTCAACCGACAGAGGTAAACTCATGTGAGGAATCAGCAGTTTGCAAACCCTTTCTGTGCAGAATCCCAAAACTGGCATTTCCAGCCGAATACAGGCATATGTATGAAACAGCAGCAAGACTTCATCTAAAACTCAGGAGAAACGTTTCCTTGAAACTGCTCTGCTGTGCGTTTCTTCACCTAAGAGAGTTGAATCTATGTTTAGATTCAGCTAGTTAGAAACAAGTTTCTTCTAGGAGCTGTGGTGGGATATTCCCGAGTGAATGGGACCATAGGCTGTACAGAGAAATAGCTGCTTCTAAAACCAAAACGGAGCTTTCTAACTGAATGGCTGTCAATGAGTGCAGTCAACTGACAGAGCTAAACTCATGTGTGAAATCAGCAGTTTGCAATCCCTTTGTGTGCAGAATCCCAAAACTGACATTTCCAGCCTAATACCGGCACATGTACGAAAACGCGGTAAGACTTCGTCTAAAACTTATGAGAAACGTTTCATTGAAACTGATTTGCTGTGCGTTCGTTCACCTAAGAAAGTTGAATCCATGTTTAGATTCAGCGAGTTAGAAACAAGTTTTTTCTAGGAGCTGCGGTGGGATATTCCCGAGTGAATGGGAGCATAGACTGTACAGAGAAATATCTGCATCTAAAACCAAAACGGAGCTATCTAACTGAATGGTTGTCAATGTGAGCATTCAACTGACAGAGTTAATCTCAGGTGTGGAATGAGCAGCTTGGAAGTGCTTTCTGTGCAGAATCCCAAAACTGGCATTTCCAGCCCAGTACCGGCATATGTACGAAACAGTAGTAAGACTTCGTCTAAAACTCAGGAGAAACGTTTCCTTGAAACTGCTCTGCTGTGCGTTCGTTCACCTAAGAGAGTTGAATCTATGTTTAGATTCAGCGAGTTACAAACACGTTTCTTCTAGGAGCTGCGTTGGGATATTCCGGAGTGAATGGGACCATAGGCTGTAGAGAGTAATATCGGCTTCTAAAACCAAAACGGAGCTATCTAACTGAATGGTTGTCAATGTGTGCATTCAACTCACAGACATAAACTCTTCTGTGGATCTGGCAGTCAGCAAATCCTTTCAGTGCAGAATCCCAAAACTGGTATTTCCAGCCCAATACAGGCATATGTACGAAACAGCAGCAAGACTTCGTCTAAAACTCAGGAGACACGTTTCCTTGAAACTGCTCTGCTGTGACTTCGCTCAACTAAGAGAGTTGAATCTATGTTTAGATTCAGCGAGTTAGAAACACGTTTCTTCTAGGAGCTGCGTTGGGATATTACCGAGTGAATGGGACCATAGGCTGTAGTGAGTAATATCTGCTTCTAAAACCAAAACGGAGCTATCTAACTGAATGGTTGTCAATGTGTGCATTCACCTGACAGAGTTAAACTCAAGTGTGGATTCCGCAGTTTGCAAACCCTTTCTGTGCAGAACCCCAAAACTGGCATTTCCAGCCTAATACAGGCATATGTACGAAACAGCAGCAAGACTTCGTCTAAAACTCAGGAAACAAGTTTCCTTGAAACTGCCCTGCTGCGCGTTCATTCACCTAAGAGAGTTGAATCTATATTTAGATTCAGTGAGTTAGAAACACGTTTCTTCAAGGAGCTGCGGTGGGATATTCCCGTGTGAATGGGACAATAGGCTCTACAGAGAAATATCTGCATCTAAAACCAAAACGGAGCTTTCTAGCTGAATGGTTGTCAATGTGCGCATTCTAGTGACAGAGTTAAACTCATGTGTGAAATGAGCAGCTTGGAAACGCTTTCTGTGTAGAATCCCAAAACTAGCATTTCCAGCCCAGTACCGGCATACGTACGAAACAGTAGTTAGACTTCGTCTAAAACTGAGGAGAAACGTTTCCTTGAAACTGCTCTGCTGTGCGTTCGTTCACCTAAGAGAGTTGAATCTATGTTTAGATTCAGCGAGCAAGAAATACGTTTCTTCTAGGAGCTGCGGTGGGATATTCCCGAGTGAATGGGACCATAGGCTGTACAGAGAAATATCTGCTTCTAAAACCAAAACGGAGCTATCTAACTGAATGGTTGTCAATGTGTGCATTCAACTGACAGAGTTAAACTCATGTGTGGAAACAGCAGTTTGGAAACACTTTCTGTGCAGAAGCCCAAAACTGGCATTTCCAGCCCAGTACCGGCATATGTACGAAACCGCAGTAAGACTTCGTCTAAAACTCAGGAGAAACGTTTCCTTGAAACTGATCTGCTGTGCTTTCATTCACCTAAGAGTGTTGAATCCATGTTGAGATTCAGCGAGTTAGAAGCACATTTCTTCTAGGAACTGCATTGGGATATTCCCGAGTGAATGGGATCATCGGCTGTAGAGAGTAATATCTACTTCTAAAACCAAAACGGAGCTTTCTAACTGAATGGTTGTCAATGTGTGCATTCAACTGACAAAATTAAATTCATGTGTGGAATCAGCAGTTTGGAAACGCTTTCTCTTCTGAATCCCAAAACTGGCATTTCCAGCAAAATACAGGTATATTTACGAAACTGCAGTAAGACTTCGTCTAAAACTCAGGAGAAACATTTCCTTGAAAGTGATCTGCTGTGCGTTCGTTCACCTAAGAGAGTTGAATCCATGTTTAGATTCAGCGAGTTAGAAAAACCTTTCTTCTAGAAGCTGCGTTGGTATATTCCCGAGAGAATGGGACCATAGGCTGTACAGAGTAATATCTGCTTCTAAAACCAAAACGGAGCTATCTAACTGAATGGTTGTCAATGTGTGCATTCAACTGTCAGAGTTAAACTCATGAGTGGATTTAGCAGTTTGCAAACCCTTTCTGTGCATAATCACAAAACTGGCATTTCCAGCCCAATACAGGCATCTGTATGAAACAGCAGCAAGACTTCGTCTAAAACTTAGGAGACACGTTTCCTTGAAACTGCTCTGCTGTGCGTTCGTTCACCTAAGAGATTTGAATCTATGTTTAGATTCAGCGAGTTAGAAACAGGTTTCTTCTAGGAGCTGCGTTGGGATACTCCCGAGTGAATGGGACCATTGGCTGTAGAGAGTAATATCTGCTTCTAAAACCAAAACGGAGCTATATAACTGAATGGCTGTCAATGTGTGCATTCAACGGAAAGAGTTAAACTCATGTGTGGAATCAGCAGTTTCCAAACCGTTTCTGTGCAGAATCCCAAAATTGGCATTTCCAGCCCAATACCGGCATACGTACGAAACCGCAGTAAGACTTCATCTAAAACTCCGGAGAAACGTTCCCGTGAAACTGATCTGCTGTACGTTTGTTCATCTAAGATAGTTGAATCCATGTTCAGATTCAGCGCATTAGAAACACGTTTCTTCTAGGAGCTGCGTTGGGATATTCCCGAGTGAGTGGAACCATTGACTGTAGAGAGTAATATCTGCTTCTAAAACCAAAACGGAGCTATCTAACTGAATGGTTGTCAATGTTTGCATTCAACTGACAGAGTTAATCTCATTTGTGGAATCAGCAGTTTGCAAATCCTTTCTGTGCAGAATCCCAAAACTGGCATTTCCAGCAAAATACAGGCACATGTACGAAACTGCAGTAAGACTTCGTCTAAAACTCAGGAGAAACGTTTCCTTGAAACTGTTCTGCTGTGCGTTCGTTCACCTAAGAGAGTTGAATCCATGTTAAGATTCAGCGATTTAGAAAAACTTTTCTTCTAGAAGCTGCGTTGGGATATTCCCGAGTGAATGGGGCCATAGGATGTACAGAGAAATACGTGCTTCCAAAACCAAAACAGAGCTATCTAACTGAATGGTTTTCAATATGTGCATTCAAATGACAGAGTTAAACTCAAGTGTGGATTCAGCAGTTTGCAAACCCTTTCTGTGCAGAATCCCGAAACTGTCATTTCCAGCCCAATACAGGCATATGTACGAAACAGCAGCAAGACTTCGTCTAAAACTCACGAGACACGTTTCCTTGAAACTGGTCTGCTGTGCGATGGTTCACCTAAGAGAGGTGAATCTATGTTTAGATTCAGCGAGTCAGAAACACGTTTCTTCCAGGAGCTGCGGTGGGATATTCCCGAGTGAATGGGACCATAGGCTGTACAGAGTAATATCTGATTCTAAAACCAATACGAAGCCATCTAACTGAATCGTTGTCAATGTGTGCATTCAACTGACAGAGTTAAACTCATGTGTGGAATCAACAGTTTGGAAACACATTCTGTGCAGAATCCCAAAATTGGCATTTCCAGCACAGCACCGGCATATGTACGAAACAGTAGTAAGACTTCGTCTAAAACTCAGGAGAAACGTGAACTTGACACTGCTCTGCTGTGCGTTCGTTCATCTAAGAGATTTGAATCTATGTTTAGATTTAGAGAGTTAGCAACACGTTTCTTCTAGGAGCTGCGTTGCGATATTCCCAAGTGAATGGGACCATAGGCTGTACAGAGAAATATCTGCTTCTAAAACCAAAACGGAGCTATCTAACTGAATGGTTGTCAATGTGTGCATTCAACTGACAGAGTAAAAATCTTGTGTGGAATGAGCAGTTTGCAAACCCTTTCTGTGCAGAATCCCAAAACTGGCATTTCCAGCCCAATACCGGCATATGTACGAAACCGCAGTAAGACTTCGACTAAAACTCAGGAGAAACCTTTCCTTGCAACTGATCTGCTGTTCGTTCGTTCACCTAAGAGAGTTGAATCCATGTTTAGATTCAGCGAGTTAGAAACACGTTTCTTCTATGAGCTGCGTAGGGATATTCCCGAGTGAATGGGACCATAGACTGTACAGACAAATATCTTCTTCTAAAACCAAAACGGAGCTATCTAACTGAATGGTTGTCAATGTGTGCATTCAACTGACAGAGCTAAACTCATGTGAGGAATGAGTAGTTTGCAAACCCTTTCTGTGTAGAATCCGAAAACTGGCATTTCCAGCCCAATACCGGCATATGCACGAAACAGCAGTAAGACTTCGTCTAAAACTAATGAGAAACGATTCCTTGAAACTGACCTGCTGTGCGTTCGTTCACCTAAGAGAGTTGAATCTATGGTTTGATTCACCGAGTTAGAAACACATTTCTTCTAGGAGCTTCGTTGTGATATTCCGAAGTGAATGGGACCATAGGCTGTAGAGAGTAATATCTGCTTCTAAAACCAAAACGAAGCTATCTAACTGAATGGTTCTCAATGTGTGCATTCAACTGACAGAGTTAAACTCATGTGTGGAATGCACAGTTTGGAAACGCTTTCTGTGCAGAATCCCAAAACTGATATTTCCAGCCCAAAACCGGCATATGTACGAAACAGTAGTAAGACTTCGTCTAAAACTCAGGAGAAACGTTTCCTTGAAACTGCTCTGCTGTGCGTTCGTTCATCTAGGAGAGTTGAATCTATGTTTAGATATAGTGAGTTAGAAACACGTTTCTTCTGGAAGCTGCATTGGGATATTCCCGAGTGAATGGGAGCATAGGCTGTACAGAGAAATATCTGCTTCTAAAACCAAAATGAAGCTATCTAACTGAATTGCTGTCAATGTGTGCATTCATCTGACAGAGTTAAACTCATGTGTGGAATCAACAGTTTGGAAACGCTTTCTGTGTAGAATCCAAAAACTGGCATTTCCAGCCCAGTACCGGCGTATGTACGAAACAGTACTAAGACTTCGTCTAAAACTCAGGAGAAACGTTTCCTTGAAACTGATCTGCTCTGCATTCGTTCAACTAAGAGAGGTGATTCTATGTTTAGATTCAGTGAGTTAGCAACACGTTTCTTCTAGGAGCTGCGTTGGGATATTCCCGAGTGAATGGGACCATAGGCTGTACAGAGAATTATCTGCTTCTAAAACCAAAGCGGAGCTATCTAACTGAATGGTTGTCAATGTGTGCATTCAACAGACAGAGTTAAACTCATGTGTGGAATCAGCAGTTTTGAAACGCTTTCTGTGCAGAATCCCAAAACTGGCATTTCCAGCCCAGTTCCGGCATATGTACGAAACAGTAGCAAGACTTCGTCTAAAATTCAGGAGAAACGTTACCTTGAAACTGCTCTGCTGTGCGTTCGTTCAGCTAAGAGAGTTGAATCTATGTTTAGATTCAGCGAGTTAGAAACACATTTCTTCGTGGAGCTGCGTTGGGATATTCCCGAGTGAATGGGACCATAGGCTGTAGAGAGTAATATCTGCTTCTAAAACCGAAACGGAGCTATCTAACTGAATGGTTGTCAATGTGTGCATTCAACTGACAGAGTTAAACTCATGTGTGGAATCAGCAGTTTGGAAACGCTTTCTGTGCAGAATCCCAAAACTGGAATTTAGAATCCAATACCGGCACATGTACGAAACAGCAGTAAGACTTCATCTAAAACTCAGGAGAAACGTTTACTTTAAGCTGATCTGCTGTGCGTTCGTTCACTTAAGAGAGTTGAATCTATGTTTAGATTCAGCGAGTTAGAAACACGTTTCTTCTAGGAGCTGCGCTGGGATATTCCCGAGTGAATGGGACCATAGGCTGTACAGAGAAATATCTGCTTCTAAAACCAAAACGGAGCTATCTGACTGAATGGTTGTCAATGAGTGCATTCAACTGACAGAGGGAAACTCATGTGTGGATTCAGCAGTTTGCAAACCCTTTCTCTGCAGAATCCCAAAACTGGGATTTCCAGCCCAATACCGGCAAATGAACGAAACAGCAGTAAGAATTCGCCTATAACTCAGGAGAAACGTTGCCTTGAAACTGATCTGTTGTGCGTTCGTTCACCTAAGAGAGTTGAATCTATGTTTAGATTCAGCGAGTTAGAAACACGTTTCTTCTAGGAGCTGCATTGGGATATTCCCGAGTGAATGATATCACATGCTGTAAAGATAAATATCTGCTTCTAAAACCAAAAGGGAGCTCTCTGACTGAATGGTGGTCAATGTGTGCATTCATCTGACAGAGTTATAGTCATATGTGGAATGAGCAGTTTGCAAACCCTTTCTGTGCAGAATCCCAAAACTGGCATTTCCAGCCTAATACAGGCATATGAACGAAATAGCAGTAAGACTTCGTCTAAAACTCAGGAGACACGTTTCCGTGAAACTGCTCTGCTGTGCGTTCGCTCACCTAAGAGAGGTGAATCTATGTTTAGATTCAGCGAGAAAGAAAATCGTTTCTTCCCGGAGCTGCGGTGGGATATTCCCGAGTGAATGGGACTATAGGCTGTGCTGAGAAATATCTGCTTCTAAAACCAAAACAGAGCTATCTAACTGAATGCTTGTTCATTTGTGTATACAACTGACAGAGTAAAACTCATGTGTGGATTCAGCAGTTTGCAAACCCTTTCTGTGCAGAATCCCAAAACTGGCATTTCCAGCTCAATGCCGGCATATATACGAAACAGTAGTAAGACATTGTCTAAAACTCAGCAGAAAAGTTTCCTTGAAGCTGATCTGCTGTGCGTTCATTCACCTAAGAGAGTGGAATCTATGTTTAGTTTCCCTGAGTTAAAAACACGTTTCTTCTAGGAGCTGTGTTGGGATATTCCCGAGTGAATGGGACCATATGCTGAACAGAGAAATATCTGTTTCTAAAACCAGAACGGAGCTATCCAACTGAATGGTTGTCAATGTGTGCATTCAACTGACAGAGTTAAACTCATGTGTTGATTCAGCAGTTTTCAAACCCTTTCTGTGCAGGTTCCCAAAACTGGAATTTCTAGTCCAATACCGGCCTAAGTACAAAACAGCAGCAAGACTTCCTCTACAACTCAGGAGAAACGTTTCCTTGAAACTGATCTGCTGTGTGTTCGTTCGCCTAAGAGAGTTGAATCTATGTTTAGATTACACGAGTTAAAAACACGTTTCTTCTAGGAGCTGCGGTGGGATATTCCCGAGTGAATGGGACCATATGCTATACAGAGAAATATCTGCTTCTAAAACCAAAACGGAGTTTTCAAACTGAATTGTTGTCAATGTTTGCTTTCAACTGACAGAGTTAAGCTCATGTGTGGACTCAGCAGTTTGCACACACTTTCTGTGCAGAATCCCAAAACTGGCATTTCCAGCCAAATACAGGCATATGAACAAAACCGCAGCAAGACTTCGTCTATAACTCAGGAGAAACGTTTCCTTGAAACTAATCTGCTGTGGGTTCGTTCACCTTAGAGAGTTGAATCTATGTTTAGATTCAGCGAGGTAGAAACACGTTTCTTCCTGGAGCTGCGTTGGGATATTCCCGAGTGAATGGGACCGTAGGCTGTACAGAGAAATATCTGCTTCTAAAACCAAAACGGAACTCTCTGACTGAATGGTTGTCAACGTGTGCATTCAACTGACAGAGGTAAACTCATGTGTGGATTCAGCCGTTTGCAAACACTTTCTGTGCAGAATCCCAACACTGGCATTTCCAGCCCAATACCGGCAAATGAACAAAGCAGCAGTAAGAATTCGCCTATAACTCAGGAGAAACGTTTCCTTGAAACATCTCTGCTGTGCGTTCGTTCACCTAAGAGAGTTGAATCTATGTTTCGATTCAGCGAGTTAGAAACACGTTTCCTCTAGGAGCTGCGTTGGGATATTCCCGAGTGAATGATATCACATGCTGTACAGATAAATATCTGCTTCTAAAACCAAAATGGAGCTATCTGACTGTATGGTGGTCAATGTGTGCATTCAACTGACAGAATTATACTCATGTGTGGAATGAGAAGTTTGCAAACCCTTTCTGTGCAGAATCCCAAAACTGGCATTTCCAGCCCAATACAGGCATATGAACGAAACAGCAGTAAGACTTCGTCTAAAACTCAGGAGACACGTTTCCTTGAAACTGCTCTGCTGTGCGTTCACTCACCTAAGAGAGTTGAATCTATATTTAGATTCAGCGAGATAGAAAATCGTTTCTTCTAGGAGCTGCGGTGGGATATTCCCGAGTGAATGGGACCATATGCTGTACAGAGAACTACCTGCTTCTAAAACCAAAACGGAGTTTTCTAACTGAATGGTTGTCAATGTTTGCTTTCAACTGACAGAGTTAAACTCATGTGTGGACTCAGCAGTTTGCACACCCTTTCTTTGCAGAATCCCAAAACTGGCATTTCCAGCCAAATACAGGCATATGAACGAAACAGCAGTAAGACTTCGTCTATAACTCAGGAGAAACGTTTCCCTGAAACTGCTCTACTGAGCGTTCACTCACCTAAGGGAGTTAAATCTATGTTTCGAATCAGCGAGTTAGAAACACGTTTCTTCTACGAGCTGCATTGGGATATTCCCGAGTGAATGATACCATATGCTGTACAGATAAATATCTGCTTCTAAACCCAAAACGGAGCTATCTGACAGAATGGTGGTCAATGTGTGCATTCAACTGACAGAGTTATACTCATGTGTGGATTCAGCAGTTTGCAAACCCTTTCTGTGCAGAATCGCAAAACTGGCATTTCCAGCCCAATACCAGCATGTATACGATACAGCAGTAAGACTTCGTCTAAAACTCAGGAGAAACGTTTCCTTGAAACTGCTCTGCTGTGCGTTGGTTCAGCTCAGATACTTGAATCTATGATTTGATTCAGCGAGTTAGAAACAAGTTTCTTCTAGGAGCTGCGTTGGGATATTCCCGAGTGAATGGGACCATTGGCTGTAGAGAGAAATATCTGCTTCTAAAACCAAAATGGAGCCATCTAACTGAATTGTTGTTAATGTGTGCATTCAACTGACAGAGTTAAACTAATGTGTGGAATCAGCAGGTTGCAAACCCTTTCTGGGCAGAATCCCAAAACTCGCATTTCCAGCGCAATACCGGCATATATACGAAACAGCAGTAAGACATTGTCTAAAACTCAGCAGAAACGTTTCCTTGAAACTGATCTGCTGTGCGTTCATTCACCTAAGAGAGTGGAATCTATGTTTAGATTCCGTGAGTTAAAAACACGTTTCTTCTAGGAGCTGTGTTGGGATATTCCCGAGTGAATGGGACCATATGCTGTACAGAGAAATATCTGCTTCTAAAACCAAAACGGAGCTATCCAACTGAATGGTTGTCAATGTGTGCATTCAACTGACAGAGTTAAACTCATGTGTTGATTCAGTAGTTTTCAAACCCTTTCTGTGCAGGTTCCCAAAACTGGAATTTCTAGTCCAATACCGGCCTAAGTACAAAACAGCAGCAAGACTTCCTCTACAACTCAGGAGAAACGTTTCCTTGAAACTGATCTGCTGTGCGTTCATTCACCTAAGAGAGTTGAATCTATGTTTAGATTACACGAGTTAAAAACACGTTTCTTCTAGGAGCTGCGGTGGGATATTCCCGAGTGAATGGGACCATATGTTGTACAGAGAAATATCTGCTTCCAAAACCAAAACGGAGCTATCCAACTGAATGGTTGTCAATGTGTGCATTCAACTGATAGAGATATACTCATGTGTGGAATCAGCAGTTTGCAAACCCTTTCTGTGCAGAAACCCAAAACTGGCATTTCGAACCCAATACAGGCATATGTACGAAACCGCCGGAAGACTTCGTCTAAAACTCAGGAGAAACGTTTCCTTGAAACTGATCTGCTGTGGTTTCGTTCACCTTAGAGAGTTGAATCTATGTTTAGATTCAGCGAGTTAGAAACACGTTTCTTCCTGGAGCTGCATTGGGATATTCCCGAGTGAACGGGACCATAGGCTGTACAGAGAAATATCTGCTTCTAAACCCAAAACGGAGCTATCTGACTGAATGGTTGTCAATGTGTGCATTCAACTGGCAGAGGTAAACTCATGTGTGGAATCAGCAGTTTGCAAACCCTTTTTGTGCAGAATCCCAAAACTGGCATTTCGAACCCAATGCAGGCATATGTACGTAACAGCAGTAAGACTTCGTCTATAACTCAGGAGAAACGTTTCCTTGAAACTAAACTGCTGTGCGTTCATTCCCTTAAGAGAGTTGAATCTATGTTTAGATTCAGCGAGTTAGAAACATGTTTCTTCCCGGAGCTGCGCTGGGATATTCCCGAGTGAATGGGACCATGGGCTGTACAGAGAAATATCTGCTTCTAAAACCAAAACGGAGTTTTCTAACTGAATGGTTGTCAATGTCTGATTTCAACTGACGGAGATAAACTCATGTGTGGATTCAGGAGTTTGCATAGCCTTTCTGTGCAGAATCCCAAAACTGGCATTTCCAGCCAAATACAGGCATATGAAAGAAACAGCAGTAAGACTTCGTCTATAACTCAGGAGAAACGTTTCCTTGAAACTGCTCTGCTGTGTGTTTGTTCACCTAAGGGAGTTAAATCTATGTTTCGATTCAGCGAGTTAGAAACACGTTTCTTCTAGGAGCTGCGTTGGTATATTCCCGAGTGAATGATACCATATGCTGTATAGATAAATATCTGCTTCTAAAACCAAAACGGAGCTATCTGGCTGAATGGTGGTCAATGTGTGCATTCAACTGACGGAGTTATACTCATGTGTGGAATCAGCAGTTTGCAAACCCTTTCTGTGCAGAATCCCAAAACTGGCATTTCCAGCCCAATACCAGCACATATACGAAACAGCAGTAAGACTTCGTCTAAAACTCAGGAGAAACGTTTCCTTGAAACTGCTCTGCTGTGCGTTCGTTCACCTAAGAGAGTTGAATCTATGTTTAGATTCCACGAGTTAAAAACACGTTTCTTCTAGGAGCTGTGTTGGGATATTCCCGAGTGAATGGGACCATATGCTGTATATAGAAATATCCGCTACTAAAACCAAAACGGAGCTATCTAACTGAATGGTTTTGAATGTGTGCATTCAACTGACAGAGTTATACTCATATGTGGGATCAGCAGTTTGCAAACCCTTTCTGGGCAGAATCCCAAAACTGGTATTTCCAGCCCAATCCCAGCATATATACGAAACAGCAGTAAGACATCGTCTAAAACTCAGCAGAAACGTTTCCTTTAAACTGATCTGCTGTGCGTTCATTCACCTAAGAGAGTGGAATCTATGTTTAGATTCCGTGACTTAAAGACACGTTTCTTCGAGGAGCTGTGTTGGGATATTCCCGAGGGAATGGGACCATATGCTGAACAGAGAAATATCTGTTTCTAAAACCAAAACGGAGCTATCCAACTGAATGCTTGTCAATGTGTGCATACAACTGACAGAGGAAAACTCATGTGTGGATTCAGCAGTTTCCAAACAATTTCTGTGCACCATCCCAAAACTGGAATTTTGAACCCAATACTGGCATATGTACGAATCAGCAGTAAGACTTCGTCTAAAACTCAGGAGATACGTTTACTTGACACTAATCTGCTGTGCGTTCGTTTACCTAATAGAGTTGAATCTATGTTTAGACTCAGCGAGTTAGAAACACGTTTCTTCTAGGAGCTGCGTTGGAATATTCCCGAGTGAATGGGACCATATGCTGTATATAGAAATATCTGCTACTAAAACGAAAACGGAGCTATCTAACTGAATGCTTGTCAATGTTCCCGAGTGAATGGGACCATAGGCTGTACAGAGAAATACCTGCTTCTAAAACCAAAACGGAGCTAACTAACTGAATGGTTGTCAATGTGTGCATTCAACTGACAGAGTTATACTCATGTGTGGAATCAGCAGTTTGCAAACCCTTACTGCGCAGAATCCCAAAACTGGAATTTCCAGCCCAATCCCGGCATATATACGAAACAGCAGTAAGACATCGTCTAAAACTCAGCAGAAGCGGTTCTTTGAAACTGATCTGCTCTGCGTTCTTTCACCTAAGAGAATGGAATCTATGTTTAGATTCCACGAGTTAAAAACACGTTTCTTCTAGGAGCTGTGTTGGGATATTCCCGAGTGAATGGGTCCATATGCTGAACAGAGAAATATCTGCTTCTAAAACCAAAACGGAGCTATCCAACTGAATGGTTGTCAATGTGTGCATTCAACTGACAGAGTTAAACTCATGTGTGGATTCAGCAGTTTTCAAACTCTTTCTGTGCAGGTTCCCAAAACTGGAATTTCAAGTCCTTTACCGGCCTATGTACAAAACAGCAGCAAGACTTCTTCTAAAACTCAGGAGAAACGTTTCCTTGACTGATCTGCTGTGCGTTCCTTCACCTAAGAGAGTTGAATCTATGTTTAGATTACACGAGCTAAAAACGCGTTTCTTCTAGGAGCTGCGTTGGGATATTCCCGAGTGAATGGAACTATTTGTTGTACAGAGGAATATCCGCTTCTAAAACCAAAACGGAGCTATCTAACTGAATGGTTGTCAATGTGTGCACTCAATTGACAGAGTTAAACTCATGTGTGGAATCAGCAGTTTGCAAACCCTTTCTGTGCAGAATCCCAAAACTGGCATTTCGAACCCAATGCAGGCATATGTACGTAACAGCAGTAAGACTTCGTCTATAACTCAGTAGAAACGTTTCCTTGAAACTAAACTGCTGTGCGTTCATTCCCTTAAGAGAGTTGAATCTATGTTTAGATTCAGCGAGTTAGAAACACGTTTCTTCCCGGAGCTGCGCTGGGATATTCCCGAGTGAATGGGACCATGGGCTGTACAGAGAAATATCTGCTTCTAAAACCAAAACGGAGTTTTCTAACTGAATGGTTGTCAATGTCTGATTTCAACTGACGGAGATAAACTCATGTGTGGATTCAGGAGTTTGCATAGCCTTTCTGTGCAGAATCCCAAAACTGGCATTTCCAGCCAAATACAGGCATATGAAAGAAACAGCAGTAAGACTTTGTCTATAACTCAGGAGAAACTTTTCCCTGAAACTGCTCTGCTGTGCATTCGTTCAACTAAGAGAGTTAAATCTATGTTTAGATTCAGCGAGATATAAAAACATTTCTTCTAGGAGCTGCGTTGGGGTAATCCCGAGTGAATGGGACCATAGGCTGCAAAGAGAAATATCTGCTTCTAAAACCAAAACGGAGCTATCTAACTGAATTCTTGTCAATTTGTGCATTCAACTGACAGAATAAAACTCATGTGTGGCTTCAGCAGTTTGCAAATCCTTTCGGTGCAGAATCCCAGAACTGACATTTCGAGCCCTATACGAGCACATATACGAAGCTGCAGTAAGTCTTCATCTAAAACTCAGGAGAAAAGTTTCCTTGAAACTGCTCTGCTGTGCGTTCCTTCACCTAAGAGAGTTGAATCTATGTTTAGATTACACGAGCTAAAAACGCGTTTCTTCTAGGAGCTGCGTTGGGATATTCCCGAGTGAATGGAACTATGGGTTGTACAGAGGAATATCCGCTTCTAAAACCAAAACGGAGCTATCTAACTGAATGGCTGTCAATGTGTGCACTCAATTGACAGAGTTAAACTCATGTGTGGAATCAGCAGTTTGCAAACCCTTTCTGTGCAGAATCCCAAAACTGGCATTTCGAACCCAATTCAGGCATATGTACGTAACAGCAGTAAGACTTCGTCTATAACTCAGGAGAAACGTTTCCTTGAAACTAAACTGCTGTGCGTTCATTCCCTTAAGAGAGTTGAATCTATGTTTAGATTCAGCGAGTTAGAAACACATTTCTTCCCGGAGCTGCGCTGGGATATTCCCGAGTGAATGGGACCATGGGCTGTACAGAGAAATATCTGCTTCTAAAACCAAAACGGAGTTTTCTAACTGAATGGTTGTCAATGTCTGATTTCAACTGACGGAGATAAACTCATGTGTGGATTCAGGAGTTTGCATAGCCTTTCTGTGCAGAATCCCAAAACTGGCATTTCCAGCCAAATACAGGCATATGAAAGAAACAGCAGTAAGACTTTGTCTATAACTCAGGAGAAACTTTTCCCTGAAACTGCTCTGCTGTGCGTTCGATCAACTAAGAGAGTTAAATCTATGTTTAGATTCAGCGAGATAGAAAAACATTTCTTCTAGGAGCTGCGTTGGGGTAATCCCGAGTGAATGGGACCATAGGCTGCAAAGAGAAATATCTGCTTCTAAAACCAAAACGGAGCTATCTAACTGAATTCTTGTCAATTTGTGCATTCAACTGACAGAATGAAACTCATGTGTGGCTTCAGCAGTTTGCAAATCCTTTCGGTGCAGAATCCCAGAACTGACATTTCGAGCCCTATACGAGCACATATACGAAGCTGCAGTAAGTCTTCATCTAAAACTCAGGAGAAAAGTTTCCTTGAAACTGCTCTGCTGTGCGTTCCTTCACCTAAGAGAGTTGAATCTATGTTTAGATTACACGAGCTAAAAACGCGTTTCTTCTAGGAGCTGCGTTGGGATATTCCCGAGTGAATGGAACTATGGGTTGTACAGAGGAATATCCGCTTCTAAAACCAAAACGGAGCTATCTAACTGAATGGCTGTCAATGTGTGCACTCAATTGACAGAGTTAAACTCATGTGTGGAATCAGCAGTTTGCAAACCCTTTCTGTGCAGAATCCCAAAACTGGCATTTCGAACCCAATTCAGGCATATGTACGTAACAGCAGTAAGACTTCGTCTATAACTCAGGAGAAACGTTTCCTTGAAACTAAACTGCTGTGCGTTCATTCCCTTAAGAGAGTTGAATCTATGTTTAGATTCAGCGAGTTAGAAACACATTTCTTCCCGGAGCTGCGCTGGGATATTCCCGAGTGAATGGGACCATGGGCTGTACAGAGAAATATCTGCTTCTAAAACCAAAACGGAGTTTTCTAACTGAATGGTTGTCAATGTCTGATTTCAACTGACGGAGATAAACTCATGTGTGGATTCAGGAGTTTGCATAGCCTTTCTGTGCAGAATCCCAAAACTGGCATTTCCAGCCAAATACAGGCATATGAAAGAAACAGCAGTAAGACTTTGTCTATAACTCAGGAGAAACTTTTCCCTGAAACTGCTCTGCTGTGCGTTCGATCAACTAAGAGAGTTAAATCTATGTTTAGATTCAGCGAGATAGAAAAACATTTCTTCTAGGAGCTGCGTTGGGGTAATCCCGAGTGAATGGGACCATAGGCTGCAAAGAGAAATATCTGCTTCTAAAACCAAAACGGAGCTATCTAACTGAATTCTTGTCAATTTGTGCATTCAACTGACAGAATGAAACTCATGTGTGGCTTCAGCAGTTTGCAAATCCTTTCGGTGCAGAATCCCAGAACTGACATTTCGAGCCCAATACCAGCACATATACGAAGCAGCAGTAAGTCTTCGTCTAAAACTCAGGAGAAACGTTTCCTTGAAACTGCTCTGCTGTGCGTTCGTTCACCTAAGAGAGTTGAATCTATGTTTGGATTCCACGAGTTCAAAACACGTTTCTTCTAGGAGCTCCTTCGGGATATTCCTGAGAGAATGGGGCCATATGCTGTACAGAGAAATGTCTGCTTCTAAAACCAAAACTTAGCTATCTAATCAATGGTTGTCAATGTGGGCATTCAACTGACAGAGTTATACTCATGGGTGCAATCAGCAGTTTGCAAACCCTTTCTGTGCAGAATCCCAAAGCTGGTATTTCCAGGCGAATACCGGCATATATACGAAACAGCAGTAAGACTTCGTCAAAATCTCAGCTGAAACGTTTCCTTAAAACTGATCTACTGTGCGTTCATTAACCTAATAGAGTTGAATCTATGTTTAGACTCCGCGAGTTAAAAACACG
Source organism: Aotus nancymaae (assembly GCF_030222135.1). Lineage (NCBI taxonomy): Eukaryota > Metazoa > Chordata > Mammalia > Primates > Aotidae > Aotus > Aotus nancymaae. The sequence goes on along the minus strand of NW_026988447.1, from coordinate 66,270,772 downwards.
TTTCTTCTAGGAGCTGTGTTGGGAAAATCCCGAGTGAATGGGACCATATGCTGTACAGAGAAATACCTGCTTCTAAAACCAAAACGGAGCTAACTAACTGAATGGTTGTCAATGTGTGCATTCAACTGACAGAATTATACCCATGTGTGGAATCAGCAGTTTGCAAACCCTTTCTGCACAGAATCCCAAAACTGGCATTTCCAGCCCAATCCCGGCATATATACGAAACAGCAGTAAGACATCATTTAAAACTCAGCAGAAGCGGTTCTTTGAAACTGATCTGCTCTGCGTTCATTCACCTAAGAGAATGGAATCTATGTTTAGATTCCACGAGTTAAAAACACGGTTCTTCTAGGGGCTGTGTTGGAATATTCCCGAGTGAATGGGTCCATATGCTGAACAGAGAAATATCTGCTTCTAAAACCAAAACGGAGCTATCCAACTGAATGGTTGTCAATGTGTGCATTCAATTGACAGAGTTAAATTCATGTGTGGATTCAGCAGTTTTCAAACCCTTTCTGTGCAGGTTCCCAAAACTGGAATTTCTAGTCCAATACCGGCCTAAGTAGAAAACAGCAGCAAGACTTCCTCTAAAACTCAGGAGTAACGTTTCCTTGAAACTGATCTGCTGTGCGTTCGTTCACCTAAGAGAGTTGAATCTATGTTTAGATTACGCGAGTTAAAAACACGTTTCTTCTAGGAACTGTGTTGGGATATTCCCGAGTGAATGGGACCATATGCTTAACAGAGAAATATCTGCTTCTAAAACCAAAACGGAGCTATCCAACTGAACGGTTGTCAATGTGTGCATTCAATTGACACAGTTAAACTCATGTGTGGATTCAGCAGTTTTCAAACACTTTCTGTCCAGGTTCCCAAAACTGGAATTTCTAGTCCGATACCGGTCTATGTACAAAACAGCAGCAAGACTTCTTCTAAAACTCAGGAGAAACGTTTCCTTGAAACTGATCTGCTGTACGTTCGTTCACCTAAGAGAGTTGAATCTATGTTGTTTAGATTATGCGAGTTAAAAACACGTTTCTTCTAGGAGCTGCGTTGGGATACTACTGAGTGAATGGAACCATGTGTTGTACAGAGAAATATCCGCTTCTAAAACCAAAACGGAGCTATCTAACTGAATGGTTGTCAATGTGTGCACTCAATTGACAGAGTTAAACTCACGTGTGGAATCAGCAGTTTGCAAACACTATCTGTGCAGAATCCCAAAACTGGCATTTCGAACCCAATACAGGCATATGTACGTAACAGCAGTAAGACTTCGTCTATAACTAAGGAGAAACGTTTCCTTGAAACTAAACTGCTGTGCGTTCATTCCCTTAAGAGAGTTGAATCTATGTTTAGATTCAGCGAGTTAGAAACACGTTTCTTCTAGGAGCTCCGTCGTGATATTCCTGAGAGAATGGGGCCATATGCTGTACAGAGAAATGTCTGCTTCTAAAACCAAAACTTAGCTATCTAATGAATGGTTGTCAATGTGTTCATTCAACTGACAGCGTTAAACTCATGTGTGGATTCAGCAGTTTGCAATCCCTTTCTGTGCAGAATCCCAAAACTGGCATTTCCAGCCCAATACTGGCAATTGTACGAAACAGCAGTAAGACTTCATCTATAACTCAGGAGAAACGTTTCCTTGAAACTGCTCTGCTGTGCGTTCGTTCAGCTAAGAGAGTTGAATCTATGTTTAGATCCAACGAGTTAGAAACACGTTTCTTCTAGGAACTGCGTGGGGATATTCACGAGTGAATGGGACCATAGGCTGTAGAGAGAAATATCTGCTTCTAAAACCAAAACGGAGGTATCTAACCGAATGGTTGTCAATGTGTGCATTCAACTGACAGAGTAAAACTCATGCGTGGATTCAGCAGTTTGCAAACCCTTTCTGGGCAGAATCCCAAAACTGAAATTTCGAACCCAATACCGGCACATGTACGAAACAGCAGTAAGACTTCTTCTAAAACTCTGGAGAAACGTTTCCTTTAAGCTGATCTGCTGTGCGTTCGTTCACTTATGAGAGTTGAATCTATGTTTAGATTCAGCGAGTTAGAAACACGTTTCTTCTAGGAGCTGCGTTGGGATATTCCCGAGTGAATGGGACCATAGGCTGTACAGAGAAATATCTGCTTCTAAAGCCAAAACGGAGCTATCTGACTGAATGGTTGTCAATGTATGCATTCAACTGACAGAGGTAAACTCATGTGTGGATTCAGCAGTTTGCAAACCCTTTCTGTTCAGAATCCCAAAACTGGCATTTCCAGACCAATACCGTCAAATGAACAAAACAGAAGTAAGAATTCGCCTATTACTCAGGAGAAACGTTTCCTTGAAACTACTCTCCTGTGCGTTCGTTCACCTAAGAGAGTTGAATCTATGTTTAGATTCAGTGAGTTAGAAACACGTTTCTTCAAGGAGCTGCGTTGAAATATTTCCAAGTGAATAGGACCATATGATGTACAGAGAAATATCTGCTACTAAAACCGAAACGGAGCTGTCTAACTGAATGGTTGTCAGTCTGTGCTTTCAACTGAGAGAGTTAAACTTATGTGTGGATTCAGCAGTTTGCAAACCCTTTCTGTGCAGAATGCCAAAACTGGCATTTTCAGCCCAATACAGGCATATGTACGTAACAGCAGTAAGACTTCGTCTATAACTCAGGAGAAACGTTCCCTTGAAACTAAACTGCTGTGCGTTCGTTCCCTTAAGAGAGTTCAATCTATGTTTAGATTCAGCGAGTTAGAAACACATTTCTTCGTGGAGCTGCGTTGGGATATTCCCCAGTGAATGGAACCATGTGTTGTACAGAGAAATATCCGCTTCTAAAACCAAAACGGAGCTATCTAACTGAATGGTTGTCAATGTGTGCACTCAATTGACAGAGTTAAACTCATGTGTGGAATCAGCAGTTTGCAAACCCTTTCTGTGCAGAATCCCAAAACTGGCATTTCGAACCCAATACAGGCATATGTACGAAACCGCAGGAAGACTTTGTCTATAACTCAGGAGAAACGTTTCCTTGAAACTGATCTGCTGTGGGTTCGTTCACCTTGGAGGGTTGAATCTATGTTTAGATTCAGCGAGTTAGAAACACGTTTCTTCCTGGAGGTGCGTTCGGATATTCCCGAGTGAATGGGACCATAGGCTGTACAGAGAAATATCTGCTTCTAAAACCAAAACGGAGCTATCTGACTGAATGGTTGTCAATGAGTGCGTTCAACTGACAGAGGTAAACTCATGTGTGGATTCAGCAGTTTGCAAACCCTTTCTGTGCAGAATCCCAAAACTGGCATTTCCAGCCAAATACCAGCAAATGAACGAAACAGCAGTAAGAATTCGCCTATAACTCAGGAGAAACGTTTCCTTGAAATTACTCTGCTGTGTGTTCGTTCAACTAAGAGAGTTGAATCTATGTTTAGATTCAACGAGTTAGAAGCACGTTTCTTCTAGGAGCTGAGTTGTGCTATTCCCGAATGAATGATATCACATGCTGTACAGATAAATATCTGCTTCTAAAACCAAACGGAGCTATTTGACTGAATGGTGGTCAATGTGTGCATTCAACTGACAGAGTTATACTCATGTGTGAAATCAGCAGTTTGCAAACCTTTTCTGTGCAGAATCCCCAAACTGGCATTTCCAGCAAAATACAGGCATATGAACGAAATAGCAGTAAGACTTCGTCTAAAACTCAGGAGACACGTTTCCTTGAAACTGCTCTGCTGTGCGTTCGCTCATCTAGGAGAGTTGAATCTATGTTTAGATTCAGCGTGATAGAAAATCGTTTCCTTTAGGAGCTGCGGTCGGATATTCCCGAGTGATTGGGACCATCGGCAGTACAGAGAAATATCTGCTTCTAAAACCAAAACGGAGCTATGTAACTGAATGATAGTCAATTTGTGCATACAACTGACAGAGTGAAACTCATGTGTGGATTCAGCAGTTTGCAAACAATTTCTGTGCACAATCCCAAAACTGGAATTTCAAACCCAATACCGGCATATGTACGAATCAGCAGTAAGACTTCGTCTAAGACTCAGGAGAAACGTTTACTTGAAACTAATCTGCTGGGCGATCGTTCATCTAATAGAGTTGAATCTATGTTTAGAGTCAGCGAGTTAGAAACACGTTTCTTCGAGGAGCTGCGTAGGAATATTCCCAAGTGAATGGGACCATATGTTGTACAGAGAAATATCTGCTTCTAAAACCAAAACGGAGCTATCTAACTGAATGGTTGTCAATGTGTGCACTCAATTGACAGAGTTAAACTCATGTGTGGAATCAGCAGTTTGCAAACCCTTTCTGTGCAGAATCCCAAAACTGGCATTTCAAACCCAATACAGGCATATGTACGAAACAGCAGTAAGACATCATCTAAAACTCAGGAGAAACGTTTCCTTGAAACTGATCTGCTGTGTGTTCGTTCATCTAAGAGAGTTGAATCTATGTTTAGATTCAGCGAGTTAGAAACACGTTTCTTCTAGGAGCTGCGCTGGGATATTCCTGAGTGAATGGGACCATAGGCTGTACAGAGAAATATCTGCTTCTAAAACCAAAACGGAATTTTCTAACTGAATGGTTGTCAATGTTTGCTTTCAACTGACAGAGATAAACTCATGTGTGGATTCAGCAGTTTGCACAGCATTTCAGTGCAGAATCCCAAAAGTGGCATTTCTAGTCCAATACCGGCCTATGTACAAAACAGCAGCAAGACTTCTTCTAAAACTCAGGAGAAACGTTTCCTTGAAACTGATCTGCTGTGCGTTCCTTCACCTAAGAGAGTTGAATCTATGTTTAGATTACGTGAGTTAAAAACACGTTTCTTCTAGGAGCTGCGTTGGGATATTCCTGAGTGAATGGAACCATGTGTTGTACAGAGAAATATCCGCTTCTAAAACCAAAACGGAGCTATCTAACTGAATGGTTGTCAATGTGTGCACTCAATTGACAGAGATAAACTCATGTGTGGAATCAGCAGTTTGCAAACACTTTCTGTGCAAAATCCCAAAACTAGCATTTCGAACCCAATACAGGCATATGTACGTAACAGCAGTAAGACTCCGTCTATAACTCAGAAGAAACGTTTCCTTGAAACTGATCTGCTGTGGGTTCGTTCACCTTGGAGAGTTGAATCTATGTTTAGATTCAGCGAGTTAGAAACACGTTTCTTCCTGGAGCTGCGTTGGGATATTCCCGAGTCAATGGGACCATAGGCTGTACAGAGAAATATCTGCTTCTAAAACCAAAACGGAGTTTTCTAACTGAATGGTTGTCAATGTTTGCTTTCAACTGACAGAGATAAACTCATGTGTGGATTTAGCAGTTTGCACAGCCTTTCTGTGCAGAATCCCATAACTGGCATTTCCAGCCAAATACAGGCATATGAATGAAACAGTAGTAAGACTTCGTCTATAACTCAGGAGAAACGTTTCCTTGAAACTGCTCTGCTGTGCGTTCGTTCAACTAAGAGAGTCAAATCTATGTTTAGATTCAGCGAGACAGAAAAACGTTTCCTCTAGGAGCTACGTTGGGGTATTCCCGAGTGAATATGACCATAGACTGTACAGAGAAATATCTGCTTCTAAAACCAAAACGGAGCTATCTAACAGAATGCTTGTTAATTTGTGCATACAACTGGCAGAGTAAAACTCATGTGTGGATTCAGCAGTTTGCAAACCCTTTCTATGCATAATCCCAAAACTGGCATTTCGAACCCAATACCGGCATTTGTACAAAACAGCAGTCAGACTTCGTCTACAACTCAGGTGAAACGTTTCCTTGAAACTAATCTGCTGCACGTTCGTTCACCTAATAGAACTGAATCTATGTTTAGATTCAGCGAGTTAGAAACACATTTCTTCTAGGAGCTGAGTTGGAATATTCCCAAGTGAATGGGACCATAAGTTGTACAGAGAAATATCTGCTTCTAAAACCAAAACGGAGCTATCTATATGATTGGTTGTCAATGTGTGCATTCAACTGACAGAGGTTAACTCATGTGTGGAATCAGGAGTTTGCAAACCCTTTCTGTGCAGAATCCCAAAACTGGCATTTCCAGCCCAATACTGGCATATGTACGAAACAGCAGTAAGAAATCGTCTAAAACTCAGGAGAAACATTTCCTTGTAACTGATCTGCTGTGCGTTCGTTCACCTAAAAGAGTTGAATCTATGTTTAGATTCAACGAGTTAGAAACACGTTTCTTCTAGGAGCTCCTTCGGGATATTCCTGAGAGAATGGGGCCATATGCTGTACAGAGAAATGTCTGCTTCTAAAACCAAAACTTAGCTATCTAATCAATGGTTGTCAATGTGTGCATTCAACTGACAGCGTTAAACTCATGTGTGGATTCAGCAGTTTGCAATCCCTTTCTGTGCAGAATCCCAAAACTGGCATTTCCAACCCAATACTGGCAAATGTAGGAAGCAGCAGTAAGACTTCATCTATAACTCAGGAGAAACGTTTCCTTGAAACTGCTCTGCTGGGCATTCGTTCAGCTGAGAGAGTTGAATCTATGTTTAGATTCAGCGAGTTTGAAACACGTTTCTTCTAGGAGCTGCGTTGGGATATTCACGAGTGAATATGACCATAGGCTGTACAGAGAAATATCTGCTTCTAAAACCAAAACGGAGCTATCTAACTGAATGGTGGTCAGTCTGTGCTTTCAACTGACAGAGTTAAACTTTTGTGTGGATTCAGCAGTTTGCAAACCCTTTCTGTGCAGAATGCCAAAACTGGCATTTTCAGCCCAATACAGGCATATGTACGTAACAGCAGTAAGACTTCGTCTATAACTCAGGAGAAACGTTTCCTTGAAACTAAACCGCTGTGCGTTCGTTCCCTTAAGAGAGTTCAATCTATGTTTAGATTCAGCGAGATAGAAACACGTTTCTTCTAGGAGCTGCGTTGGGATATTCCCGAGTGAATGGAACCATGTGTTGTACAGAGAAATATCCGCTTCTAAAACCAAAACGGAGCTATCTAACTCAATGGTTGTCAATGTGTGCACTCAACTGACAGCGTTAAACTCATGTGTGGAATCAGCAGTTTGCAAACCTTTTCTGTGCAGAATCCCAAAACTGGCATTTCCAGCCCAATACAGGCATATGAACGAAATAGCAGTAAGACTTCGTCTAAAACTCAGGAGACACGTTTCCTTGAAACTGCTCTGCTGTGTGTACGCTCATCTAGGAGAGTTGAATCTATGTTTAAATTCAGCGTGATAGAAAATCGTTTCTTCTAGGAGCTGCGGTGGGATATTCCCGAGTGAATGGGACCATAGGCAGTACAGAGAAATATCTGCTTCTAAAACCAAAACGGAGCTATCTAACTGAATGCTTGTCAATTTGTGCATACAACTGACAGAGTAAAACTCAGGTGTGGATTCAAGAGTTTGCAAACAATTTGTGTGCACAATCCCAAAACTGGAATTTCGAACCCAATACCGGCATATGTACGAATCAGCAGTAAGACTTCGTTTAAAACTCAGGAGAAACGTTTACTTGAAACTAATCTGTTGGGCGATCGTTCACCTAATAGAGTTGAATCTATGTTTGGACTCAGCGAGTTAGAAACACGTTTCTTCTAGGAGCTGCGTTGGGATATTCCCGAGTGAATGGGACCATATGCTGTATATAGAAATATCTGCTACTAAAACCAAAACGGAGCTATCTAACTGAATGGTTGTCAATGTGGGCATTCAACTGACAGAGTTATACTCATGGGTGCAATCAGCAGTTTGCAAACCCTTTCTGTGCAGAATCCCAAAACTGGTATTTCCAGCCAAATACCGGCATATATACGAAACAGCAGTAAGACTTCGTCAAAATCTCAGCAGAAACGTTTCCTTAAAACTGATCTGCTGTGCGTTCATTCACCTAATAGAGTTGCATCTATGTTTAGACTCCGCGAGTTAAAAACACGTTTCTTCTAGGAGCTGTGTTATGATATTACCGAGTGAATGGGACCATATGCTGAACAGAGAAAAATCTGCTTCTAAAACCAAAACGGAGTTTTCTAACTGAATGGTTGTCAATGTGTGCATTCAACTGACAGAGGTAAACTCATGTGTTGGATTCAGCAGTTTTCAAACCCTTTCTGTGCAGGTTCCCAAAACTGGAATTTCTAGTCCAATACCGGCCTATGTACAAAACAGCAGCAAGACTTCTTCTAAAACTCAGGAGAAACGTTTCCTTGAAACTGATCTGCTGTGCGTTCGTTCACCTAAGAGAGTTGAATCTATGTTTAGATTACGTGAGTTAAAAACACGTTTCTTCTGGAGCTGCGTTGGGATATTCCTGAGTGAATGGAACCATGTGTTGTACAGAGAAATATCCGCTTCTAAAACCAAAACGGAGCTATCTAACTGAGTGGTTGTCAATGTGTGCACTCAATTGACAGAGATAAACTCATGTGTGGAATCAGCAGTTTGCAAACACTTTCTGTGCAAAATCCCAAAACTGGCATTTCGAACCCAATACAGGCATACGTACGTAACAGCAGTAAGACTTCATCTATAACTCAGGAGAAACGTTTCCTTGAAACTAAACTGCTGTGCGTTGATTCCCTTAAGAGAGTTGAATCTATGTTTAGATTCAGCGAGTTAGAAACACGTTTCTTCTAGGAGCTGCGCTGGGATATTCCCGAGTGAATGGGACCATAGGCTGTACAGAGAAATATCTGCTTCTAAAACCAAAACGGAGTTTTCTAACTGAATGGCTGTCAATGTGTGCTTTCAACTGACAGAGATAAACTCATGTGTGTATTCAGCAGTTTGCACAGCCTTTCTGTGCAGAATCCCAAAACTGGCATTTCCAGCCAACTACAGGCATATGAACGAAACAGCAGTAAGACTTTGTCTATAACTCAGGATAAACGTTTCCTTGAAACTGCTCTGCTGTGCGTTCGTTCAACTAAGAGAGTTAAATCTATGTTTAGATTCAGCGAGATAGAAAAACATTTCTTCTAGGAGCTGCGTTGGGGTATTCCCGAGTGAATGGGACCATAGGCTGTAAAGAGAAATATCTGCTTCTAAAACCAAAACGGAGCTATCTAACTGAATGCTTGTCAATTTGTGCATTCAACTGACAGAGTAAAACTCATCTGTGGATTCAGCAGTTTGCAAATCCTTTCTGTGCAGTATCCCAAAACTGACATTTCGAGCCCAATACCAGCACATATACGAAACAGCAGTAAGACTTCGTCTAAAACTCAGGAGAAACGATTCCTTGAAACTGCTCTGCTGTGCGTTCGTTCACCTAAGAGAGTTGAATCTATGTTTAGATTCCTCGAGTTAAAAACACGTTTCTTCTAGGAGCTGCGTTGGGATATTCCCGAGTGAATGGGACCATATGCTGTATATAGAAATATCTGCTACTAAAACCAAAACGGAGCTATCTAACTGAATGGTTGTCAATGTGGGCATTCAACTGACAGAGTTATACTCATTGGTGGAATCAGCAGTTTGCAAACCCTTTCTGTGCAGAATCCCAAAACTGGTATTTCCAGCCGAATACCGGCATATATACGAAACAGCAGTAAGACTTCGTCAAAATCTCCGCAGAAACGATTCCTTAAAACTGATCTGCTGTGCGTTCATTCACCTAATAGAGTTACATCTATGTTTAGACTCCGCGAGTTAAAAACACCTTTCTTCTAGGAGCTGTGTTATGATGTTACCGAGTGAATGGGACCATATGCTGAACAGAGAAATATCTGCTTCTAAAACCAAAACGGAGTTTTCTAACTGAATGGTTGTCAATGTGTGCATTCAACTGACAGAGGTAAACTCATGTGTGTATTCAGTAGTTTTCAAACCCTTTCTGTGCAGGTTCCCAAAACTGGAATTTCTAGTCCAATACCGGCCTATGTACAAAACAGCAGCAAGACTTCTTCTAAAACTCAGGAGAAACGTTTCCTTGAAACTGATCTGCTGTGCGTTCCTTCACCTAAGAGAGTTGAATCTATGTTTAGATTACGTGAGTTAAAAACACGTTTCTTCTAGGAGCTGCGTTGGGATATTCCTGAGTGAATGGAACCATGTGTTGTACAGAGAAATATCCGCTTCTAAAACCAAAACGGAGCTATCTAACTGAATGGTTGTCAACGTGTGCACTCAATTGACAGAGATAAACTCATGTGTGGAATCAGCAGTTTGCAAACACTTTCTGTGCAAAATCCCAAAACTGGCATTTCGAACCCAATACAGGCATATGTACGTAACAGCAGTAAGACTTCGTCTATAACTCAGGAGAAACGTTTCCTTGAAACTGCTCTGCTGTGCGTTCGTTCATCTAGGAGAGTTGAATCTATGTTTAGATTCAGCGAGTTAGAAACACGTTTCTTCTAGGAGCCGCGCTGGGATATTCCCGAGTGAATGGGACCATGGGCTGTACAGAGAAATATCTGCTTCTAAAACCAAAACGGAGTTTTCTAACTGAATGGTTGCCAATGTCTGCTTTCAACTGACAGAGATAAACTCATGTGTGGATTCAGCAGTTTGCACAGCCTTTCTGTGCAGAATCCCAAAACTGGCATTTCCAGCCAACTACAGGCATATGAACGAAACAGCAGTAAGACTTCGTCTATAACTCAGGAGAAACGTTTCCTTGAAACTGCTCTGCTGTGCGTTCGTTCAACTAGGAGAGTTAAATCTATGTTTAGATTCAGCCAGATAGAAAAACGATTCTTCGAGGACCTACGTTGGGGTATTCCCGAGTGAATGGGACCATAGGCTGCACTGAGAAATATCTGCTTCTAAAACCAAAACGGAGCTATCTAACTGAATGCTTGTTAATTTGTGCATACAACTGGCAGAGTAAAACTCATGTGTGGATTCAGCAGTTTGCAAACCCTTTCTGTGCAGAATCCCAAAACTGGCATTTCCAGCCCAATACTGGCATATGTAAGAAACAGCAGTAAGACTTCATCTATAACTCAGGAGAAACGTTTCCTTGAAACTGCTCTGTTGTGCGTTCGTTCAGCTAAGAGAGTTGAATCTATGTTTAGATCCAACGAGTTAGAAACACGTTTCTTCTAGGAGTTGCGTTGGGATATTCACGAGTGAATGGGACCATAGGCTGCAGAGAGAAATATCTGCTTCTAAAAACAAAACGGAGCTATCTAACTGAATGGTTGTCAATGTGTGCATTCAACTGACAGATTAAAACTCATGTGTGGATTCAGCAGTTTGCAAACCCTTTCTGGGCAGAATCCCAAAACTGGAATTTCGAACCCAATACCGGCACATGTACGAAACAGCAGTAAGACTTCGTCTAAAACTCTGGAGATACGTTTCCTTTAAGCTGATTTGCTGTGTTTTCGTTCATTTATGAGAGTTGAATCTATGTTTAGATTCAGCGAGTTAGAAACACGTTTCTTTTAGGAGCTGCGCTGGGATATTCCCGAGTGAATGGGACCATAGGCTGTACAGAGAAATATCTGCTTCTAAAACCAAAACGGAGCTATCTGACTAAATGGTTGTCAATGTGTGCATTCAACTGACAGAGGTAAACTCATGTGTGAATTCAGCAGTTTTCAAACCCTTTCTGTGCAGAATCCCAAAACTGGCATTTCCAGACCTATACTGGCAAATGAACGAAACAGCAGTAAGAATTCGCCTATTACTCAGGAGAAACGTTTCCTTGAAACTACTCTGCTGTGCGTTTGTTTACCTAAGAGAGTTGAATCTATGTTTAGATTCAGCGAGTTAGAAACACGTTTCTTCCAGCAGCTGCGTTGGAATATTCCCAAGTGAATGGGACCATATGATGTACAGAGAAATATCTGCTTCTAAAACCTAAACGGAGCTATCTAACTGAATGGTTGTCAGTCTGTGCTTTCAACTGACAGAGTTAAGCTTATGTGTGGATTCAGCAGTTTGCAAACCCTTTCTGTGCAGAATGCCAAAACTGGCATTTTCAGCCAAATACAGGCATATGTACGTAACAGCAGTAAGACTTCGTCTATAACTCAGGAGAATCGTTTCCTTGAATCTACACTGCTGTGCGTTCGTTCCCTTAAGAGAGTTGAATCTATGTTTAGATTCAGCGAGTTAGAAACACGTTTCTTCTAGGAGCTGCGCTGGGATATTCCCTAGTGAATGGGACCATAGGCTGTACAGAGAAATATCTGTTTCTAAAACCAAAATGGAGTTTTCTAACTGAATGGTTGTCAATGTTGGCTTTCAACTGACAGAGTTAAACACGTGTGGACTCAGCAGTTTGCTCACCCTTTCTGTGCAGAATCCCAAAACTGGTATTTCCAGCCAAATACAGGCATATGAACGAAACAGCAGCAAGACTTCGTCTATAACTCAGGAGAAACGTTTCCTTGAAACTGCTCTGCTGTGCGTTTGTACACCTAGGAGAGTTGAATCTATGTTTAGTTTCCACGATTTAAAAACACGTTTCTTCTAGGAGCTGCGTTGGGATATTCCCGAGTGAATGGGACCATAGGCTGTATATAGAAATATCTGCTACTAAAACCAAAACGGAGCTTTCTAACTGAATGGTTGTCAATATGGGCATTCAACTGACAGAGTTATACTCATCGGTGGAATCAGCAGTTTGAAAACACTTTCTGTGCAGAATCCCAAAACTGGTATTTCCAGTCGAATACGGCATATATACGAAACAGCAGTAAGACCTCATCTAAATCTCAGCAGCAACGTTTCCTTAAAACTGATCTGCTGTGCGTTCATTCACCTAATAGAGTTGAATCTGTGTTTAGACTCCGTGAGTTATAAACACGTTTCTTCTAGGAGCTGCGTTGGGATATTCCCGAGTGAATGGGACCATATACTGTACAGAGAAATACCTCCTTCTAAAACCAAAACGGAGCTAACTAACTGAATGGTTGTCAATGTGTGCATAAAACTGACAGAGTTAAACTCTTGTGTGGATTCAGCAGTTTGCAAACCCTTTCTGTGCAGAATCGCAAACTGGCATTTCTAACCCAATACCGGCATATATACGAAACAGCAGTAAGTCGTCGTCTACAACTCAGGAGAAACGTTTCCTTGAAACTGCGCTGCTGTGCATTCGTTCAACTAAGAGAGTTGAATCTATGTTTAGATTCAGCGACTTGGAAACATGTTTCTTCTAGGAACTGCATTGGGATATTCCCACGTGAATGGGACCATAGACTGTACAGAGAAATATTTGTTTCTAAACCCAAAATGGAGCTATCTAACTGAATGGTGGTCAATGTGTGCATTCAACTGACAGAGTTAATCTCATGTGTGGATTCAGCAGTTTGCAAACCCTTTCTGTGCAGAATCCCAAAACTGGCATTTTCAGCTCAATACAGGCATATGTAGGAGACAGCAGTAAGACTTCGTCTATAACTGAGGAGAAACGTTTCCGTAAAACTGCTCAGATGTGCGTTCGTTCAGCTAAGAGAGTTTAATCTATGATTAGATTCAGGGAGTTAGAAACACGTTTCTTCTAGGAGCTGCGTTGGGATATTCCCGAGTGAACGGGACCATAGGCTGTACAGAGAAATATCTGATTCTAAAACCAAAATGGAGCCATCTAACTTTTCTGTGCAGAATCCCAAACTGGCATTTCCAACCCAATACTGGCATATGTACGAAATAGCAGTAAGACTTCATCTATAACTCAGGAGAAACGTTTCCGTGAAACTGCTCTACTGTGCGTTCGTTCACCTAAGAGAGTTGAATCTATGTTTAGATTCAACGAGTTAGAAAAACGTTTCTTCTAGGAGCTACGTTGATACATTCCCGAGAATGGGACCATGTGCTGTACAGAGAAATATCTGGCATAAAACCAAAACGGAGCAATCTATCTGAATTGTTGTCTATGTGTGCATTCAACTGACAGAGGTAAACTCGTGTGTAGAATCAGCAGTTTGCAAACCCTTTCTGTGCAGAATCCCAAAACTGACATTTCCAGCCCAATACCGGCATATGTACGAAACAGTAGTAAGACTTCGTCTAAAACTCAGGAGAAACGTTTCCTTGAAACTGCTCTACTGTGCGTTCGTTCGCCTAAGAGAGTTGAATCTATGTTTAGATTCAGCGAGTTAGAAAAACGTTACTGCTAGGAGCTGCGTTGGGATATTCCCGAGTGAATGGGACCATAGGCTGTACAGAGAAATATCTGCTTCTAAAACCAAAATGGAGCTATCTAACTGAATGGTTGTCAATGTGTGCATTCAACTGACAGAGATAAACTCAAGTCTGGATTCAGCAGTTTACAAACACTTTCTCTGCAGAATCCCAAAACTGGCATTTCGAACCCAATGCCGGCATATGTACGATACAGCAGTAAGTCTTCGTCTAAAACTCAGGAGAAACGTTTCCTTGAAACTGCTCTACTGTGCGTTCGTTCGCCTAAGAGAGTTGAATCTATGTTTAGATTCAGCGAGTTAGAAAAACGTTACTGCTAGGAGCTGCGTTGGGATATTCCCGAGTGAATGGGACCATAGGCTGTACAGAGAAATATCTGCTTCTACAACCACAACAGAGCTATCTAACTGAGTTGTTGTCAATGTGTGCATTCAACTGACAGAGTTAAACTCACGTGTGGTATCAGTAGTTTGCAAACCCTTGAAGTGCAAAATCCCAAAACTGGCATTTTCAGAACAATACCGGCATATGTACGAAACAGCAGGAAGACTCCGTGAATAACTCAGGAGAAACGTTTCCTTGAAACTGATCTGCTGTACGTTCGTTCACCTAAGAGAGTTGAATCTATGTTTAGATTCAGTGAGTTAGAAACACGTTTCTTCTAGGAGCTGTGTTGGGATATTCCCGAGTGAATGGGACCATATGCTGTACAGAGAAATATCTGCTTCTAAAACCAAAACGGAGCTGTCTAACTGAATGGTTGTCAATGTGTGCATTCAACTGACAGAGTTAAACTCATGTGTGTATTCAGCAGTTTGCAAACCCTTTCGGTCCAGTATCCCAAAACTGGCATTTCCAGCCGAATACCGGCATATGTACGAAACAGCAATATGACTTCGTCTAAAACTCAGGAGAAACGTTTCCTTGAAACTGATCTGCTGTTCGTTCGTTCACCTAAGAGAGTTGAATCTATGTTTAGATTCCACGAGTTAAAAACACGTTTCTTCTAGGAGCTGCATAGGGATATTCTCGAGTGAATGGGACCTTAGGGTGTTCACAGTAATATCTGCTTCTAAAACCAAAATGGAGCTATCTAACTGAATGGTTGTCAATGTGTGCATTCAACTGGCAGAGTAAAACTTATGTGTGGAATCAGAAGTTTGCAAACCCGTTCTGTGCAGAATCCCAAAACTTTCATTTCCAGCCCTATACCGGCATGTGTACGAAACAGCAGTAAGACTTCGTCTAAAACTCAGGAGAAACAATTCCTTGAAACTGCTATGCTGTGCGTTTGCTCACCTAAGAGAGTTGAATCTATGTTTAGATTCAGCGAGATAGAAACTCGTTTCTTCTAGGAGCTGCGTTGGGATATTACCGAGTGAATGGGACCAGAGGCTGCACAGAGAAATATCTGCTTCTAAAACCAAAACGGAGTTATCTATCTGAATGCTTCTCAATGTGTGCATTCAACTGACAGAGGTAAACTCATGTGTAGAAGGAGCAGTTTGCAAACCCTTGATGTGCAAAATCCCAAAACTGGCATTTTCAGCCCAATACCGGCATATGAACGAAACAGCACTAAGACTTCTTCTAAAACGCAGGAGAAACGTTTCTTTGAAACTGCTCTGCTCTGTGTTCGCTCACCTAAGAGAGTTGAAACTATGTTTAGATTCAGCGAGATAGAAACACGTTTCTTCTAGGAGCTGAGATGGGATATTCCCGAGTGAATGGGACCATGGGCTGTACAGGGAAATATCTGCTTCTAAAACCAAAACGGATCTATCTAACTGAATGGCTGTCAATGTGTGCAAACAACTGACAGAGTAAAACTCATGTGTGGATTCAGCAGTTTGCAAATCCTTTCTGTGCAGAATCCCAAAACTGGAGTTTCGAGCCCAATACCGACATATATACGAAACAGCAGTAAGACTTCGTCGAAAACTCAGGAGAATCGTTTCCTTGAAACTGATCTGCTGTGCGTTCATTCACCTAAGACAGTTGAATCTATGCTTAGATTCAGCGAGTTAGAAACACGTTTCTTCTAGGAGCTGCGTTGGTTTATTCCCAAGTGAATGGTACCATATGCTGTACAGAAAAATATCTGCTTCTAAAACAAAAACGGAGCTATCTAACTGAATGATTGTCAATATGTGCATTCAACTGACTGAGTTAAACTCATGTGTGGTATCAGTAGTTTGCAAACCCTTGAAGTGCAGAATCCCAAAACTGGCATTTTCAGCCCAATCCCGGCATTTGTACTAAACAGCACTAAGACTTCGTCTAAAACACAGGAGAAACGTTTCCTTGAAACTGCTCTGCTGTGCGTTTGCTCACCTAAGAGAGTTGAATCTATGTTTAGATTCAGCGAGATAGAAACACGTTTCTTCTAGGAGCTGCGTTGGGATATTGCCACATGAATGGGACCATAGACTGTTCAGGGAAATATCTGCTTCTAAAACCAAAACGGAGCTATATTACTGAATGGATGTCAATATGTGCATTCAACTGACAGAGTTAAACTCATGTGTGCATTTAGCAGTTTGGAAATCCTTGAAGTGCAGAATCCCAAAACTGGCATTTTCAGCCCAATACCGGCATATGTACGAAACAGCAGTAAGACTTCGTCTAAAACTCAGGAGAAACGTTTCCTTGAAACTGCTCTGCTGTGCATTCGCTCACCTAAGAGAGTTGAATCTATGTTTAGATTCAGCGAGATAGAAACACGTTTCTTCTAGGAGCTGCGTTGGGATATTCCCGAGTGAATGGGACCATAGACTGTACAGAGAAATATCTGCTTCTACAACCACAACAGAGCTATCTAACTGAGTCGTTGTCAATGTGTTCATTCAACTGACAGAGTTAAACTCACGTGTGGTATCAGTAGTTTGCAAATCCTTGAAGTGCAAAATCCCAAAACTGGCATTTTCAGAACAATACCGGCATATGTACGAAACAGCAGGAAGACTCCGTGTATAACTCAGGAGAAACGTTTCCTTGAAACTGATCTGCTGTGCATTCGTTCACCTAAGAGAGTTGAATCTATGTTTAGATTCAGCGAGTTAGAAACACGTTTCTTCTGGAGCTGCGTTGGGATATTCCCGAGTGAATGGGACCATATGCTGTACAGAGAAATATCTGCTTCTAAAACCAAAACGGAGCTGTCTAACTGAATGGTTGTCAATGTGTGCATTCAACTGACAGAGTTAAACTCATGTGTGTATTCAGCAGTTTGCAAACCCTTTCGGTCCAGTATCCCAAAACTGGCATTTCCAGCCGAATACCGGCATATGTACGAAACAGCAATATGACTTCGTCTAAAACTCAGGAGAAACTTTTCCATGAGACTACACTGCTGTGTGTTCGCTCACCTAAGAGAGTTGAATCTATGTTTAGATTCAGCGAGATAGAAACACGTTACTTTTAGGAGCTGCGTTGGGATATTCCCGAGTGAATGGTACCATAGGATGTACAGAGAAATATCTGCTTCTAAAACCAAAACGAAGCTATCTAACTGAATGCTTGTCAATGTGTGCATTCAACTGACAGAGTTAAACTCATGTGTGGATTCAGCAGTTTGCAAACACTTTCTGTGCAGAATCTCAAAACTGGCATTTCGAACGCAATACCGGCCTATGTACGAAACAGCAGTAAGTCTTCATCTAAAACTCAGGAGAAACGTTTCCTGGAAACTGCTCTGCTCTGCGTTCACTCTCCTAAGCGAGTTGAATCTATGTTTAGATTCAGCGAGATAGAAACACGTTTCTTCTAGGAGCTCCGTTGGAATATTCCAGAGTAAATGGGATCATATGCTGTACAGAGAAATATCTGCTTCTAAAACCAAAATGGAGCTATTTAACTGAATGGTTGTCAATGTGTGCACCCAACATCCACAGCTAAACTCCTGTGTGGATTCAGTAGTCTGCCAACACTTTCTGTGCAGAAGCTCAAAACAGGCGTTTCCAGCCCAATTCTGGCATATAGAAGAACCAGCAGTAAGGACAGGAATATCTGCTTCTAAAATCAAAACGCACCTATCTACCTGAATCCTTCTCAATCTGTGCACCCAACTTCCAGAGCTAAACTCGTGTGTGGATTCAGCAGTCTGCACACACTTTCTGTGCAGAAGCTCAGAACAGGCCTTTCCAGCCCATTTCCGAAATATGGAAGATACAGCACTAAGAACAGGAATATCTGCTTCTAAAAACAAATAAAGCTATGTAACTAAATGGTTGTCAATGTGTGCACTCAACTTCCAGAGTTAAACTCGTGTGTGGATTCAGCAGTCTGCAAACGCTTTCTTTGCAGAAGCTCAAAACAGGAGTTTCCAACCCGATACCGCCATATAGAAGAAACAGGAGCAAGAAGAGGAATACCCGCTTTTAAAACCAAAACGCAGATATCTAACGGAATGGTTGTCAATGTGTGCACTCAACTTCCAGAGTTAAACTCGTGTGTGGATTCAGCAGTCTGCAAACGCTTTCTTTGCAGAAGCTCAAAACAGGAGTTTCCAACCCGATACCGCCATATAGAAGAAACAGGAGCAAGAAGAGAAATACCCGCTTTTAAAACCAAAACGCAGATATCTAACGGAATGGTTGTCAATGTGTGCACTCAACTTCCAGAGTTAAACTCGAGTGTGGATTCAGTAGTCTGCGAACACGTTTTGTGCAGAAGCTCAAAACAGGCGTTTCCATCCCGATACCGGCATATAGAAGAAACAGCAGTAAGCAGAGGAATATCCACTTCTAAAATCAAAACGCAGATACCTAACTGAATGGTTGTCAATGTTTGCTCTGAACTTCCAGAGTTCAACACGTATGTGGATTCAGGAGTCTGCAAACACTTTCTGTTCAGAAACTCAAAACAGGCGTTTAGAGCCTAATACCAGCATATAGTAGAAACAGAAGTACGTAGAGGAATATCTGCTTCTAAAACCAAAACGGAGATATATAACTGAATGGTTGTCAATGTGTGCACTCAACTTCCAGAGTTCAACTCATGTGTGGATTCAGCAGTCTGCAAACACTTTCTTTGCAGAAGCTCAAAACAGGCGTTTAGAGCCTAATACCAGCATATAGTAGAAACAGCAGTACGTAGAGGAATATACGCTTCTAAAACCAAAACGGAGGTATATAACTGAATGGTTGTCAATGTGTGCACTCAACTTCCAGAGTTCAACTCGTGTGTGGATTCAGCAGTCTGCAAACACTTTCTTTGCAGAAGCTCAAAACAGGCGTTTAGAGCCTAATACCAGCATATAGTAGAAACAGCAGTACGTAGAGGAATATACGCTTCTAAAACCAAAACGGAGGTATATAACTGAATGGTTGTCAATGTGTGCACTCAACTTCCAGAGTTCAACTCGTGTGTGGATTCAGCAGTCTGCAAACACTTTCTGTGTAGATGCTCAAAACAGGCGTTTCCAGTCCAATGCTGGCATATAGAAGAACCAGCAGGAAGAACAGAAATTTCTGCTTCTGAAACCAAAATGCAGTTATCTAACTGAATGGTAGTCAATGTGTGCACTCCACTTCCAGATCTATACTCGTGTGTGGATTCAAAAGTCTGTAAACAATTTTTGTGCAGAAGCTCAAAACAGGCGTTTCCAACCCAATACCGGCTTAAGGAAGAAACCGCAGTAAGGACAGGAATATCCGCTTCAAAAACCAAAACGCAGCTATCTAACTGAATGGTTGTCAATGTGTGCACCCAAGTTCCACAGTTAAACTCGTGTGTGGATTCAGCAGTCTGCAAACGCTTTCTGTGCAGAAGCTCAAAACAGGCGTTTCCAGCCCAATACCGGCATAAGGAAGAAACAGCAGTAAGGACAGGAATATATGCTTCTAAAATCAAAATGCAGCTATCTATCTGAATGGTTGTCAATGTGTGCACTGAACTTACAGAGTTAAACTCGCGTGTAGATTCAGCAGTCTGCAAAAACTTTCGGTGCAGAAGCTCAAAACAGGCGTTTCCAGGCCAATACCGGCATATGGAAGAAACAGCAGTAAGGACAGTAATATCTGCTTCCAAAACCGAAATGCAGCTATCTAACTGAATGACTGTCAATCAGTTCACTCAACTTCCAGAGTTCAACTCGTGTGTGGATTCAGCAGTCTGCAAACGCTTTCTGTGCAGAAGCACATAACAGGCGTTTCCAGCCCAATACAAGCATATAGAAGCAACAGCAGTAAGAAGACGAATATCCGCTTCTAAAACTAAAATGCAGGTATCTAACTGAATGGTTGTCAATGTGTGCACTCAACTCCCAGAGTTCAACTCGAGTGTGGATTCAGCAGTCTGCAAACACTATCGGTGCAGAAGCTCAAAACAGGCGTTTCTAGCACAATACTGGCATATAGGAGAAACAGCAGTAAGGCCAGGAATATATGCTTCGAAAACCAAAACGCAGCTATCTAACTGAATGGTTGTCAATGTGTGCACCCAACACCCAGAGCTAAACTCGTGTGTGGATTCAGTAGTCTGCAAACACTTGCTGTGCAGAAGCTCAAAACAGGCATTTCGAGCCCAATTCTGGCATATAGAAGAACCAGCAGTAAGGACAGGAATATCTGCTTCTAAAATCAAAACGCACCTATCTAACTAATCCTTTTCAATCAGTGCACACAACTTCCAGAGCTAAACCCTGTTTGGTTTCAGCAGTCTGCAAACACTTTCTGTGAAGAAGCTCAGAACAGGCGTTTCCAGCCCATTTCCGACATATGGATGAAATAGCACTAAGGACAGGAATATCCGCTTCTAAAACCAAAACGCAACTATCTAACTGAATGGTTGTCAATGTGTGCACTCAACTTCCAGAGTTCAACTCGTGTGTGGATTCAGCAGTCTGCAAACACTTGCTGTGTAGAAGCTCAAAACAGGCGTTTCCAGCCCAATACCGGCATATAGAAGAAACAACAGTAAGGACAGGAATATCCGCTTCTAAAACCAAAACGCAGCTATCTAACTGAATGGTTGTCAATGTGTGCACTCAACTTCCAGAGTTAAACTCGCGTGTGGAATCAGCAGTCTGAAAACACTTTCTGTGCAGAAGCTCAAAACAGGCCTTTTCCAGCACAATGCTGGCATATAGAAGAACCAGCAGTAAGGACAGGTATAGCTGCTTCTAAAACCAAATACAGCTATGTAACTGAATGGTTGCCAATGTGTGCACTCAACTTCCAGCGTTAAACTCATATGTGAATTCAGCAGTCTGCAAACGCTTTCTGTGCAGAAGCTCAAAACAGGAGTTTCCAGCCCGATACCGGCATATAGAAGAAGCAGTGGCAAGAAGAGGAACACCCGCTTCTGAAACCAAAAAGCAGATATCTAACAAAATGGTTGTCAATGTGTGCACTCAGTTTCCAGAGTTAAACTCGTGTGTGGACTCAGCAGTCTGCAAACACTTTCTGTGCATAAGCTCAAAACAGGCGTTTCCAGCCCAATACCGGCATATAGAAGAAACTTCAGTAAGGACAGGAATATCTGCTTCTAAAACCAAAAGGCAGCTATCTAACTGAATGGTTAACAAGGTGTGCACTCAACTTCCAGAGCTAAACTCGTGTGTGCATTCAGCAGTCTGCAAACACTTTCTGTGCAGAAGCTCAAAACAGGCGTTTTCAACCTAATGCTGGCATATAGAAGAACCAGCAGTAAGGATAGGAATATCTGCTTCTAAAACCAAAACGCAGCTATCTAAGTGAATGGTTGTCAATGTGTGCACTCAACTTCCAGAGTTAAACTCGTGTGTGGATTCAGCAGTCTGCAAACACTTTCTGTGCAGAAGCTCAAAACAGGCTTTTACTGCCCAATACCGGCATAAGGAAGAAACAACAGTAAGAACAGGAATATCTGCTTCCAAAACGAAAACGCAGCTATCTAACTGAATGGTTGTCAATCGGTTCACTCAATTTCCAGAGTTCAACCCGTGTGTGGATTCAGCAGTCTGCAAACACTTTCTCTGCAGAAGCTCAAAAGAGGCGTTTCCAGCCGAATGCTGGCATATGGAAGAACAAGCAGTAAGGACAGGAATATCTGCTTCTAAAACCGCAAGGCAGCTATATAACTGAATGGTTGTCAATGTGTGCACTCAATTTCCAGAGCGAAACCTGTGCGTGGATTCAGCAGTCTGCAAACACTTGCTGTGCAGAAGCTCAAAACAGGCGTTTCCAGCCCAATATCTGCAATTAGCAAAACCAGCAGTAAGGACAGGTATATCTGCCTCTAAAACCAAAGCGCAGCTATCTAACTGAATGGTTTTCAATGTGTGTACTCAACGTCCAGAGTTAAACTCGTGCGTGCATTCAGCAGTCTGTAAACACTTTCTGTGTCGAAGAACAAAACAGGCGTTTCCAGCCCAATACCGGCATATGGAAGAAACAGCAGTAAGGACAGTAATATCTGCTTCCAAAACCGAAATGCAGCTATCTAACTGAAAGGATGTCAATCTCTTCACTCAACTTCCAGAGGTCAACTCGTGTGTGGATTGAGCAGTCTGCAAACACTTTCTGTGCAGAAGCTGAAAACAGGCATTTCCAGCCCATTACCGGCATATAGAAAAAGCAGCAGTAAGAAGAGGAATATCTGCTACTAAAACCAAAACGCAGCTATCTAACTGAATGGTTGTCAATGTGTGCACTCAACTTCCAGAGGTAAACTCGTGTGTGGATTCAGCAGTCTGCAAACACTTTCTGTTCCGAAGCTCAAAACAGGCTTTTCCAGCCCAATTCCGGCATAAGGAAGAAACAGCAGTAAGAACAGGAATATATGCTTCCAAAACCAGAACGCAGCTAACTAACTGCATGGTTGTCAATCGGTTCACTCAACTTCCAGAGTTCAACTCGTGTGTGGATTCAGCAGTCTGCAAACACTTTCTATGCAGAAGCTCAAAAGAGGCGTTTCCAGCCGAATGCTGGCATATAGAAGAACCAGCAGTAAGGAAAGGAATATCTGCTGCTAAAACAAAAATTCAGCTATCTAACTGAATGGTTTTCAATGTGTGCACTCAATTTCCAGAGCTAAACCCGTGTGTTAATTCAGCAGTCTGCAAACACTTGCTGTGCAGAAGCTCAAAACAGGCGTTTCCAGCCCAATACCTGCATTTAGCAGAACCAGCAGTAGGGACAGGTATATCTGCCTCTAAAACCAAAGCGCAGGTATCTAACTGAATGGTTTTCAGTGTGTGTACTCAACTTCCAGAGTTAAACTCGTTCGTGGATTCAGCAGTCTGCAAACACTTTCTGTGCAGAAGCACAAAACAGGCGTTTCCAGCCCAATACCGACATATGGAAGAAACAGCAGTAAGGACAGTAACATCTGCTTCCAAAACCGAAATGCAGCTATCTAACTGAATTGTTGTCAATGTGTGCACTCAACTTCCAGAGTTCAACTTGTGTGTGGATTGAGCAGTCTGCAAACACTTTCTGTTCAGAAGCTTAAAACAGGCGTTTCCAGCCCATTACCGGCATATAGAAGAAAAAGCAGTAAAAAGAGGAAGATCTGCTTCTAAAACCAAAACGCAGCTATCTAACTGAATGGTTGTCAATGTGTGCACTCAGCTTCCAGAGTTAAACTCGTGTGTGGATTCAGCATTCTGCAAACAATTTCTGTGCAGAAGCTCAAAACAGGCGTTTCCAGCCCAATACCGGCATAAGGAAGAAACAGCAGTAAGGATACGAATATCCGCTTCTAAAACCAAAACGCAGCTATCTAACTGAATGGTTGTCAATGTGTGCACTGAACTTCCAGAGTTAAACTCCCGTGTAGATTCAGCAGTCTGCAATAACTTTCGGTGCAGAAACTCAAAACAGGCGTTTCCAGCCCAATACCGGCATATGGAAAAAACAGCAGTAAGGACAGTAATATCTGCTTCCAAAACCGAAATGCAGCTATCTAACTGAATGGCTGTCAATCAGTTCACTCAACTTCCAGAGTTCAACTCATGCGTGGATTCAGCAGTCTGCAAACACTTTCTGTGCAGAAGCACATAACAGGCGTTTCCAGCCCAATACAAGCATATAGAAGCAACAGCAGTAAGAAGACGAATATCCGCTTGTAAAACCAAAACGCAGGTATCTAACTGAATGGTTGTCAATGTGTGCACTCAACTTCCAGAGTTCAACTCGAGTGTGGATTCAGCAGTCTGCAAACACTATCTGTGCAGAAGCTCAAAACAGGCGTTTCTAGCACAATACTGGCATATAGGAGAAACAGCAGTAAGGCCAGGAATATATGCTTCCAAAACCAAAACGCAGCTATCTAACTGAATGGTTGTCAATGTGTGCACCCAACACCCAGAGCTAAACTCGTGTGTGGATTCAGTAGTCTGCAAACACTTGCTGCGCAGAAGCTCAAAACAGGCATTTCGAGCCCAATTCTGGCATATAGAAGAACCAGCAGTAAGGACAGGAATATCTGCTTCTAAAATCAAAACGCACCTATCTAACTAATCCTTTTCAATCAGTGCACTCAACTTCCAGAGCTAAACCCGTGTTTGGTTTCAGCAGTCTGCAAACACTTTCTGTGAAGAAGCTCAGAACAGGCGTTTCCAGCCCATTTCCGACATTTGGATAAAACAGCACTAAGGACAGGAATATCCGCTTCTAAAACCAAAATGCAACTATCTAACTGAATGGTTGTCAATGTGTGCACTCAACTTCCAGAGTTCAACTCGTGTGTGGATTCAGCAGTCTGCAAACACTTTCTGTGCAGAAGCTCAAAACAGGCTTTTCCAGCCCAATACCGGCATAAGGAAGAAACAGCAGTAAGAACAGGAATATCTGCTTCCAAAACCAAAACGCAGCTATCTAACTGAATGGTTGCCAATCGGTTCACTCAACTTCCAGAGTTCAACTCGTGTGTGGATTCAGCAGTCTGCAAACACTTTCTTTGCAGAAGCTCAAAAGAGGCGTTTCCAGCCGAATGCTGGCCTATAGAAGAACCAGCAGTAAGGACAGGAATATCTGCTGCTAAAACCAAAATGCAGCTATCTAACTGAATGATTGACAATGTGTGCACTCAACTTCCAGAGTTCAACTCGTGTGTGGATTCAGCAGTCTGCAAACACTTGCTGTGCAGAAGCTCAAAACAGGCGTTTCCAGCCCAATACCTGCATTTAGCAGAAACAGCAGTAAGGACAGGTATATCTGACTCTAAAACCAAAGTGCAGCTATCTAACTGAATGGTTCTCAATGTGTGTACTCAACTTCCAGAGTTAAACTCGTGCATCGATTCAGCAGTCTGCAAACACTTTCTGTGTCGACTTACAAAACAGGCGTTTCCAGCCCAATACCGGCATATGGAAGAAACAGCAGTAAGGACAATAATATCTGCTTCTAAAACCGAAATGCAGCTATCTAACTGAATGGTTGTCTATCTGTTCACTCAACTTCCGGAGTTCAACTCGTGTATGGATTGAGCAGTCTGCAAACGCTTTCTGTGCAGAAGCTTAAAACAGGCGTTTCCAGCCCATTACCGGCATATAGAAGAAACAGCAGTAAGAAGAGGAATATCTGCTTCTGAAACCAAAACGCAGCTATCTAACTGAATGGTTGTCAATGTGTGCACTCAACTTCCAGAGTTAAACTCGAGTGTGGATTCAGCAGTCTGCAAACACTTTCTGTGCAGAAGCTCAAAAGAGGCGTTTCCAGGCCAATACCGGCATATAGAAGAAACTTCAGTAAGGACAGGAATATCTGCTTCCAAAACCAAAACGCAGCTATCTAACTGAATGGTTGACAAGGTTTGCACTCAACTTCCAGAGCTAAACTCGTGTGTGCATTCAGCAGTCTGCAAACACTTTCTGTGCAGAAGCTCAAAACAGGCGTTTTCAACCCAATGCTGGCATATAGAAGAACCAGCAGTAAGGATAGGAATATCTGCTTCTAAAACCAAAACGCAGCTATCTAAGTGAATGGTTGTCAATATGCGCACTCAACATCCAGAGTTAAACTCGTGTGTGGATTCAGCAGTCTGCAAACACTTTCTGTTCCGAAGCTCAAAACAGACTTTTCCAGCCCAATTCCGGCATAAGGAAGAAACAGCAGTAAAAACAGGAATATGTGCTTCCAAAACCAGAACGCAGCTAACTAACTGCATGGTTGTCAATCGGTTCACTCAAATTCCAGAGTTCAACTCGTGTGTGGATTCAGCAGTCTGCAAACAATTTCTGTGCAGAAGCTCAAAACAGGCTTTTCCAGCCCAATTCCGGCATAAGGAAGAAACAGCAGTAAGAACAGGAATATATGCTTCCAAAACCAGAACGCAGCTAACTAACTGCATGGTTGTCAATCGGTTCACTCAACTTCCAGAGTTCAACTCGTGTGTGGATTCAGCAGTCTGCAAACACTTTCTATGCAGAAGCTCAAAAGAGGCGTTTCCAGCCGAATGCTGGCATATAGAAGAACCAGCAGTAAGGAAAGGAATATCTGCTGCTAAAACAAAAATGCAGCTATCTAACTGAATGGTTGTCAATGTGTGCACTCAATTTCCAGAGCTAAACCCGTGTGTTAATTCAGCAGTCTGCAAACACTTGCTGTGCAGAAGCTCAAAACAGGCGTTTCCAGCCCAATACCTGCATTTAGCAGAAACAGCAGTAAGGACAGGTATATCTGACTCTAAAACCAAAGTGCAGCTATCTAACTGAATGGTTCTCAATGTGTGTACTCAACTTCCAGAGTTAAACTCGTGCATCGATTCAGCAGTCTGCAAACACTTTCTGTGTCGACTTACAAAACAGGCGTTTCCAGCCCAATACCGGCATATGGAAGAAACAGCAGTAAGGACAATAATATCTGCTTCTAAAACCGAAATGCAGCTATCTAACTGAATGGTTGTCTATCTGATCACTCAACTTCCGGAGTTCAACTCGTGTATGGATTGAGCAGTCTGCAAACGCTTTCTGTGCAGAAGCTTAAAACAGGCGTTTCCAGCCCATTACCGGCATATAGAAGAAACAGCAGTAAGAAGAGGAATATCTGCTTCTGAAACCAATACGCAGCTATCTAACTGAATGGTTGTCAATGTGTGCACTCAACTTCCAGAGTTAAACTCGAGTGTGGATTCAGCAGTCTGCAAACACTTTCTGTGCAGAAGCTCAAAAGAGGCGTTTCCAGGCCAATACCGGCATATAGAAGAAACTTCAGTAAGGACAGGAATATCTGCTTCCAAAACCAAA
Source organism: Aotus nancymaae (assembly GCF_030222135.1). Taxonomy (NCBI): domain Eukaryota; kingdom Metazoa; phylum Chordata; class Mammalia; order Primates; family Aotidae; genus Aotus; species Aotus nancymaae. Next base: position 66,243,500 of record NW_026988447.1, on the reverse strand, counting down.
ACGCAGCTATCTAACTGAATGGTTGACAAGGTTTGCACTCAACTTCCAGAGCTAAACTCGTGTGTGCATTCAGCAGTCTGCAAACACTTTCTGTGCAGAAGCTCAAAACAGGCGTTTTCAACCCAATGCTGGCATATAGAAGAACCAGCAGTAAGGATAGGAATATCTGCTTCTAAAACCAAAACGCAGCTATCTAAGTGAATGGTTGTCAATATGCGCACTCAACATCCAGAGTTAAACTCGTGTGTGGATTCAGCAGTCTGCAAACACTTTCTGTTCCGAAGCTCAAAACAGGCTTTTCCAGCCCAATTCCGGCATAAGGAAGAAACAGCAGTAAGAACAGGAATATATGCTTCCAAAACCAGAACGCAGCTAACTAACTGCATGGTTGTCAATCGGTTCACTCAACTTCCAGAGTTCAACTCGTGTGTGGATTCAGCAGTCTGCAAACACTTTCTATGCAGAAGCTCAAAAGAGGCGTTTCCAGCCGAATGCTGGCATATAGAAGAACCAGCAGTAAGGAAAGGAATATCTGCTGCTAAAACAAAAATTCAGCTATCTAACTGAATGGTTTTCAATGTGTGCACTCAATTTCCAGAGCTAAACCCGTGTGTTAATTCAGCAGTCTGCAAACACTTGCTGTGCAGAAGCTCAAAACAGGCGTTTCCAGCCCAATACCTGCATTTAGCAGAACCAGCAGTAGGGACAGGTATATCTGCCTCTAAAACCAAAGCGCAGGTATCTAACTGAATGGTTTTCAGTGTGTGTACTCAACTTCCAGAGTTAAACTCGTTCGTGGATTCAGCAGTCTGCAAACACTTTCTGTGCAGAAGCACAAAACAGGCGTTTCCAGCCCAATACCGACATATGGAAGAAACAGCAGTAAGGACAGTAACATCTGCTTCCAAAACCGAAATGCAGCTATCTAACTGAATTGTTGTCAATGTGTGCACTCAACTTCCAGAGTTCAACTTGTGTGTGGATTGAGCAGTCTGCAAACACTTTCTGTTCAGAAGCTTAAAACAGGCGTTTCCAGCCCATTACCGGCATATAGAAGAAAAAGCAGTAAAAAGAGGAAGATCTGCTTCTAAAACCAAAACGCAGCTATCTAACTGAATGGTTGTCAATGTGTGCACTCAGCTTCCAGAGTTAAACTCGTGTGTGGATTCAGCATTCTGCAAACAATTTCTGTGCAGAAGCTCAAAACAGGCGTTTCCAGCCCAATACCGGCATAAGGAAGAAACAGCAGTAAGGATACGAATATCCGCTTCTAAAACCAAAACGCAGCTATCTAACTGAATGGTTGTCAATGTGTGCACTGAACTTCCAGAGTTAAACTCCCGTGTAGATTCAGCAGTCTGCAATAACTTTCGGTGCAGAAACTCAAAACAGGCGTTTCCAGCCCAATACCGGCATATGGAAAAAACAGCAGTAAGGACAGTAATATCTGCTTCCAAAACCGAAATGCAGCTATCTAACTGAATGGCTGTCAATCAGTTCACTCAACTTCCAGAGTTCAACTCATGCGTGGATTCAGCAGTCTGCAAACACTTTCTGTGCAGAAGCACATAACAGGCGTTTCCAGCCCAATACAAGCATATAGAAGCAACAGCAGTAAGAAGACGAATATCCGCTTGTAAAACCAAAACGCAGGTATCTAACTGAATGGTTGTCAATGTGTGCACTCAACTTCCAGAGTTCAACTCGAGTGTGGATTCAGCAGTCTGCAAACACTATCTGTGCAGAAGCTCAAAACAGGCGTTTCTAGCACAATACTGGCATATAGGAGAAACAGCAGTAAGGCCAGGAATATATGCTTCCAAAACCAAAACGCAGCTATCTAACTGAATGGTTGTCAATGTGTGCACCCAACACCCAGAGCTAAACTCGTGTGTGGATTCAGTAGTCTGCAAACACTTGCTGCGCAGAAGCTCAAAACAGGCATTTCGAGCCCAATTCTGGCATATAGAAGAACCAGCAGTAAGGACAGGAATATCTGCTTCTAAAATCAAAACGCACCTATCTAACTAATCCTTTTCAATCAGTGCACTCAACTTCCAGAGCTAAACCCGTGTTTGGTTTCAGCAGTCTGCAAACACTTTCTGTGAAGAAGCTCAGAACAGGCGTTTCCAGCCCATTTCCGACATTTGGATAAAACAGCACTAAGGACAGGAATATCCGCTTCTAAAACCAAAATGCAACTATCTAACTGAATGGTTGTCAATGTGTGCACTCAACTTCCAGAGTTCAACTCGTGTGTGGATTCAGCAGTCTGCAAACACTTTCTGTGCAGAAGCTCAAAACAGGCTTTTCCAGCCCAATACCGGCATAAGGAAGAAACAGCAGTAAGAACAGGAATATCTGCTTCCAAAACCAAAACGCAGCTATCTAACTGAATGGTTGCCAATCGGTTCACTCAACTTCCAGAGTTCAACTCGTGTGTGGATTCAGCAGTCTGCAAACACTTTCTTTGCAGAAGCTCAAAAGAGGCGTTTCCAGCCGAATGCTGGCCTATAGAAGAACCAGCAGTAAGGACAGGAATATCTGCTGCTAAAACCAAAATGCAGCTATCTAACTGAATGATTGACAATGTGTGCACTCAACTTCCAGAGTTCAACTCGTGTGTGGATTCAGCAGTCTGCAAACACTTGCTGTGCAGAAGCTCAAAACAGGCGTTTCCAGCCCAATACCTGCATTTAGCAGAAACAGCAGTAAGGACAGGTATATCTGACTCTAAAACCAAAGTGCAGCTATCTAACTGAATGGTTCTCAATGTGTGTACTCAACTTCCAGAGTTAAACTCGTGCATCGATTCAGCAGTCTGCAAACACTTTCTGTGTCGACTTACAAAACAGGCGTTTCCAGCCCAATACCGGCATATGGAAGAAACAGCAGTAAGGACAATAATATCTGCTTCTAAAACCGAAATGCAGCTATCTAACTGAATGGTTGTCTATCTGTTCACTCAACTTCCGGAGTTCAACTCGTGTATGGATTGAGCAGTCTGCAAACGCTTTCTGTGCAGAAGCTTAAAACAGGCGTTTCCAGCCCATTACCGGCATATAGAAGAAACAGCAGTAAGAAGAGGAATATCTGCTTCTGAAACCAAAACGCAGCTATCTAACTGAATGGTTGTCAATGTGTGCACTCAACTTCCAGAGTTAAACTCGAGTGTGGATTCAGCAGTCTGCAAACACTTTCTGTGCAGAAGCTCAAAAGAGGCGTTTCCAGGCCAATACCGGCATATAGAAGAAACTTCAGTAAGGACAGGAATATCTGCTTCCAAAACCAAAACGCAGCTATCTAACTGAATGGTTGACAAGGTTTGCACTCAACTTCCAGAGCTAAACTCGTGTGTGCATTCAGCAGTCTGCAAACACTTTCTGTGCAGAAGCTCAAAACAGGCGTTTTCAACCCAATGCTGGCATATAGAAGAACCAGCAGTAAGGATAGGAATATCTGCTTCTAAAACCAAAACGCAGCTATCTAAGTGAATGGTTGTCAATATGCGCACTCAACATCCAGAGTTAAACTCGTGTGTGGATTCAGCAGTCTGCAAACACTTTCTGTTCCGAAGCTCAAAACAGACTTTTCCAGCCCAATTCCGGCATAAGGAAGAAACAGCAGTAAAAACAGGAATATGTGCTTCCAAAACCAGAACGCAGCTAACTAACTGCATGGTTGTCAATCAGTTCACTCAAATTCCAGAGTTCAACTCGTGTGTGGATTCAGCAGTCTGCAAACAATTTCTGTGCAGAAGCTCAAAACAGGCTTTTCCAGCCCAATTCCGGCATAAGGAAGAAACAGCAGTAAGAACAGGAATATATGCTTCCAAAACCAGAACGCAGCTAACTAACTGCATGGTTGTCAATCGGTTCACTCAACTTCCAGAGTTCAACTCGTGTGTGGATTCAGCAGTCTGCAAACACTTTCTATGCAGAAGCTCAAAAGAGGCGTTTCCAGCCGAATGCTGGCATATAGAAGAACCAGCAGTAAGGACAGGAATATCTGCTGCTAAAACAAAAATGCAGCTATCTAATTGAATGGTCGTCAATGTGTGCACTCAATTTCCAGAGCTAAACCCGTGTGTTGATTCAGCAGTCTGCAAACACTTGCTGTGCAGAAGCTCAAAACAGGCGTTTCCAGCCCAATACCTGCATTTAGCAGAACCAGCAGTAAGGACCGGTATATCTGCCTCTAAAAGCAAAGCGCAGGTATCTAACTGAATGGTTTTCAGTGTGTGTACTCAATTTCCAGAGTTAAACTCGTTCGTGGATTCAGCAGTCTGCAAACACTTTCTGTGTCGACGTACAAAACAGGCGTTTCCAGCCCAATACCGGCATATGGAAGAAACAGCAATAAGGACAGTAATATCTGCTTCTAAAACCGAAATGCAACTACCTAACTGAATGGAGGTCTATCTGTACACTCAACTTCCGGAGTTCAACTCGTGTGTGGATTGAGCAGTCTGCAAACGTTTTCTGTGCAGAAGCTTAAAACAGGCGTTTCCAGCCCATTACCGGCATATAGAAGAAACAGCAGTAAGGACTGTAATATCTGCTTCTAAAACCAATACGCAGCTATCTAACTGAATGGTTGTCAATGTGTGCACTCAACTTCCGGAGTTAAACTCGAGTGTGTATTCAGCAGTCTGCAAACACTTTCTGTGCCGAAGATCAAAACAGGCTTTTCCAGCTCAATACCGGCATAAAGAAGAAACAGCAGCAAGAACAGGAATATCTGCTTCCAAAACCAAAACGCAGCTAACTAATTAAATGGTTGTCAATCGGTTCACTCAACTTCCAGAGTTCAACTCGTGTGTGGATGCAGCAGTCTGCACACACTTTTTCTGCAGATGCTCAAAAGAGGTGCTTCAGGCCGAATGCTGGCATATAGAAGAACCAGCAGTAAGAACAGGAATATCAGCTTTTAAAACCAAAACGCGGCAAACTAACTGAATGGTTGTCAATCGATTCACTCAATTTCCAGAGTTCAACTCGTGTGTGGATTCAGCAGTCTGCCAACACTTGCTGTGAAGAAGCTCAGAACAGGCGTTTCCAGCCCAATGCTGGCATATACAAGAACCAGCAGTAAGGATAGGAATATCTGCTTCTAATACCAAAACACAGCTATCTAACTGAATGGTTGTCAATGTGTGCACTCAACTTCCAGAGTTAAACTCGAGTGTGGATTTAGCAGTCTGCAAACACTTTCTGTGCCGAAGCTCAAAACAGGCTTTTCCAGCTCAATACCGGCATAAGGAAGAAACAGCAGTAAGAACAGGAATACCTGCTTCCAAAACTAAAACGCAGCTAACTAATTAAATGGTTGTCAATCGGTTCACTCAACTTCCAGAGTTCAACTCGTGTGTGGATTCAGAAGTCTTGAAACACTTTCTCTGCAGATCCTCAAAAGAGGTGTTTCCAGCCGAATGCTGGCATATAGAAGAACCAGCTGTAAGAACAGGAATATCTGCTTCTAAAACCAAAATGCGGCAAACTAACTGAATGGTTGTCAATCGATTCACTCAACTTCCAGAGTTCAACTCGTGTGTGGATTCAGCAGTCTGCCAACACTTGCTGTGCAGAAGCTCAGAACAGGCGTCTCCAGCCCAATGCTGGCATATAGAAGAACCAGCAGTAAGGACAGGAATATCTGCTTCTAAAACCAAAACGCAGCTTTCTAACTGAATGGTTGTCAATGTGTGAACTCAACTTCCAGAGTTAAACACGTGTGTGGATTCAGCAGTCTGCAAACACTTGCTGTGCAGAAGCTCAAAACAGGCTTTTCCAGCCCATTTCCGACATATGGATGAAATAGCACTAAGGACAGGAATATCCGCTTCTAAAACCAAAACGCAACTATCTAACTGAATGGTTGTCAATGTGTGAACTCAACTTCCAGAGTTAAACTCGTGTGTGGATTCAGCAGTCTGCAAACACTTGCTGTGCAGAAGCTCAAAACAGGCGTTTCCAGCCCAATACCGGCATATAGAAGAAACAACAGTAAGGACAGGAATATCCGCTTCTAAAACCAAAACGCAGCTATCTAACTGAATGGTTGTCAATGTGTGCACTCAACTTCCAGAGTTAAACACGTGTGTGGATTCAGCAGTCTGCAAACACTTTCTGTGCAGAAGCTCAAAGCAGGCCTTTTCCAGCACAATGCTGGCATATAGAAGAACCAGCAGTAAGGACAGGTATATCTGCTTCTAAAACCAAATAAAGCTATGTAACTGAATGGTTGTCAATGTGTGCACTCAACTTCCAGCTTTAAACTCGTATGTGGATTCAGCAGTCTGCAAACGCTTTCTGTGCAGAAGCTCAAAACAGGAGTTTCCAGCCCGATGCCGGCATATAGAAGAAGCAGCGGCAAGAAGAGGAACACCCGCTTCTGAAACCAAAATGCAGATATCTAACGGAATGGTTGCCAATGTGTGCACTCAACATCCAGAGTTAAACTTGTGTGTGGATTCAGCAGTCTGCAAACACTTTCTGTGCAGAAGCTCAAAACAGGCATTTCCAGCCCGATACCGGCATATAGAAGAAACTGCAGTAAGAAGAGGAATATCCGGTTCTAAAACCAAAGTGCAGCTATCTAATTGATTGGTTTTCAATGTGTGCACTCAACTTCCAGAGTTAAACTCGAGTGTGGATTCAGCAGTCTGCAAGCACTTTCTGTACCGAAGCTCAAAACAGGCTTTTACTGCCCAATACCGGCATAAGGAAGAAACAGCAGTAAGAACATGAATAACTGCTTCCAAAACGAAAACGCAGCTATCTAACTGAATGGTTGTCAATGTGTGCACTCAACATCCAGAGTTCAACTCGTGTGTGGATTCAGCAGTCTGCAAACACTTTCTCTGCAGAAGCTCAAAAGAGGCGTTTCCAGCCGAATGCTGGCATATAGAAGAGCAAGCAGTAAGGACAGGAATATCTGCTTCAAAAACCGCAAGGCAGCTATATAACTGAATGGTTTTCAATGTGTGCACTCAATTTCCAGAGCTAAACCCGTGCGTGGACTCAGCAGTCTGCAAACACTTGCTGTGCAGAAGCTCAAAACAGGTGTTTCCAGCCCAATATCGGCATTTAGCAGACCAGCAGTAAGGACCGGTATATCTGCCTCTAAAACCAAAGCGCAGCTATCTAACTGAATGGTTTTCAATGTGTGTACTCAACATCCAGAGTTAAACTCGTGCGTGCATTCAGCAGTCTGTAAACACTTTCTGTGTCGAAGAACAAAACAGGCGTTTGAAGCCCAATACCGGCATATGGAAGAAACAGCAGTAAGGACAGTAATATCTGCTTCCAAAACCGAAATGCAGCTATCTAACTGTATGGATGTCAATCTCTTCACTCAACTTCCAGAGTTCAACTCGTGTGTGGATTGAGCAATCTGCAAACACTTTCTGTGCAGAAGCTGAAAACAGTCATTTCCAGCCCATTACCGGCATATAGAAGAAACAGCAGTAAGAAGAGGAATATCTGCTTCTAAAACCAAAACGCAGCTATCTAACTGAATGGTTGTCAATGTGTGCACTCAACTTCCAGAGTTAAACTCGAATGTGGATTCAGCAGTCTGCAAACATTTTCTGTTCCGAAGCTCAACACAGGCTTTTCCAGCCCAATTCCAGCATAAGGAAGAAACAGCAGTAAAAACAGGAATATATGCTTCCAAAACCAGAACGCAGCTAACTAACTGCATGGTTGTCAATCGGTTCACTCAACTTCCGGACTTCAACTCGTGTGTGGATTCAGCAGTCTGCAAAAACTTTCTGTGCAGAAGCTCAAAACAGGTGTTTCCAGCCCAATACCGGCATAAGGAAGAAACAGCAGTAAGGACAGGAATATATGCTTCCAAAACCAGAACGCAGCTAACTAACTGCATGGTTGTCAATCGGTTCTCTCAACTTCCAGAGTTCAACTCGTGTGTGGATTCAGCAGTCTGCAAACACTTTCTCTGCAGAAGCTCAAAAGAGGCGTTTCCAGCCGAATGCTGGCATATAGAAGATCCAGCAGTAAGGAAAGGAATATCTGCTGCTAAAACAAAAATGCAGCTATCTAACTGAATGGTTGTCAATGTGTGCACTCAATTTCCAGAGCTAAACCCGTGTGTTGATTTAGCAGTCTGCAAACACTTGCTGTGCAGAAGCTCAAAACAGGCGTTTCCAGCCCAATACCTGCATTTAGCAGAACCAGCACTATGGACAGGTATATCTGCCTCTAAAACCAAAGCGCAGGTATCTAACTGAATGGTTTTCAGTGTGTGTACTCAACTTCCAGAGTTAAACTCGTTCGTGGATTCAGCAGTCTGCAAACACTTTCTGTGTTGAAGCCCAAAACAGGCGTTTCCAGCGCAATACCGGCATATGGAAGAAACAGCTGTAAGGACAGTAATATCTGCTTCCAAAACCGAAATGCAGCTATCTAACTGAATTGTTGTCAATCTGTTCACTCAACTTCCAGAGTTCAACTCGTGTGTGGATTGAGCAGTCTGCAAACACTTTCTGTGCAGAAGCTTAAAACAGGCTTTTCCAGCCCATTACCGGCATATAGAAGAAACAGCAATAAAAAGAGGAATATCTGCTTCTAAAACCAAAACGCAGCTATCTAACTGAATGGTTGTCAATGTGTGCACTCAACTTCCAGAGTTGAACTCGTTTGTGGGTTCAGCATTCTGCAAACAATTTCTGTGCAGAAGCTCAAAACATGCGTTTCCAACCCAATACCGGCATAAGGAAGAAACAACAATAAGGATAGGAATATCCGCTTCTAAAACCAAAACGCAGCTATCTAACTGAATGGTTGTCAATGTGTGCACTCAACTTCCAGAGTTAAACTCGAGTGTGGATTCAGCAGTCTGCAAACACTTTCTGTGCCGAAGCTCAAAACAGGCGTTTCCAGCCCAATGCAGGCATATGGAAGATCCAGCATTAAGGATAGGAATATCTGCTTCTAAATCCAAAACGCAGCTATCTAACTGAGTGGTTCTAAATGTGTGCACTCAACTTCCAGAGTTTAACTCGTGTGTGGATTCAGCAGTCTGCAAACACTTTCTTTGCAGAAGCTCAAAACAGCCGTTTCCAGCCCGATACCGGCATATAGCGGAAACAGCAGTAAGACGAGGAATATCCGCTTCTAAAACCAAAACGCAGCTATGTAACTGAAAGGTTGTCAATGTGTGCACTCCACTTAAAGAGCTATACTCGTGTGTCGATTCAGCAGTCTGCAAACAATTCCTTTGCAAAAGCTCAAAACAGGCGTTTCCAACCCATTACCTGCATAAGGAAGAAACAGCAGTAAGGACAGGAATATCCGCTTCCAAAACCAAAATGCAGCTATATAACTGAATGGTTGTCAATGTGTGCACTCAACTTCCAAAGTTCAACTCGAGTGTGGATTCAGCAGTCTGCAAACACTTTCTGTGCCGAAGCTCAAAACAGGCTTTTCCAGCCCAATACCAGCCTATGGAAGAAACAGCAGTAAGGACAGGAATATCTGCTTCCAAACCGAAAGGCAGCTATCTTATTGAATGGTTGTCAATCTGTTCACTCAACTTCCGGAGTTACTCTAGTGTGTAGATTCAGTAGTCTGCAAACACTTTCTGTGCCGAAGCTCAAAACAGGCTTTTCAAGCCTAATACCGGCATATGGAAGAAACAGCAGTAAGAACAGGAATATCTGCTTCCAAAACCAAAACGCAGCTATCTAACTGAATGGTTGTCAATCAGTTCACTCAACTTCCAGAGTTGAACTCGTGTGTGGGTTCAGCAGTCTTCAAACCCTTTCTGTGCAGAAGCTTAAAACAGGCATTTCCAGCCAAATGCTGGCATGAAGAAAAACCTGCAGTAAGGACAGGAATATCTGCTTCTAAAACCAAAATGTAGCTATCTAATTGAATGGTTGTCAATGTGTGCACTCAACTTTCAGAGTTAAACTCGTGTGTGGATTCAGCAGTCTGCAAACACTTTCTGTGCAGAAGCTCATAATAGGCGTTTCCAGCCCAATACCGGCATACAGAAGCCACAGCAGTAAGAAGAGGAATATCCGCTTCTAAAACCACAACGCAGGTTTCTAACTGAATCGTTGTCAATGTATGCACTCAACTTCCGGAGTTAAACTCGTGTGTGGATTCAGCAGTCTGCAAACACTTTCTGTGCAGAAGCTCAAAACAGGAGTTTCCAGCCCAATGCTGGCATATGGAAGAACCAGTTGTAAGGATAGGAATATCTGCTTCTAAAACCAAAACGCAGCTATCTAACTGAATGGTTGTCAATGTGTGCACTCAACTTCCAGAGTTCAACTCGTCTGTCGATTCATCAGTCTGCAAACACTTTCTGTGCATTATCTCAAAACAGAGGTTTCCAGCCCAATACCGGCATACAGAAGAAACAGCAATAAGGACCGGAATATCTGCTTCTAAAACCAAAACGCAGCTGTGTATCTGAATGGTTGTCAATCTGTACCCTCAATGTCCAGAGTTCAACTCGTGTCTGAATTGAGCAGTCTACAAAGACTTTCTGTGCAGAAGCTCAAATCAGTCGTTTCCAGCCGAATTACGGCATATAGAAGAGCCAGCAGTATGGACAGGAATATCTGCTTCTAAAACCAAAACGCAGCTATCTAATTGAATGGCTGTCAGTGTGTGCACTCAACTTCCAGAGATCAATCTTGTGTGGATTCAGTAGTCTGCAAACACTTTCTGTGCAGAAGCTCAAAACAGGCGTTTCCAGCCCAATACAGGCATAGAGAAAAAACTGCAGTAAGGAGAGGAATATCGGCTTCTAAAACCAAAACGCAGCTATCTAACTGAATGGTTGTCAGTGTGCGCACTCAACTTCCAGAGATAAATCTTGTGTGGATTCAGCAGGCTGCAAACACTTTCTGCGCAGAAGGTCAAAACAGGCGTTTCCAGCCCAATACCGGCATTTAGAAGAAACAGCAGTAAGGACAGGAATATCTGCTTCTAAAACCACAACACAGATATCTAACGGAATTGTTTTCACTGTGTGCACTCCACTTCCAGAGTTCAACTCGTGTGTGGATTCAGCAGTCTGCAAACACTTTCTGTGCAGAAGCTCAAAACAGGCGTTTAGAACCCAATATCGGCATATAGAAGAAACAGCATTAAGGACCATAATATCTGCTTCTAAAACCAAAACGCAGCTATCTCATGGAATTGTGGTCACTATGTGCAGTCACATTCCAGAGTTCAACTCGTGTGCGGATTCAGCAGTCTGCAAAACCTTTCTGTGCAGAAGCTCAAAACAGGTGTTTCCAGCCCAATACGAACATATAGAAGAAACAGCAGTAAGAGGAGCAATATCGGCTTCTAAAACCAAAACGCAGCTTTCTAACTGAAGGGTTGTCAGTGTGTGCACTCAACTTCCAGAGAAAAATCGTGTGTGGATACAGCAGGCTACAAACACTTTCTGTGCAGAAGCTCAAAACAGACGTTTACAGCCCAATACCGGCATAAGGAAGAAACAGCAGTAAGGACAGGAATATCTGCTTCTAAAACCACAACACAGCTATCTAACTGAATTGTTGTCAATCTGTGAACTCAACTTCCAGAGTTAAACTCTTGTGTGGATTCAGCAGTCTGCAAACACTGTCTGTGCAGAAGTTCAAAACAGGCGTTTCCAGCCCAATACCGGCATATAGAAGAAACTGCAGTAAGAAGAGGAATATCGGCTCCTAAAACCAAAACGCAGCTATCTAACTGAATGGTTGTCAGTGTGTGCACTCAACTTCCAGAGATAAATCGTGTGTGGATTCAGTAGGCTGCAAAAATTTTCTGTGCAGTAGATCAAAACAGGCGTTTCCAGTCCAATACCGGCATTTATAAGAAACAGCAGTAAGGACAAGAATATCTGCTTCTACAACCAAAACGCAGCTATCCAACGGAATTGTTGTCACTGTGTGCACGCAATTTCCAGAGTTCAACTCGTGTGTCGATTCATCAGTCTGCAAACACTTTCTGTGCTTTATCTCAAAACAGAGGTTTCCAGCCCAATACCGGCATACAGAAGAAACAGCAATAAGGACAGGAATATCTGCTTCTAAAACCAAAACGCAGCTGTGTATCTGAATGGTTGTCAATCTGTACCCTCAATGTCCAGAGTTCAACTCGTGTCTGGATTGAGCAGTCTACAAAGACTTTCTGTGCAGAAGCTCAAATCAGTCGTTTCCAGCCCAATTCCGGCATATAGAAGAGCCAGCAGTATGGACAGGAATATCTGCTTCTAAAATCAAAATGCAGCTATCTAACTGAATGGTTGTCAGTGTGTGCACTCAACTTCCAGAGATCAATCATGTGTGGATTCAGTAGTCTGCAAACACTTTCTGTGAAGAACCTCAAAACAGGCGTTTCCAGCCCAATACCGGCATAAAGAAGAAACTGCAGTAAGGAGAGGAATATCGGCTTCTAAAACCAAAACGCAGCTATCTAACTGAATGGTTGTCAGTGTGTGCACTCAACTTCCAGAGACAAATCTTGTGTGGATTCAGCAGTCTGCAAACACTTTCTGTGCAGAAGCTCAAAACAGGTGTTTAGAACCCAATATCGGCATATAGAAGAAACAGCAGTAAGGACAGTAATATCTGCTTCTACAACCAAAACGGAGCTATCTCATGGAATTGTGGTCACTATGTGCAGTCAAATTCCAGAGTTCAACTCGTGTGCGGATTCAGCAGTCTGCAAAACCTTTCTGTGCAGAAGCTCAAAACAGGTGTTTCCAGCCCAATACCGACATATAGAAGAAACTGCAGTAAGAAGAGGAATATCGGCTTCTAAAACCAAAACGCAGCTATCTAACTGAAGGGTTGTCAGTGCGTGCACTCAACTTCCAGAGAAAAGTCGTGTGTGGATACAGCAGGCTACAAACACTTTCTGTGCTGAAGCTCATAACAGGCGTTTACAGCCCAATACCGGCATAAGGAAGAAACAGCAGTAAGGACGGGAATATCTGCTTCTAAACCACAACGCAGCTATCTAACGGAATTGTTGTCAATGTGTGCCGTCAAATTCCAGAGTTCAACTCGTGTCTGGATTGAGCAGTCTACAAAGACTTTCTGTGCTGAAGCTCAAATCAGTCGTTTCCAGCCCTATTCCAGCATATAGAGGAGCCAGCAGTATGGACAAAAATATCTGCTTCTAAAACCAAAACGCACCTATCTAACTGAATGGTTGTCAATGTGTGCACTCAACTTCCACAGATCAATCGTGTGAGGATTCAGCAGTCTGCAAACACTTTCCATGCAGAAACTCAAAACAGGCGTTTCCAGCCCAATACCAGCATATAGAAGAAACAGCAGTAAGGACAGTAATGTCTGCTTCTAAAACCAAAACACAGCTATCTAACTGAGTGGTTGTCAATGTGTGCACTCAACTTCCAGAGAAAAACCGTGCATGGATGCAGCAGGCTGCAAACACTTTCTGTCAAGAAGCTCAAAACACACGTTTCCAGACCAATACCGGCATACAGAAGAAACAGCTGTAAGAAGAGGCATATCTGCTTCTAAAACCAAAACACAGCTATCTAACTGAGTGGCTGTCAACGTGTGCACTCAACTTCCAGAGAAAAATGGTGTGTGGATTCAGCAGGCTGCTAACACTTTCTGTGCAGAAGCTCAAAACAGGCTGTTACAGCCCAATACCGGCATTTACAAGACACAGCAGTAAGGACAGGAATATCTGCTTCTAAAACCACAACACAGCTATCTAACGGAATTGTTGTCACTGGGTGCACTCAACTTCCAGAGATCAACTCGTGTGTGGATTCAGCAGTCTGCAAACACTTTCTGTGCAGAAGCCCAAAACAGGCGTTTAGAAGCCAATATCGGCATATAGAAGAAAGTGCAGTAAGGAGAGGAATATCGGCTTCTAAAACCAAAACGCAGCTATCTAACTGAATGGTTATCAGTGTGTGCACTCAACTTCCAGAGATAAATCTTGTGTGGATTCAGAAGGCTGCAAAGACTTTCTGTGCAGAAACTCAAAACAGGCGTTTCCAGCCCAATCCGGCATTTAGAAGAACCGGCAGTGAGGACAGGAATATCTGCTTGTAAAACCAAAACGCAGCTATCTAACGGAATTGTTGTCACTGTGTGTCGTCAAATTCCAGAGTTCAACTCGTGTGTGGATTCAGCAGTCTGCAAACACTTTCCGTGCAGAAGCTCAAAACAGGAGTTTCCAGCCCAATACCGGCATATAGAAGAAACAGCAGTAAGGACAGGAATGTCTGCTTCTAAAACGAAAACACAGCTATCTAACTGAATGGTTGTCAGTGTGTGCACTCAACTTCCAGAGAAAAACCGTGCGTGGATACAACAGGCTGCAAACACTTTCTGTCCAGAAGCTCAAAACAGGCGTTTCCAGACCAATAACGGCATATAGAAGAAACAGCTGTAAGAAGAGGAATATCTGCTTCTAAAACAAAAACGCAGCTATCTAACTGAAAGGTTGTCAATGTGTGCACTCAACTTCCAGAAAAAAATGGTGTGTGGATTCAGCAGGCTGCTGAAACACTTTCTGTGCAGAAGCTCAAAACAGGCGGTTACAGCTCAATACCGGCATTTAGAAGAAACAGCAGTAAGGATAGGAATATCAGCTTCTAAAACCACAGCACTGCTATCTAACGGAATTGTTGTCACTGTGGGCAGTCAACTTCCATAGTTCAACTCGTGTGTGGATTCAGCAGTCTGCAAACACTTTCTGTGCAGAAGCTCAAAACCGGCGTTTAGCACACAATATTGGCATATAGAAGAAACAGCAGTAAGGACCATAATATCTGCTTCTAAAACCAAAACGCAGCTATCTCATGGAATTGTGGTCACTGTGTGCAGTCAAATTCCAGAGTTCAACTCGTGTGCAGATTCAGCAGTCTGCAAAAACTCTCTGTGCAGAAGCTCAAAACAGGTGTTTCCAGCCCAATACAGACATATAGAAGAAACAGCAGTAAGAAGAGGAATATCGGCTTCTAAAACCAAAACGCAGCTATCTAACTGAAGGGTTGTCAGTGCGTGCACTCAACTTCCAGAGAAAAGTCGTGTGTGGATACAGCAGGCTACAAACACTTTCTGTGCAGAAGCTCAAAACAGACGTTTACAGCCCAATACCGGCATAAGGAAGAAACAGCAGTAAGGACAGGAATATCTGCTTCTAAAACCACAATGCAGCTATCTAACTGAATGGTTGTCAATCTGTGAACTCAACTTCCAGAGTTCAACTCGTGTGTGGATTCAGCAGTCTGCAAACACTGTCTGTGCAGAAGTTCAAAACAGGCGTTTCCAGCCCAATACCGGCATATAGAAGAAACTGCAGTAAGAAGAGGAATATCGGCTCCTAAAACCAAAACGCAGCTATCTAACTGAATGGTTGTCAGTGTGTGCACTCAACTTCCAGAGATAAATCGTGTGTGGATTCAGTAGGCTGCAAAAATTTTCTGTGAAGAAGATCAAAACAGGCGTTTCCAGCCCAATAACGGCATTTATAAGAAACAGCAGTAAGGACAAGAATATCTGCTTCTACAACCAAAACACAGCTATCTAACGGAAT
Organism: Aotus nancymaae; assembly: GCF_030222135.1. Classification (NCBI taxonomy): domain Eukaryota; kingdom Metazoa; phylum Chordata; class Mammalia; order Primates; family Aotidae; genus Aotus; species Aotus nancymaae. Next base: position 66,227,943 of record NW_026988447.1, on the reverse strand, counting down.
TGTTGTCACTATGTGCACTCAATTTCCAGAGTTCAACTCGTGTGTGGATTCAGCAGGCTGCAAACACTTTCTATGCAGAAGCTCAAAACAGGCGTTTCCAGGCCAATACCGGCATATAGAAGAAACAGGAGTAAGAAGAGGAATGTCTGCTAATAAAACTAAAACACAGGTATCTAACGGAATTGTTGTCACTGTGTGCACTCAACGTCCACAGTTCAACTCGTGTGTGGATTCAGTCAGTCTGCAAACACTTTCTGTGCAGAACCTTAAAACAAGCGTTTCCAGGCCAATACCAGCATAAAGAAGAAACAGCAGTAACGACAGGAATATCTGCTTCTAAACCAAAACGCAGCTATCTAACTGAATGGTTGTCAATGTGTGCACTCAACTTCCAGAGAAAAATGGTGTGTGGATTCAGCAGGCTGCTAACACTTTCTGTGCAGAAGATCAAAACAGGCGTTTACAGCCCAATATCGGCATTTAGAAGAAACAGCAGTAAGGACAGGAATATCTGCTTCTAAAACCAAAACGCAGCTATCTAACGGAATTGTTGTCACTGTGTGCACTCAAATTCCAGAGTTCAACTCGTGTGTCGATTCAGCAGTCTGCAAACACTTTCTGTGCAGAAGCCCAAAACAGGCGTTTAGAAGCCAATATCGGCATATAGAAGAAAGTGCAGTAAGGAGAGGAATATCGGCTTCTAAAACCAAAACGCAGCTATCTAACTGAATGGTTATCAGTGTGTGCACTCAACTTCCAGAGATAAATCTTGTGTGGATTCAGCAGGCTGCAAAGACTTTCTGTGCAGAAACTCAAAACAGGCGTTTCCATCCCAATCCGGCATTTAGAAGAACCGGCAGTGAGGACAGGAATATCTGCTTGTAAAACCAAAACGCAGCTATCTAACGGAATTGTTGTCAGTGTGTGCACTCAACTTCCAGAGTTCAACTCGTGTGTGGATTCAGCAGTCTGCAAACACTTTCCGTGCAGAAGCTCAAAACAGGAGTTTCCAGCCCAATACCGGCATATAGAAGAAACAGCAGTAAGGACAGGAATGTCTGCTTCTAAAACGAAAACACAGCTATCTAACTGAATGGTTGTCAGTGTGTGCACTCAACTTCCAGAGAAAAACCGTGCGTGGATACAACAGGCTGCAAACACTTTCTGTCCAGAAGCTCAAAACAGGCGTTTCCAGACCAATAACGGCATATAGAAGAAACAGCTGTAAGAAGAGGAATATCTGCTTCTAAAACAAAAACGCAGCTATCTAACTGAAAGGTTGTCAATGTGTGCACTCAACTTCCAGAAAAAAATGGTGTGTGGATTCAGCAGGCTGCTGAAACACTTTCTGTGCAGAAGCTCAAAACAGGCGGTTACAGCTCAATACCGGCATTTAGAAGAAACAGCAGTAAGGATAGGAATATCAGCTTCTAAAACCACAGCACTGCTATCTAACGGAATTGTTGTCACTGTGGGCAGTCAACTTCCATAGTTCAACTCGTGTGTGGATTCAGCAGTCTGCAAACACTTTCTGTGCAGAAGCTCAAAACCGGCGTTTAGCACACAATATTGGCATATAGAAGAAACAGCAGTAAGGACCATAATATCTGCTTCTAAAACCAAAACGCAGCTATCTCATGGAATTGTGGTCACTGTGTGCAGTCAAATTCCAGAGTTCAACTCGTGTGCAGATTCAGCAGTCTGCAAAAACTCTCTGTGCAGAAGCTCAAAACAGGTGTTTCCAGCCCAATACAGACATATAGAAGAAACAGCAGTAAGAAGAGGAATATCGGCTTCTAAAACCAAAACGCAGTTATCTAACTGAAGGGTTGTCAGTGCGTGCACTCAACTTCCAGAGAAAAGTCGTGTGTGGATACAGCAGGCTACAAACACTTTCTGTGCAGAAGCTCAAAACAGACGTTTACAGCCCAATACCGGCATAAGGAAGAAACAGCAGTAAGGACAGGAATATCTGCTTCTAAAACCACAATGCAGCTATCTAACTGAATGGTTGTCAATCTGTGAACTCAACTTCCAGAGTTCAACTCGTGTGTGGATTCAGCAGTCTGCAAACACTGTCTGTGCAGAAGTTCAAAACAGGCGTTTCCAGCCCAATACCGGCATATAGAAGAAACTGCAGTAAGAAGAGGAATATCGGCTCCTAAAACCAAAACGCAGCTATCTAACTGAATGGTTGTCAGTGTGTGCACTCAACTTCCAGAGATAAATCGTGTGTGGATTCAGTAGGCTGCAAAAATTTTCTGTGAAGAAGATCAAAACAGGCGTTTCCAGCCCAATAACGGCATTTATAAGAAACAGCAGTAAGGACAAGAATATCTGCTTCTACAACCAAAACACAGCTATCTAACGGAATTGTTGTCACTATGTGCACTCAATTTCCAGAGTTCAACTCGTGTGTGGATTCAGCAGGCTGCAAACACTTTCTATGCAGAAGCTCAAAACAGGCGTTTCCAGGCCAATACCGGCATATAGAAGAAACAGGAGTAAGAAGAGGAATGTCTGCTAATAAAACTAAAACACAGGTATCTAACGGAATTGTTGTCACTGTGTGCACTCAACGTCCACAGTTCAACTCGTGTGTGGATTCAGTCAGTCTGCAAACACTTTCTGTGCAGAACCTTAAAACAAGCGTTTCCAGGCCAATACCAGCATAAAGAAGAAACAGCAGTAACGACAGGAATATCTGCTTCTAAACCAAAACGCAGCTATCTAACTGAATGGTTGTCAATGTGTGCACTCAACTTCCAGAGAAAAATGGTGTGTGGATTCAGCAGGCTGCTAACACTTTCTGTGCAGAAGATCAAAACAGGCGTTTACAGCCCAATATCGGCATTTAGAAGAAACAGCAGTAAGGACAGGAATATCTGCTTCTAAAACCAAAACGCAGCTATCTAACGGAATTGTTGTCACTGTGTGCACTCAAATTCCAGAGTTCAACTCGTGTGTGGATTCAGCAGACCGCAAACACTTTCTGTGCAGAAGCTCAAAACAGGCGTTTAGAACCCAATAACGGCATAAAGAAGAAAGAGCAGTAAGGATAGTAATATCTGCTTCTAAAACCAAAACGCAGCTATCTCATGGAATTGTGGTCACTGTGTGCAGTCAAATTCCAGAGTTCAATTCGTGTGCAGATTCAGCAGTCTGCAAACACTTTCTGTGCCGAAGCTCAAAACCGGCGTTTAGAACCCAATATCGGCATATAGAAGAAACAGCAATAAGGACAGTAATATCTGCTTCTAAAACCAACACGGAGCTATCTCTGGGAATTGTGGTAACTGTGTGCAGTCAAATTCCAGAGTTCAACTCGTGTGCGGATTCAGCAGTCTGCAAAACCTTTCTGTGCAGAAGCTCAAAACAGGTGTTTCCAGCCCAATACAGACATATAGAAGAAACTGCAGTAAGAAGATGAATATCGGCTTCTAAAACCAAAACGCAGCTATCTAACTGAAGGGTTGTCAGTGCGTGCACTCAACTTCCAAAGAAAAGTCGTGTGTGCATACAGCAGGCTACAAACACTTTCTGTGCAGAAGCTCAAAACAGGCGTTTACAGCCCAATACCGGCATATAGAAGATACAGCAGTAAGGACAGTAATGTCTGCTTCTAAAACCAAAACACAGCTATCTAACTGAATGGTTTTCAATGTGTGCACTCAACTTCCAGAGAAAAACCGTGCGTGGTTACAGCAGGCTGCAAACACTTTCTGTCAAGAAGCTCAAAACAGGCTGTAACAGCCCAATACCGGCATTTAGAAGACTCAGCAGTGAGGACAGGAATATCTGCTTCTAAAACCACAACACAGCTATCTAACGGAATTGTTGTCACTGTGTGCACTCAACTTCCAGAGTTCAACTCGTGTGTGGATTCAGCAGTCTGCAAACACTTTCTGTGCAGAAGCTCAAAACAGGCGTTTAGAAGCCAATATCGTCATATAGAAGAAACAGCAGTAAGAAGAGGACTATCTGCTTCTAAAACCAAAACGCAGGTATCTAACTGAAAGGTTGTCAATGTGTGCACTCAACTTAACTGAAAGGTTGTCAATGTGTGCACTCAACTTCCAGAGCTAAACTCGTTTGTGGATTCAGCAGTCTGCAAACACTTTCTGTGCAGAAGCTCAAAACAGGCGTTTCCAGCCCAGTACCGGCATATAGAAGAAAGTGCAGTAAGGAGAGGAATATCGGCTTCTAAAACCAAAACGCAGCTATCTAACTGAATGGTTGTCAGTGTGTGCACTCAACTTCCAGAGATAAATCTTGTGTGGATTCAGCAGCCTGCAAAGACTTTCTGTGCAGAAACTCAAAACAGGCGTTTCCAGCCCAATCTGGCATTTAGAAGAACCGGCAGTGAGGACAGGAATATCTGCTTGTAAAACCAAAACGCAGCTATCTAACGGAATTGTTGTCACTGTGTGTCGTCAAATTCCAGAGTTCAACTCGTGTGTGGATTCAGCAGTCTGCAAACACTTTCCGTGCAGAAGCTCAAAACAGGCGTTTCCAGCCCAATACCGGCATATAGAAGAAACAGCAGTAAGGACAGGAATGTCTGCTTCTAAAACGAAAACACAGCTATCTAACTGAATGGTTGTCAGTGTGTGCACTCAACTTCCAGAGAAAAACCGTGCGTGTATACAGCAGGCTGCAAACACTTTCTGTCCAGAAGCTCAAAACAGGCGTTTCCAGACCAATAACGGCATATAGAAGAATCAGCAGTAAGAAGAGGAATATCTGCTTCTAAAACAAAAACGCAGCTATCTAACTGAATGTTTGTCAATGTGTGCACTCAACATCCAGAGTTAAACTCGTGTGTGGATTCAGCAGTCTGCAAACTCTTTCTGTTTAGAAACTCAAAACAGGCGTTTCCAGCCCGATATCGGCATATAGAAGAAACAGCAGTAAGAAGAGGAATATCTGCTTCCAAAACAAAAACGCAGCTATCTAACTGAAAGGTTGTCAATGTGTGCACTCAACTTCCAGAGAAAAATGGTGTGTGGATTCAGCAGGCTGCTGAAACACTTTCTGTGCACAAGTTCAAAACAGGCGGTTACAGCTCAATACCGGCATTTAGAAGAAACAGCAGTAAGGACAGGAATATCTGCTTCTAAAACCACAGCACTGCTATCTAACGGAATTGTTGTCACTGTGTGCAGTCAACTTCCATAGTTCAACTCGTGTGTGGATTCAGCAGTCTGCAAACACTTTCTGTGCAGTAGCTCAAAACCGGCGTTTAGCACACAATATTGGCATATAGAAGAAACAGCAGTAAGGACCATAATATCTGCTTCTAAAACCAAAACGCAGCTATCTCATGGAATTGTGGTCACTGTGTGCAGTCAAATTCCAGAGTTCAACTCGTGTGCAGATTCAGCAGTCTGCAAAAACTCTCTGTGCAGAAGCTCAAAACAGGTGTTTCCAGCCCAATACAGACATATAGAAAAAACAGCAGTAAGAAGATGAATATCGGCTTCTAAAACCAAAACGCAGCTATCTAACTGAAGGGTTGTCAGTGCGTGCACTCAACTTCCAAAGAAAAGTCGTGTGTGCATACAGCAGGCTACAAACACTTTCTGTGCAGAAGCTCAAAACAGGCGTTTACAGCCCAATACCGGCATATAGAAGATACAGCAGTAAGGACAGTAATGTCTGCTTCTAAAACCAAAACACAGCTATCTAACTGAATGGTTGTCAATGTGTGCACTCAACTTCCAGAGATAAATCGTGTGTGGATTCAGCAGGCTGCAAACACTTTCTGTGAAGAAGCTGAGAACAGGCGTTTCCAGGCCAATACCGGCATTTAGAAGAACCAGCAGTAAGGACAGTAATATCTACTTCTAAAACCAACACGCAGCTGTCTAACGGAATTGTAGTCACTGTGTGCACTCAAATTCCAGAGTTCAATTCGGGTGTGAATTCAGCAGTCTGTTAACACTTTCTGTGCAGAATCTCAAACCAGGTGTTTGCAGCCCAGTATAGGCATGTAGAAGAAACAGCAATAAGGACAGGAATATCTGCTTCTAAAACCAAAACGCAGCTATCTAACGGAATTGTTTTCACTGTGTGCACTCAACTTCCAGAGTTCAACTCGTGTGTGGATTCCGCAGTCTGCAAAGACTTTCTGTGCAGAACCTCAAAACAGGCGTTTCCAGTCCAATACCGGCATCTCGAAGAAACAGCAGTAAGGACAGGAATGTCTGCTTTCACAACCGATACGCAGCTATTTAACTGCATGGTTTTCAATGTGTGCACACAACATTCAGCATTCAACTCGTGTGTGCATTTAGCAGTCTGCAAACACTTTCTGTGCAGAAGCTTAAAACAGGCGTTTCCAGCCGAATACTGGCATATAGAAGAAACAGCAGTATGAAGAGGAATATCTGCTTCTAAAACCAAAACGCAGTTATCTACCTGAATTATTGTCAATGTGTGCACTGAACTTCCAGAGATAAATCGTGTGGATTCAGCAGGCTGCAAACACTTTCTTTGCAGAAGCTCAAAACAGGCGTTTCCAACCCAATACTGGCATTCAGTCGAACCAGCAGTAAGGACAGGAATATCTGCTTCTAAAACCAAAATGCAGCTATCTAACGGAATTGTTTTCACTGTGTGCACTCAAATTCCAGAGTTCACCTCGTGTGTGGATTCAGCAGTATACAAACACATTCTTTGCAGAAGCTCAAATCAGTCGTTTCCAGCCCAATTCCAGCATATAGAAGAACCAGTAGTAAGAACAGGAATATCTGCTTCTAAAACCAAAACGCAGCTATCTAACTGAATGGTTGTCATTCTGTGCCCTCAACGTCCAGAGTTCATCTCGTGTGTGGATTTAGCAGTCTGTAAACACTTTCTGTGCAGAAGTTCTAAACGCGTTTCCAGCCCAATACCGGCATATAGAAGAACCAGCAGTAAGGACAAGAATGTCTGCTTCTTAAACCAAAACACAGCTATCTAACTGAATGGTTGTCAATGTGTGGACTCAACTTGCAGAGCTAAACTCGCTTGTGGACTCAGCAGTCTTCAAAGACTTTCTGTGCAGAAGCTCAAAACAGGCGTTTCCAGCCCAATACCGGCATATAGAAGAAACAGCGGTAACGACAGGAATATCTGCTTCTAAAACCAAAATGCAGCTATCTAACTTAAGGGTTGTCAATGTGTACACTCAACTTCCAGAGATAAATCTTGTGTGGATTCAGCAGGCTGCAAACACTTTCTGTGCAGAAGCTCAAAACAGGCGTTTCCAGCCCAATACCGGCATATGGAAGACACAGCAGTAAGGACAGGAGTATCCGCTTCTAAAACCAAAACGCAGCTATCTAACTGAATGGTTCTCACTGTGTGCACTCAACTTCCAGAATTCAACTCGTGTGTGGATTCAGCAGTCTTCAAACACTCTCTGTGCAGAAGCTCAAAACAGGCGTTTCTTGACCAATACCGGCATATAGAGGAAACAGCAGTAAGAAGAGAAATATCTGCTTCTAAAACCAAAATGCAGCTATCTAACTGACTGGTTGTCAGTCTGTGCACTCAACTTCCAGAGTTCACTTCATGTGTGGATTCAGCAGTCTGCAAACACTTTCTGTGCAGAAGCTCAAAACAGGAGTTTCCAGCCCAATACCGGCATATAGAAGAAACAGCAGTAAGGACAGGAATATCTGCTTTTAAATCCAAAACACAGCTATCTAACTGAATGGTTGTCAATGTTTGCACTCAACTTCCAGAGACAAATCGTGTGTGGATTCAGCAGGCTGCAAACACTTTCTGTGCAGAAGCTCAAAACAGGCGTTTCCAGCCCAATACCGGCATTTAGAAGAACCAGCAGTAAGGCCAGGAATATCTGCTTCTAAAACCAAAACGCAGATATCTACCAGAATTGTTGTGACTGTGTGCACTCAACTTCCAGAGTTCAGCTCGTGTGTGGATTCAACAGTCTGCAAACACTTTCTGTGCAGAACCTCAAAACAGGCGTTTCCAGTACAATACCGGCATCTCGAAGAAACAGCAGTAAGGACAGGAATGTCTGCTTTTAAAACCAATACGCAGCTACCTAACTGCATGGTTTGTCAATGTGTGCACTCAACTTCCAGCATTCAACTGTGTGTGGATTTAGCAGTCTGCAAACACTTTCTGTACGAAGCTCAAAACAGGCGTTTACAGCCCAATACCAGCATTTAGAAGAAACGGAAGTAAGGACAGCAATATCTGCTTCTAAAACCACAACGCAGCTATCTAACTGAATGGTTGTCAATCTGTGAACTCAACTTCCAGAGTTCAACTCATGTGTGGATTTTGCAGTCTGCAAACACTGTCTGTGCAGAAGTTCAAAACAGGCGTTTCCAGCCCAATACCGGCATATAGAAGAAACTGCAGTAAGAAGAGGAATATCGGCTACTAAAACCAAAATGCAGCTATCTAACTGAATGGTTGTCAGTGTGTGCACTCAACTTCCAGAAATAAATCGTGTGTGGATACAGCAGGCTGCAAATACTTTCTGTGCAGAAGCTCAAAACAGGCGTTTCCAGCCCAATACCGGCATTTAGAAGAACCAGCAGTAAGGACAGGAATGTCTGCTTCTAAAACCAAAACGCAGCTATCTAATGGAATGGTTGTCACTGTGTGCACTCTAATTCCAGAATTCAACTCGTGTGTGGATTTTAGCAGTCTTCAAACACTTTCTGTGCAGAAGCTCAAAACAGGGGTTTCCAGCCCAATATCGGCATAAAGAAGAAATAGCAATAAGGACAGGAATACCTGCTTCTAAAACCAAAACGCAGGTATCTACCTGAATGGTTGTCAATTTGAGCACTCAACTTCCAGAGTTCAACTCATGTGTGGATTCAGCAGTCTGCAAACACTTTCTGTGCAGAAGCTCAAAACAGGCGTTTCCAGTCCAATACCGGCATTTAGAAGAACCAGCAGTAAGGACAGGAATATCTGCTTCTAAAACCAAAACGCAGCTATCTAACGGAATTGTTGTCACTGTGTGCCATCAAATTCCAGAGTTCAACTCGTGTGTGGATTCAGCAGTCTGCAAACACTTTCTGTGCAGAAGCTCAAAACAAGCGTTTCCAGTCCAGTACCGGCATATAGAAGATACATCAGTAAGAAGAGGAATATCTGCCTCTAAAACCAAAATGCAGCTATCTAATTGACTGGTTGTCAATGTGTGCACTCAACTTCCAGAGAAAAATCGTGTGTGGATACAGCAGGCTGCAAACACTTTCTGTGACGAAGCTCAAAACAGGCATTTCCAGCCCAACACCGTCATATAGAAGAAAGAGGAGTAAGAAGAGGAATGTCTGCTTCTAAAACCAAAACGCAGCTATCTAACTCAATGGTTGTCAATGTCTGCACTCAACTTCCAGAGAAAAATCGTATGTGGATACAGCAGGCTGCAAACACTTTCTGTCCAAAAGCTGAAAACAGGCGTTTCCAGACCAATACCGACATATATTAGAAACAGCAGTAAGAAGAGGAATATCTGCTTCTAAAACCAAAATTCAGCTATCTAACTGAATGGTTGTCAATGTTTGCACTCAACTTCCAGAGATAAATCGTGTGTGGATTCAGCAGGCTGCAAACACTTTCTGTGAAGAAGCTCAAAACAGGTGTTTCCAGCCCAATACAGGCATTTAGCAGAAGCAGCAGTAAGGACAGGAATATCTTCTTCTAAAACTAAAACGCAACTATCTAACGGAATTGTTGTCACTGTGTGCACTCAAATTCCAGAGTTCAACTCGTGTGTGGATTCAGCAGTCTGCTAACACTTTCTGTGCAGATTCTCAAAACAGGTGTTTCCAGGCCAATATAGGCATATAGAAGAAACAGCAATAAGGACAGGAATATCTTCTTCTAAAACCAAATGCAGCTATCTAACTGAATGGTTGTCAACGTGTGCATTCAACTTCCACAGTTCAACTCGTGTGTGAATTTAACAGTCTGCAAACACTTTCTGTGCAGAAGCTCAAAACAGGCGTTTCCAGGCCAATACCGGCATATAGAAGAAACAGCAGTAAGGACAGGAATATCTGCTTGTAAAACCAAAACGCAGCTATCTAACTGAATGGTTGTCAATGTGTGCACTCAATTTCCAGAGTTCATCTCCTGTGTGGATGTAGCAGTCTGCAAACACTTTCTGTGCAGAAGCTCAAAACAGGTGTTTCCAGCCGAATACCGGCATATAGAAGAAACAGCAGTAAGAAGAGGAAGGTCTGCTTCTAAAACCAAAACGTAGCTATCTAACTGAATGGTTGTCAATGTGTGCACTCAACTTCCAGAGATAAATCGTGTGTGGATATAGCAGGCTACAAACACTTTCTGTGCAGGAGCTCAAAACAGGCCTTTCCTGCCGAATACCGGCATATAGAAGAAACAGTTGTAAGAAGAGGAATATCTGCTTCTAAAACCAAAACGCAGCTATCTAACTGAAAGGCTGTCAAGGTGTGCACTCAACTTCCAGAGATAAATCTTGTGTGGATTCAGCAGGCTGCAAACACTTTCTGTGAAGAAGCTGAAAACAGGCGTTTCCAGCCCAATACCGGCATTTAGAAGAACCAGCAGTAAGGACAGTAATATCTACATCTAAAACCAACACGCAGCTATCTAACGGAATTGTTGTCACTGTTTGCACTCAAATTCCAGAGTTCAACTTGGGTGTGGATTCAGCAGTCTGTTAACACTTTCTGTGCAGAATCTCAAACCAGGTGTTTGCAGCCCAGTATAGGCATATAGAAGAAACAGCAATAAGGACAGGAATATCTGCTTCTAAAACCAAAACGCAACTATCTAATGGAATTGTTTTCACTGTGTGCACTCAACTTCCAGAGTTCAACTCATGTGTGGATTCAGCAATCTGCAAAGACTTTCTGTGCAGAACCTCAAAACAGGCGTTTCCAGTCCAATACCGGCATCTCGAAGAAACAGCAGTAAGGACAGGAATGTCTGCTTTTAAAACCAATACGCAGCTACCTAACTGCATGGTTGTCAATGTGTGCACTCAACTTCCAGCATTCAACTGTGTGTGGATTTAGCAGTCTGCAAACACTTTCTGTGCAGAAGCTCAAAACAGGCGTTTCCAGCCCAATAACGGCATATAGAAGAAACAGCAGTATGAAGAGGAATATCTGCTTCTAAAACCAAAACGCAGCTATCTACCTGAATTGTTGTCAATGTGTGCACTGAACTTCCAGAGATAAATCGTGTGGATTCAGCAGGCTGCAAACACTTTCTTTGCAGAAGCTCAAAACAGGCGTTTCCAACCCAATACTGGCATTCAGTCGAACCAGCAGTAAGGACAGGAATATCTGCTTCTAAAACCAAAACGCAGCTATCTAACTGAATGGTTGTCAATCTGTGCCCTCTACGTCCAGAGTTCAACTCGTGTGTGGATTTAGCACTCTACGAAGGCTTTCTGTGCAGAAGCTCAAAATGCATTTCCAGCCCAATACCGGCATATAGAAGAACCAACAGTAAGGACAAGAATGTCTGCTTCTAAAACCAAAACACAGCTATCTATCTGAATGGTTGTCAGTGTGTGCACTCAACTTCCAGAGGTAAACTCGTGTATGGATTCAGCAGTCTACAAAGACTTTCTGTGCAGAAGCTCAAAACAGGCGTTTCCAGCCCAATATCGGCATAAAGAAGAAACAGCAGTAAGAAGAGGAATATCTGCTTCTAAAACCAAAACGCAGCTATCTAACTGAATGGTTGTCAATGTGTGCACTCAACTTCTAGTGATAAATCGTGTGTGGATACAGCAGGCTGCAAACACTTTCTGTGCAGAATCTCAAAACAGGCGTTTCCAGCCGAATACCAGCATATAGAAGAAACAGCAGTAAGAAGAGGAATATCTGCTTCTGAAACCAAAACGCAGCTATCTAACTGAATTTTTGTCAATGTGTGCACTCAACTTCCAGAGATACAGCGTTTGTGGATTCAGCAGTCTGCAAATACTTTCTGTGCAGAAGCTCAAAACAGGCATTTACAGCCCAATACCGGCATTTAGAAGAACCAGCAATAAGAACAGGAATATCTGCTTCTAAAACCAAATGCAGCTATCTAACGGAATGGTTGTCACTGTGTGCACTCAAATTCCAGAGTTAAACTCGTGTGTGGATTTAACAGTCTGCAAAGACTTTCTCTGCAGAAGCTCAAAACAGGTGTTTCCAGCCCAATACCGGCATATAGAAGACCCAGCAGTAAGGACAAGAATATCTGCTTCTAAAACCAAAACACAGCTATCTAACTGAATGGTTGTCAATGTGTGCACTCAACATCCAGAGTTCAACTCACGTGTGGATTCAGCAGTCTGCAAACACTTTCCGTGCAGAAGCTCAAAACAGGTGTTTCCAGCCGAATACTGGCATATAGAAGAAACAGCAGTAAGAAGAGGAATATCTGCTTCTAAAACCAAAACGCAGCTATCTAATTGAATGGTTGTCAATGTGTGCACTCAACTTCCAGAGATAAATCGTGTGTGGATTCAGCAGGCTGCAAACACTTTCTGTGCAGAAGCTCAAAACAGGCGTTTCCATCCCAATACCGGCATATAGAGGAAACAGCAGTAAGGACAGGAATATCTGGTTCTAAAATCAAAATTAGGGCTCTCTTTTGGTTCCACATGAAGTTTAAGGTGGTTCTTTCCAGTTCTGTGCAGAAGGTCATTGGTAGCTTGATGGGAATAGCATTGAATCTGTAAATTACTGTTGGCAGTATGGCCATTTTCATGATATTGATTCTTCCTAACCATGATCATTGAATGTTTCTCCATCTGTTTGTGTCCTCTCTTATTTCGTTGAGCTGTGGTTTGTAATTCTCCTTGAAGAGTCCTTTATGTTCCTCGTTAGTTGTGGTCCTAAGTATTTTATTCTCTTTGTAGCAATTGTGAATGGCAGTTCATTCTTGATTTGGCTCTCTTTAAGTCTGTTATTTGTGTATAGGAATGCTTGTGAATTTTGCACATTGATTTGGATCCTGAGACTTTCCTGAAGTTGTTTATCAGTTTGAGGAGATTTGGGGCTGACATGATGTGGTCTTCCAGATGTACAATCATGTCGTCTGCAAATAGAGACAGTTTGACTTCTGCTTTTCCTAATTGAATACCCTTTATTTCTTTTTCCTGCCTGATTGCTCTGGCTAGAACTTCCATACTATATTGAATAGGAGTGGTGAGAGAAGGCATTCTTGTATAGTGCCAGATTTCAAAGGAATGCTTCCAGTTTTTGCCCATTCAGTATGATATTGACTGTTGGTTTGTCGTAAATAGCTTTTATTACTTTGAGATACGTTCTGTCAATATCTAGTTTATTGAGGGTTTTTAGCATAAAGGGCTGTTGAATTTTGTCGAAGGCCTTCTTTGCATCTATTGAGATAAACATGTGGTTTTTGTCTTTGGTTCTGTTTATGTGGTGAATTACATTTATAGACTTGTGTATGTTGAACCAGCCTTGCATCCCCGGGATGAATCCTACTTGATCATGCTGGATAAGCTTTTTGATGTGCTGTTGCAATCGGCTTGCCAGTATTTTATTGAAGATTTTTGCATCTATGTTCATCATGGATATTGGCCTGTAGTTTTCTTTTCTTGTTGTGTCTCTGCCGGGTTTTGGTATCAGAATGATGTTGATCTCATAAAATGATTTGGGAAGGATTCCCTCTTTTTGGATTATTTGGAATGGTTTAGAAGGAATGGTACCAGTTTCCCTTTGTATGTCTGGTAGAATTCAGCTGTGAACCCATCTGGACCTGGGCTTTTTTGGAGTGGTAGGCTCTTAATTATTGCCTTGACTTCCGACTTTGTTATTGGTCTTTTCAGGGTTTTGACTTCTTCCTGGTTTAGGCTTGGGAGGGGGCAACTGTCCAGGAATTTATCCATTTCTTTCAGGTTTTCTAGTTTATGTGCATAGAGTTGTTTGTAATAATCTCTGATGATGATTTGAATTTCTGTGGAATCTGTTTTGATATCCCCTTTATCATTTTTTATTGTATCTATTTGGTTATTCTCTCTTTTCTTTTTTATTAATCTGGCTAGTGGTCTGTCTATTTTGTTGATCTTTTCAAAAAACCAGCTCTTGGGTTTATTGATTTTTTGAAGGGTTTTTCGTTTCTCTATCTCCTTCAGTTCTGCTCTGATCTTAGTTATTTCTTGTCTTCTGCTAGGTTTTGAGTTGTTTTGATCTTGCTCCTCTAGCTGTTTCAATTTTGGTGTTAGGGTGTCAATTTTAGATCTCTCCTTGCTTCTCATGTGGGCACTTATTGCTATATATTTTCCTCTAGAGACTGCTTTAAATGTGTCCCAGAGATTCTGGTATGTGGTGTCTTCATTCTCTTTGGTTTAGAAGAACGTATTTATTTCTGCCTTCATTTCATTGTTTATCCAGTCAACATTCAAGAGAAAGTTGTTCATTTTCCATGAAGCTGTGCAGTTCTGGGTTGGTTTCTGAATTCTGAGTTCTAACTTGATTGCACTATGGTCTGAGAGACTGTTTGTTATGGTTTCCATTCTTTGGCATTTGCTGAGGAGTGATTTACTTCCAATTATGTGGTCAATTTTAGAGTAGGTGTGATGTAGTGCTGAGAAGAATGTATATTCTGTGGATTTTGGGTGGAGAGTTCTGTAAATGTCTATTAGGTTTGCTTGGTCCAGGTCTGAGTTCAAGTCCTGGATATCCTTGTTAATTTTCTGTCTCATTGATGTGTCTAATATTGACAATGGTGTGTTAAAGTCTCCCACTATTATTGTGTGGGAGCCTAAATCTCTTTGTAAGTCATTAAGAACTTGCCTTATGTATCTGGGTCCTCCTGTATAAGGTGCATATATATTTAAGATCGTTAGCTCTTCTTGTTGCATTTATCCTTTTACCATTATGTAATGTTCTTCTTTGTCTCTTTTGATCTTTGTTGCTTTAAACTCTACTTTTTCAGAGATGAGAATTGCAACTCCTGCTTTTTTTTTTTTGCTCTCCATTTGCTTGGTAAATCTTCCTCTATCCCTTTATTTTGAGCCTTTGTGTATCCTTGCATGTGAGATGGGTATCCTGGATACAGCACACTGATGGGTTTTGACTTTTTATCAAATTTGCCAGTCTGTGTCTTTTGATTGGGGCATTTAGTCCATTTACATTTAGGGTTAATATTGTTATGCGTGAATTTGATCCTGCCATTTTGATGCTAGCTGGCTGTTTTGCCTGTTGGTTGATGCAGATTCTTCATTGTGTTGATGCTCTTTACCTTTTCATGTTTTTGGAGTGGCTGGTACTGGTTGTTCTTTTCTATGTGTAGTGCCTTTTTCAGCAGCTCTTGTAAAGCAGTCCTGGTGATGATGAAATCTCTGAGTACTTGCTTGTTCACAAAGGATTTTATTTTTCCTTCACTTATGAAGCTTAGTTTGGCTGGATATGAAATTATGGCTTAAAAGTTCTTTTCTTTATGGATGTTGAATATTGGCTCCCACTCTCTTCTGGCTTGTAGGATTTCTGCTGAGAGATCTGCTGTAAGTCTGATAGGCTTTCCTTTGTGGGTAACCCGACCTTTCTCTCTGGCTGCCCTTAGCATTTTCTCCTTTATTTCAACCCTGGTGAATCTCATGATTATGTGCCTTGGGGTTGCTCTTCTTGAGGAATGTCTTTGCGGTGTCCTCTGTATTTCCTGTACTTGAATATTGGCCTGACTTGCTAGGTTGGGCAAGTTTTCCTGGATAACATCCTGAAGAGTATTTTCCAGCTTGGATTCACTCTCAACATCACATTCAGGTACACCTATCAAACATAGATTAGGTATTTTCACATAGTCTCATATTTCTTGTTGACTTTGTTCATTCCTTTTTACTCTTTTTTCTCTAATCTTGTCTTCTCATTTTATTTCATTTAGTTGATCTTCGACCTCTGATATCCTTTCTTCTGGTTAGTCAATTCAGCTGTTGAATCTTGTGCATGGTTCATGAAGTTCTCGTGTTGTATTTTTCAGCTCCATCAATTCACTTATATTCCTCTCTAAGTTGTCCATTCTCGTTAGCATTTCGTCAAATTTTTTTTCAAGGTTCTTAGTTTCTATGCATTGGGTTAGAACATGTTCTTTTAGCTCACAGAAGTTTCTTATTACCCACCTTCTGAAGCCTGATTCTGTCATTACATCACACTCATTCTCCATCCAGTCTTGTTCCCTTGCTGGTGACGAGTTGTGCTCCCTTGTAGGTGGAGAAGTGTTCTGGTTTTGGGTGTTTTCATCCTTTTTGCACTGGTTTCTTCCCATCTTTGTGGATTTATCCACCTGTCGACTTTGTAGTTGTTGACTTTCTGATTGGGTCTCTGAGTCACCATCCCGTTTGTTGATGATGAAGTTATTTCTATTTCTTAGTTTTCCTTTTAACTGTCTGGCCTCTCTGCTGTAGGACTGCTGAGGTCCACTCCAGGCCCTACTTGCCTAGGGATCACTTGCAGCAGCTGCTGAACCATAAAGGTTGCTACCAGTTTCTTCTGCTTTGTCCCTGAAGGATATCTGCCAAATGTCAGTCTGAACTCTCCTTTATGAGGTGACTCTTTGGATATACGGGGGTCAGGGAGCTGCTTGAGGAAACAGTCTGTTCTTTACAGTAGCCCAAGTGCTGAACTGTGAGCCCCATTGTTCATTGAGAGCTGCTCGGCAGGTAGGTTTAAGTCTGCAGCAGCAGAACTCATAAACAGCTTTTTCTCCCCAGGTGTTCTGTCCCGAGGAGTTAGGGCTTTATGAGTTTCTGCTGTGTTGCTGCCTGTTTTTTTTTTTTTCTTCTGGGCTGCCCTGCCCACAAGGAGGCAGCCTAGTCACCAGCCTGCAGAGGCTTCACTGAGCTAATGTGGGCTCTGCCCAGCTGCCATGTGAACTTCCCTGCAGTCCTGTTTATATGGGTGTAGTTAGAACTGCCTCAGGAATGGTAGCCCGCCTCTGTAATGACAGACTCTCTCTGTAATGGTGGGTTGCCTTGGCAATGGTGGGTTGCCTCAGCCACTGCAGGCTGCCTCAGGAATGGTGGACTGTCTCTGTAGTGGTGGAGTGCCTCTGTAATGGTGGACACCCCTCCCCCACAGAGCTGGACTGTCCCAGGTTCAGCTGTGCTTGCTGTTCAAGTCTCAACCCAGAGTGTTTTCAATTGCTGTTTTTTTGTTTTTGTTTTTGTTTTTGTGGGGGTGGGACCAGCCGGGCCTGATCACCTGGCTCCCTGCCTCAGAGCCTTTTGTTTTTTAGTTGAATGGTCAGCTCTCTACCAGGTGACATGGTCACCTGTTGAATAGGTGCCGGGATCTGTGTGATTTCCCGTGCGGCAACCCACTGCGCCAGCTGAAACCACAGCTCTGAGATTCGTGGCACTTATTTGCCCGGGAATCTCCTGGCCTGGCTCCCTGTTTCAGCTCCCCTTGCTGGCTAAGAGGGGACACAGTCTCATTTACTCTGCACTGGGAACTGCTACGCCGGGGTGCAAGGAAAACAGCTATGCCAGCCAAAACAGCCACCCTGGCAACCCATGGGACTCCTCCACCTGGGAATATCCTGGTCTGTGGGCAGTAAAAATCCATCTGGAAATGTGGCATCCACTCACCCTCTGCGCTTTCACTTGGACCTGCAATCCTGAGCTGCTCCTAACCGGCCATCTTGGATCTCTCTCTCCTATTTTGTATTTTTATACAAGTTGTTAAATTGCTTCCAAAAGAATGTACCAATGTATTATTTCATTCTCATGCTTCTATTAAGGACTGCCCAAGACTGGGTAATTTATAAAGGAAAGAAGTTTAAATGATTCACAGTTCCACATGCCTGGGGAGGCCATCCTCTGAAATCCAAATGGAGGTTTCCAAACCTCAATTCTTGACATCTGCACACCTGCAGGCTCAACAACACATACAAGCTGCCAACATATGAGGCTTGCACCCTCTAAAGCCACTACCTGAGCCATACTTGGGCTTGTTTTAGCCATTGCTAGAGTGCCTCTGGGCCTGTGATGGGAGGGGCTATCAGGAAGGTCTCTGACATGCCCTGGAGACATTTCCACCAATGTCTTCATGATTAAGATTCAACTCCTCCTTACTTATGCAAATTTCTGTAGCAGGCTTAAATTTCTCCCCAGAAAATGAGATTTTCTTTTCTATCACATTGGCAGGCTGCAAACTTTCCAAACTTTTATGCTCTGCTCCCCTTTTAACTTTAAGTTCCAATTCCAAATCATATTTTGTAAATACAAAAAACTGAATCCTTTTAACAAAACCTAAGTCATCTCTTGAATGCTTGGGGCTTAGAAATTTCTTCCTCCAGATACTCTAAGTCATCTCTCACAAGTTCAAAGCTCCACAGATCTCTAGGGCAGGGGCCTAGAGATCTTTCTTTCTATATATTTCTGTATATATTCTTTCTATATATTACAAGTGCCTCTCAGGCTTTCTGCTCTTAATTATAATCATAGCATTTTAAATAAATGAATGTCTTGTGAAAATCATAAGATGCCACACAATACAGTGTAAGGTTATTTTTATTTTCATTAACCAAACCTCTTTTAGATTATGAGGCTAAAAAGACACATACTCGAAAGTGCCATATTTTAGGTGTGAAAGTGAAGATAGTGATGCAGCGTTACCTCAGCCTAGTTTCTGGGTTATTTTCTAATCTTCACATCTGTCATTTTGTTTTAACCAAAGCTCAGAATTTTTGAGAGGCTGTCCATGATTTGAGAGTGTCATTTTAAGCTATAAACAGCAAACAAGAGACCCAGTCAAGTAAACTAAGCCTAAAAGCCTGGTGAACAAGAATAGCATTGTGTATGTTATAGTTCTGAACAAACTGGAGAGGGCTATCAAGAGAATCAGACGAACTCTTTAAAAATATACACAAATTACACAAATACATGTGTCCAAATTTGGAATAATTTACAAAAGAAGCAAGTAAACAATGATAATTTAAATCAATAAATCAGACTAGAGTCCAGGAAATCAATGTATAAATGGTAGTACCAAGCAGATTGCAAAGACTCACAGCAAGGCAAGGCCTACCTGTTTGTTGCCCTGGTTTTATGTGTCCTGCTGAGAGTAAAGTACAAAGCACTTCCATAGGCTGATATTTGATGGGTTTGGCTGACCTCTTTGCACAAAATGCCCCAAACTACCCATTTTCTCTATATTCTTTTTCGTTTCTTTTTTAACCCTTCCGAAAAATCTTTCCATAAAGCAAGAAATAATGGTTGCCCTTCCAAATGAGCATTTTTGGTCTTTTGAAAGCAAGCATGGCTGTTACAGAAGGTTCTGAAGGGAAAACATCTTCTCACAGCTCCCACAGCAGATGCCAACACAGCAATTATTTCCCCAGGAAATGTGTAATAAAACATCATGTGGGTATGTCCACTCCCCTCATGCAATTTCAAACAGACATCCTTTCAGAGGCCACAAATGATTATAAATATAATAGGACGGTGAATGCACTCTGCATGCCACTGTAACCATGACTGTGCTATAATCACTTCTAC
The DNA here is from genome assembly GCF_030222135.1 of Aotus nancymaae. Lineage (NCBI taxonomy): Eukaryota > Metazoa > Chordata > Mammalia > Primates > Aotidae > Aotus > Aotus nancymaae. Next base: position 66,208,454 of record NW_026988447.1, on the reverse strand, counting down.
TGTAAAAAACATTTCTTCAGACTCTAAAATCACATTAGCCATAAGATGTGTTCCAGGCTGGAAGTTGGGCTATAGAGCCATAACTGAAAGCAACATTGTTAAACTGAATGTTAAAAGAACTGAGGTTACACAGTTGTAAACAAAACAGAAATTCAGCAGGACTTAGGATTAAGGTAATGATTTGATTCTATATTTAAACTATGTTTTTTTTTTATTATTATTGCATTTTAGGTTTTGGGGTACATGTGAAAAACATGCAAAGTTGTTGCATAGGTGCATTCATGGCAGTGTGATTTGCTGCCTCCCTCCCCCTCACCCATATCTGGCATTTCTCCCCATGCTATCCCTCCCCAACTCCCCCCCCCGCTGTCCCCCCTACTCCCCCGCAACAGACCCCCATGTATAGTGCTCCCCTCCCTGTGTCCATGTGTTCTCCTTGTTCAACACCCTCCTATGAGTGAGAACATGTGGTGTTTGGTTTCGTGTTCTTGTGTCAGTTTGCTGAGAATGATGGTTTCCAGGTTCATCCATGTCCCTACAAAGGACGCGAACTCCTCATTTTTAATGGCTGCATAATATTCCATGGTGTATATGTGCCACATTTTTCCTGTCCAGTCTATCATCGATGGGCATTTGGGTTGGTTCCAGGTCTTTGTTATTGTAAACTGTGCTGCAATGAACATTCGTGTGCATGTGTCCTTATAGTAGAACGATTTATAATCCTTTGGATATATACCCAGTAATGGGATTGCTGGGTCAAATGGAATTTCTATTTCTAGGTACTTGAGGAATCGCCACACTGTTTTCCACAGTGGTTGAACTAATTTACACTCCCACCAACAGTGTCAAAGTGTTCCTATTTCTCCACATCCTCTCCAGCATCGGTTTTCTCTAGATTTTTTAATGATCGCCATTCTAACTGGCGTGAGATGGTATCTCAATGTAGTTTTGATTTGCATTTCTCTAATGACCAGTGATGATGAGCATTTTTTCATATGTTTGTTGGCCTGTTGTATGTCTTCTTTTGTAAAGTATCTGTTCATATCCTTCGTCCATTTTTGAATGGGCTTGTTTGTTTTTTTCTTGTAAATCTTTTTTAGCTCATTGTAAATTCTGGATATCAGCCCTTTGTCAGATGGGTAGGCTGCAAAAATTTTTTCCCATTCTGTTGGTTGCCGATTCACTCTATTGACTGTTTCTTTTGCCGTGCAGAAGCTGTGGAGTTTGATTAGGTCCCATTTGTCTATTTTGGCTTTTGTTGCCAATGCTTTTGGTGTTTTGGTCATAAAGTCCTTGCCTACGCCTATGTCCTGAATGGTTTTGCCTAGGTTTCCTTCTAGTGTTTTTATGGTGTTAGGCCTTATGTTTAAGTCTTTAATCCATCTGGAGTCAATTTTAGTGTAAGGTGTCAGGAAGGGGTCCAGTTTCTGCTTTCTGCATATGGTTAGCCAGTTTTCCCCACACCACTTATTGAACAGGGAATCCTTTCCCCATTGCTTGTTTTTATCAGGTTTGTCAAAGATCGGGTGGTTGTAGATATGTTGTGTCGCCTCCGACGCCTCTGTTCTGTTCCATTGGTCTATATCTCTGTTTTGGTACCAGTACCAGGCTGTTTTGATTACCGTAGCCTTGTAGTAGAGTTTGAAGTCCGGTAGTGTGATGCCTCCTGCTTTGTTCTTTTTGCTTAGAATTGACTTGGCTATGCAGGCTCTCTTTTGGTTCCATATGAAGTTTAAGGTGGTTTTTTCCAGTTCTGTGAAGAAGGTCATTGGTAGCTTGATGGGGATAGCGTTGAATCTGTAAATTACTTTGGGCAGTATGGCCATTTTCACGATATTAATTCTTCCTAACCATGAACATGGAATGTTTCTCCATCAGTTTGTGTCCTCTCTTATTTCGTTGAGCAGTGGTTTGTAGTTCTCCTTGAAGAGGTCCTTTACATTCCTTGTTAGTTGTATTCCTAGGTATTTTATTCTCTTTGTAGCAACTGTGAATGGCAGTTCGTTCTTGATTTGGCTCTCTTTAAGTCTGTTATTGGTGTATAGGAATGCTTGTGATTTTTGCACATTGATTTTGTATCCTGAGACTTTGCTGAAGTTGCTTATCAGTTTCAGGAGATTTTGGGCTGAGGTGATAGGGTCTTCTAGATATACAATCATGTCGTCTGCAAATAGAGACAATTTGACTTCCTCCTTTCCTAATTGAATACCCTTTATTTCTTTTTCTTGTCTGATTGCTCTGGCTAGAACTTCCAGTACTATATTGAACAGGAGTGATGAGAGAGGGCAGCCTTGTCTAGTGCCCGATTTCAAAGGGAATGCTTCCAGTTTTTGCCCATTCAGTATGATATTGGCTGTTGGTTTGTCATAAATAGCTTTTATTATTTTGAGGTACGTTCCGTCGATACCTAGTTTATTGAGAGTTTTTAGCATAAAGGGCTGTTGAATTTTGTCAAAGGCCTTCTCTGCATCAATTGAGATAATCATGTGGTTTTTGTCTTTGGTTCTGTTTATGTGGTGAATTACATTTATAGACTTGCGTATATTGAACCAGCCTTGCATCCCTGGGATGAATCCTACTTGATCATGGTGGATAAACTTTTTGATGTGCTGTTGCAATCGGCTTGCCAGTATTTTATTGAAGATTTTTGCATCTATGTTCATCATGGATATTGGCCTGTAATTTTCTTTTCTTGTTGAGTCTCTGCCGGGTTTTGGTATTAGGATGATGTTGGTCTCATAAAATGATTTGGGAAGGATTCCTTCTTTTTGGATTATTTGAAATAGTTTCAGTAGGAATGGTACCAGTTCCTCTTTGTATGTCTGGTAGAATTTGGCTGTGAACCCATCTGGACCTGGGCTTTTTTTGGGTGGTAGGCTCTTAATTGCTGCCTCGACTTCAGACTTTGTTATTGGTCTATTCAGGGTTTCGACTTCTTCCTGGTTTAGGCTTGGGAGGAGGCAACTGTCCAGAAATTTATCCATTTCTTCCAGGTTTTCTAGTTTATGTGCATAGAGTTGTTTGTAATAATCTCTGATGATGGTTTGAATTTCTCTGGCATCTGTGATGATATCCCCCTTATCATTTTTTACTGCATCTATTTGGTTATTCTCTCTTTTCTTTTTTATTAGTCTGGCTAGTGGTCTGTCTATTTTGTTGATCTTTTCAAAAAACCAGCTCCTGGATTTATTGATTTTTTGAAGGGTTTTTCGTGTCTCTATCTCCTTCAATTCTGCTTTGATCTTAGTTATTTCTTGTCTTCTGCTAGGTTTTGAGTTTTTTTGATCTTGCTCCTCTAGCTCTTTCAATTTTGACGATAGAGTGTCAATTTTAGATCTCTCCTTTCTTCCATGTGGGCACCTATTGCTATATATTTTCCTCTAGAGACTGCTTTAAATGTGTCCCAGAGATTCTGGTATGTTGTGTCTTCGTTCTCGTTGGTTTCGAAGAACATCTTTATTTCTGCCTTCATTTCAGTGTTTATCCAGTCAACATTCAGGAGAAAGTTGTTCAATTTCCATGAGGCTGTGCGGTTCTGGATTGGCTTCTGAATTCTGAGTTCTAACTTGATTGCACTGTGGTCTGAGAGACTGTTTGTTATGGTTTCCATTCTTTTGCATTTGCTGAGGAGTGATTTACTTCCAATTATGTGGTCAATTTTAGAGTAGGTGTGATGTGGTGCTGAGAAGAATGTATATTCTGTGGATTTGGGGTAGAGAGTTCTGCAAATGTCTATTAGGTTTGCTTGGTCCAGGTCTGAGTTCAAGTCCTGGATATCCTTGTTAATTTTCTGTCTCATTGATGTGTCTAATATTGACAATGGGGTGTTGAAGTCTCCCACTATTATTGTGTGGGAGTCTAGGTCTCTTTGTAAGTCTTTAAGAACTTGCCTTATGTATCTAGGTGCTCCTGTGTTAGGTGCATATGTATTTAGGATCGTTAGCTCTTCTTGTTGCATTGATCCTTTTACCATTATGTAATGTCCTTCTTTGTCTCTTTTGATCTTTGTTGCTTTAAAGTCTATTTTATCAGAGATGAGAATTGCAACTCCTGCTTTTTTTTGTTCTCCATTTGCTTGGTAAATCTTCCTCCATCCCTTTATTTTGAGCCTTTGTGTATCCTTGCTTGTGAGGTGGGTTTCCTGGATACAGCACACTGATGGGTTTTGGCTTTTTATCCAATTTGCCAATCTGTGTCTTTTGATTGGGGCATTTAGTCCGTTTACATTTAGGGTTAATATTGTTATGTGTGAATTTGATCCTGTCATTTTGATGCTAGCTGGCTGTTTTTCCCATTGGTTGATGCAGATTCTTCATTGTGTTGATGCTCTTTACCATTTCGTGCATTTTTGGAGTGGCTGGTACTGGTTGTTTTTTTCTATGTGTAGTGCCTCCTTCAGGAGCTCTTGTAAAGCTGGTCTGGTGGTGATGAAATCTCCGAGTGCTTGCTTGTTCTCAATGGATTTTATTTTTCCTTCACTTATGAAGCTTAGTTTGGCTGGATATGAAATTCTGGGTTGAAAGTTCTTTTCTTTCAGGATGTTGAATATCGGCCCCCACTCCCTTCTGGCCTATAGGGTTTCTGCTGAGAGATCTGCTGTAAGTCTGATGGGCTTCCCTTTGTGGGTAACCTGACCTTTCTCTCTGGCTGCCCTTAGTATTTTCTCCTTCATTTCAACCCTGGTGAATCTGATGATTATGTGTCTTGGGGTTGCTCTTTTAGAGGAGTATCTTTGTGGTGTTCTCTGTATTTCCTGGACTTGAATCTTGGCCTGCCTTGTTAGGTTGGGGAAGTTTTCCTGGATAATATCCTGAAGAGTATTTTCCAGCTTGGATGCATTCTCTTCGTCACATTCAGGTACACCTATCAAACGTAGATTAGGTCTTTTCACATAGTCCCATATTTCTTGTTGACTCTGTTCATTCCTTTTTACCCTGTTTTCTCTAATCTTGCCTTCTCGTTTTATTTCACTGAGTTGATCTTCAACCTCTGATATCCTTTCTTCTGCTTGGTCAATTCGGCTGTTGAAACTTGTGCATGCTTCGCGAAGTTCTCGTGTTGTGTTTTTCAGCTCCATCAATTCGCTCATATTCCTCTCTAAGCTGTCCATTCTTGTTAACATTTTGTCAAGTCTTTTTTCAAGGTTCTTAGTTTCTTTGCATTGGGTTAGTACATGTTCTTTTAGCTCATGGAAGTTTCTTATTATCCACTTTCTGAAAGCTGATTCTGTCATTTCATCACGCTCATTCTCCATCCAGTCTTGTTCCCTTGCTGGTGAGGAGTTGTGCTCCCTTGTAGGAGGAGAGGTGTTCTGGTTTTGGGTGTTTCCATCCTTTTTGCGCTGGTTTCTTCCCATCTTTGTGGATTTATCCACCTATCGACTTTGTAGTTGCTGTCTTTCTGATTTTGGTAATTTTAAGTCTGGAGTAGCTGAACTCATAAACCCCCTTTTCTTCCCCCTAGGTGGTCTTTCCCAGGGAATTAGGGCGTTATGATTTTCCACTGTTGCAATGGTTTTCCCTGCCCACAAGGTGGCAGCCTAGTCACACTCAGCCTGCAGAGGCTTCGTTGAGCTGCTGTGGGCAAATTGTCCTGGGAACTGCAGGGTGTTTCCCGGTGGGTGACGCCCCTCCTCCACAGAGCTGGACCGTCCCGTGTTCAGCCGTGTTTCCGGAGGTGTCCTCTTTGCCCAGGAAACTCTTGGGTTGAGTCCCTGCCTCATCTCCCCTTGCTGGCCCAGAGGGGATCCGGTCTCGCTCACTCTGCACAAGGGGCCGCTGCTCCCTGCCTTGGGTGCAGGCAGAGCAGCCACGCCAGTCCAACCAGCGGCACTGGCAACCCGTGGAGCTTCGCCACCTGTGAATCTCCTGGTCTGTGGGCAGTAAAAATCCGCTGCCCTGTGAGCCGCTGCATCAGCCAAAGCAGCGGCTCTGAGATTCGTGGCGTGCCCTTGCCCGGGAGTGTCCTGGCTTGAATCCCTGCTTCAGCTCCCCTTGCTGGCTCAGAGGTGATTCAGTCTCTCTCGCTCTGTATGTGGGTCCGCCGCCCCCCACCTCAGGGCGTAGGCCGAGCGGCGCGCCACTCCGCTCAAACCAGCGGCGCTGGTGACCCGTGCGGCTCCTCCTCCTGTTAATCCCCTGGTCTGTGGTCAGTAAAAATCTGTCTGGAAATGCAGTGTCCACTCACCCTCTGCACCTTCTTTCGGAGCTGCGATCCCGACTTCCTCCTAATCGGCCATCTTGAAAACCTCCTAAACTATGTTTTTAAAGGCATGAACCCAGGACATGGAATTTGTAAGCTCTACCTTATTTAACGCACTATTCATATTTCCTGATGCCAAAACTGCCCTGACATAAGGATGAGAACCTAAATATAAACAATTGAATCAAAACATTACTGATATCACAACTATATCAAAATGTAATTTAAAATAAGATATTTTTGTCAAATTTAAGTTCTTTTCTCTAGGAACAATCCAAGCTCATAGTTTTGAAGAATGATTTTTTTTATCCTTGCACAGACCAGTGCCTCAAAAGTATAAACAGGGTGGCCTAGGAGTCTCTGAGAACAAATGCATGATCAAGAAGGAGATGAGGAAGGTCTTTGAGTTGTGGCCCCTGCCATTTCCCACCCTACTACATCATCATACCATGGTAGTGAGCTATAAGCACCAAATAGCATTAACTGCTTATGTTATACTCCACTAGAGTCACAGATTCTATGTACTTCAGGAGTCCTCAAGGTGACATACGTAAGTGAAAAGGAGCCGATGAAATACAATTGGGAATGCTTAGGTAGAAGATAAACTACACTACAATATACTTGTGTTGACTAAAGACATTCACATTTTTAAAGAAATTGATGGAGTTCTCAGTTAAAATTAACCAAATGCACACATTTTTCTGAATTTCTTCTGTTAAAATGTGCACTTCTCAAAGGTGATGCTAAGTTATAATATCTCAGTCCATCCCCCAAAGCTAGAGCAGAATCTAGTATTAAGAGTTTTGTGACAACCATTTGTATAGTTGAATTGAGGGAATGCTCTTAAAAGAGTTGTGATTAGGGTGGATCCAAGACGGCTGAATAGGAATAGCTCTGGATTGCAGTTCCCAGTGAAAACAATGCAGAAGGTGAGTGATGACTGCATTTCCAAACAAGTTATTACTACTCACAGACTGGAAGATTCCCAGGCTGAAAAGCATCATGAATTTACAGCATGGCTGTTTCAGCTGGTGCAGTGGGTCTCCACACAAAAACTCACACAAATCTGGGTGGCCATTTCAACTGGTGCCTGGAATGCCTGGGAGACAGAGCCACCCATTCAACTGAATAAAAGGGGCTGAAACAGGGAGCCAGGTGATCTGGTGGACATCTGCCATTACTGAAGCAGTCCACCACTACTAAGGCAATCTGTCGTTACCAAGGTAGTCCACCATTACCAAGGCAGTCTGCCAATACTGAGGCAATCCACCATTACTGAGGCAGTTCCCCATTACAGAAGCAGTTCTCCATTACTGAGGAAGACTGCCATTACCAAGGCATTTCTAACTATACCTCTGTGAACAAAACCACAAGGAAGCACACATAGCAGCTGGGCAGAGCCCACAGGATATCAGCCATGCCTCTGCTGGCAGACTGTGACTAGGCTAACTCCTAGCAGGGCAGGGCATCTCTGAAAAAAGGCAGCAGCATGTCAGGAACTTATAAATAAAGCCCCACCTTCCCAGGACAGAGCACCTGGGGAAAAAGGTGGTTATGAGTTCCTCTGCAGCAGACTTAAATATACCTAACCAGCAGCTCTGAATGGAACAATGGAGCTCACAGCTCAGCACTTGAGCTCCTACAAGGGACAGACTGTCTTCTCAAGCAGTGTCCCAACCCCTGTATATCCAAAGAGACACCTCATAAAGGAGTGCTCAGGCTGACATCTGGTGGGTATCCTTCTGGGATGAAGATAAGAGAAGAAGAAACCAGCAGAAACCCTTACTGTTCCACAGCTGCCACAGGTGATCCTCAGCAATCCTACAGCGGGGGGGGCCTGACTGTTAGAAGAAAAACTAAAAACAGAAAGAAATAACTTTATCATCAACAAAAAGGACTTCCACTCAGAGACTCCATCCCAAAGTCACCAACTACAAATACCACAGGTAGATAAATCCACAAAGATGGGAAGAAACCAGCACAAAAAGGATAAAAACACTCAAAACCAGAAAGCCTCTCCTTCTCCAAGGGATCACAACTCAATACCAGCAAAGGAACAAAGCTGGATGGAGAATGAGTCTGATGAATTGACAGAAACAGGATACAGAAGGTGAGTAATAACAAACTTCTCTGAGCTAAAAGAACATGTTCTAACCCAGTGCAAAGAAACTAAGGACCTTGAAAAAAAGGTTGGTGAAGTGCTAAGAAGAATAAACACCTTAGAGAAGAATGTAAGTGAATTCATGGAGCTGAAAAACACAACATGAGAACTTCAAGAAGAATACACAAGTTTCAATAGCCAAATCGACCAAGCAGGAGAAAGGATGTCACAGATTAAAGATCAATTCAATAAAATAAAACCAGAAGGCAAAATTAGAGAAAAAAACGAGTGAAAAAAATGAACGAAGCCTTCAAGAAATATGGAATTATGTGAAAAGACCTAATCTATGTTTGATAGGTGTACCTGAATGTGATGAAGAGAATGAATTCAAGTTGGAGAACACTTTTCAGGATATGATCCAGGAAAATTTCCCCAATCTAGCAAGGCAGGCAAATAGTCAAGTGCAGGAAATACAGAGAACACCACAAAGGTATTCCTCAAGAAGAGCAACTCCAAGGCACATAATCGTCAGATTCTACCAGCATTGAAATAAAGGAAAAAATGCTAAGGGCCACCAGAGAGGAAGGTCAGGTTAGCCACAAACGGAAGCCTATCAGACTCACAGTGGATCTCTTGGCAGAGACCGTACAAGCCAGAAGAGAGTGGGGACCAATATTCAACCTTCTTAAAGAAAAGAACTTTCAACCTAGAATTTCATATTCAGCCAAACTAAGCTTCATAAGCAAAGGAGAAATAAAATCTTTTACAGACAAGCAATTGCTGAGAGATTTCATCATGACCAGGCCTGCTTTACAAGAGCTCCTGAAAGAAGTACTAAAGAAAGAAAGAAAGAAAGAACCAGTACTGGCCAATCCAAAAACTTACCAAATGATAAAGAGCATCGACACAGTGAAGAAACTGCAACAACTAATGGGGAAAACAACCAGCTAGCATCAAAATGGCAGGATCAAATACACACATAACAATATTAACCTTAAATGTAAATGGCCTAAAGGCCCCAATCAAAAGACACAGACTGGCAAATTGGATAAAAAGTGAAAATCCATCAGCGTGCTGTATCCAGGAAATCCATCTCACATGCAAGAACACACAAAGACTCAAAATAAAGGGATGGAGGAAGATTTACCAAGCAAACAGAGAGCAACAAAAAGCAGGAGTTGCTATCCTAGTATTGGATAAAATAGACTTTTAACCAACAAAGATCAAAAGAGACAAAGAAGGACATTACATAGTGGTAAAGGATCAATGCAACAAGAAGAGCTAACTATCCAAAATATATATATGCACCCAATACATGAACACCCAGATACATAAAGCAAGTTCTTAATGACCTACAAAGAGACTTAGACTCACACACAATAATAGTAGGCAATGTTAATGCTCCACTGTCAATGTTAGACAGATCAATGAGACAGAAAATTAACAAGGATATCCAGGACGTGAACTCAGATCAGGACCAAGCAAACCTAATAGACATTTACAGAACTCTCCATCCTAAATCCACAGAATACACATTCTTCTTAGCACCACATCACACCTACTCTAAAATTAACCACATAATTGGAAGTAAATCACTTCTCAGCAAACACAAAAGAGCAGAAATCATAACAAACAGTCTCTCAGACAACTGTGTAATCAAGTTAGAACTCAGGATTCAGAAACTAACTCAGAACCAAACAACTTCATGGAAACTGAACAATCGGCTTGTGAATGTTGACTGGATAAACAATGAAATGAAGGCACAAATAAAGATGTTCTTTGAAACCAACGAGAATGAAGACACAACTTACCACAATCTCTGATGCACATTTAAAGCTGGGTCTAGAGTAAAATTTATAACAATAAATGCCCACATGAGAAGCAAGGAAAAATCTAAAATTGACACCCTATCATCAAAATTGAAAGAGCTAGAGGAGCAAGCTCAAAAAATCAACAAATCCAGGAGCTGTTTTTATGGGAAGATCAACAAAACAAACCAACAGCTAGACAGATTAATAAAAACGAAAATACTGAATAATCAAACAGATGCAAAAAAAAACGATAAAGAGGATATCACCACTGATTCCACAGAACTGCAATTTACCATCAGAGATTACTACAAACAACTCTATGCACACAAACCAGTAAACCTGGAAGAAATGGACAAATTCCTGGACACTTGCACTCTCCCAAGACTAAACCAGGAAGAAGTCAAAACCTTGAATAGACCAATAACAAGGGCTGAAGTTAAGGTAGCAATTAATAATCTACCAACCAAAAAAGCCCAGGTCCAGATGGGTTCACAGCGCAATTCTACCAGACATAAAAAAGGAGCTGGTACCACTCCTTCTGAAACTATTTCAAACAATCCAAAAAGAGGAAATCCTTCCCAAATCATTTTATGAGACTAACATCATCCTGATACCAAAACCCAGCAGAGACTCAGCCAGAAAAGAAAACCTCAGGCCAATATCCATGATGAACATAGATGCAAAAATCTTCAATAAAACACTGGCAAACTGATTGCAATTGCACATCAAAAAGCTTATCCATCACAATCAAGTAGGCTTCATCCTGGGGTTGCAAGGCTGGAGTAACATACACAAGTCTATAAATGTAATCTGCCACATAAAGGGAACCAAAGACAGAAACCACATGATTATCTCAATAGATGCAGAGAAGGCCTTTGAAAAAACTCAACAACTCTTTATGCTAAAAACTCTCAATAAACTAGGTGTTGATGGAACACATCTCAAAATAATAAAAGCTATTTATGGCAAACCCACAGGCAATATCATACTGAATGGGCAAAAACTGGAAGCATTCCCTTTGAAATCGGGCACTAGACAAGGATGCCCTCTCTCACCACTCCTATTCAATATAGTGTTGGAAGTTCTAGCCAGAGCAATCAGGCAAGAAAAAGAAGTAAAGTGTATTCAATTAGGAAAGGAGGAAGTCAAATTGTCTCTATTTGCAGACAACATGATTGTATATTTAGAAGACCCCATCATCTCAACCCAAAATCTCCTGAAACTGATAAACAACTTCAGCAAAATCTCAGGATACAAAATCAATGTGCAGATATCACAAGCATTCCTACACACCAATAACAGACTTAAAGAGAGCCAAATCATGAATGAACTGCCATTCACAATTGCTACAAAGAGAATAAAATACCTAGGAATACAAGTAACAAGGAATGTAAAGGACCTATTCAAGGAGAATTACAAACCACTGCTCAAGGAAATTAGAGAGGACACAAACAGATGGAGAAACATTCTATGTTCATGGTTAGGAAGAATCAATATCGTGAAAATGGCCATACTGACCAAAGTAATTTATAAATTCAATGCTACCCCCATCAAGCTGTCTATGACCCTCTTCACAGAACTGGAAAAACCACCCTAAACTTCATATGGAACCAAAAGAGAGCCCACATAGCCAAGTCAATGCTAAGCAAAAAGAACAAAGCTGGAGGCATCACACTATCAGACATCGAGCTATACTACAAGGCTACAGTAATCAAAACAGCACAGTACTTGTACCAAAACAGAGATATAGAACAATGGAACAGAACAGAGGCCTTAGAGGCAACACCACACATCTACAACCATCTGACCTTTGACAAACCTGACAAAAACAAAGAATGGGGAAATGATTCCCTGTTTAATAAATGGTGTTGGGATAACAGTCTAGCCACGTGCAGAAAGCAGAAACTGGACCCCTTCCCAACACCTTACACTAAAATTAACTCCAGATGGATTAAAGACCTAAATATAAGACTTAACACCATAAAAACCCTACAAGAAAACCTAGGCAAAACCATTTGGGACATAAGCATAGGAAAGGACTTCATGACTAAAACACCAAAAACATTGGCAACAAAAGCCAAAATAGGCAAATAGGATCTACTTAAACTCCAGGGCTTCTGCACAGCAAAAGAAACAATCATTAGAGTGAACCAGCAACCAACAGAATGGGAAAAAATTTTTGCATCTATCCATCTGACAAAGGGCTAATATCTAGAATCTACAAAGAACTAAAACAGATGTGTAAGAATAAAACAAACAAACTCATTCAAAAGTAGGTGAAGGATATGAACAGATACTTTTCAAAAGAAGACATTTATGAGGCCAACAGACATATAAAAAAATGCTCATCATCACTAGTCATTAGAGAAATGTAAATCAAAACCACATTGAGATACCATCTCACCCCAGTTAGAATGGCTGTCATTTAAAAAATCTGGAGATGACAGATGCTGAAGAGGATGTGGAGAAATAGGAACACTTTTACACTGTTGGTGGGAGTGTAAATTAGTTCCACCATTGTGGAAGACAGTATGGCAATTCCTCAAGGACCTAGAAATATAAATTCTACTTAACCCAGCAATCCCATTACTAGGTGTATACCCAAAAGATTATAAATCATTCTGTTTTAAAGACACATTCACACGTATGTTCATTGCAGCACTGTTTACAATAGCAAAGACCTGGAAGCAACCCAAATGCCCACATGAGAAGCAAGGAAAAATCTATATATACTGATGATAGACTGGACAAGGAAAATGTGGCACATATACATCATGGAATACTATGCAGCCAAAGAAAACGATGAGTTTGTGTCCTTTATAGGGACATGGATGAATCTGGAAGCCATCATTCTCAGCAAATTGATGGAAGAACAGAAAATGAAACACTGCATGTTCTCACACATAGATGGGTGTTGAACAATAAGAACACATGGACACAGGGAGGGGAGCATCACACACTGGGGTTTCTTGGTGGGGAATAGGGGACAGATAGTGGGGGGTAGAGAGGTTAGGGAGAGATAACATGGGGAGAAATGCCAGATATAGCATTGGGGGGATGGAGACAGCAAACCACATTGCCATGTATGTACCTATGCAACAATTCTACATGTTCTGCACATGTACCCCAGAACCTAAAGTGCAAATACATGTATATATACACACACACATATATATACATATACATATATATATATATATATGAGATGTGATTAGACAGGGCATTCAAGCTCTTGTCTTATTTTCTTCAACCACTTTCAAGGCAGATGGGGCAATGGGAAGATTTAAAAGCCATCAGACAAGCAGAACCATAGGCAAAACCATGCCATCAAAGAAGAAAAGCACAGCATGAGAAAAACTTCTTCAAGAATTTTCTTTAGGGTCTCCTCCTGGGATTATCTCTTCCTTAATCAATGCCCTATAATTGCTCTATCAAGAATGTCAATGGCCATTTGCATTTTAAATGAATAACTTCTTAATCCAAAATAAATGTGCTAATAATGGAATTTCATCAAGTGATTTAGGGGCATATGAGAAGTGGAAAATACTACCAGAATTATTAAAATCATGCTGTGGAGTTGAACTACTGCATGAACTATGTGTAAAAGGAGATGTGATCAGGCCCAGTGGCTCACATCTGTAATCCCAGCATTTTGAGAGGCTGACGCAGGTGGATCACTTCAGCCCAGGAGCTCAAAACTGGCTTGGCCAACAAAGTGAGGCCCTGTCTCTACAAAAATAATTTCAAATTTTAAAAACTTTAAAAAATTAGCCAGGCATGCTGGTGCAGGTCTGTGGTTCCAGATACTCACGGTGTTGAGGTGGGAAGATCAATTAAGCCCAGGAGGTCAAAGCTGCAGTGAGCTGTGATAGCACCACTGCACTCCAGCCTAGGCAACAGAGTAAGACCCTGTCTCAAAATATGATAAGAAGAAACACATAAAATACTTAGAATAAGAGAAGTATTCCTAGAATTCAGTTGCAATACAATCAGAAAAGAATATAGAGGCTATTAGTTCTATCTTATTCTTTTACAGATAGAATTACTGAGAGTAAAAGAGTGATGTTCTATGCATAAGACAGTTTTATGATAATTATCACCCTTTCAGATCCCTATAACAGAGCCAGAGCTAGAATTCATATAGCTAGATTTCTAGTTAAATCCCGGTTTCTTCTACCACAGCCTATGAGTTCCCTGTCAAAGCAAATCTGTCTCAGTAGATTGTTTCATTTCAACCACAATAGATAGACTGGGGAAAAAAACCCAAGGAGAAAGGAACGCTCACTCTTCTAAGGTAGTCTGGGGGTGTGTAGCAGCAGGTAGGGAAGATACATTTTCCTGTGCTGTTGTGCAGAATAAAACAAACTTTGAATGAGTCGGGATATAGCAAGTCTATCATAAATTTTACACTCTTAAAAACAGCAAATCTAGCAACTCAAACAGAGGGAAAAAGCCTATAAAAGGAAGAAAATCTACCTTCTTTATCAAAATTACAAACTGAGCTCAAGTTAGCATTCTCAAAAATTCACAAAATTCTTCACCGTTACAAGCATTAAAAGTAAGTTTAAAAAAGTAATAATTGAAAAGTTTATAGCTTTTGTACAGAAGGAGCAAAATTATCTACATTTCCACTAAAGCTTAGTTTTTATGAAGATCTTTTATTTAACATAAATGCTAGCAACTTATTTATCTCATTTTGAAAATATTGCTATACTTTTGTTTACACTCTGTGCTTTCTTTCCCACGTGGGATGTGATTGTGAAATACACAGATGCTCCTCAACTTGCAGTGGGGTTATGTCCAGATAAACTCATCATAAAATATTATAGTTGAAAATGCACTTAATATACTTAACCTACTAACATCATTACTTAGCCCAGTCTGCCTTAAATATTCTCAGAACACTTACAAAAGCCTACAGCTGGACAAAATCATCTAACAAAAAGCCTATTTTACAATAAAGTCTTGAATATTTTATGCAACTTATTGAATACTGTACTGACAGCAAAAACCAGATGGTTGCATGAGTGCTTGGGGTAGGTTTCTACTAAATGCATATGACTTTCATACCATTGTAAAGTTGAAAAATTGTAGCTCAAATCTTTGTGAGTTGGGGATAATCTGTATGAATAAATACATAGTCAATATTTGCTCTTCATGGGCCCTGCATCAGCAGATTCAACCAAACTTGCATCACAAATATTTGGGAATATCAGGGTATGCTTCAGTTAAAACAACACCAAAACAAATTTGGATAAATAGACAAATAAATAGCAATACAATAATAATACAAATTTTTAAAATGCAGCATAACAACTATTTACATACATTTGTATTGTATTGGATATTATAAGTAATCTAGAGATGATTTAAAGTGTAATGGAGGATGTTTATAGGTTATATGCAAATACTACACCATTTTATATACAGGTATATATAAAGGAGCATTCTCAGATTTTGGTATCACCAGGGATCCTGACACCAATCTGCCGGCGATACTGAGGGGTGATTGTACATGTATGTAAAATCTCCTCTTGAAAATATTTTCATTTAATTGCTTAATGTCCTGCCTATGCCAAAAGCAGCCCACAAGACACTGGCATTCAAAACCCAGCTTCACATCATCAAGTTGAGGTTCTTACCCATTTAAATGTGGAGAAAAGACAGATCATTTCAGCCTCAAAACAAGTTCTAATCACATCCTTTGCCAGATAAAACCGTGAGGTTCAGGTGAGTACCATCGATATTCTGAAGGAAACACAGGAGGAGCAAGCTCCTGGGTGGTTCCATTGATCTTTCTCTCCTACAAGGAGATGAGATGACCAGTTTGTGTCTAGGAATCTCCAAGTGAAGGGCCCTTTGGCATAGCCTTTCCCAGGCACAATTTCTATCTTTTGGATCCTGTTCTGCCTCTACACAAGGTGTGTGATTTGGGCTGGAGACACCTCCAGATCTCACCTTGGACAGGAACTTCCACCTTGGCAATGAACTGAATGTTTCCATATCCCTCCAAAATGAGTGTACTGAACCCCCATTCACAGTGTGATGGTATTGGGAGGTGGAGCCTGTGGGAGGCAATTATGACATGAGGGTGTAGCCCTTATGAATACAATTACTACTCTTATAAAAAAGAGATCAAAGAGCTAACTTGCTCTCTTTTCATCCTGTAAGGATATGAGAAGTCTCCTATCTGCAACCATGAAGAGGGCTTTCATCAGAAACCAATCATGCTGGCACCCTGATCTCAGACTTCCAGCCTCCAGAGCTATGATAAATAATTTTGTGTATTTTATGTTTCCCAGTCTATAGTAATTTGTGAGAGCAGCCTGAACTAAGACATTCTTTATTGTTCTATGGCATTCTGAGCAGCTTTTGCTCATTTCTCAGGACTCACTGATTCCCCCTTTCAATTGCCATCCACATTGGGACCCAGTTCCTCTTCAACCTTCAAAGTTCTCATCTGAATATTGGCTGCTGCCACCAAGATCTGGACCTGCACCAGTGACAGTGACCCTGCTACTTGTAGGGACTTGGGAAGAATGGGAGTTTTTTGTTCCCTCTCTTCTAGGACATTCACTGTCTCAATAGCCAGGTATGGGCCCAAAGTTCCTACTCTGTTTGCGGAAACACACTTGTCATTCCTCATTGCCTTTTAGTTCATCTGTTCTCCCTGTTGATAAATATTTATTGAATGCTTCTATGTGTTAACCATTGCTTACTCTGGGAACAGGAGTTCATTGTCTCAGAAGGAATGCCTCATGTCTTCCCAAGTCTGATAATTTTAACACTTTCTTGTCCTTCATCTAACATTCAGTTTATCATCAAATTTTTTCATTCTATTACTTTCTAACCTGTTTCTTCTAAACTGGAGAAGCCATTCATTTTCTCAGTCTGTAACTTCCTTACTGAAACCATATTTCCCACCTTAGAGAAATTGCCCAGCTTATTCTCCATTAAGAATAGCCCTGTGGTTGGGGGGAAGCAACCCACCTCACTGGTCCAATAAATTTGGAACAGTGTTCAACACTAATAAAGCTAATACTCATAAAATTTTCTTGTCTGTGTACTTGGCAAGTAGAGAAAGTTAATCCAAAGAGAAACTCAAAGAGAAGATGAGCATATTCAAAAAGACACAGGTAACCACATAGACATATGCAAACAGAGTAACTGTTTTCCTATACTTTGCAAGCCTCTAAGTTCTGTAAGATCAAACTATTTTTGTATAAGAATTTTCTTTTAGTTCCACTAATCATTTTTCCTGCCACTGAATGACTTTCACTTAAAATACTTAATTTCCATGCTCAAAATCACCACCAATCATAGGCAACCTTCACGTCTTACTAGGTATACTGTAATAGCACTCTTAGTAGTTTCAGGTTTAATACATTCTTTTTTTTAACTTAAAAATATTTCATTGACAAATAAAGATCATACACATTTAAGGAATACAATGTCATAGCCTGATATAGATTGTGAAGTGATTATTATAATCAAATTAATTAATACAGCCAGCACCACCCACACTGTACATTAGAGCCCAGAACTTATAACTCATAAGTTATGTTATAAGTTATTGTGTTCATCTTATAACTAAAATTTTGTACCCTTTGATCATCTCCCAATTTCATCCACTCCTCAGCCCCTGACAACCACCATTCTACTCTGTTTCCATTAGTTCAACTTTTTTAGAGTCAACAAATAAGTGCTATCATGCAGTATGTGCCTCTCAGTGTCTTGATATCTCTCTTAGCATAATTCCTAATATATTCTTAACATGGACTACAGTGCTACCAGCTAAAATATGTACCATTCATGGCATACCTTGCTGCAACTTTAAAATGTCCTCATTGTCTACAAATTATGTCTGCATATCTTAGCATAGCATTCCAGGACTGCCATAATCTATACTCTCCATAACTAGCTGCCTTTTACACACACAGAGAACATTTCTCAGTGGCATACTGAGCATTTTCCCAAACCCACATTAATTGATGCATAATCTTCTTTCTTCATGTTTTATCTTCTCTGAATTATCTTCTCTCCATAGACAATTGTCTAAGTTTGTTCATCCTTCATTCAACTGACATTTTCTCGATGGAGACTTCCACAATTAACATTCACAACACCCAGTAAAGTTTATTCAAATGCTGGGAAACTCAGTGAAATTATTGTGTTTATAATCATACAGTATCCAATGACAAAGTTAGCATTCAAGCAAGATCAAATTCCAATATGTTTGCCCTTCTCACTACAATAATTTCCTCATTATTATTACAAACTTTTTCTCTGTTGGGTCAATAATTCTCATATTATGACTTGAATAATTTGTTTGTATACACGGATAGACTAAAGAGATGGTTGATTGTTGCAACAGGCTTGCAAAGAGAGCTATATTGTTCAAAAGTCATTTCTTTTTCAATATTCATTTTCTTTTTTTTTTTTTTATCGCATTTTAGGTTTTGGAGTACATGTGAAAAACATGCAAAGTTGTTGCATAGGTGCATTCATGGCAGTGTGATTTGCTGCCTCCCTCCCCCTCACCCATATCTGGCATTTCTCCCCATGCTATCCCTCCCCAACTCCCCCCCCGCTGTCCCCCCCACTGCCCCACAACAGACCCCCGTGTATAGTGCTCCCCTCCCTGTGTCCATGTGTTCTCCTTGTTCAACACCCTTCTATGAGTGAGAATATGTGGTGTTTTGTTTTGTGTTCTTGTGTCAGTTTGCTGAGAATGATGGTTTCCAGGTTCATCCATGTCCCTACAAAGGACGCAAACTCCTCATTTCTAATGGCTGCATAATATTCCATGGTGTATATGTGCCACATTTTTCCTGTCCAGTCTATCATCGATGGGCATACAACTAACAAGGAACGTAAAGGACCTCTTCAAGGAGAACTACAAACCACTGCTCAACGAAATAAGAGAGGACACAAACAGATGGAGAAACATTCCATGTTCATGGTTAGGAAGAATTAATATCGTGAAAATGGCCATACTGCCCAAAGTAATTTACAGATTCAACGCTATCCCCATCAAGCTACCAATGACCTTCTTCACAGAACTGGAAAAAACCACCTTAAACTTCATATGGAACCAAAAGAGAGCCCGCATAGCCAAGTCAATTCTAAGCAAAAAGAACAAAGCAGGAGGCATCACACTACCGGACTTCAAACTCTACTACAAGGCTACGGTAATCAAAACAGCCTGGTACTGGTACCAAAACAGAGATATAGACCAATGGAACAGAACAGAGGCATCAGAGGCGACACAACATATCTACAACCACCCAATCTTTGACAAACCTGATAAAAACAAGTAATGGGGAAAGGATTCCCTGTTCAATAAGTGGTGTTGGGAAAACTGGCTAACCATATGCAGAAAGCAGAAACTCGACCCCTTCCTGACACCTTACACTAAAATTGACTCCAGATGGGTTAAAGACTTAAACATAAGACCTAACACCATAAAAACACTAGAAGGAAACCTAGTCAATATTCATTTTCAGCCCTAAGAAGAGAACATTAATTTTAGGATAAAAACCTATAGTAGCATAAGCCTTTTGTTAATACAATGAAACTGCCTTTGACACTAAATGCAAATATTTTCTTAGAAAAACTTCTACTTTGTCACTTAATATTTTACTGAAAACCATAAAAAAATAAAATTTCTAACCAAAAGCAATCCTATTAAATGCTACAATTATTTAATTCAACTCCATATCAAATTTTACATTATTCAAAGGCAGTCTTTTTCAAGAATTAAGCAAATTGATGGAATTATGTACTGGATAAACTTGGACATAAAACTGGTTCCAAATAATGCAGGTATTAATTCCCTATGATTTACTTTTGAAATTTGATGCCAATTGTATGGTTCTAAATCCAGAAAATTAGTGAAAAAATGTTTATTTGAAGACTTTTAAATGACAAAATTTGTTATAAACAGAGTATCCTCTGCTAAAGTGTCTTATATCCCATACTACTTAATCTAGTAATTTTTATTTATCCTAATATGAAATTCAGAATTTGCATTGATGAACTTTTCTTCAAGTATGTTCTGAAGAACAGTCATAAGTAAATGTTAAATCATTACTTAATATAACTCTCTCTTGAAGATTTAGAATATAGAAATTATAATAATCTCTGTGGATCATTACAATGTAGTAAACCATTTAATCTTACATAATTCATCATTGCATAATCTCTTTTGAACACAGGAACTATTATTTGACAATATTTTAAACAAATAATAGTGGAAGTTATCCTCTGGGAATTTCTGTCTTGTGTGGAGAGCATCTCTGCGACTTTCTTGAGTCCATGTGATGAGGCACAGAAGATCACCCTGTGGAAGCTTTTCAGCTTTCCACATAAGGGAATGCCCCAAATGGAGGGCATGGAATTTCTGAAGGAGGACATACCTGGTCTTCTCTGAAGAGGTACTCAGTGAATAAGTAGGCTGGAATGAAGCAGAGCAAAAGCAAGGACCTGAGAAAACCATACATGCCACCTACTGGGAGATCACCATTTCTACAGGACTGCTAGGAACTAACTGGAGCAATTAGAAGCGGAGTGAGGACATGGACACCTGTCGATGACTGGTGTAGCCTTCTCACTACCTATACACTTTCATTCTCAACATCCTGGACCCAGATGTGGGAAGTGTAAAAGAGATGACGCAGAGACACACGGGGAGGCATCTCTTTCAAACCACAGGTGACAACTCAATCCTCTGGTTGAGGGATGTGAGAATCAGAAATATTCACCTGAGGTTAAATTTTTAAGTTGGCTATTTTATAACAGAGTTATTAGAACATTTTAAAATTTTTCTCAGGTTGTCTTTATGAATTGAAATAAATTTTGCATAGCATAATAGGAGTCACTAAATAGAAAAGAAGAGAAATTTTATATTTGTATCACTGATTTGAGAATCCTTAAAAAGAAAATCTATGACTTTGTCTCTCACTGCTCCCCGAATGAAGATAATATAAGTGCTTTATCTCAACATGAAGCATAAGAGTAGATGCTCAAAATATGAAAGTTAAATGAATAAATAACTGCAGAGATATTAGTAAAGCAATGTAAAACACAAACTTTCCGTATCTAAAAGCACTCATATTCAAACACTTCTTCCCTGTATACATACTTTTAATATTTCTTCAGGCTCAAGAATTATATGTGTACATTACAGAAAGAGAATATTCTAGCCATGGTTTTAAAGATGGATCTAAATGAATTTCCAACATGAATAGATTGAAAATAAGTAGGAACAGTTTTTTTTAATAATAATTTTTCTTGTAGCCAGAGCTACAGATTTTTATAGATTTTCAGTATGACAATATTTATATGACTGAGCAATATATTTTCTAACCATTTACTTAAGTCTTTATATTCATGTATAATTAAACTATGATTTGGGAAGAGGCAAGCATAGTCTTTATAGTCATGTATAATTAAACTATGATTTGGGAAGAGGCAAACATATATATATATATGTCATGGTAAATACTGTGACATTAACAAATGAAAAGAAAGGATGATGAGAGAGGCAGAATTTCATGGAAAAACCAACAAGTGTTACTAGATATTTGCCTTAAAATATATGCTCTATTTAGTAATGCGTTACTTTTTACTTGAGCAGTCACTTTTTAGAGGTGGGGCAGGTTGCGCCTGTAGTCTAATCTGGAGAAATAAGAAGTGATCTTATCGACATACTGCAACATAGATATAGAAAAAGAGCGTTCATGGAAAAGACTTCTAATAATGTCAGAAAAACTAAAGCTATAGGTAAAGGTCCTCACGAAGGATCATGCCTAGTAGCTTGATATTTACTCTGCAGAAAATGGAGATCAATTATTAAAAGAGTTTAAGATGGAGTCGCATGGTCAGATTTTGGTTTTAGATTATCCCACTTTTTTATTTTTACTTTTTATTATTATACTTTAACTTCTGGGGTACATGTGCAGAACGTGCAGGTTGGTTACATAGGTATACATGTGATATGGTGGTTTGCTGCATCCATCATGTCACACATATACCTAATGCATCTACATTAGGTATTTCTCCTAATGCTATCCATCCCCTAGGCCCTGACCCCCAACAGGCCCCACTGTGTGATGTTCCCCTCCCTGTGTCTATGTGTTCTCATTGTTCAACTCCCACTTGCGAATGAGCACATGTGGTGTTTGGTTTTCTGTTCCTGTGTCAGTTTGCTGAGAATGATGGTTTCCAGCTTCATCCATGTGCCTGGACATGCAAAGGACATGAACTCATCTTTTTTAATGGCTGCATAGTATTCCATGGTGTATATGTGCCACATTTTGTTTATCCAGTCTGTCTTTGATTGGCACTTGGGTTTGTTCCAAGTCTTTGCTATTGAATAATGCCAAAATGAACATACATGTGCATGTGTCTTTATAATAGAATGATTTATATTTCTTTGGCTATATACCCAATAATGGGATTCCTAGGTCAAAATGGAATTTCTATTTCTAGATCCTTGAGGAATTGCCACACTGTCTTTCACAGTGCTTGAACTAATTTACACTCCCACTAACAGTGTGAAAGCATTCCTATTTCTCCACATTCTCTCCAGCATCTGTTGTCTACTGACTTCTTGATGATCATCATTCTAACTGGCATGAGATGGTATCTCAATGTGGTTTTGATTTGCATTTCTCTAATAATCAGTGATGATGAGCCTTTTTTTATACCTTTGTTGACTGCATAAATGTCTTCTTTTGAGAATTGTCTGTTCATATCCTTTGCCAACTTTTTTATGAAATTGTTTGTTTTTTCCTTGTAAATTTATTTGAGTTTTTTGTAGGTTCTGAATATTAGCCCTTTGTCAGATGGATAGATTGCAAAAATTTTCTCCCATTCTGTAGGTTACCTGTTCACTCTATTGATAGGTTTTTTTTGTTGTTTTGTTTTATTATTATTATTTTTTTTTTTTTTTTTTCTGTGCAGAGCCCTTTAATTTAACTAGATCCCATTTGTCAGTTATGGCTTTGTTGCCATTGCTTTTGAGATTTAGTCATGACGTTTTTGCCCATACCTATGTCCGGAATGGTATTGCCTGGATTTTCTTCTAAGATTTTTATGGTTTTAGGTCTTATGTTTAAGTCTTTAATCCATCTTGAGTTAATTTTTATTAACTCAAGGGATTCAGTTTCCGTTTTCTGCATATGACTAGCCAATTTTCCCAACATCATTTATTAAATAGGGACTCTTTCCCCATTGTTTGTTTTTAACAGGTATGTCAAAGATCAGATGATTGTAGATGTGTGGCATTATTTCTGAGGCCTCTGTTTTGTTCCATTACTATACATATATATAGATATAGATATAGATATAGATATAGATATAGATATAGATATAGATATAGATTAGATATAGATATAGATATAGATATAGATATCTGTGTCGGTATCAGTACCATGCTGTTTTGATTACTGTAGCCTTGTAATGTAGTTTGAAGTCGGATAATGTGATGTCTCCAGCTTTGATCTTTTTGCATAGGATTGTCTTGGTTATGTGGGCTCTTTTTTGGTTCCATGTGAAATTTAAGGTAGTTTTTTCCAATTCTGTGAAGAAAGTCAGTGGTAGCTTGATAGGAATAGCACTAAATTTATAAATTACTTTGGGTAGTATGGCCATTTTTACAATATTCATTCTTCCTAATCATGAACATGGAATGTTTTTCCATTTGTTTGTGTCCTCTCTTATTTCCTTGAGCAGTGGTTTGTAGTTCTCCTTGAAAAGGTCCTTCACATCCCCTGTTAGTTGTATGCCTAGGTATTTTATTCTCTTTGTAGCAATTCTGAATCATAATTTGGCTCTCTGTCTGTTACTGGTGTACAGGAATGCTTGTAATTTCTGCACAATGATTTTGGATCCTGAGACTTTACTGAAAGTGCTTATCAGCTTAAGGAGATTTTGGACTGAGACAATGGGATCTTCTAAATATATGATCATGTCATCTACACATAAAGACAATTTGACTTCCTCTTTTCCTAACTGAATATCTTTGTTTCTTTCCCTAGTTTGATTGTCCTGGCCAGAACTTCTAATACTATGTTGAATAGGAGTAATGAGAGAGGGCATCCTTGTCTAGTGTCGGTTTTCAAAAGGAATGCGTCCAGCTTTTACTTATTCAGTATGATATTGGCTGTGGGTTTGTCATAAATAGCTCTTAATATTTTGAGGTACTTTGCATCAATACCTAGTTTATTGAGAGTTTTTAGAATGAAAGCTATTGAATTTTGTCAAAAGCCTTCTCTGCACCTATATTATTGAGATAATCTTGTGGTTTTTGTCTTTGGTTCTCTTCATGTGATGGATTACATTTATTGACTTATGTATGTTGAACCAGCCTTGCATCCCAGGAATGAAACTAACTTAATCATGGTGGATAAGCTTTTTGATGTGCTATTGGATTCAGTTTGCCAGTATTTTATTGAGGATTTTTGCATCAATGTTCATCAGGGATATTCACCTGAAATTTTCTTTTTCTATTGTGTCTCTTCCAGGTTTTGGTATCAGGATGATGCTGGCCTCATAAAATGAGTTAGGGAGGGTTCCCTCTTTTTCTATTGTTTGGAATAGTTTCAGAAGGAATAGTATCAGCTCCTCTTTGTACCTTGGTAGAATTCAGCCATGAAACCATCTAGTCCTGGACTTCTTTTTGTTGGTAGTATATTAGCCTCTTAAAAAAACTAATTTAAGGGAGATCCAAGATGGCCGCTTAGGAGGAACTCGGGAATGCAGCTCCGAGAGAAAGCACAGAGGGTGAGTGGACGCCGTATTTCCAGACTGATTTTTACTGCCCACAGACCAGGAGATTCACACGCAGAGAAGCCACACGGGTCGCCAGCGCCGCTGGCGCCGCTGGCTTGAACGGCGCAGCCGCTGGGCCGGCACCCTGAGGCAACAGCTCACTGTTCAAAGTGAGAGAGTCTGAGTCCCCTATAAGCCAGCAAGGGGAGCTGAAACGGGGAGCCAGGCCAGCGCCACGAATCTCAGAGCCGCGGCTTTAGCCAACGCAGCAGCTCCGGAGGCAGATCAGACGAGACGGTGTCCCCTCTTACCCAGCAAGAAGACCTGAAACACAACTGAAACCGGGACGGTCCAGCTCTGTGGAGGAGGGGCGTTCTCCATAGGCACCCTGCGGTTCCCAGGGCAATCTACTAAGGCAATCCGCCACTACAGAGACTCCGTCACTACAGGGGCGGGCCAACATAGCGGAAGCAGTTCTAACTACACCCAGAAGTTCACACGGAAGCTGGGTGGAGCCCACAGCAGCTTAGCGAAGCCTCTGCAACCTGAGTGTGACTAGGCTGCCACCTTGTGGGCAGGGAAAACAGCAACCGCACAGGGGAACATCGTAAAACCGTAACTCCCTGGGACAGAACACCTGGGGGGAAGAGCAGGGGGTTTATGAGTTCTGCCACAGCAGACTTAAAATTACCAAAATCAGAAAGACAACAACTACAAAGTCAACAGGTGGATAAATCCACAAAGATGGGAAGAAACCAGCGCAAAAAGGATGAAAACACCCAAAACCAGAACACTTCTCCTCCTACAAGGGATCACAACTCCTTACCAGCAAGGGAACAAGACTGGATGGAGAATGAGTGTGATGAAATGACAGAATCAGCTTTCAGAAAGTGGATAATAAGAAACTTCCGTGAGCTAAAAGAACATGTTCTAACCCAATGCAAAGAAACTAAGAACCTTGAAAAAAGACTTGATGAAATGCTAACAAGAATGGACAACTTAGAGAGGAATATGAGCGAATTGATGGAGCTGAAAAACACAACACGAGAACTTCGTGAAGCATGCACAAGTTTCAACAGCCGAATTGACCAAGCAGAAGAAAGGATATCAGAGGTCGAAGATCAACTCAATGAAATAAAACGAGAAGGCAAGATTAGAGAAAACAGGGTAAAAAGGAATGAACAAAGTCAACAAGAAATATGGGACTATGTGAAAAGACCTAATCTACGTTTGATAGGTGTACCTGAATGTGACGAAGAGAATGCATCCAAGCTGGAAAATACTCTTCAGGATATTATCCAGGAAAACTTCCCCAACCTAACAAGGCAGGCCAAGATTCAAGTCCAGGAAATACAGAGAACACCACAAAGATACTCCTCTAAAAGAGCAACCCCAAGACACATAATCATCAGATTCACCAGGGTTGAAATGAAGGAGAAAATACTAAGGGCAGCCAGAGAGAAAGGTCAGGTTACCCACAAAGGGAAGCCCATCAGACTCACTGCAGATCTCTCAGCAGAAACCCTACAGGCCAGAAGAGAGTGGGGGCCGATATTCAACATCCTTAAGGAAAAGAACTTTCAACCCAGAATTTCGTATCCAGCCAAACTAAGCTTCATAAGTGAAGGAAAAATAAAATCCTTTGTGAACAAGCAAGAACTCAGAGAGTTCATCACCACCAGACCAGCTCTACAAGAGCTCCTGAAGGAGGCACTACACATAGAAAAGAACAACCAGTACCAGCCACTCCAAAAACACATGAAAAGGTAAAGAGCATCAAAAAATGAAGAATCTGCATCACCCAAAGGGCAAAACAGCCACCTAGCACCAA
The DNA here is from genome assembly GCF_030222135.1 of Aotus nancymaae. NCBI lineage: Eukaryota > Metazoa > Chordata > Mammalia > Primates > Aotidae > Aotus > Aotus nancymaae. The sequence goes on along the minus strand of NW_026988447.1, from coordinate 66,181,735 downwards.
AATGACAGGATCGAATTCACACATAACAATATTAACCCTAAATGTAAACGGACTAAATGCCCCAATCAAAAGACACAGACTGGCAAATTGGATAAAAAGCCAAAACCCATCAGTGTGCTGTATCCAGGAAACCCATCTCGCATGCAAGGATACACAAAGGCTCAAAATAAAGGGATGGAGGAAGATTTACCAAGCAAATGGAGAGCAAAAAAAAGCAGGAGTTGCAATTCTCATCTCTGATAAAATAGACTTTAAAGCAACAAAGATCAAAAGAGACAAAGAAGGACATTACATAATGGTAAAAGGATCAATGCAGCAAGAAGAGCTAACGATCCTAAATATATATGCACCTAATACAGGAGCACCCAGATACATAAGGCAAGTTCTTAAAGACTTACAAAGAGACTTAGACTCCCACACAATAATAGTGGGAGACTTCAACACACCATTGACAATATTAGACAGATCGACGAGACAGAAAATTAACAAGGATATCCAGGACTTGAACTCAGACCTGGAACAAGCAAACCTAATAGACATTTACAGAACTCTCCACCCCAAATCCACAGAATATACATTCTTCTCAGCACCACATCACACCTACTCTAAAATTGACCACATAATTGGAAGTAAATCACTCCTCAGCAAATGCAAAAGAACGGAAACCATAACAAACAGTCTCTCAGACCACAGTGCAATCAAGTTAGAACTCAGAACTCAGAAACCAACCCAGAACCGCACAGCCTCATGGAAAATGAACAACTTTCTCCTGAATGTTGACTGGATAAACAATGAAATGAAGGCAGAAATAAAGACGTTCTTCGAAACCAACGAGAATGAAGACACCACATACCAGAATCTCTGGGACACATTTAAAGCAGTCTCTAGAGGAAAATATATAGCAATAAGTGCCCACATGAGAAGAAAGGAGAGATCTAAAATTGACACCCTATCGTCAAAATTGAAAGAGCTAGAGGAGCAAGATCAAAAAAACTCAAAACCTAGCAGAAGACAAGAAATAACTAAGATCAAAGCAGAATTGAAGGAGATAGAGACACGAAAAACCCTTCAAAAAATCAATAAATCCAGGAGCTGGTTTTTTGAAAAGATCAATAAAATAGACAGACCACTAGCCAGACTAATAAAAAAGAAAAGAGAAAATAATCAAATAGATGCAATAAAAAATGACAAAGGGGATATCACCACAGATTCCACAGAAATTCAAACCATCATCAGAGATTATTACAAACAACTCTATGCACATAAATTAGAAAACCTGGAGGAAATGGATAAATTCCTGGACAGTAGCCTCCTCCCATGCCTAAACCAGGAAGAAGTCGAAACCCTGAATAGACCAATAACAAGGTCTGAAGTCGAGGCAGCAATTAAGAGCCTACCACCCAAAAAAAGCCCAAGTCCAGATGGGTTCACAGCAGAATTCTACCAGACATACAAAGAGGAACTGATACCATTCCTACTGAAACTATTCCAAATAATCCAAAAAGAGGGAATCCTTCCCAAATCATTTTATGAGACCAACATCATCCTAATACCAAAACCTGGCAGAGACTCAACAAGAAAAGAAAACTACAGGCCAATATCCATGATGAACATAGATGCAAAAATCTTCAATAAAATAATGGCAAGCCGATTACAACAGCACATCAAAAAGCTTATCCACCATGATCAAGTAGGATTCATCCCGGGGATGCAAGGCTGGTTCAATATACGCAAGTCTATAAATGTAATTCACCACATAAACAGAACCAAAGACAAAAACCACATGATTATCTCAATCGATGCAGAGAAGGCCTTCGACAAAATTCAACAGCCCTTTATGCTAAAAACCCTCAATAAACTAGGTATCGATGGAACGTATCTCAAAATAATAAAAGCTATTTACGACAAACCGACAGCCAATATCATACTGAACGGGCAAAAACTGGAAGCATTCCCTTTGAAATCTGGCACTAGACAAGGATGCCCTCTCTCACCACTCCTATTCAATATAGTACTGGAAGTTCTAGCCAGAGCAATCAGGCAAGAAAAAGAAATAAAGGGTATTCAATTAGGAAAGGAGGAAGTCAAATTGTCTCTATTTGCAGACGACATGATTGTATATCTAGAAGACCCCCTCATCTCAGCCCAAAAGCTCCTGAAACTGATAAGTAACTTCAGCAAAGTCTCAGGATACAAAATCAATGTGCAAAAATCACAAGCATTACTATACACCAATAACAGACTTAAAGAGAGCCAAATCAAGAACGAACTGCCATTCACAGTTGCTACAAAGAGAATAAAATACCTAGGAATACAACTAACAAGGAATGTAAAGGACCTCTTCAAGGAGAACTACAAATCACTGCTCAATGAAATAAGAGAGGACACAAACAGATGGAGAAACGTTCCATGTTCATGGTTAGGAAGAATTAATATCGTGAAAATGGCCATACTGCCCAAAGTAATATACAGATTCAATGCTATCCCCATCAAGCTACCAATGACCTTCTTCACAGAACTGGAAAAAACCACCTTAAACTTCATATGGAACCAAAAGAGAGCCCGCATAGCCAAGTCAATTCTAAGCAAAAAGAACAAAGCGGGAGGCATCACACTACCAGACATCAAACTCTACTACAAGGCTACAGTAATCAAAACAGCATGGTACTGGTACCAAAACAGAGATATAGACCAATGGAACAGAACAGAGGCGTCGGAGGCAACACAACATACCTACAACCACCCGATCTTTGACAAACCTGATAAAAACAAGCAATGGGGAAAGGATTCCCTGTTCAATACGTGGTGTTGGGAAAACTGGCTAGCCATATGCAGAAAGCAGAAACTGGACCCCTTCCTGACACCTTACACTAAAATTGACTCCAGATGGATTAAAGACTTAAACATAAGACCTAACACCATAAAATCACTAGAAGGAAACCTAGGCAAAACCATTCAGGACATAGGCGTAGGCAAGGACTTCATGACCAAAACACCAAAAGCATTGGCAACAAAAGCCAAAATAGACAAATGGGACCTAATCAAACTCCACAGCTTCTGCACAGCAAAAGAAACAGTCAATAGAGTGAATCGGCAACCAACAGAATGGGAAAAAATTTTTGCAGCCTACCCATCTGACAAAGGGCTGATATCCAGAATTTACAACGAGCTAAAAAAGATTTACAAGAAAAAAACAAACAAGCCCATTCAAAAGTGGGCGAAGGATATGAACAGATACTTTACAAAAGAAGACATACATGAGGCCAACAAGCATATGAAAAAATGCTCATCATCACTGGCCATTAGAGAAATGCAAATCAAAACTACATTGAGATACCATCTCACACCAGTCAGAATGGCAATCATTAAAAAATCTGGAGACAACAGATGCTGGAGAGGATGTGGAGAAATAGGAACACTTTTACACTGTTGGTGGGAGTGTAAACTAGTTCAACCATTGTGGAAAACAGTGTGGCGATTCCTCAAGGACCTAGAAATAGAAATTCCATTTGACCCAGCAATCCCATTACTGGGCATATATCCAAAGGATTATAAATCGTTCTACTATAAGGACACATGCACACGAATGTTCATTGCAGCACAGTTTACAATAGCAAAGACCTGGAACCAACCCAAATGCCCATCGATGATAGACTGGACAGGAAAAATGTGGCACATATACACCATGGAATATTATGCAGCCATTAAAAACGAGGAGTTCGCGTCCTTTGTAGGGACATGGATGAACCTGGAAACCATCATTCTCAGCAAACTGACACAAGAACACAAAATCAAACACCACATGTTCTCACTCATAGGCGGGTGTTGAACAAGGAGAACACATGGACACAGGGAGGGGAGCACTATACATGGGGGTCTGTTGTGGGGGAGTGGGGGGGACAGCGGGGGGGGTGGGGAATTGGGGAGGGATAGCATGGGGAGAAATGCCAGATATGGGTGAAGGGGAGGAAGGCAGCAAATCACACTGCCACGTATGTACCTATGCAACAACCTTGCATGTTTTTCACATGTACCCCAAAACCTAAAATGCAATTAAAAAAAAAAAAAAAAAAAAAAAAAAGAATGACTGCTAAAAAAAAAAAAAAAAAAAAAACTAATTTAAGTTTGGGGGTACATGTGAAGGTTTGTTGCATAGGTAAAAATGTGTCATGGTGGTTTGTTGTACATATTATTTCATCACCCAGGTATTAAGCCCAGTACTCAATAATTATTTTTTTTGTTCCTCCTCCTCCTCCCAGCTTCCCTTCTCAAGTAGACATCAGTGTCTGTGTCTGTTGTTTACTTATTCATGTTCATAAGTTCTTATAATTCAGCTCTCACTTATAAATAAGAACATGTGATATTTGGTTTTCTGTTCCCGTGTTAATTTGCTAAGGATAGTAGCCTCCAGCTCCATCCATATTCCTGGAAAAACATGATCTTATTCTTTTTTTTTTTTTTTTTTTTTTGAGACGGAGTTTCGCTCGTTACCCAGGCTGGAGTGCAATGGTGCGATCTTGGCTCACTGCAACCTCCGCCTCCTGGATTCAGGTAATTCTCCTGCCTCAGCCTCCTGAGTAGCTGGGATTACAGGCACGTGCCACCATGCACAGCTAATTTTTTGTATTTTTAGTAGAGACGGGGTTTCACCATGTTGACCAGGATGGTCTCGATCTCTTGACCTCGTGATCCACCCGCCTCGGCCTCCCAAAGTGCTAGGATTACAGGCGTGAGCCACCACGCCCGGCTGATCTTATTCTTTATATGGCTGCATAGTATTCCATGGTGTACGTGTACCACATTTTCTTTATCCAATCTGTCATTAATGGGCATTTAGGTTGATTCTATTTCTTTGATATCCTGAATACTGCTGCAGTGGACGTTCTCATGCATATGTCCTTATGGTAGAATAAGTTTTATTCCTCTGGGCATATACCCAGTAATAGAATTGCTGGGTTGAATGATAGCTCTGCTTTTAGCTTTTTGAGGACTTGCCAGAGTATAGATTAACCCCTTCAGCGGCTCTGAGGGGAATGAAGTCTAGAATCGCAATGCAGGGAGACTGCAATAATGCAGACAAAGGATGATGAGAGTCTATACCAGAGCTCTTTTAGCAAAAACAAAAAAATAGATCCCAATTCAAAAACCATTTATGGAGTTAAATAATCAGTACACAGTAATTCGATTAGACATTAAACATAAGAATGGGATACAAAGCAAAAAGAATGCTTAGGTTTTTAATTTGGGTGACAAGATTTGATTAAGTGTGTTGGAACACAGATGAAACATGGGGTTCAGGAAGAAGACGATGATTGTGTATCTTTGAGTGAAAACAATTGGCAGCTTTTATGAGACACAAGGCATCTTTTAAAACCTGAAGACATAATTCCTGTAACTTTACAATCATGTGTCTTTGAATTAAAGTACATTTCAATGATAGTACAAATTAGTTCTATGTTCCTCTGCTGTTCAGAGAAAATGAAACAAAGGAGTTCAACAAACCACTCACACTGATTCAAAGTAGCTCTGAAATTCAATGATAATATAAACAACTAATCTGTTTTTGTTTTTTCATTGGCAATTTTAGTGGGTACTGGCATGATATATAGATAGAGTTGGGGGGGGCAGAAATCTACAGCAAATATAATTCCTTTCTCTCCTTTTCAATCAATGTCAGGTGTTATAACTAGCTTTGAGTATAACAGATGTTATAACTTCAGGTTTCCATGGCTTAAAGAATTATTCTATTACTAAATGACTGTTAGCATGTCAAGAAAGCCAGCAGGTAGCTGTAAATCCAATTTGTATCTCAACACTTTCTCCAGTGATTATCTAGTGGCCTCCAGCCCACAGGAGCTACAATAGCAGGAGAATGAATAGGGAGATGGTAGCAAACCCAAGCAGGAGATAGGAAAAATAATCTGAATATTGACCCTGATAACCAATAATTTTAACACATAATTGTAACAGTTTCCTAACTCATTTAACTTTGACACACTTGAAAGCATCTCATTTCTTCTAATAGGAACCGATGGGTGTATCACAGATGATCACACTCTAAACACTTCATGCAATAGCCTCCTCATTCTCTCATTCTCACATGGTATACCCATTCTTTCACTATTTGTTAACATATTTTATTAAATGTTCAAAAGAAAACAACACCAAAGGTTGAGTTGCCTCAGGGAAAGGTCATTCATTCTACCTACTTCTTAATATCATAAAACCTCTAGGCTCTATTCCCTGTGCTCTTCAGAATAAACAAATGTTCCATTACTGTACTACTGAAAATGTGCTTGGATAACTTTTTAAATTATTTTTTCAATTCATTTGAATTCAAACCTGCAATGTTACATCAACCAACAGTGTTTGAATAAATACAGGCCCTTTTCTTCTGTATGAATAAAATCAATGCACTTCAAATTTGTCTGTTCAAATCAAGTTTATAAGATTCTTAGAAATTAACATTCATGACTTTTAATATATTCTCAAAAGTACATCAGCCTATCTTTAAGTTGTTTTAGAATCTCAACCTATTTTTCAGAATAGTACAGAGTGTTTTGTTTCTTTTTTTTCAAACTGTTGTGACTTTAATTGCCTTATTCCCAGAGTGTAAGCTACCTGACTTCCTCATTAAGGAGAAGGGTTTAACATATTCATAAATCTCTATTTCTTGGGGAAAATTCTGCTATCAAACACAACTTCCAACAGTAAGATTTCAATGAGGTATGTCGATGAGGTGGTACTTTATATTGAACTCCATTAAGGTTTTTTTCTTTTTTTTCTTTTGGTTTATATATTTGGTTTTCAATGCGTTTTGTTTTGCCTCAGCTATAGAAGGAAAGAAAAAAATATTGTAAGGTCAAGGCAGCAGAATTGGCTGTTTGCTGGCTTTCTGAATTGCAACAGCCTTTTCCATTCATTCCATGTCCTCAACTCAGAGCTTGCAGTTTCTTGTCTTCCTTCTGCCTCTTACTCCTGTTCATGTGTTAACAAGACTTTCTTAGTCAAAATGGTGATAATACTTAGAAAGATGCTTTCCTCCCCATCTGCCAGGTATTTTTGGCTTTCATTACCTGTATCATCCTCAATCAAACTTGTTTAAAATATTCAATGAACAATGTAGCATCATCATCCAGTACTTATTTCAGAAATATGCACACCTACAAGTAACCTAAGACTCAAGAAGCACCAGAAAAATATGTCATAAGGCATCCCACAATACATTACTTCCAAAGGATCTGGTTATATGATTGCTGGAAATAGCACCTCACAAGATGGACTGATCCATGATGAGTCCACCACGCATCTTGAAAATATCAAATAAGTGGGAGAGAAGCTCTGGTCTGTGGCTCCCACAGAGAAGAATGAAAATAGCTGATGAATCCTGCACCTTCAGCTGAGGCATCCAGGTTCCCTCACTGGGACTTAGCAGGCATTTGGCACATGCAAAGCAAAGTAAAGCAGGGTGGAGCAATGACCCAGGAGCTGCATAGGATAAAGGGAACTCCCACACCCAGCCAAGGGAGGTGGTGAGTGACTGTGCTACCTCACCCAGGGAACTATGCTTTTTCCATAGGTCTGTGAATCTTGTGGATCAGAAGGTCCCCTCATGAGCCCATGCCACCAAGGCCTTGGATCCCAAGCACAAAGCTGTGCATCTCCCTTGAGTTTCCGAGAGCAGCAACAGACTGGACACTGCCTAAGACAAATGAGTTCCTAGGGCAGGGGCAGCCACCATCACTGCGGCTCCAGTCAGGCATTTTCCCCTGCTGGCATCAAGGAGACTGGGTGGTTTGGACCAAGAGGAATTTTCCACAGTGCAGTACATTAGCTGTAGCAGATAATGGCCACACTGCTTCTTCAGGTGCTATCTGGATCCATCCCTCCCTGCAATTCCAGCCAAGGGTTTATGGACAGAAGTCTTGTATCTCTGGGAAGGAGCCCCTGGGAGAAGAGCAGCCATGGTCTCATATTCAGAGGAGCTAGTCTTTCCTGCCAGCTGTCTCTGAAGAAGCCAGGAAGTCTGGATGAGTGTGATTCCCACAAGCACAGCATACCCACTCCACCAAGGGGCAGCTAGGTTGCTTCTTTATGCGGGCCCTGATCTCGGGCTTCCTGACTAAGTGAAACCTACTAACAGGGGCTGCCAAACACCACATATGGTATCGTTATGGCTGGCATCAACTTAATGGCCCTCTGGGACAGAGCTCCCAAAAGAAGGATCAGGCAGTCATCTTTGTTGTTCTGCAGCCTCCCATGGTGATACCTTCAGGTGCAGGAGGAACTCATGTGAATTGGGTATGGAGTGGTCTCCCAGTAAACTGCAGTAGCCCTACAGAAGAGGGGCCTGACTTTTAAAAGAAACACAAACAGAAATAAACAACAACAACATCAACAAAAAAGACCCCACAAAATCCCCATCCAAAGGTCAGTGGCCTCAAAAATCAAAGGTTGGAAAACCCACAAAAATGAGAAAAAAAGACAATACTGTATCATTTAATACTTCTCCTTTATGTAGGTTACGTATTTCTGAGACACTCATTATTTTATGAGTCATAATACTGTACCTGTCTTTCCCCATTGCGATCCCTTTTTACTTTAATCTTTTTTATACATATTTTCCCTCTGCATTGCAATCATTTCAATCTTTCCTCTATTTTAACAGTTTAATGTATAACTTGCCTATTCTCCTCTTTGAGATTTCATTTTTTCTGAGAGCTGTTAGTACTATCTAGCTATATTCCTTTGGATGAAAAAGGCAAAGCTTAACTGGATCTCTTTGATTCTTGGTGGAATGGGGCTCTGTTCCCATGTCCTGCTACTGAACAGTTGTCTCCCAAGGTTCATTTTCCATAGTGAATGGTATGTTCTCTATCTGGGATGAAAATAACCTTGTAATTTGTGGAGGTCCTCTCTTCTGCATCTCTGAAGCTAACATTTCTTTATAAAATGGCACCTTTACTTTGACATAAAAAGGCATTCCTGGTTTCACATATACTCCCTTCACCTATCTCTACAAAACTGATGTTTCCATCAACAAACAGAAGAACAATCAAATAAGTGTTAACCTCAAGTTTCCTCTTTCCAAATATGGAAACGTTATTAAACATTTTTATGTCAAGTCATCATAACGTGCCTGGTGCAGAAGGTGTAATGGGGTGAGGAAATATTCAAGTTTCCTGTAACTGTTTCTCCCATAAATGCCATAGATTATGGATTGACACTTTTAGCGTGAGTTGGGGCCCTAAGCAATGAAAATTGTGACTTTGTAAATGTATATAGTAGCTTCATTGATCACAAAACTTCATTCTGAGCTGAAAGTCATGTATCTGGGGTCTGTGTTATGCTTGAGAGGTCAACAACAATAACAAAAGTCCAAAGAGACACAGATTCAGGATGTTCTTTTAGTTTTACCTATGGCTTGCATGAATGCCACTGGAGACCTTGCCAAGTTTTTACCATGTCCTATAAGTTGTATGCAGACAATAAACTAGAGGCTGCATTTGTAACCTAGAACCTGCTAGAAAATAAGAGATCAGAAAGAGTAACTCAATGAAAGGTAACTACTAAGAGTTGTCACATCGATTACCGTAATCAAAGTGTTTAAAATTAAAATTGACTCTACATTACATCGATTAATGTACAGCATCACCTAGGAAAATAAAGTCACTTTAAAATGTAGGAGCCAATTAAATAGTTCTATAGACTGTCATGGAGTCCATATGTGTTCATTTGAGATGGACTTCGAAAGGTACTGTAGGTCAGTCTCCTCAGTTGTCAAAAGAAGACGTCATGAATACCTTCTGTCCATATGGAATTTAAATTACATGGATACTTCTATGATCAACAGTGGTAGAAGAGCCATACTTCACATACTTGTCAGAAGATGAAGCTATAAATAGACTGTGATGCAGCACTCGCCTGAGACTTACTGGAGAGATTTGAGATGTTATAGGCACAGTCTAAGAACAGGCTAGCTCTTTATTCCTCAACTTTCTCCAAACTCTTTCCCTGTATTAAGTCAAATGTCAGATTCCACATGGAAAAACATAGAACTAAATCAGATTCCTTATAATTCCCAGTAGGAAGAATTTTAGTGAACTAAAATTTTGATGTTATACTCTCTACCTTGCTCAAGAATTGTAATTTATGAAATTCTAGTATGAAAAATAATTAGTTTATGTTTTGTAAGGTTAAATTGAAGAAGTAAGATAAATGTGATTTAATTATTCACAATCTGTTTTTTACAGAACTTAAAGCCAGTAAAATATTTGTCTCTCAAGATCAGTTTTCCAGTATGGTGTGTAATACTCAGGAGCCCACTAGGTTTAAATTGCAGCTCTTCTACTCACTTACAGGATATTAGGCAGATTACCTCCCAGGTGAAATGAGAATAATCACTGTACTGGCCTTCTAAGATAAGGATTATATAAGTTAATATACATAAAGATTTGGGGGAACTGGTGCATAGTGAACTATTGCAAAGGGGTAAGGAAACCATGACTGTTACTTGTACTAGGTTAGTAGCAATAAAGATGGGAAGAAGTGGACAGATTTTAGAGATTTAGGAGATAATATTGACAGGACTTGTTATGGAATTGGATATGAAATGTAAAGAGGAAGAAGGATGTCTAATACAATACCTAGGTTAGGGCTTAACAACTGGAGGAGAGATGATATGCTTCATGGAGACAGAGTACACTGAAAGAGAATTACATTTAGGGGGTAAGATCCTAACTTTGGTTTAATGTCTTGAGTTTGAAATGTTTTTGAAATAGGAGTTCGTAGTTTGATATTCAGATCTCGAACTTCATGAAGCAGTCTAAATTGGCTTTATACCTGTGGACATTAACAGTTTCAGATCAGGACAGGAGGAGAGGGAAAGAGTTTCAAATAAAAATACACCTAGGACTGAAACTTGAGGCACGCTCAAAGGCATTATGACATTATCACACTAATACACTAATCCATGCTTTTTAGAAACTAATACATGTACTTCATATCTTTTTAAGTCAACTCAAAAATCCGTGTTAATAGGAAGTGAAGATTGTAGACACAGATAATCCAAAACTGAAAGAAGCAAGGCAAGACATTACAAAGCATGTTATAAAATAGCTTTAATAATGTTTAATAATTATGTACACTATTGAGAAATTAGCTGCATTTGATAATTAACAGTAGCACTATTAAGGATAATATTACTGACATATTCCATTATACCAAATTACCTCAATTTAATGAATCTATAATGAATGATGAATTATCTGATTATTCCCAACTGGGTTTCATTTAGTTTAGTATTCCCAAATACATTTTAAAGTAAATTCTGATTTCCTTAACACTCTTCTCAAGCTTACTTTGAACATGTATCTTAAATAAACTTTAATTCATTAATAACCAGAGGATTGATGCAGCTGTAGACCATTAATGCAAGTAAGTCCCAAGGAAAAAAGAAAATAGCACTAAGTTAAGTGATTATCCTAGGCAAAAGAGCTAAATTATATTCTGTGAAATATTGTGGAAGATTGAGAATGAATGAGGTGGTCAGTACTTTTTATTTTAAATATGCCACAATTTTTCTATTTGTAAAAATTGATAATATAATAGTATTTATCTCATTGACTGCTCTAAGAATTAAAAGAGTTATACAACTAAAGATCTTAAATTAGTACCTGGTACATGGGATGAGCTAAATAAATATTAGTATACACTATATGATTGAGAGTTTTGGCACACTTTTGAGTAAACTAATGTATACTTTAAAATTATATTATTAAAATTCTTATTTACTTTTAAATTAACTTTAGAAAAAAATAGTTAAGAAACAAAGTTGGCTTCAATTCACCAATATAGATAGTACTAAACTTTTCTGAAAATAAAATATTAAGTAAAAAGTAAATTATTATGAGTAATTTTTTAAAAAAATTTAAATACATTTGGATGACTAAATGCATGAGTGAACAACAATATGAGAATTTATTGAGGAAGAACATAAGTGGTAATAGACCAGCTGCTTTACAAGGATAACATTATTAATAAATTATGTGTTGATTAATAGATGGTTGGATACATAAGTAGATAGATAGGTAGATATAGATATAGGCATAGATGTCTCTCTAGTGATAACCAGCTATTATAATAGATATAATTGGGAAATTTTGAAAACTGACAATGTAAAATAACAACATTGTATAAATATTAAATTTTCTGAATAATGGAATTGTGCTATAATCATTATAGGAGAATGATTTTATTTTAAGGACTTAAATTCTGAAATATTTAGGAATGAAGTGTCATGCTGTCTGTAACATACTCTGAAATTACACATGCCACCACATACACAAAGAAAGATAAATCGAGTGTGGTAAAATGTTAACATTTAGTGAATCTGACAATAAATCAAAGTAAAGTAAAATGTAATAAAAGAAAATAAATGGCACAATTTTATTCCAAAAACTATACCAATCAGTCATGTCCTATTACTTTATTAAATCATTTGTATTAACAACCTTTTAAAATTTCTTACAGAACAGTATCTTTTCTCTTAGAATGTAAATTTTTCCTGCCTATATATTACATCTGCTAGTATCTGGCATGTGCTGCATCCCACGCTGCTCAAGGGTTCAAAGACCTAAGAGGGAATGGCAGGGGGATAAAGAAAGACATACAGACAGACATAGATAAAGCTGGGCCAGGCAGTCTGAAAAGCTGATGGTGTCAGTCTCTTCAACCCCAACCTGCCTCAGAGTACCTTATTTTATATGTTTACAAAGTATATGGCAGAGGGAGGGTGCAGTTACTTAGAACACCCTGTGATTATAATTCTCACACTTTAGCTAACATACTTCAGCTAACAACTATCTTGCAGCAAGGTCAGTGAGAGCTGGTTATCTTTTTCTAGGCCTCTCTGCTCTTCTTCGAGACATACACATTCCCCTATTATGATTTCACTTCTCTGGAGTTCACCCAAAGTTCACAGCAGACTTGCTGCTGATTGCCCCAGGGGGGTGGGCTACTCTGGCTCTCTACGCCTCCCCTTTAACTGTAAATATAAACATAACAAAAATTGGCACAGCATTTATCAATACTATTATTAATATGTAAGGTGTAGTACATTGAACAGACCACACAGGAATCTCATGTCGAAGTTGCATCCAATAGCGGGTGTGACCTTCACAACGAAGGCAGGTTGGATTTACAGCATTGCTGGGTAACCATCAGAGCCTCAGGAGGGATTGCTGGCTAGGCACATCCCTGATGTTTGCTGGCCTTACTGCAACTGTGTCTGTCTTAAGTCCACCTTCTCTGAGGATCGTACCTGTTATTGACTATCCAGCCATTCCTTCAGGTCCAGCATCACAATTAACATCATTTTTAGAGGCTTAATGGTCTTGTAAACAATATTAGACCACATGTCACTGAGGAGCACATGCAGCCACATTTTTATTTTAGCTTTAGCCTGCAACTTCTAGGATGGATATTCTGTGTGCCTTTTTTTTTTCAAACACCTCTAATTCTAATACCTATTTTACTGCCTGTAAGTTTAAATAATGCAGTTTAGCTTGTAAGTTTTTACTGTTTAGATTTCCATGAATATGGACTGCTGCATATAACAAAAACAGAATAAGTACACAGATAACAGTATTATAAACAGCCAGAAGGCATGCCTTAGAATTCCAAAAGGATTAAATCCCTGTAATTGACCCAATATCTTTTTCCCTATTTTTACAGGGTCCTCTATATCAAGGTGTGCATGTTGTATTTCATCAATTTCCTGATGTAATTTAATTAAGTCATTAGTTAAATTATAATGACCTCGAGCTCCATTAAGTTGCTTTTTTTTTATTATTATTGCATTTTAGGTTTTCAGGTACATGTGAAATACATGCAAGGTTGTTGCATAGGTACACACGTGGCAGTGTGATTTGCTGCCTTCCTCCCCTTCACCTATATCTGGCATTTCTCCCCATGCTATCCCTCCCCAACACCCCACTCCCCCACTATCTCCCCCTCCCCCAAACAGACCCCAGTGTATAATGCTCCCCTCCCTGTGTCCATGTGTTCTCATTGTTCAACACCCGCCTATGAGTGAGAACATGTGGTGTTTGATTTTGTGTTCTTGTGTCAGTTTGCTGAGAATGATGGTTTCCAGGTTCATTCATGTCCCTACAAAGGACGCGAACTCATTGTTTTTGATGGCTGCATAATATTCCATGGTGTATATGTGCCACATTTTTCCTGTCCAGTCTATCATCGATGGGCATTTGGGTTGGTTCCAGGTCTTTGCTATTGTAAACTGTGCTGCAATGAACATTCGTGTGCATGTGTTCTTATAGTAGAACGATTTATAATCCTTTGGATATATGCCCAGTAATGGGATTGCTGGGTCAAATGGAATTTCTATTTCTAGGTCCTTGAGAAATAGCCACACTGTCTTCCACAATGGTTGAACTAATTTACACTCCCACCAACAGTGTAAAAGTGTTCCTATTTCTCCACATCCTCTCCAGCATCTGTTGTCTCCAGATTTTTTAATGATTGCCATTCTAACTGGTGTGAGATGGTATCTCAATGTAGTTTTGATTTGCATTTCTCTAATGACCAGTGATGATGAGCATTTTTTCATATGTTTGTTGGCCTCATATATGTCTTCTTTTGTAAAGTATCTGTTCATATCCTTCACCCATTTTTGAATGGGCTTGTTTTTTTTTTTTTTTTCTTGTAAATCTGTTTTAGCTCATTGTAAATTCTGGATATCAACCCTTTGTCAGACGGGTAGACTGCAAAAATTTTTTCCCATTCTGTTGGTTGCCGATTCAGTCTATTGACTGTTTCTTTTGCTGTGCAGAAGCTGTGGAGTTTGATTAGGTCCCATTTGTCTACTTTGGCTTTTGTTGCCAATGCTTTTGGTGTTTTGGTCATAAAGTCCTTGCCTACGCCTATGTCCTGATGGTTTTGCCTAGGTTTCCTTCTAGTGTTTTTATGGTGTTAGGTCTTATGTTTAAGTCTTTAATCCATCTGGAGTCAATTTTAGTGTAAGGTGTCAGGAAGGGGTCCAGTTTCTGCTTTCTGCATATGGCTAGCCAGTTTTCCCAACACCACTTAATGAACAGGGAATCCTTTCCCCATTGCTTGTTTTTATCAGGTTTGTCAAAGATCGGGTGGTTGTAGATATGTTGTGTTGCCTCTGATGTCTCTGTTCTGTTTCATTGGTCTATATCTCTGTTTTGGTACCAGTACCATGCTGTTTTGATTACTGTAGCCTTGTAGTATAGTTTGATGTCCGGTAGTGTGATGCCTCCCGCTTTGTTCTTTTTGCTTAGAATTGACTTGGCTATGCAGGCTCTCTTTTGGCTCCATATGAAGTTTAAGGTGGTTCTTTCCAGTTCTGTGAAGAAGGTCATTGGTAGCTTGATGGGAATAGCATTGAATCTGTAAATTACTATGGGCAGTATGGCCATTTTCACGATATTAATTCTTCCTAACCATGAACATGGAATGTTTCTCCATCTGTTTGTGTCCTCTCTTATTTCGTTGAGCAGTGGTTTGTAGTTCTCCTTGAAGAGGTCCTTTACGTTCCTTGTTAGTTGTATTCCTAGGTATTTTATTCTCTTTGTAGCAATTGTGAATGGCAGTTCGTTCTTGATTTGGTTCTCTTTAAGTCTGTTATTGGTGTATAGTAATGCTTGTGATTTTTGCACAATGATTTTGTATCCTGAGACTTTGCTGAAGTTGCTTATCAGTTTTAGGAGATTTTGGGTTGAGACGATGGGGTCTTCTAGATATACAATCATGTCGTCTGCAAATAGAGACAATTTGACTTCCTCCTTTCCTAATTGAATACGCTTTATTTCTTTTTCTTGCCTGATTGCTCTGCCTAGAACTTCCAGTACTATATTGAATAGGAGTGGTGAGAGAGGGCATCCTTGTCTAGTGCCCGATTTCAAAGGGAATGCTTCCAGTTTTTGCCCATTCAGTATGATATTGGCTGTCGATTTGTCATAGATAGCTTTTATTATTTTGTGATACGTTCCGTCGATACCTAGTTTATTGAGAGTTTTTAGCATAAAGGGCTGTTGAATTTTGTCGAAGGCCTTCTCTGCATCAATTGAGATAATCATATGGTTTTTGTCTTTGGTTCTGTTTATGTGGTGAATTACATTTATAGACTTGTGTATATTGAACCAGACTTGCATCCCCAGGATGAATCCTACTTGACCATGGTGGATAAGCTTTTTGATGTGCTGTTGCCATCAGCTTGCCAGTATTTTATTGAAGATTTTTGCATCTATGTTCATCATGGATATTGGCCTGTAGTTTTCTTTTCTTGTTGAGTCTCTGCTGAGTTTTGGTATTAGGATGATGTTGGTCTCATAGAATGATTTGGGAAGGATTCCCTCTTTTTGGATTATTTGGAATAGTTTCAGTAGGAATGGTACCAGTTCCTCTTTGTATGTCTGGTAGAATTCGGCTGTGAACCCATCTGGACCTGGGCTCTTAATTGCTGCCTTGACTTCAGACTTTGTTATTGCTCTATTCAGGGTTTCGACTTCTTCCTGGTTTAGGCTTGGGAGGAGGCAACTGTCCAGGAATTTATCCATTTCTTCCAGGTTTTCTAGTTTATGTGCTTAAGTTGCTTTTTAACTGTCTCCCAATTCCATTTTGTATAATTCCAAATTACAGGGGTCACACAGGTAGCAATATAATTACTCTGACAGCTAAGCCTTTGTCTTAATCTTATCACCTCCAGCTCTTCTCCTATAAACATAGTGGCTGCCTCAAGAGCTGCCTGTCTGGCCTCTAACCTCTGATCAATATCCTCCTGAGTGGCCATAAACTGAGAATCATTTGATGTTAATTGATTTACATAATGGGTTGTTTGAATAGTCTGAGAAAGTGAAATGGCAGCAAGTGTAGAACTGGCAATAATTCCTATCAATGTCACAATACCAAAAATCAATAATCCCAGTGCTTTTTTACATTGAGACAACATTTTTTCCATTTGTTGCAACACTACCAAACCCCTATCCTCATACCACTCTTCTGTTAAATTGGCAGGAATCATCACATATACAGGCTGCTTTAACACCAGCAGACTTTGTCCCTTTTTTTTTTTTTTTTTTTTTTTTTTTGTTACCCAGGCTGGAGTGCAATGGCGTGATCTCGGCTCACCACAACCTCCGCCTCCCGGGTTCAGGCAATTCTCCTGCCTCAGCCTCCTGAGTAGCTGGGATTACAGGCATGCGTCACCATGCCTGTAATTTTTTATATTTTTTTGTATTATAATTTTTTATAATACAAAAATTAAGCTAATTTTTTGTATTTTGAGTAGAGACGGGGTTTCACCATGTTGACCAGGATGGTCTCGATCTCTTGACCTCGTGATCCACCCGCCTTGGCCTCCCAAAGTTCTGGGATTACAGGCTTGAGCCACCATGCCTGGCCTGACTTTGTCCCTTATTATTAGTAGATACCCAATAAGTAAGATTACAACTTATACAAGACACATAAAATTCCCCTCTATATTGAGTTACATTCACCTCCCCTGTTACAATCACATAATGCCTAGGAATACAAGCCTTTAGTCCATAAATGTCATTGGTGAATACATTAGAAAAATTAACATAGTTCATGGCAGTGACCAGATGCCACAGTTCCTTTTGTAAAGTCCCATGGTTTGCTGTTAGAACATTGCTGATGAATGCTCTGAATGACATGTCTTCTGGCTGCCCAGCATGATTAACTGTATTGTGAGACCAGTCATACATTGTTCAGTTTTTAGAAAGATTATGCTTTACAGGGAGCACATTAGCACAGTCCTTCTACTCCGGAAAGTCTTTAAACTCTATCCCAGTCTCATGGTGGCAATATTCCATGGAGTGGTGTATGCCTGAGATATCACGCATGTTATTTGGAAACCCTCATTTACTAACCTTGGACTGGTAGTGAAAAACGTCTCAAGGTCTTGAAAGATTGGCTACCTTAACAGAGGCTGCTGTCATTTTATTTTCCTATTTAGCCTTTATACAACCTATTTGCTCTATCATGGAGACACACAAAGGAGGGTCAGTGGTCCATCCAGTGTAATTGTCATTTACTAACACAGGAATTGATTTACTGGCCCAGGTCACTGGCTGTAAAATTAAGGGCTCTGGGACAAATGCACAGTACACTTCTCCTCCCACAGAGCACACCTGCCATGCTATAATTGTCATCATAGCCACGAACATATCCAGTGATGATGAGCATTTTTTCATATGTTTGTTGGCCTCATAGATGTCTTCTTTTTAAAGTGTCTGTTCATATCCTTTGCCCACTTGTTTGTTTTTTTCTTGTAAATCTGTTTTAGTTCTTTGTAGATTCTGGATATTGCTTCTCATCTCTGATGAAATAGACTTTAAACCAACAAAGATCAAAAGAGACAAAGTAGGATATTACGTAACGGTAAAAGGATCAATGCAACAAGAAGAGCTAATGATCCTATATATATACACACCCAATACAGTAGCACCCAGATACATAAAGCAAGTTCTTAATGACTTACAAAGACACTTAGACTCCCACACGATAATAGTGGGAGACTTTAACCCTTCACCATCAATATTAGACAGATCAATGAGACAGAAAATTAACAAGGATATCTAGGAATATTCAAAATTTTTATAAATTATTTTAAAAGTGAAATTTGATAGTTGCTTTAAACATATATTTTCTTATGCATTTAATTTCAAAATGTTTTCTTTAAAATCTCATTAGAAGTTTGCAGTATGCTAGCAATTACACAAGCAGATAGTAAAACAAACAAATGAACAGCAGTTACACAAAACACAAAACAAAAACAAAAAACTCAAAAAGCAAAAACCAAGCAAGTACCTAAAAAGGGATTACCTTTCTTGCTTCCTCCACCCACGACTGCCCCCAGCTGTTCTGGCACTGACCTGATGTTTTTTGAGAGATTTGCTTTCTTACTGTATTAATTACAATGCTTATTTTTCAGAGGATTATTTTTTCATTTATTGAGTTTTAAAAAAGATATTTTGTGATATTAAAGACAGCTGGAGTGAAATAGTCTCATAGCAAGAATCAGCATTTAGCTACAAATTGTGTGATAACAAATGCAATGTTTCTCTTGTTTCTCCTTGGCTCAGAAATATGTTAAGGAATATTTAAGAAAAGGTGATGGGGGAAAAAACTAGAAAACATGAGAATCTTGGCTTTAGATGTATGCTAGATGTTAACAACATGTGTTTATTACTAAAATTTCTCTCTTATGAACACTGAGGAGCAAATAGAAAGGATAATTAAAAACCTACCACTATGACATTTTCCAGGTCCAATATATGGTAAACATCTATAATTAGATGGCCTGCTGTAAGCAATGCCTTCAAACTTTTATTTTGTTTTCATCTTTTCCTGGGGTTGTGCCGCAAATGATATCTTTATTTGGTAACTTCCATTTGAAATACCATCAATACCCCAATTAAAAGAAAAAGAAAAAAATTCCAGTTACTGAGAGTAAATCTAATAATTTTAAATTCAACAGCTCTTTTTGTTTTGAAAGTTCTTTAGAAAATTTAAGATGATATTACAGTAGTGAAAGTCATAAAGGTAGGCAACCACCAGTGATGCTTGCTGGTTTAGTCCCTTCCTTTTGAGTGTGTGCTGGACCTAGTGAATAACTTCTAGTGAACAGAATATGGCAAAAGTGATGGAATGCCAATTCTGAAATCTGTTATAAAAAGGCTGTAATGTGTATCTTGATTGTTATCTTTCTACCTCTTGTTCAATCACTTCTACTGAAGCTAGAAGACATGTTGTAAGCTGCCCTATGGAAAGACATTCATATCTAGAAACTGAGGAAGGCCCCTGTCCATCAGCCAGTGAATAACTGAATCCTGCTGACAACCATATGAGTGAGACTGGAAATGACTTTTCCCTAGTCAAACTATCAGATGAGATCACAGGCCCAATAGACACCTTGATTGGGGACTTTCAAGAGACCTTAAGGCAGAGGCATCTAGGTTACATCATCTGATTTCTAATCCACAGCATCTGTGAGGCAAAAAAAAAAAAAAAAAAAAAAAAAAAAAATACTTCTTGTTGCTTCATTTCAGGGTAATGTATTACACGGTAATAGATAACTAATATAGATGTCAACTGCAAATGCATTAGATATGTTGGATTGATATCTATTCTCATCTCTTTTCATAACAGCATACTTCCAGGGCTGCAAAATTTAAAACTGTATTTCCAGAAGCAAATATGTGAATTTTGGAAGGCAAAATGAGGGTGAAGCCATCTCTCTGCTACTGTTTTCAGCTCAGCAGCTTGGCCATGGGTCTGTGATGATTTTCTCCAGCAGTCTTCCTGGATATACTCTCTAATATACTCCACAATTTCAAAGGGGTCAGGAGTCACTAATAGCCATGAAAATATCTTTATATCTGCAACAGCCCTGTGTTCTTAAACCTAAAAACTCAACAAGCAGTCTTCCGAGTTTCTGCCTGTCAGACTGTACCACAGGTAGCAATTCTCTAGTAGGTTACTTTTGTGATCTCAGAGAGACAATACTAGTGCCCCTGCCACTCTTCTCACAACTACATGAATTAACTCTATTTTTGCTTAAAATATCCAATGTAGCTTCTAATTATTATGCTGAACTCAGACTCATGTTTTTCATGCTTATAAAAAGCAGGTCTTATATCTATTGAGTTTTTTTCCCATATCTATTTATTTTTAATTTTAATAGAGTTTATTCAAGCAAGGGACAGTTCATGAATTGGGCAGCACCAAGAACCAGGAGAGCTTTGAGAGCTCTGTTCGGCAGTGTGAGCAGCAAGCTTTGATAGTCCAGAAACAAAAGCAAAGTAGGGAAATCACCTGAAGGGCTATAGCTAGGCATTGGGCTTATTTAGGCGTGGTGTGATAAGGCATTTACTTTACCTGGGCTTGGTCTGATCAGGTGGATTTTAAAAATTTATACTTTTTTATTGTAAACTGACAGATTATAGCTATATATATTTATGGGGCACAAACATGTTGATTTATGAATATGATGTACAGACAATTAAATCAAGCTAATTCACATATCCATTACCTCAATGTTTTTATTTTTTCCTGGTGGTAGTATTTGAAATTTTCTCCCTTAACAATTTTGAAATGTACCTTATTTTACTCTTTACTATGTATACCATTATGTGCCATATATCTCAAAGAAAAAAAAAATGATTTCTTCTGAATAACTGAGATTTTGTACTCTTGGATCACAATCTTTGCATTCTGTCCACCTCATCCCACTCCAGCCTCTGGTAACCAACATGCTATTTTTTTTTTTTAGTTTGACATTTTTTAGATTCCACATATAAGTGATAATATATGGTGTTTGTCTTTCTTTGCCTGGTTTATGTCACTTGGTATAATATTCTCTGATTTTATTCATGTCACAAATGAGAAAACTTCTTTTATAAGGCTGACTTCTATTCCATTGTGTGTATATACCATAGTTTCCTTATCCAATCATCTGTTGATGAACACTTAGGTAGATTTCATAACTTGGCTATTCTGAATAGTGCTGGAATAAATATGAGAGAACACATATCTCTTTGACATACTGATTTCAAGTATTTTGGGTAAATACCCAAAAGTGGGATGACTGAGTCGTGTGGTAAGTCCATTTTTAGTTGTTACAGTACCTCCATATAGTTTTCCATAATGACTGTACTGATTTACATTCCCAGCAACAGTGCATAAGGGTATTTTTTCCTCCGCATCCCTTCCAGCACTTCTTATCACTTGTCTTTTTGATAATCACCATTCTGACAGATAAAAGGTATTATCTCAGCATGATTTTAATTTGCATTTTCCTAATTATTAGTGATATCTCAATAAATTAGGAAAAAATGTACATCAATCCAATAAGGGTCATTTTTTATAAGGCCACAACTAGTATTATACTCCATAAGGAAAAATTAAAACTCTCTCCTATAAGATCTGGAGCAAGACAAGGAGGCCTACCCTCACTACTTCTATTCAACATAATATTTGAAATTTGTGCCAGAGTAAATAGGCAATAGAAAGAAATAAAAGCATCCATATAGGAAAGGAAGATGTGAAACTGTTCCCGTTTGCTAATGATATAATCTTAGATAGAGAAAACCCTAAAGATGTCACCAAAAACCTGTTAGAACTAAATATGGTAAATTTCCAAGATAAAGAAATCAGCACAAAAAATTAGCATTTCTACACAGTAACAACAAACTTTCTGAAAAAGAAACTCAAATAGCCAAGGCAATCATAAACAAGAGAAAAAAAAAGCAAAGCAGTGAGCATCACATTACCTGATTCCAAACTATATTGCAAAGCAATAGTAATTTAAACAGCATCATACTAACATTAAAATGGATTCATGAGCCCAAAAATAGAAAGCTGAGAAATTAACCCACACATGTATACCATCAACTGATTTTCAACAAAGGTGCCAAGAATAGATAAAGGAAAAAGGAGAGTCTCTCAATACAAAGTATTGGGAAAAGTGGTTATCTACATGCAGAAAAACAAAATTAGACCCTTATTTCACAACCTATACAAAAATCAACTCAAAAAGGATTAAAGATGTAAATGTAAGGCCTGAAACTATAAAACTGCTAAAACAAAAACATAGGTGAGAAACTACACAATGTTGGTCTGGGTAATGATTTTTTTAGATTTGATATGAAAACCACGGGCAGCAAAAGCAAAAATGGGCAAATGGAATTAAACTAAAATTAAAAGCTTCTGAACAACAAAGGAAACAACTGAAAGATTGATGAAACAACCTATGGATTGGTAGAAAATATTTGTAAGTCATATATCTGATAATGAGTTAATATCCAAAATATGTAAGAAACTAAATCAACTCTATAGAAGAAAATATAATTTGATTAGGAAATGAGAAAAGGGCCTGTGTAGACATTTCTCAAAAAAGATACACAATATCTGTTTGTATTTTTATAATAGACTTATGCGTGGTCACCTTTATGTAATACTCTAACATACAATTAATTTGGTTAATTAATAACACTTGGTAGCACTAAAAAGTGTATTAATTGCTTCCTTTTTTTTCTGTCATAGTTCTCCACCTCTAGACAAAATTTTAATTCTTAGTATTTTCATTTGCCTCCACAAAAGCAAGAATTCATCCAATATTATTTATTTCAGATGAATAGAGGTATTTAATAGCTCTTAGTCTACGATTAAGTAGGTTCAGATTTGCTAAAGATTCAGTAGAATAAAAACGGAATTTCTCTTCGTTTCAGACTTTCTATCTCTTTAAATTTGCAAGGTTACCTGTTATACTGACATCCTTTTCATTCTTTTCAGAAATTTTAAAAGAACCAAAAAGTATCATTTTGGAAAAACAAATTATTAAGTGGAAATAAAATATGTTTACTTCAATAATTAAATGTTTTAACTTTAGCATCATTCTTCTTTATTAAACAAACATCTCTTACAATTAAATTATATGTTGATAAGCTAGTCTTTTTAAGGGATTAAAAGATAACCTATCTTTTCATATAGGTAGCTTAAGGTAGTTAAGAAAAAATGTTTGCTTAAAAATTGAAATATAAGTTTTTCTTATTACTGAAAATCTAATTTATTAGAGTTGCTATAAAATGATCTTAGCATCTTAACCCAAATACAGATGAGACAAATCCGAGAGAGACAGAGAGAAATCTCTTTTTTATTCTAAAAAAGTAATTTCACAGTTCTGTAAATATGACTAAACTAAACATATTTATGAAGAAAGAAGGATACATATTTTATCTTCATTATTATAAATGATAAACTCTTTCTGCATCAGTTGTATGGTTTAACTTCGTATCAGTGTTCCTCCGAAAATATCCCAGATCTTAAATGACAAGTACTCATTTTTTGAATGATACAATTTTTAGCACATCAGATTAGTTCAATTTAGTTTAATTCAATCCCATTTCAATTCAATTCAATTTAACCAATACATATAGGAGGTCTTTTTAGTGTGCAGTTGTGTGTAAGTACAGAAAAAAATAAATAGCATCTGCTTCTTGCTTTTGAGGATCTCAAAACATTGCACAGAAAAAATATCAACATCAGAATAAAATCAGCATGAAAAGTAATTTGAGGTGCACTCAATAATTTTCAAAACCTCTATTGTGGTGCTTTCTAAAGCATATTATCTTATAACAAAAGCTATATATTTGAAGCACAATATAGTACTAAATTAATTTACCTTGCCTTTCTCCATAGAATTACTTAAAGGAAACTGAGGCATAAAATGCAATTTTTTTTTTTTTAGGCGGAGTCTGACTCTGCCACCAGGCTGGAGTGCGGATCTCAGCTCACAGCAACCCTGGCCTCTCGAGCACAAGCGAATCCCCTGCCTCAACTTCTCGAGCAGCTGGGATTACAGTACACCCAGCTAATTTTTGTACTTTTAGTAGAGACGAGGTCCCACCATGTTGGTCAGGATGATCACGAACTCCTGACCTCGTGATCCGCCCACCTTGACTTCCCAAAGTCCTGGGATTATAGGCGTAAGCCACCGCACTCAGCCACATATTAGCTTTATAATAACATGCTAACAGAAATGTTTTATAATATCTGGTATTTGGAACATTTTTCTCATATTTAAGTACACTCTTGATTTCATTAAAATTAATAGAATAGAAAAAACAGGAGGAAAATGTCAGTTTAATAATGTTCATTGACGTTAGGACGATCCTTTGTAGAAAGCTAAAACTAAAAACAACTCAAATACATTTTTACTTCTGGATTCCCATTTGAGTTGTTAACTGTATTTATTGACAATTATCTTCCACTGAAAATTATCAGGTTTTCCTATCACTTTTTTGTTCCTTAATAACTGCATCATTTGTTGTCCTTTGTCTTCTAATATATGACAGTGCCTTTAGGATATGAATTGCTTATAATTTTTTCAAAAAATAATTGTTTAAAAATGTAGCTTCATTTTTAACAGGTTCCTTTCTATCTGAGCATTTGATCCCTCGAGTCCTGGCTCTGTTGGAAACTTGAGGATGCCGTAAACATAAAATTATTTTCTTTTCTGTTTATTCTTGATGGAATATATTAGTTTCAGGCAAGCTACTCTATTATAACTCTAAAGAGAAATCAACAAAATTTGATCAAATGGCATGAAATCACGTTCTTAATGGGAAAGCCAATGGCTTTCCTTGCTTTTAAGTGAGACAACTTTGAACATACTAGCATTCAAAATTTATAAACTATATAAAGAGCAAAATGAAAATCTGAATTTATGATTACTTTTTAAATTTAAATATAATTTATAGATCTACCCCACTTTAAAGGGATTCTCTTCATCACAGACACCAAGTGATCTTGGAAGTTATTTATTTTATGTTCAAGACTCCCATCTGTAATATTGGAATAATAATAATTATCTCACAACACTCTATAAATGCTGAACCTCAATTTAAAATCTACATATGTGTGAGCTATAATAATTTATTTTAAAATCCCTTGAAAACATGTTTTTAAAAAAATCATAGGTCATGTTGTAAAGAAGCTAAAGGGGGAAAAGGAGAAAGAAAAGGAGGAGATTGGCATGTCTAACTGGCAATTTTATTTTTGCATAACTTATGGTACATATACACTTTTTGTTTCCAAATATAGCCAAATATTTAATTCTTTTGATTGTGGATTTATTAGAATTGTGTAAAGATCATAAATACATAATGTATATTTATATTCTAATATGCCATATTATATGTGCCAATCGTCGATTTACTGCCTCTCAATTCTAAATATGTTTTTCATTGCCTGCTGTAGAAAATGGAGCTAGTGCTTTTGAACAATTGTCTTTTGCTCTTCTGATATGAAGCTGCATCAATACAGAGGATGTTGCTAGAGAAAGGGATTCCTCATTCTAGTTCCGGTGTGCTTCTCTCAGTAGTCTATGGAAGCCTGCACAGCTTCCCTGCAGCCCAGCTACTGGAGCTCTGGTGACTTCCTAAAACCAGCTCAATGCACAAGAGTTTTCTATATGAACTCATGACTTAAATTTATGGTCAATGAAAAAGAACATCTGCAACTATTAGATAGAGTCAAATCGTTATCCAAAATATTTGCATTCTGGATGCATTACTGGTTACATTTCTGTCAGCAGTGTGTAAAATTCCTGTTACACATCCTTGCAAACATAGTGTTTAAGTCTTTAGTTACTAATGCAATGAATATAAGATAGTATACTAGTCTTTAAATTCGAATTTTCCAAAAAATAGCAATATCAAATATGTTTTCATCTGTTTTTTAATATTCTGCTTTCCTCTTCTGTGAATTGCTTGTGTGTATCCTTTGCACATTTATCGATTACATGGGTTGCCTATCTTCTTCTGTAAAGGACCAAGTGGCACTTTAGAATTTATAGCCCAACAGATGAAGTCTTCAAGTCTTAACTTTTCTTGCCAAAGGGCTAACAGTCATTTTTTTATTGCATTTTAGGTTTTGGGGTACATGTGAAGAACATGCAAGATTGTTGCATAGGTACACACATGACAGTGTGATTTGCTGCCTTCCTCCCCATCACCTATATCTGGCATTTCTCCCCATGCTATCTCTCCCCAACTCCCCACCCCCCACTGTCCCTCCCCTATTTCCCCCCTACAGACCCCAGTGTGTGATGCTCCCCTGCCTGTGTCCATGTGTTCTCATTGTTCAACACCCACCTATGAGTGAGAACATGCGGTGTTTGATTTTCTGTTCCTGTGTCAGTTTGCTGAGAATGATGGTTTCCAGGTTCATCCATGTCCCTACAAAGGACATGAACTCATCGTTTTTTGTGGCTGCATAGTATTCCATGGTGTATATGTGCCACATTTTCCCTGTCCAGTCTATCATCGATGTATCATTCTTAGGTTGTGGACTGGATGTAAATAGGCAGTGAGCTGAATTTGACTCACGAGATGTAGACTGCCAATTCCTGATTGATTGGGTTGTTTGCATCTTATTGGATTTGAGGATTTTAAAAATAATCTGGTTTCTAATCCTTTGCCAGATATATGTCTTGCAAATACCTTATATCATACTATCTCTCTTACGAAGATCTTAATATCTTCCCATTATCATCATAAGTTACATTTTTATGATTTTGATAATTGTATGTGTTTTGAGGCTCTAGATTTACATTCATCAAATTTGTTTTAAAAGTTCTAGATACATTTTTTTTTAATCACTGGAGTTGCTAATTTTATTCCAAATAGACTCTTATGCCTAAAAGAAACTCAACTATCATTAGCTTAAACTCTACCCAATATTATTTTTTCATTTTCAACTTTTTTCATACTCTTTTACAAGCATCTTTTCTAAAAGCTTATAGATGACACTTTAATCCAATCTGAATATCCTTCCTTAAATTGGAAATTTTAGTGTACTTACATTTATTACAATTACTAGTATATTTTTTATTTCCTCACACATAAAATGGGGACAATAAATTCTAACTCACATACCTGTGAGAATTAAATGGATTAATGCCTCAGACACTTAGAAAACTGCCTGGAAGATGTATTTTACATTTTAAATATTACTACTATCTTTTTACCACCTTATTTTGTGCTGTTCATATTTCTTTTTCTGTGTCTTTTAACCTCCTTTAGACACAATCCTTAAGATTTATTATTTTTATACTATTTTTCTCTCTCTACTGGTTTAGAAGTTATATATCCTACTTCTCTTCTTTTGGTTAGACTATCATTTTACCCTGAATGTTTAACAAAATATTAAAGTAATCCTCTTCTCAAACACGACAAGGACCTTAGAACTTTTAAACTTCAGTTATCCTCTCCAGTTGTACATGATATTTTTTTTATATTTACTTCTACTTTCTTTTCAAATTATTCATTAATATTATAATAACATTAATTATAAGATAATTAACATTATTTTATAATAGTAAATATTTTAAATTAACGCATAATCACCAATTCTTTAATAACCATTCCTTCTTGTATATCATTTGCATTACAGTTTTCATCTTTTCTTTTGGAAGAACATCCCTTAGTTGTTTTTGAAATGAAGATCCTTTAGTGACAAACTCTTGGTCTCTACTAATAAAAAATTGGCTTAATTTAGTTCCTATTTGTAAGTGGTATTTTACAGGGTGTAAAAATTAAGGTTGACAATTATTGATTCTCGATTTCTTGAAGACTTGATTTCACTATATTCTGTCTTAATATTGGAAAGTCTGCTATATTTCTAAAAGTATCTCCTCCTTGATAATCTTTTTCTTTGACTACTTTTAAGTATTTTCCTTGGAAATTTTTTGTGTTCCCTAAATGTAAGGATACATGTCTCCCAAAAGTCCAGGGGCATTACAGATATTTATATTCAATGTTTTATTCGCCTCCATTCTCTATATTGTCTTCCTCTATAACTCCTAATAATATATATTGAACATTCACATCTACTTCTCATGTCTCTTAAAATATATTTTTTCATCTGTCTCTCTGTTGTGTTCTGTGATTCATATGTGCTTCCACTTCATAAATCATATCAAACATATTGTCTACATTTTTTATTTGAATTACTGTATTTTTTCATTTCTGCAAGTTTAATTTATTGTTTTCAAAATCTATGCAGTATTTCAATAGTGTCTGTAGCTTTTCCCCATATTTCCATTTCCTTTCCTTAATCATTTTAATATACTTTTCTTTTTACTCTACATTTGATCATTCCAGCATTTAAAATTCTTAAGAGTCTAATTCTATTGCTTATTATTTGGGATTACTCTTAGCTGAACTTTCTTTTTTTTTTTTTTTTAATTGCATTTTAGGTTTTGGGGTACATGTGAAAAACATGCAAGGTTGTTGCATAGGTGCACATGTGGCAGTGTGATTTGCTGCCTCCGTCCCCCTCACCTACATCTGGTATTTCTCCCCATGCTATCCCTCCCCAACTCCCCACCCCCCGCTGTCCCCCCCACTCCCCCCCAACAGACCCCCGTGTATAGTGCTCCCCTCCCTGTGTCCATGTGTTCTCCTTGTTCAACACCCTCCTATGAGTGAGAACATGTGGTGTTTGGTTTTGTGTTCTTGTGTCAGTTTGCTGAGAATGATGGTTTCCAGGTTCATCCATGTCCCTACAAAGGATGCAAACTCCTCGTTTTTTATGGCTGCATAATATTCCATGGTGTATATGTGCCACATTTTTCCTGTCCAGTCTATCATCAATGGGCATTTGGGTTGGTTCCACGTCTTTGCTATTGTAAACTGTCTTAGCTGAACTTTCTATAGATTTTTCTAAATTGTTGCATCATATTCTATGAAGTGTTTTCACTGTGCATAATATGTTGCCTAGGTTGCAGGTATGTGTCTCCAAAGTGCTTTTGTATATATACACACTATGTGTGTGTGTGTGTGTGCGTGCGCACATGCGTGCATGTGTATGCATGCTCTTGAGAGAGCTGAGCATTCTAGGGACTTTACTCACCTTTAAAAAAATTACTTGTTGACTTGAAAGGGAAGCAAATTGTGAGACAGTGAGGAATTTTACTGTCCTGCAACCACACTATTAGGGAAAACTTTCTTTTTTCCACCAGTTAGGTCAGCATTGATTGGAGATAAATAACAGTTTAAAAATGTTTCAATGTGTTTCATATTTTGAACTACAATTTATCAGGTGCTACCGGTGCTACTATTAGGTAGCTTTTTTTGTAAAACGTATTGTTTACAGAAAGCCCCAGTTGCCCATCCTGAGATTGAATAGTTGATAAATTTTAAAAAAGTGACACATCCAAAAAAAAAAAAAAAAAAAAACCTTTATAGGACAACTGAATTTTTTTAATGCTCAAATGCAGAACTAAGGATGTTATGTTAATGCTAGTCTCAAAATATAAACTACATAATTTGGCAAAATGCCCCCAAGTGGTCGTAGAATCCACATGTACATATTATTATTGAAATTTCAACTTTGGGGGGTTGCTTTAAATTAATGCTTATCTCTTTAACTACAGTTTAAACTTCATGAGAGCAAATATTGATTTTTTTTTTCTTTTTTATCTTCAATTCATTGTACTTTTAGCAGAGTACTATGCATTTTAGCAGGCATTAAGCAAATATTTGTTCAGCGAATACATAGAATAAATGAGTGAGTAAAATACACTGTTGTACTATGCATTTTTTTTTGAAAATGACAAAACTTATTATGAGCAGCCCTTTAATCCCAGGGAATTCAAACACAACTAATATGCATTTAGGAAACACAAAAAATTTCCAAGGAAAATAAGGTTGCACTTAGAAAACACATGAAAATAAAGCTTCACTTAAACCTAAATACTTAAAAATGGATAAAAATAGAGATTAGACACATATGCATGTAGTAGTATAAAGTTTGAAACCTTATGAAAACATTTTTCATAAAGAAATATTTCATAAAGAAACAATGAAAAATATGATTCCTGAGGAAATTTTTCCTACAATTTACTTTTAAGTCTCAATTTCAGCCCCTTCAGGAATGTCCGCTAAATAATTTTTAGGGGAGTTTTACATATCAAAGGTTTATTATCTATAATCATTTCACTTTGTCCTTTCTGGTTAATCTTTTTGTTTAAATCTTCTTAATGTCATTCCTTAAAGTAATTCCTCTTACACACCTATTACCACAGTGACATCATCACTGCGTTTTCAACATCAACTATTACTTTTGTGAGGTACTAACCCTAACATAAAAATATTACATGATAATATAGATGCATTTTTACATTTTGATGGAAATATACTGTATTTAGGTAAATTTTTACAATTGCTCTTCAAAGAAAAAAACCTAACCCAACTTTTGAATGGTAAGGCAATTTTTTTCTTTCTTAGATTTATTGTAGAATTAAATATTGTGGCTAATATAATCATATATTATTCAATAGAAGAAGCACCATTGAATCTGTTTTTAAATACGTAATTTGCAAAATACACTAAAGCATTGAGCACATGTTTAAAATAGTGTAAATCGGTTTAATAACCTTTGTTGCTATTTGTTTTCAGATGCAAATATGCTCTGAAAATTTGATAGCTGAGCAAAAATAAAATGTTACATAATTAATTTTCTAGATATAAGGGCAAAACAGACAGACAGAACAAAGTAAGGTCAGAGGGACTGGTGAAGCCATTAGCTTGTATTCATATAGAAATATAACAACAGAAGCAATTTGAATATTTACTCATATACCTCCAACCTGGCAATAAGTAAAACATGTCCTGATGATAGGACCTTCTAAGACCCTCAATCTGCATATGGCTTAATAGGTTTCTTTCCAACTGCTTTTTATATAGATATATTACCAACTACGAGTTTTTTGAAGTTAGAAGTTCATTGTATTCATTTGCCGCTTAGAACATTGGAGGTTATACATAGTGAAATATGCTCAGAGCCCCATTAATTCCTTTCTATTAATCCTGAATGGATACTTGCAGTAGGGTGCCATGGTTGGAACTAGAGTCATGTGACCAGCTTGGATTCAGGTTCAATATATTGGACTGAGAGAAAGTTAGGCAGGTTGGAAACAGGACAGTGAAAAAAGTAGACGTCAGAAGAAAATCTGGAGATGACTACTATTTCACAAAATATCAGAGCCAGCCTTTCCACTATTTGCTTCCTAAGCTAATGACAAAGTTTCTCAGTTTTATAATAATATAAAAGACCAAAAGCTAAATACTCATTGGAAATCAATGATCATGCATTGAAGCATAAAAACTTTCAATTCATTCCACAGGCCACCTTTTTCCTCTTTTTGAAAAGGTTTTTTTTTTTTTTTTTTTTTTTTTTGAGACAGGGTTTTGCTCCTGTTGCCCAGGCTTGAATGCAATGGTGTGATCTCTGTGCACTGCAACTTCCACCTCCTGGGTTCAAGAGATTCTCCTGCCACAGCCTCCCAAGTAACTCAGATTACAGGCATGTGCCACCACGCCCAGCTAATTTTGTATTGTTAGAAGAGATGGGGTTTCTCCAGGTTGGTCAGGCTGTACTCAAACTCCTAACATCAGGTGAACCACCCACCTTGGCCTCACAAAGTGCTGGGATTACCATTGTGAGCCACTGCACCTGGCCAATAAATTCTTATTACACCTTCATTGTTGTAAAATAGAAAGCATTACTGCAATTCGAATTATATATATTTAGGAGGCAATTATATTTCCTGCTTTCCTCCTTCCATGCCTGATTTAATGAGTGGCACCAACGATTTTCCATAAGGCAAGTCTTGTTCTTATTAGTAAATAATAGTTTCCAAATGTTTGATAACTGTTTTAAGTAATTTATAATGACACACAGGTTTAATCTACATGTAATTGAATGTTTCTTTTAAAAAATAAATTTTAAACATATAAAAATAAAATTAGTCATTTGATGCTTTTAGAGATTTTTCTATGAGAGAACAAAATCTGACATTTGAAGCTTACAACCAAAAATACAGCAGTATTTGAAGCTTACCACCAAAAATACAGCAGTATTACAAACCAAATAAAACAGACTTATGATATTTGAAAATAAAGTTAAACAGAATTTGAATCTCATACTATGACATGTTAAAATTAGTCCTAGAGAGCAAAAATCCAGCCAATATAGGAATCGGATACTTGAGGGCTTTGGAAACCCAATTGCTTTTCATCCATTTCTTTTTAAAAGCTATTTTGTCCATTTATGTTAAGTCATGATCTCCTTAATAAACTACAGTTATTTTCAAAATTGACTTTAAAAAAGAAATTTAATAACATCAAGTTAGAACAGTGTTGTTGTTGTTTTTTTTTTTTTGTATATAGTCAGAGAAGGCAATATGGGAGTTAGAACTTTGGCAAACATAAAGCACAACCAATATACTGATGTAGGGGTGGAAAATAATTTACAAAATTAATTTAATAAAATGCCTGGAATAGTAACTAACAATTATTAACAAAACAACAATGAAGCTGTCTGTATTTTCATTTAACACCATATTTAAGGCAAATGTTGAATTAATATAAAAATAATATGTAGCAAACTGTTATCTGACATAAGATACAATAAAAATTCATGTTCACATTGAAGACCTACTTATGACAATATCTCTATATGCCTTCTAAATACCTAATTTCTCAACCATGCTGAGCACAGCTCACTGTGGCCTAATAAGATGTCAATCAGAATATCCAGAATATTTCTTAATATAGAGCAAGACATTTTCCCCTAGGCAAAATAATTTAATATATTTATTTTCACAAAAGGCTCATACTAACTCCAAACTATAGTTTGTTTTTAAAATTTCTAGTACTAATTCTGATTCCTAAAGATAGCTACCATTGATATTCTAATTTTCATGCTGTTCTTGAAAAGAACAAAATGCTAATCCTGAAAGTTTTACTGTAATTCACCCCTAAAATTTACTTTATGTGGGAAAGTTTCACCATAAGAAAATCTACTATTTATATAGGTCAAGATTGATTCTACTTCATTTTGTAGAACAAGCAGAAACTTTTATGTAAGACAAACTAGATTTCAACATCTAACTTTACACTGTGACTTTGTTACATAAATTCTTTGAGCCTCACTTTCTGAACTACAAAATGAGAACATTATGACAGTCCTCAAAGTGTAGCATGGAGTTTAAAAAGGGAGAGTGCACATTCCTAGCACAGGGGTAGGAGTAGTATAAAACAGTATAGGTGTAAATGTTAATGCTTTTTTCTCCTCTTTTTCCCATTCCTGGCATATTTTGGCTAACTGGAGATTAGTGAGCAAATATGAAAGAAGTTACTGGAATAAATTGGCCCTACTAAAAGGCTCATCTAAATTGCAGGCAATAGTTATACATTTTCAAAGTAACATTCAATAAGATCAAAACATTGGTTTCAAAAATGTATTTACATTTTACAATTCATATGCAAGAAAATTTTTAAGGGCAACAATTTAAGAAAAAAAAAACAGATAAGCTATATTTGTGTGTATAATTTTGTAAAACTGAAAGAATATACCCAATTGTATTAAAAGTCGTATGCTCATGGACAGATAACAGAAACAAAGCTACTTCATACAGTAATCTATATTGACATCAAAATGGAGTTTCTCTAAAGGAAAGAGCCTGATCATAATTAAAAGTTCCCATTATTTGTCCATGAAACCTAAGGAAGGTGCTACTTCAAATAGAATTCTTGTAGAACTTGGCACATAAATTTTAACTTTTCAACCCCTATCGTTTTTCACCACTTGTAGTTTCACTCGCTCAGACAATCACACATCTACATACATTAATTTTAAAACACATATGCCTTTAAAGCAGAAAATTCATCCTAAAATTACGTTTTGTACAAAAGAAAAGCAGGTCATCATATTTATATCTAATGCTTCAGTCATGGAAATGGATTTTCTCCACAGAGCTGTTAAATAACATACACTATTATGTTCAACATTTCAATGTTCCAATGAACACTATTATGTTCATGTGTAGGAGGATCTGTATGGTCATGTGCAAGAATTCTAAGGCATTATATGTAGGTGTTCCACAGGACAAGTGCTGCCCTTGCAATGATATACTCTTGATATATTGAAGAAGTCTTCAGTCTTCAAATGCCACTAGCCATAGGGAGACATTCGTAGTCTACAGGTGGTTGGCTCAAAGGTCAAAAACTTGATCAAAAAAAATGTTTATGGAATAGCACCATAAGAAGTCTTTCAGAAACAAATCTTTTTTTTTTTTTCCCAGTATTGCATTTTGAAAAACTATATCCCAGGAAGAGAAAAGCGAAAGCAATCTTACAGTTGTCACAAAGCCTACTTCTGTTTCATTTCATTTTTAAAAAATAGATTAACCATGACAACATCAACAATAATAGCTACAACAATAACAGATCAACAACAAAGGAAAGACAATAGCAGCAGCAGTAACTTGAGTAGTGAACCATCTAGACGTCATTCAGAGGAATCCTCTTCACACCTCTTCAGAGTTTTCCCATAAGGTTCATAAGACATCATAGGCTTCTTGGATTTGGTGTGAAAAGGCAGCACTTCCAAAAAAAAGAACTGAATTCACCAATTCACTGGGCATTTTCCAAGACTTAAAGAACTGGTGTCTAGAATAGACACTACTGACATTTCAAACTCATCAAATGTAACTACACTAAAGTGGCCTCAAGATCATTTGTGTTTCAAAGAGGTTAAGCTGGCCTGCAAGTGGAAATAATGAAGCTGACATATTCCAGTTTCCAAACACCAGACACACACATACACATGGAAAGTACAAATCATACTCAAAAGACTCCCATTTCCCAACACCTTATATGGATCTGGTTTACACTATATCCAAGATAAAAGTCAAAGCAATTATCGTAAGACAACCAAAATAGTGTTTTCCAGTTTCTGATTTGCAAGATCACTTTATATCCCCAAATCTTGACAAATTGTCAAAAGAACTCTGCAGGGTCACAGCTCCTGAATTGAACTGTCTGAATTGTGAGGCATCTATTTCATGCCATGAACAAAAGCTTGTAGAGTTTCCTTGTCATACGTGATGCCCTTTCATCAGTTTTATTAATACCATTAAGCGTGGAGTTCAAATATCCTTGCAATGCTGATCAGGATTCACTGCAAACTTCTCTTTTAGTACAAAGATAATTTTGGTCTTACAGGGATTTTTTGTTCAAACTCTTTATATAAAACATTTATGCCAGTATCTTCAGTTTTTAAAAAAAATATGTCTTCTTTCCATTATGCACATTCCTTTATGTTCTGACAGAGGTTTTGGTGCTATTTTTTGGTATGTGTGGTATCCGGATATCTTATGCTTTTGTATCTTATATGAAATCCCTTCTTGTTGATTGTGTCATCAGTGTGAAAATGAATTAAAACTGCATCTCCAATTGAATAAATCTCTTCTGGTGGCTGAAAAAACAAACAAACAAACAAACAAGTAAACAAGCAATAGAACAAAATCACTTTTTCTTCAGTGTAATGTGT
The DNA here is from genome assembly GCF_030222135.1 of Aotus nancymaae. Classification (NCBI taxonomy): domain Eukaryota; kingdom Metazoa; phylum Chordata; class Mammalia; order Primates; family Aotidae; genus Aotus; species Aotus nancymaae. Next base: position 66,145,765 of record NW_026988447.1, on the reverse strand, counting down.
GTTTGGGCATACGTTTCTTTGGAATATAATTTAATCTTCCCAACAACATTGGAGAGTAGGTATAATCAACTTCTTCATGTTACAGAGGAGAAAATGGGATTCAGAGAAGAAAGTGACCTGCGAGAGTTCATGCGGCTAGTCAATGATGTAGTTGGGCTTTGAACACACATTACTGTTTCTATGTTCCGGACACTTTTCTCTCTAGAATTTCAGTGTTATTTTCTAAACTTTTAAGCCAAGTTCTCTTGATTTACAAATCAATAATGTGAGCTTCAGAGAGTGTATCTCTTTACACTCTCTGTAAATGTGTTTCAGAAGCTGTTCTGAAGCAGAGCCACTTCCAGAATCCAAATCTTCCATTATTTTGTGTTTTAATAATCTAAGAACCAAGAAGCATTTTGTTTCATTTCAGTTGTCATTTGCACAAGAGTTCAATAGTATTACTTAAGCAATAGCTACTGGTAGACATTTGAAAAACTGAGACTAATATCTTCAGGACAAAATATGTATTGAGAAGTCTATAAATATATAAATATTAATGGAGTGAGTCCTGGGGGAAAAGCATTAAGAAAGCCTTAAGTCTTTCTTTTCCTTATTTTGCATGGTGATCTCTTCTGGCCTGTACCTGGTGCTCTACATCTGCAGAAGTGACACTCTGCAATGGAACAATTCCCTGTAGCACTGCCTGTGTACACACACCAGTGGCTGACCCTGCTACTGCCACCAAATATATTTGTTGAAGAGAGAATGTGAATTAGAATGATGTGCATACTATTTTTTCCTTTATGCTTTAATTCAGAAACATGACAGAATTGTCAATGGTGTATATGTAAATATATTGCTTTTAGATTAAGTATTTAAATATTTATTACATAGTAAGAAGTTAGAACATGGAAAAGTGACAAGAAATTATACCTACTGATTTCATCTGTTTCATCTGATATTATTCAGCCGAAATCATTAGAAGTGAAGTGATAAGGATAGAGACATGTTATATTTTGTCAAGTCATTTATAATATGATGTCACTTTTTTTTTTGCAAAAACACTGCCAATTTGTAAATGTTACAAGTATCAATCACAAATCAATAGGCATCTTTAATCATGTCTAGGGTAGCCTATTGGTGGTATATTTACCCCAGATCCACAAAATCGACCAAGTCCCACAGCTGTTGAATCGAAACCATCAAAGAGCTCCACATAGTCATAGCCACAGTCTGCTTCTTCTTCCACTTCAAACGTCTGGAAGGATAATTCAAGTCGAGAGCCCCGTTCTGATACTAACAGCCATTCACAGTCAACCTGTCCTGGGTAGTTGTTATCACCAAACTGAGCATGTGAATACAGATCTCTGGGTTTTGATTCTGCTTTCAATTGGCCACCACACTCTGCCCAGGAAAGAAAAATAAAACGAGTAATGTCAATGAGCTTTAATGGGTTTCAGTTAAAATTTCAGTGTAGTCTAACCATTGTTTAACATCTGTTTATACCTCCAGCATGAGACATGGTTTCCATAACTGGAGAGTCAGTGTCATGGGTACTGGCCCAGGCCCTAGACATGGATGACCTGGGTTGGAATCTCAGCCCCAACACCTGCTGGCTCTGTGATTATTGGTAAGTGATGTCTCTGAGCCATAATTTTCTCAAGGGTATTACAGATGAAAATAATACAGATGAAAATAATGGTACCAATTTTAGTGAGGTTTGAGAATTTAAAACATGACAATCACTTAGAATCTACTACCTAGTAACTCAACAATTTTTAAGATTGCTATACCTAATACTGTTTCTAGTCTCAAATAATTGTTTTCATAAAGAGGCCAGAGTATTAACATAAGCTCAATCCTAACAATTTAAGAACCCCAATCCAAAGAAGTAAGAAATAACTTGAAAATCAACAATATATATAAAACTCCTCTGCATGTGTTTGTGTTATATAGAACTTTCTATATAGAATAGTAGTATTTTACTTATATAGAAATATTTATCTAACTTGATGGGGTAAACCTACATGTATCATTAATTACAATTATCTTTGCAATTCTAGAACCTATCCAATGACAGTCTGTGTTTATTACAAGAAAAAATATTAAATGTTCTTCACAGCTCCTTTAAAAAAGATAAATTAATAATCTTAGGCTCTACCAGTTATTACTTTGTCAATCAAATAAATAAATAAGTGTGCATAAAACCTTTTAGCTGGTATAATTTAGAATATAAAAGGTTTCAAACACTCTTCTCAGGAACACTTTGTAGTCAGAGCCCCAAAACTTTTTTTTTTTTGAGACAAAGTCTTGCTCTGTCACCCAGGCTGGAGTGCAGAGGCGTGTTTCAGATCACTGCAACTTCTATCTCCTAGATTCAAGTGATTCTCCTGCCTCAACCTCCCAAGTTACTGGCACTACAAGCATGCATTACCATGCATGGCTAATGTTTTATAATTTTAGTAGAGAAGGGTTTCACCATGTTGCCCAGGCTGGTCTTGAACTCCTGACCTTAAGTGATTCAGCTGCCTCAGCCTCCCAAAGTGTTGGGATTACAGGCATGAGCCACTGCATCTGGCAAGAGCCCTAAAAATTTTAATTACTGGAGATTAAATAAAGACAGAGAGAGCCTACAATGCCCCACCAACCCATGCAAGCAAGAATGGTGGTTGGAATGGAGATAAAAGAATGGGATATGGAGCTCCAAGATAGCCGGTTAGGAGCAGCTCAGGATTGCAGCTCCCAGTGAAGGTGCAGAGGGTGAGTGGACACCACATTTCCAGATGGATTTTTATTGCCCACAGACTAGGAGATTCCCAGGTGGAGGAGCCCCATAGGTCGCCAGCATGGCTGTTTTGCCTGGCGCAGCTGTTTTGCCGGCACCCCAGCATGGCGGTTCCCAATGCAGAGTAAACGGAACTGGGTTCCCTCTTAGCCAGCAAGGGGAGCTCCAGGGAGCTCCAGGAACCTCCAGGAAGGCAGAGTTGTTCATTCCTCTGATTGAAAAAAAAGAAGGGGGACTGAAACAGGGAGCCAGTCCAGGATATTCCCAGGCAAAAAAGCGCCATAACTCTCAGAGCCGCTGTTTCAGCCAGTGCAGTGGGTCGCAGCACAGGAAATCACACAGATCCCAGAGCCTTTCCAATAGGAAACCAGAACACCTGGGAGAGAGCCAATCGTTCAACTAAAAAACAAAAGGCTCTGAGACAGGGAGCCAGGTGATCAGACCTGACTGGTCCCACCCCACAAAAACAAAAAGAAAAGCAAAAACAAAGCAATTGGAAATGCTCTGGGTTGAGAGTTTCACAACAAGCACAGCTGAACCTGGGACTGTCCAGCTCTGTGGGAGAGGGGCGTCCGCCATTACTGAGGCACTCCACCACTACGGAGGCAGTCTGCCATTGCAGAGGCAACCTGCCATTGCCAAGGCAACCCACCATTACAGAGAGAGTCCATCATTACAGAGGCAGGCCACCATTGCCAAGGCAGTCCTAACTAAATCCATATAAACAGAACTGCAGGGAAGTTCACACAGCAGCTGGGCGGAGCCCAACCCAGTTCAGCAAAGACCCTGCAGGCAGACAGTGACTAGGCTAACTCCTTGCTGGGCAGGGCAGCCCTGAAAAAAAAAAAAGGCAGCAGCACAGCAGAAACTCATAAATAAAGCCCTAACTCCCTGGGACAGAACACCTGGGAAAAAAAAGGGGGTTATGAGTTCTGCTGCAGCAGACTTAAACGTACCTGCCCAGCAGCTCTGAATGAACAATAGAGCTTACAGCTCAGCACTTGAGTGACTATAAAGGACAGAGTGTCTCCTCAAGCAGCTCCCTGACCCCCATATATCCAAAGAGTCGCCTCATAAAGGAGAGCTCAGACTGACATTTGGCAGGTATCCTTCTGGGACAAAGCAGAAGAAGAAAGTGGTGGCAACCTTTAGTGTTCCGCAGCTGCTGCAGGTGATCCCCAGGCAAGCAGGGCCTGGAGTGGACTTCAGCAGTCCTACAGCAGAGGGGCCAGACTGTTAGAAGGAAAACTAAGATACAGAAATAACTTCATCATCAACAAACACGAAGTCCACTCAGAGACCCAATCTGAAAGTCAGCAACTACAAAGACGACAGGTGGATGAATCCACAAAGATGGGAAGAAACCAGTGCAAAAAGGATGAAAACAGCCAAAACCAGAACACCTCTCCTCCTTTAAGGGATCACAACTCCTCACCAGCAAGGGAACAAGACTGGATGGAGAATGAGTGTGATGAAATGACAGAATCAGGCTTCAGAAGGTGGGTAATAAGAAACTTCCGAGAGCTAAAAGAACATGTTCTAACCCAATGCAAAGAAACTAAGAACCTTGAAAAAAGATTTGATGAAATGCTAACGAGAATGGACAACTTAGAGAGGAATATAAGTGAATTGATGGAACTGAAAAACACAATACGAGAACTTCATAAAGCACACACAAGTTTCAATAGCTGAATTGAACAAGCAGAAGAAAGGATATCAGAGGTCGAAGATCAACTCAATGAAATAAAATGAGAAGACAAGATTAGAGAAAAAAGGGTAAAAAGGAATGAACAAAGTCAACAAGAAATATGGGACTATGTGAAAAGACCTAATCTATGTTTGATAAGTGTGCCTGAATGTGATGGAGAATGAATCCAAGCTGGAAAATACTCTTCAGGATATTAGCCAGGAAAAGTTCCCCAACCTAGCAAGGCAGGTCAATATTCAAGTCCAGAAAATACAGAGAACACCACAAAGATATTCCTCAAGAAGAGCAACCCCAAGGCACATAATCATCAGATTTACCAGGGTTGAAATGAAGGAGAAAATGCTAAGGGCGGTCAGAGAGAAAGATCAGGTTACCCACAAAGGGAAGCCCATCAGACTCACAGCAGATCCCTCAGCAGAAACCCTACAAGCCAGAAGAGAGTGGGGGCTGATATTCAACATCCTTAAAGAAAAGAACTTTCAACCCAGAATTTCATATCCAGCCAAACTAAGCTTCATAAGTGAAGGAAAAATAAAATCCTTTGTGAACAAGCAAGTACTCAGAGATTTCATCACCACCAGGCCTGCTTTACAAGAGCTCCTGAAAGAGGCACTACACATAGAAAAGAACAACCAGAACCAGCCACTCCAAAAACATACCAAATGGTAAACAGCATCAACACAATGAAGAATTTCCATCAAAAACAGGCAAAACAGCCAGCTAGCATTATAATGGCAGGATCAAATTTACACATAACGATATTAACCCTAAACGTAAATGGACTAAATGCCCCAATCAAAAGACACAGACTGGCAAATTGGAAATTGGATAAAAAGCCAAAACCCATCAGTGTGCTGTATCCAGGAAACCCATCTCACATGCAAGAATACACAAAGGCTCAAAATAAAGGGATAGAGGAATATTTACTAAGCAAATGGAGAGAAAAAAAAGGAGGAGTGGCAATTCTCATTTCTGATAAAAGAGACCTTAAAGCAACAATGATCAAAAGAGACAAAGAAAGATATTACATAATGGTAAAAGGATCAATACAACAAGAAGAGCTAACGATCCTAAATATATATGCACCTAATACAGGAGCACTCAGATACATAAGGCAAGTTCTTAATGACTTACAAAGAGACTTAGACTCCCACACATTAATAGTGGGAGACTTTAACACCCCATTGTCAATATTAGACAATGAGACAGAAAATTAACAAGGATATCCAGGACTTGAACTCAGAACTGGACCAAGCAAACCTAATAGACATTTGCAGATGTCTCCACCCCAAATCCACAGAATATACATTCTTCTCAGCACTACATCACACCTACTCTAAAATTGACCATATAATTGGAAGTAAATCACTCCTCAGCAAATGCAAAAGAACAGAAATCATAACCAACAGTCTCTCAGACAACAATGCAATCAAGTTAGAACTCAGAATTAAAAAACCAATCCAGAACCGCACAGCTTCATGGAAAATGAAAAACTTTCTCTTGAATGTTGACTGGACAAACAATGAAATGAAGGCAGAAATAAAGATGTTCTTCGAAACCAATGAGAACGAAGACACCACATACCAGAATCTCTGGCACACATTTAAAGCAGTCTCTAGAGGAAAATATATAGCAATAAGTGCCCACATGAGAAGAAAGGAGAGATCTAAAATTGACACCCTATCATCAAAATTGAAGGAGCTAGAGGAACAAGATCGAAAAAACTGAAAACCTAGCAGAAGACAAGAAATAACTAAGATCAGAGCAGAACTAAAGGAGATAGAGACACAAAAAAACCTTCAACAAATCAATAAATCCAGGAGCTGGTTTTTTGAAAAGATCAACAAAATAGACAGACCACTAGCCAGATTAATAAAAAAGAAAAGAGAGAATAACCAAATTGATACAATAAAAAACAATAAAGGGGATATCACCACAGATTCCACAGAAATTCAAACCACCATCAGAGATTATTATAAACAACTCTATGTACATAAACTAGAAAACCTGGAAGAAATGGATAAATTCCTGGACGCTTGCATCCTCCCAAGCCTAAACCAGGAAGAAGTTGAAACCCTGAATAGACTAATAACAAGGTCTGAAGTCGAGGCAGCAATTGAGAGCCTACCACCCAAAAAAAGCCCAGGTCCAGATGGGTTCACAGCCGAATTCTACCAGACATACAAAGAGGAACTGGTACCATTCCTTCTGAAACTATTCCAAACAATCCAAAAAGAGGGAATCCTTCCCAAATCATTTTATGAGACCAACATCATCCTGATACAAAAACCTGGCAGAGACTCAACAAGAACAAAAATGACAGGCCACTATCCATGATGAACATAGATGCAAAAATCTTCAATAAAATACTGGCAAGCTGATTGCAACAGCACATCAAAAAGCTTACCCACCATGATCAAGTAGGATTCATCCCGGGGATGCAAGGCTGGTTCAATATACGCAAGTCTATAAATGTAATTCACCACATAAACAGAACCAAAAACAAAAACCACATGATTATCTCAATAGATGCAGAGAAGGCCTTTGACAAAATTCAACAGCCCTTTATGCTAAAACTCCTCAATAAACTAGGTATTGATGGAACATATCTCAAAACAATAAAAGCTACTTACGACAAACCAACAGCCAATATCATACTGAAGGGGCAAAAACTGGAAGCATTCCCTTTGAAATCAGGCACTAGACAAGGATGCCCTCTCTCACCACTCCTATTCAATATAGTACTGGATGTTCTAGGCAGAGCAATCAGGCAAGAAAAAGAAATAAAGGGTACTCAAATAGGAAAGGAGGAAGTCAAATTGTCTCTATTTGCAGATGACATGATTGTATATCTAGAAGACCCCATCGTCTAAGCCCAAAATCTCCTGAAACTGATAAGCAACTTCAGCAAAGTTTCAGGATACAAAATCAATGTGCAAAAATCACAAGCATTCCTGTACACCAATAACAGGCTTAAAGAGAGCCAAATCAAGAACGAACTGCCATTCACAATTGCTACAAAAGAATAAAATACCTAGGAATACAACTAACAAGGAATGCAAAGGACCTCTTTAAGGAGAACTACAAACCACTGCTCAATGAAATAAAAGAGGACATAAACAGATGGAGAAACATTCCATGTTCATGGTTAGGAAGAATCAATATCGTGAAAATGGCCATACAGCCCAAAGTAATTTACAGATTCAATGCTATCCCCATCAAGCTACCAATGACCTTCTTCACAGAACTGGAAAAATCCACCTTAAACTTCATATGGAACCAAAAGAGAGCCCACATAGCCAAGTCAATTCTAAGCAAAAAGAACAAAGTGGGAGGCAACACAGTACCGGACTTCAAACTATACTACAAGGCTACAGTAATCAAATCACACTGCCATGTGTGCACTTATGCAACAATCTTGCATGTTCTTCACATGTACCCCAAAACCTAAAATTCAATAAAAAAAATATGGGATATGAAAGTGTCAAGAGAAAGTAGAGTCTCTTTCTGTCCTTGTTTATTAAGGATTGAAAGAGTTTCTGGGAAGCAGGTGTTTCACTGCTAAAATGAAGAACACCTCAGGGAAAATCCAATGTGGCAAGAGCTGTAGAAGCAAAACTACTGGATAGTCAAGTACAACTGTAATACTGTCATGGTAGTCTGTGACCAGATACTTCTTAGTGAAGATGGTTAGGCAGTTGAAATTCTAAATTGGACTTTTCAGATTTGTATATAGTTTACCCATATTGTGGTTTGGTGATTTTTAAATAACAAAATATTTCTGAATTGCGGGTATGGGATACCTTTCACACATGTCTGAATTCAGGTGTGTCCAAGCAAATCTATGGGCATTGTCATAAACAACTGCAAATTCAGAGACCTTTGTGTGACTAACATATGAAGGAACTTCTAGCTAGGGTTCCAATTATGAGAATGACTTCCCTACTGGGCTGTGTTACAGTGAATGTAAATATCCCTTCATCTCCCAAATGGTAGATGAGTAGCTCACAAAACCAACTGATAGTGGTGCAACTATTACAAATGTATTTGTGTGAGGAAATATTCCTGAAAGTGGAATATCAATTAGTCTTGGGATTTTACCCCCCAAGTCTCACACACTGGAAGCCAGGCATCCCTTTCCCACTATGGTACTTTTGTTATCTCAGTAACTCCAATAATTAGTTCCCCTTTCTTGTGATGGAACTCCCAGTCAAATTGCCTGGGTGCAAATCTGGCTGTGTTATTTACCACAACTTCATTTCTAAAAAGAGAATCATAAACAGTACTCACATCATAGGGTCCAGATGAAGAGTGTATAGGTTAATATATGAAAAATGCTTGAAAAGTTCCTGGCATGGTAAAACCCACATAAATGTGAGCTACCATTATTATTATTATTTCCTTATGAGTACATATAAATGTCATCATCTGTACTCTAGCACCCACTCAGGTATGAAATGAAAAATCAGGAAAATTGAACAACAATTTAAAGCACTATTAATCTGCTGTTAGAAAGGGAAAATTCTATTTTTGAAAGCCAATAAAATATTTTATGGAAAATATTTCTGAATTCAACATATAAATATGTAAATCAGTGTAATGTCATTTACAGATTGTTTAAAAAATTCTACCTATTCTCCAATTTTGAGAATTGACTGATATGTTTTGTTTTCAGCTTTAAAGTAAACCTTCAGCACTTGCATTACTTTCATTCCACAGCCCAGGAAGTGCTGAGGGGAGGACCCAGAGTTCTGGTGCAGGCACTCTTTTGTGTGCCTGCCTCACAGATACAACAAGGTCGCAATGCAAAGACCAGGATCCTCAAGAAGCAACCCTCTGCCAGCCACAGCTTGGAACAGAAATCAAGGAAAAGTTGAAGAAATTAAACAGAACAGGAAAAATAACTTTATAGAGGCTTTGTAAATCTGAAAATCACAGAAAGGTGTCTTTATGAGACTTCATTAAAAACTAGAAAAACGGCCTACATTTAAAAACAAATGTCTTAAATTACATTTAAGGATAACAAGAAGTTCCCCCCATTTTTGCTTCCTTTTTCGTGTATCTGTTGCAATGCACACCCTCATTCTTATAGATCACCACTCAAACTAATAAACCTGGAATTAATGTTCTAACCATCACACACACACACACACACACTGTGACAGAACTTAGTCCACAGGATGAATTTGTAAAGAATGAAATGAATATTTGAATACTATATGCAGAAGAGATGTGATTTTGTTAAACTTCAATTACTGTTGGATCAACCTATAATATGCCCTGAGAGAAATTCCAGAATAAAATAGGCAGCCTGAGGGCAATTTGCTTCTGGGTGTTTTCCAGAATCCTCCTGGCCATTCAAGCAGTGATCAATAGGTCATTTATTGTAATAGATCACTTTAAAAGATGACTTTTAAATACAGTGAACACATTTTCATCAAATCTACCTACTCATTTACCAAGTCAGAAAAATATAAAACCAGTTATTTAGTATGTTGGAAATACCATTTTTACATCAACTAAAGAACTGCTGCCAGAGTTTCCTGTAGAATTCTGAGAAATGGAAAATGAAACTGAATAAGAAAGGTAACAAGAAGGGAAGAGAAGCCTAGGGTGAACTTCATGTTAATTTGGAAAGATAGGTTTGTTAATTGCCTGGTAAAGTATTAAACTCCAGGAGAAATCTTGTAATTTGACCTATAAATGCTTCTAGTGAGCACTCTAATTTAATTGACTTAGATCAAAATAATTTCCTTTCCAAGGAGTTTGATAATATTTTATTTTTAAATGTCATTGACAAAGAGTATGATGCTTTATATTACAAAAAAGAAGTCTCAAGAGACAATGCAATGAATTTTAAAATTATTTTCTCTCCATGTTTCTCCTGTTTTTCTGTTTTGCAGCCATATCTTCTTAGAAAAAACACAGGACATTTTTTTCTACTAAAGATGTGTTTCCTTTAATTAACTAATTTAAGGCTGGTGTACCACCGTTTGTTTCCTTATTAAAATAAATTTAGAATTAGAATTTGAACAAACTGTCAGAGGAAAAAATAACTCTTTTCAATTAAGTCCATTTTTCCATGGACTTTTTTTTTAATTGTAAAGAAAAGAGCCATCATTATACATTACAACATTTCTAATCACCAAGTTTTAAAATTCATAGTGTTAGAAATTTTTCTTGTGGATACAACTAAAATTGTATACAGAAATATAAATTTACCTAAGCAAATTAGACTATATACTTAAGAATACATCAAAAATAGCCATCCATATTCTAGAAGACAGTAAATAATGAATAAATGCTTTATATGTGTAGCAAAAGCTGACAGATATGGTACTGGACTTGGCCATCTTGTCAGCAGAAATTAAAAGATAAACTGAACATCACATGTTTAACTTCTCAGACTGTAAGCTGTCAACAGGCAGGAATTCCTTCCCTTGTCTTAAAAATTCCCATGCATTTACATTGTCCAAAGCAGATGCAAAATAAATATTTGATGAAAGAGTAGAATAAATGAACCTCTTAAAGAGACTTTGAGGAGAAATAAAAGCAGATGTAGATAAGAATATTTGAGCATGTATGACTACTAGAAAGTAACAGAAATAAAAGTCCACCCAGAAAAATTCCAACATAGCTGATAGAACAGACAAATAATATCAAAAATTCTCAGAATAATAAAGGAACAGGAGTTGGGAAACAGGAACTCTAATTTCAACTGTTACTAACTTCTTGTGCTATGTCAGTTACGATTAAACTTTTTAGCCTCAAATTTCTCATTTCTAAAATGACAGGGCAGGATTAAAGAATATCCAAAGCACGTTTTGCCTAACAAATTGTGATTGGAGTTCCCCATGTGGGTATCTAAATGGTTGTGAATGAAACAGGGAAATAAAATGAGCCTGGTCACTTATACACTTTGAAGAGATTTGCTTAATATTTCTATAAAGAAGCATTCAATCTTCACCTAATAATGACGGTTGTATACTCATTTTCTTCCTAATCCAAAAGTTTTACATGAGAAAATATTACTACAGTAGGAAGTACAGTAGCTTTGGAAACAATCAGAATTAAATAAAATCCAGGCTTTGACACTATTTTAGAAACTGCAAATTAATCATCCAGATTTTCACTGTCTTTATCTGGAAAACGAGGATGATAATATCTATGTCATACAGTTCTTTGAGGATTCAATATATGTAAATTATAAGTGTATATGCCTAAAACGCCCAGTGATTTCTATACCATTAGATTACAATACATGACCCCTATTAAGGTAAAATTAGATCCTCTCAATGAAATGTTAATCATAACACAAACACTGCAAATAGCATGCATGGGCAGAAGTCATGCAAATTAGGAGTTTTACTGCTGCAAGTAACCCTGGGATTCTTATTTTACAGATGAAAAAACAGAGATCCAAAAAACGATCTTTTTGAAAGTTTCCTTCTAGGTAAGGGTTCACCTGTACAAGGAACCCATATGTACCGACACACTGTGACATAATGGAACCTCAGTCCTTCCACTTACTAGGGATAAAAAGAGGCAGTATAAGAGTAAGTTTTTGTAAAACTAAATAAGAAAAAAAGTAGGTAATCTCAAAGTTCTGTATCATCAACTATTTAAGCAGTTTTGACAGCATATCTTCACACTACCTTCTTGGAACCCATGATGATATTTTCTTTTTTTATTATTATTTTTTAATTTTTTATTGCATTTTAAGTTTTGGGGTACATGTGAAAAACATGCCAGATTGTTGCATAGGTACACACATGACAGTGTGATTTGCTGCCTTCCTCCCCATCACCTGTATCTGACATTTCTCCCCATGCTATCTCTCCCCAACTCCCCACCCTCCACTGTCCCTCCCCTATTTCCCCCAACAGACCCCAGTGTGTGATGCTCCCCTTCCCTGTGTCCATGTGTTCTCACTGTTCAACACCCACCTATGAGTGAGAACATGCAGTGTTAGATTTTCTGTTCTTGTGTCAGTTTGCTGAGAATGATGATTTCCAGGTTCATCCATGTCCCTACAAAGGACACAAACTCATCATTTTTTATGGTTGCATAGTATTCCATGGTGTATATGTGCCACATTTTCTCTGTCCAGTCTATCATCAATGGGCATTTCGGTTGGTTCCAAGTCTTTGCTATTGTGAACAGTGCTGCAATGAACATTCGTGTGCATGTGTCCTTATAGTAGAAAGATTTATAATCCTTTGGATATATACCCAGTAATGGGATTGCTGGGTCAAATGGAATTTCTATTTCTAGGTCCTTGAGGAATTGCCACACTGTCTTCCACAATGGTTGAACTAATTTACACTCCCACCAACAGTGTCAAAGTGTTCCTATTTCTCCACATCCTCTCCAGCATCTGTTGTCTCCAGACTTTTTAATGATCGCCATTCTAACTTGTGTGAGATGGTATCTCAGTGTAGTTTTGATTTGCATTTCTCTAATGACCAGTGATGATGAGCATTTTTTCATGTTTGTTGGCCTCGTGTATGTTTTCTTTTGTAAAGTGTCTGTTCATATCCTTCGCCCACTTTGAATGGGCTTGTTTGTTTTTTTCTTGTAAATTTGTTTTAGTTCTTTGTAGATTCTGGATATCAGCCCTTTGTCAGAAGGGTAGACTGCAAAATTTTTTTCCCATTCTGTTGGTTGCCGATTCACCCTAGTGACTGTTTCTTTTGCCGTGCAGAAGCTGTGGAGTTTGATTAGGTCCCATTGCCTATTTTGGCTTTTGTTGCCAATGTTTTTGGTGTTTTGGTCATGAAGTCCTTGTCTATGCCTATGTCCTGAATGGTTTTGCCTAGGTTTTCTTCTAGGGTTTTTATGGTGTTAGGTCTTATGTTTAAGACTTTGATCCATCTGGAGGTTATTTTAGTGTAAGGTGTCAGGAAGGGGTCCAGTTTCTGCTTTCTGCACATGGCTAGCCAGTTTTCCCAACACCATTTATTAAACAGGGACTCGTTTCCCCACTGCTTGTTTTTATCAGGTTTGTCAAAGATCGGATGGTCGTAGATGTGTGGTGTTTCCTCCGAGGCCTCTGTTCTGTTCCATTGGTCTGTATCTCTGTTTTGGTACCAGTACCATGCTGTTTTGATCACTTCAGCCTTGTAGTATAGTTTGAAGTCCGGTAGTGTGATGCCTCCTGCTTTGTTCTTTTTGCTTAGAATTGACTTGGCTATGCGGGCTCTCTTTTGGTTCCATATGAAGTTTAAGATCATTTTTTCCAGTTCTGTGAAGAAGGTCATTGGTAGCTTGATGGGAATAGCATTGAATCTGTAAATTACTTTGGGCAGTATGGCCATTTTCACAATATTGATTCTTCCTAACCATGAACATGGAATGTTTCTCCATCTGTTTGTGTCCTCTCTTATTTCGTTGAGCAGTGGTTTGTAGTTCTCCTTGAAGAGGTCCTTTACGTTCCTTGTTAGTTGTATTCCTAGGTATTTTATTCTCTTTGTAGCAATTGTGAATGGCAGTTCCTTCTTGATTTGGCTCTCTTTAAGTGTGTTATTGGTGTATAGAAATGCTTGTGATTTTTGCACATTGATTTTGTATCCTGAGATTTTGCTGAAGTTGCTTATCAGTTTCAGGAGATTTTGGGTTGAGCCGATGGGGTCTTTTAGATACATAATCATGTTGTCTGCAAATAGAGACAATTTGACTTCCTTCTTTCCTATTTGAATACCCTCTATTTCTTTTTCTTGCCTGATTGCTCTGGCTAGAACTTTTAGTACTATATTGAATAGGAGTGGTGAGAGAGGGCATCCTTGTCTAGTGCCTGATTTCAAAGGGAACGTTTCCAGTTTTTGCCCATTCAGTATGATATTGACTGTTGGTTTGTCATAAACAGCTTTTATTATTTTGAGATATGTTCCGTCAATATCTAGATTATTGATGGTTTTTAGCATAAAGCGCTGCTGAATTTTGTCGAAGGCCTTCTCTGCATCAATTGAGATAATCATGTGTTTTTTGCCTTTGGTTCTGTTTTTGTGGTGAATTACATTTATAGACTTGCGTATGTTGAACCAGCCTTGCATCTCCAGGATGAAGCCTACTTGATCATGGTCGGTAAGCTTTTTGATGTGCTGTTGCAATTGGTTTGCCAGTATTTTATTGAAGATTTTTTCATCTATGTTCATCATGGATATTGGCCTGTAGTTTTCTTTTCTTGCTGAGTCTCTGCCGGGTTTTTGTATCAGGATGATGTTGGTCTCATAAAATGATTTGGGAAGGATTCCCTCTTTTTGGATTGTTTGGAATAGTTTCAGAAGTAATGGTACCAGCTCTTCTTTGTAAGTCTGGTAGAATTCGGCTGTGAACCCATCTGGACCCGGGCTTTTTTTGGGTGGTAGGCTCTTCATTGCTGCCTCAACTTCAGATCTTGTTTTTGGTCTATTCAGGGTTTCAACTTCTTCCTGGCTTAGGCTTGGGAAGATGCAAGTGTTCAGGAATATATCCATTTCCTCCAGGTTTTCTAGTTTACGTGCATACAGTTGTTTGTAATAATCTCTGATGATGGTTTGTATTTCTGTGGAATCTGTGGTGATATCCCCTTTATCGTTTTTTATTGCATCTATTTGATTCTTCTCTCTTTTCTTTTTTATTAATATGGCTAGTGGTCTATATATTTTGTTGATCTTTTTGAAAAGCCAGCTCCTGGATTTATTGATTTTTGAAGTTTTTTTTTGTGTGTCTCTATCACCTTCACTTCTGCTCTGATCTTAGTTATTTCTTGTCTTCTGCTAGGTTTTGAGTTTTTGATCTTGCTCCTCTAGCTCTTTCAATTTTGATGATAGGGTGTCAATTTTAGATCTTTCCTTTCTTCTCATGTGGGCATTTATTGCTATATATTTTCCTCTGGAGACTGCTTTAAATGTGTCCCAGAGATTCTAGTATGTTGTGTCTTCATTCTCGTTTGGTTCGAAGAACATCTTTATTTCTACCTTCATTTCTCTGTTTATCCAATCAACATTCAAGTACCAGTTGTTCAGTTTCCATGAAGCTGTGTGCTTCTGAGTTAGTTTCTCAATTCTGATTTCTAACTTGATTGCACTGTGGTCTGAGAGACTGTTTGTTATGATTTCCATTCTTTTGTATTTGCTGAGGAGTGTTTTACTTCTTATGATGTGGTCAGTTTTAGAGTAGGTGTGACGTGGTGCTGAGAAGAATGTATATTCTGTGGATTTGGGGTGGAGAGTTCTGTAAATGTCTATTAGGTTTCCTTTGCCCATATTTGAGTTCAAGTCCTGGATATCCTTATTACTTTTCTGTCTTGTTGATCTGTCTGATATTGACAATAAGGTGTTAAAGTCTCCCACTATTATTGTGTGGGAGTCTAAGTCTCTTTGTAAGTCATTAAGAACTTGCCTTATGTGTCTGGGTGCTCCTGTATTGGATGCCTATAATTTTAGGATCATTAGCTCTTCTGGTTGCATTGATTCTTTACCATTATGTAATGTCCTTCTTTGTCTCTTTTGATATTTGTTGGTTTAAAGTCTGTTTTATCAGAGATGAGTTGCAACTCCTGCTTTTTTTTTTTTTTTTTTTTTTTTTGCTCTCCATTTGCTTGGTAAATCTTCCTCCATCCCTTTATTTTGAGCCTTTGTGTATCCTTGCATGTGAGATGGGTTTTCTGGATACAGCACACTGATGGGTTTTGGCTTTTTATCCAATTTGCCAGTCTGTGTCTTTTGATTGGGACATTTAGCCCATTTACGTTTAGGATTAATATTGTTATATGTGAATTTGATCCTGCCATTTTGATGCTAGCTTGTTGTTTTGCCCGTTAGTTGATGCAGTTTCTTCATTGTGTTGATGCTCTTTACCATTTGGTATGCTTTTGGAGTGGCTGGTACTCATTGTACCTTTTTATGTTTAGTGCCTCTTTCAGGAGCTCTTGTAAAGCAGGCCTGGTGGTGATGAAATCTCTGAATACTTGTTTGTTCACAAAGGATTTTATTTTTCCTTCACTTATGAAGCTTAGTTTGCCTGGATATGAAATTATGGGTTGAAAGTTCTTTTCTTTAAGGATGTTGAGTACTGGCCCCCTCTCTCTTCTGGCTTGTAGGGTTTCTGCTGAGATATCTGCTTTGAGTCTGATGGGCTTCCCTTTGTGGGTAACCTGACCTTTCTCTTTGGCTGCCCTTAGCATTTTCTCCTTCATTTCAACCCTGGTAAATCTGAAGATTATGTGCCTTGGAGTTGCTCTTCTTGAGGAATATCTTTGTGGTGTTCTCTGTATTTCCTGGACTTGAATATTGGCCTGCCTTGCTAGGTTGGGGAACTTTTCCTGGATAATATCCTGAAGAGTATTTTGCAGCTTGGATTCATTCTCTCTGTCACATTCAGGTACACCTATCAAATGTAGATTAGGTCTTTTTGCATAGTCCCATATTTCTTGTTGACTTTGTTCATTCCTTTTTACCCTTTTTCTCCTTTTTCTTCTAATCTTGGCTTCTTGTTTTATTTCATTGAGTTGATCTTTGAACTCTGATATCCTTTCTTCTGCTTGGTCTATTCAGCTGTTGAAACTTGTGTACGCTTTTGTGAAGTTCTCATGTTGTGTTTTTCAGTTCCATCAATTCACTTATATTCCTCTCTAAGTTGTTTATTCTCGTTAGCATTTCATCAAATCTGTTTTCAAGGTTCTTAGTTTCTTTGCATTGGGTTGCAACATGTTCTTTTAGCTCACAGAAGTTTCTTATTACCCACTTTCTGAAGCCTAATTCTGTCAATTCATCACACTCATTCTCCATCCAGCCTTGTTCCCTTGCTGGTGAGGAGTTGTGATCCCTTGGAGGAGGAGAGGTGTTCTGGTTTCAGGTGTTTTCATCCTTTTTGCACTGGTTTCTTCCCATATTTGTGGATTTATCCACCTGTCGTCTTTATAGTTGTTGACTTTCAGATTGGGTCTCTGAGTGGATGTCCAGTTTGTTGATGATGAAATTATTTCTTTGTTTCTTATTTTTCCTTCTAACAGTCTGGCTCCTCTGCTGTATGACTGCTGAGGTCCACTCCAGGCCCTGTTTGCCTGGGGATCACCTGCAGTGGCTGCAAAACCATAAGGGTTGTTCCCAGTTTCTTCTTCTGCTATCTTTGCCCCAGAAGGATACCTGCCAGATGTCAGTCTGATCTCTCCTTTATAAGGTGACTCTTTGGATATACGGGGGTCAGGGAGTTGCTTGAGGAGACAGTCTGTCCTTTATAGGAGCTCAAGTGCTGAGCTGTGAGCTCCGCTGTTCATTCAGAGCTGCTGGGCATGTACGTTTATGTCTGCTGCAGGAGAACTCATAAACCCCCCCTTTTTTCCCTAGGTGCTCTGTCCTGGGGAGTTAGGGCTTTATTTATGAGTTTCTTTTGTGCTGCTGCTTCTTTTCAGGGCTGCCCTGCCCAGCGAGGAGGCAGCGTAGTCACTGTCTGCTTGCAGAGGCTTTGCTGAGCTGCTGTGGGCTCCGCCCAGCTACTGTGTGAACTTCCCTGCAGTCCTGTTTATACGGGTGTAGTTAGAACTGCCTCAGCAATGGCGGCCCACCTCTATAATGGCAGACTCTCTCTGTAATAGAGAACTGCCTCGGCAATTGCAGGCTGCCTCAGCAATGGCAAACTACCTCCGTAGTGGTGGACTGCCTCAGTAATGGTGGACGCCCTCCCCCACGGAGCTGGACCGTCTCAGGTTCAGCTGTGTTTGCTGTGAAACTCTCAATCCAGAGCGCTTCCTATTGCTGTTTTTTTGTGGGGGTGGGACCAGCCAAGCCTGATCACCTCGCTCCTTGCCTCAGAGCCCCCCCTTTTTTTTTTTAGTTGAACAGTCGACTATCTCCCAGGTGTTTCAGTCGCCTGTTGAAAAGGCGCTGGGATCTGTGTGATTTCCCATGCGGCGACCCACTGCGCTGGCTGAAACAGCTGCGCTGAGATTTGTGGTGCTTTTTTGCCTGGGAATCTCCTGGCCTGGCTCCCTGTGTCAGTCCCCTTTTTAATCAGATGAATGGACAACTCTGTCTCCCAGGAGCTCCAATCACCAGCTAAAATGGTGCCCAGACCCGTGTATTTTGTATGGAGAACCACTGCACCAGGGCGCCGGCAAAACAGCCATGCTGGCAACCCGTGGGGCTCCTCCGCCTGGGAATCTCCTGGTCTGTGGGCAATAAAAATCCATCTGGAAATGCGGTGTCCACTCACCCTCCACGCTTTCGTTGGGAGCTGCAATCCTGAGCTGCTCCTAATCGGCCATCTTGGATCCCTCCCATGGTGATATTTTCTAAAAGGTGATGAACTTGGTGCGATCAGCAAAATATTGATTAAGTAATAGGATTTTATTTTTTCACCCCTTCATTATGTGATAAGTTATAAGAAAAATATTCAAGACATAAATGCCAAATGTGTGGAAAATCTCTCATTAGCATGACATTTCTATGTTCCATGTAAGATTTTCCTCATGCCATAATATTTATATTAATCATGAGAAGTAATTAATTTGTTATTGAAATAAGTCCAATAATTACTATTATTATTCAGATTAGTATCCTGACAATATCTTTCTTACAGACTTCAACATAAATCTAATGCTTACAATAAAATATACCAGAGTGAAAAAATAATGCTGGATAATGGAATAGTTAAAATTATGAATTACAAAACAAAGTTAAAAAATAAAAACAGTCAGCAGAATATCATGATAAAATTTCACTAAAACTATCTCATGGATGAGTTTGTGTATTTTTATGCTTTGTTTTCCAACAAGACAAATTTCTCCTGTGTATCAATCGCTTATGCATTAGCCATGCCTCTAGGTGTCAGTATAAGCTAACTGACCAGCTAATATCTACATTTAACTGATACATTGTTTTAACTGAATGAAAAGGTGACATTCTTCAGATATTTTATGGAACATATAATTAAACTGTCTCCAAACTATAAATAATGTTATTTTATATTTTTAGCCTAAAAGTTTTCGTATTTTTCTAAATTAAATTTTATTTAAGATTCCCAGAACAGTTAGCTGAAATCTCTAAGAGTAAAGTAGAAAGATTAGGCAAAAGATCATGTTGCATACCAAATAAAAAAAGGAAAAATAGAGGCTCCATCAAAAAGATCAGTCCTAAACTTATTTATAAAAAAAATTAATGTAAAATCTAGCTACCCAGATAGGTTATTAGATAAAACATAAATTTTTAATATCAAGCCATAGATTTCTATCTGTTAAATATAATATATAAATCAAACTGCTAAATTTAATATGAAATACATTATATAAATATTGGACAGTTCTACTGAAAGAAACTGCACTGATCACAAATCAGGCAAAATCTTTTGGGTTTCCCTAAATGCTCAACAACTACAAAGATCTTTAAGTAGGATGCTGTGTGGTTCTGCAAATATTTCACACAGTGCTTCAGTGAAATTTCATCTGCTATGTTTGGAGATTTATTTGCAATTCTATTATTGAACCAAATTCTCCAGAAAGGAAACCTGGATCTTGGCCAGAAAGAGAAGTGTGACTCTAAGTTGCTGACCTGTAGAATGCATGGCTTGAAAGCCTTTTCTTTGAACAGATGCATCAGAAACAAACCGAACAAACATTTTATTTCCAGTAGCCACAAGGGGATCTGGTATGTTGTTGCCACATAGTCGTCCAAGAATTGGTGACTTTTCTGTTTCTCCATCAAATACTTCTAAGTGGTCATAAGCACATTCTTGATGCTGCTCAATCTCAAATTCACTAAAGGCCTATTTTAAAAAGAAGAAATAAAAAATTTTTAAAAACACAAATCACTCAATACGGAATAATTTTTGGGAGAGAAATGCATACCAATAAACATGTTCAGGGCATACTAATAATTTAAAACATCTAGAGTATTATTGAGAAAGGTGTGAAATCAATAGAATATGTAATATCTGAAAAGACATAATGAGGAAAACAATGTAATAACTTCATATGAAATTCTGCCAATTGGCTAAAACAACCACTTCTACTATTGTAATTCAATCTCAGAATTTAAACAGATTTTAACAAAATCATATTTTATTCTGAATTTCATCCAGAGAATTCATCAGAAAATTTCAACCAATCACATTATAAGATTGATTCCTTCTGGGTTTGATGATCATAAAACCCATTGAACATCATCCTATCTTTGGGCACTTAAACTAAAGAAAATCTGATAAAGTATCATTATATTTTTACAAAACTTAAATGCAACAAATCTTCATAGCATAAATAAAAGAATAACTTTCATATTTATTGAAATATTTATTTAGTTCTTGCAAACCGTATCAGTAGCAAACACTCATAATACTTTAGGCTAGATATTTTTAATTTACTTTTTATGTAGATAGCACATTTATTTTACTATTGGACATCTTGGAGAGTTTGAATGCTTTAATATTATGACATTTAAAAACCATTCTAATTTACCTGTGTTGTTATTTTCATCTGTGTGACTTAGCAAATTTAAAATAAATAATAATTACCTGTATAACACAGCAAAGATCACAAATGAAAGTTTAATTGAGATGGACTAAAAATAGCATTGTCCAAACTATTAATAATTACATACATTACAGGCTATTTGTCATTGCCAAAGGCCTTTTCCTTTCCCCAGAAAAACATCATGCATTAAACAAATAAAGCCATCACTCTTACTTAAGTCTATGGAACGAAACTAAAATATTATAAGAAAATAAACAGGAAAAAGTATGAAATATGTTCCAAACTTTGTTAATTTGCTATAAGCCCTCCAACAAAATATAGGCTCATAAACTTTTAATATACATATTTTCTTTGATACAATTTTACTGAAGTGATCATAATGTTCAGTCTAATTGAGGACATACCAAAAAAAAAGACTAAAAATGGTTCTGTCTCAGTGTGGACCCACTATCTATTCCATGCCACACTACATCACCTACTATTACTTCTGACTTTGGAGGAGTAAGGAAAGAAATGAAAAAAGCAATTCATATTAACTAGGAAGTAGGAGAAAGGAATGGAGTTACTTAAAGAAAGAAAAGGGAAGAAAAAAAAGCTGATCTCTCTTTGGTCTCTTTCCACTGCACTCTACTTAAAAAGTAGAAATAAAAAATGTTATAACCAATAAGCCTTAGAGTAATTGTTTGTTATCATCATTATGGGAGAAAAGGAACATTTGCTTCATTTGACCAAAGACACTGCCTAGGACAGAAAGACTGAGCATAGTGCAAAGAATCTCACTGGAAACAGAAGACAGTGTGGGGAAATACCGTGAACAAGGAGACATCAGTAGAGTTTATTTATCCTGAAGCACAGCATGCAAAGCAGGTAGTAACTGAAGGAATGTGTCACTTGTTAATCTCTGTAACTCAGTGACATATACACACACTACAAGGGATATAGAAGATTCTGAATAAATATGTGGATGTCTGCATAAATCTGTCATCGCATTTACCAAAAACCTAGCTGATGTTTATGGCCAACCTCAACTATGAAAATTCTACAGACAATGCCTACTAAATCTTATTTTCTGTCTCTCATGAGGTAGCAGTCTGCTTTTATTACCATTGTGTACATACATACATTCCTGACATCAGTTTGTAATTGATAAGAAACTACTATGAGAAAATTGACTTAACTGTACCTAGAGTTTTGTATTAAATATGAAACCAAGCTTCTGAATTATAAAAATAATGTTATAAAAATAATGTTATATCAAGAGGAAAAACATTGGTTCGGGGAAAGAATATCTGAAAATCAGTGTATGCTGAGAATTATGTCTTTTGATTGTGATTTAAAGTCATTAATCTGTAAATATAAAGAGCAAAGAACCAGGGAAACCTACTGTGTAGAAGAGAGTATTTTAAGAAAGATGGAGGAATGGCATTCTAAAGTATTTGCTATAAGTAGTAGCTAAAGCTGGGATAAAAATTTACAGACCACACATGTTCAGTCCATTGATTGGTCCATTGAAGACTGAATGAATGAGATAAATAGGTGACTATTTTTCTTCCTAATGAAATCCAGGATGTTTGGCCTAAATCATAACATTTGTTTAACAGAACGGAGCAACACCACACAAAGTGTTATTGAGTTGGTGGGCCGGGGGCCATACTGAAATCTGGTCTGGAGCCAACTGGCTACAGCTCTTTATCAAATTACTAATGGAATCAGACTGAGTCTGTAAGAGTCAAATTAGTCAAAGGTTTCTAGCTGACATATACTCTAGTGATGCAAATAACTCTCATTTATTAAGATATTAATGAATTTTCTTCTTGGAATAGGTAGCAACTTGTTAGGTCAAATGTAAAGGCTGGGTGGTCCTTTTCCAGAAATCAGCCTGAACCGAAAGCTCCACCACACACAAGCAAAGGTGTGACTAATTCATATGTGGAGATCTCGGAAATCTGCCCTTTGTAGATTTGTAGAGATACCCACATAGAGAACCTTCCATACACAGTGACTTTACATCAACAGAAAATATTTCTACGCCACAGAAATGTATTATAGGAACTCTTTGGAAAGGACAAACCTCTAAAATATATTTTAGAGTTCACAATGATAAGGTGTAATATGCCATTTATTACTTTATTCTACAACACAAGCTGAACCATGAATCTCAATATCTCAATAATACAGAATGTGCACATTTCCAGCCACCAGGAACCAATGCCACAGAAATGTCCCCAGAAGACACTTAGGTTCCCAAAAAGTTCCCTAAGTTCACAACGGAGACAGAAGAGCCAGCAAGGCAGAATGTATAAAGCTGTAAGGAACTCTGATTTCCACTAAAACACTGCCTTCCTTTGGTGGACTTAAATATTTTTCTTAAGTGTTTAAGACTTTATAAGTATTTGGGTATTAAAAAATTTAAAACATACTCATTCCATGATTATATTTCTGTAATTTTAGGGTTAATAATCTAGGTTTTAGAGAGGCCAAAAAAACAAATGAATAACCTTGGGCCCTAGTCATAAATCCTAATGCATTTCCCACAAGGCAAGCAAGCTAAGAGATTAAGGAGTCCAATTCAAAAGAAATAAAATTGAACTCTCGTTGTAGGCTGTAGAAATAATAACTTTCTTCCTGGAACACCCAAGCAAGCCTAATCTACCTGGCTGGCCCTGGCCAGGCTTCCAGATGCTGTTCACTCATATGAACATCTGTAGTTTCCTTTCTTGAAAATACTGGCAATCGCTAAAGAATGAGTCCTTACAGAGTAACTGCATATATTCACAAAGGACAAGATAATAAAATGATAGCACTTCATGCAGAAATAAAATTTAGCAAAGGTGAACATTTAAACTAAAAGTATTAAAGAGACTGATGCAATTTGAGCAACTGTAAGAAAAGCTTTCGAGATTCTAGCTATCTTTCACCTTTTCCTGTTTTTGGTAAAAACTGTCATTTGGTTTCCCACAAAATATTTGAAGGATCAGAGGCCACTGGAAAAAATGTTAGTGTGGAAATACAAACCTCAGTCTCCCAATTCAAAAGAACCTTTCCTCTCCGTGAGTCCTCTATAACTTTGATCAAATATATTTTTATGGATTTATGATGGATAATTATATATGACAGTTGTAGATGTTTTTGTTTTTTAAATATTTCATATATGAAGCTAAAATTTGTAACTATATGTCATTTGGTGAAACTCAAGGATATGATAAATCAACTAAAAATGATATAAGCACATTAGCTTATTGCAGTATGCTCCGATGCCTAGAAATTTGTTTGTTAGTATTTTGTTTTGAATGAACATTAATTCAAAATATAAAAAAGGCACCCAAAATTTTAATGATCAGTTGAGTCTTTCAGAACCAAGACAGGATAAAAACAGGGATAATAGATACTTGTACTTATACATTTAGAATTTTGTCCCTTTTCTAGCAAGAAGACTTTTTTCCCCCAAGCATCTTTTGACTGCAATTTCTTTGTACTTTAAAGCTGTAATAATGCAGTCAGTATCTCACGATTAAATAAACACATGCGTGCATAATAAAAACAAAGCAAATGTGTTTTTTGTGTGTATCTGCTGTAGCACATTGCCAAACATTTAATGTTTTAAAACAATACAAATTTATTCTTCTACAGCTGTGGAGGTCAGTAGACTAAATTGGGAAGGCAAGGCTATGTTGTTTCTAGTCTAATTCTCCTCCCCTTGAATCCTGGCTAGCCTTAATGATTTTCTTTACCAATAGAATGTTCTGAAGTAATGTTCATGGGTTTCTGAGGCTTCAGTGGCCTCTTGGGACACTTTGGGGATCCAAGACTGACAGTCAAGAGTCTGGTTCCTTTGAGACCACCATGCTGCAATGGTCATATGTAGGTGTTATGGCTGTCCCAGCTGAGTCAGCCTTTTAGCCCTCCTCATCAAGGTTACAGACATATAATTGCAGCTATCTTGACCCTTCAGATATGCTCCCAGGTGAATCAATCAATATCACAATAACACAAAAATTACCAGCAAAGTACTATTTAAATACTGATGCCACTCCCTCAAACCATGAGATATAACAGTACCTCTTTTAAGCCTTGAGGTTTTGGGATAGTTTGCTATGCAGCAGTAGATAACCAGAACAGTGCATAAAATATATTAACTGTATTATAATGCCTAAGTCTCGATGTGAATCTAAAATAAACTGATTCTGATAGTTCGGTTCTCATACTAATGTACAATTATGCATACTAGATTTAGATAATCATACTGTAAACTGAATATACATATGGTGAATGAACACCATGCACACAAATGCTCCTATCTCATAAGGGCACACAGGAATTTTATTGTAATTCCTATTATCTGTAACTGCTAGATTATCTAAATATCATTTTGAGATTATAGTCTTATAACCCAAATTAACCAAAATAATTGTTTTTCACTGTGTTTCAGACACAGTGAAAGAAGGCTTGCTTATACCTATCATCCACTACCTGCATGTCATTCAACAAAACCATATATCAAGTTACAGGACAATTTGGATTAGAAAGTATAGTAGGCTTTCAAAATTCATAAACCAGGATTTTAAAAAATAGCCTCATAAAATTGTCTTCACTGACAATTTTCTTTTCTTTGCTTTTAATTTGAATAGAGAATATATAGAAATGTTGTCTTATCCTGATCCCAAAACCAGACAATTACCCAACAACAACAAAAAACCTGAAGACCAATATCACTAATGAACATTGATGAAAAGTCTTCAACAAAACACAACCAAAGTGAATTCAACAGCACATTGAAAAGATCATTCACTATGATAAAGTGGGATTCATCTCAAGGATGCAAGGATGGTTCAACATATGCATATCTATAAATGTGATGCATGATAGTAACAGAATGAAGGACAAAAACCATCTGATCATATTAGTAGAAAAACATATTTGGCAATTCAACATCTTTTCTTGATAAAAATAAAACTCTCAACAAATTAGGCATATAAAGAATATGTAACAACACAGTAAAAGCTATATATGACAAACCCACAGCTAACATCAGAATCAACTGAGAAAACCTGAAAGCTTTTCCTCTAAGATCCAAAATTAGACAAGCATGCCCACTCTTGCCACTTCTATTTAGTATAGTACTGGAGGTCCTAGACAGAGAAATTAGGCAATAGAAATAAAAGGCATCCAAATTGAAAAAAAAAAAAAAAAAAAAAAAAAGGTAAATTATCTCTGTTTGCAGATAACACAATCTCATGCAGAGAAAACCCTGAAGACTCCACAAGAAACCTATTAGAAAGTAATAAATAAACTCTGTGAAGTTGCAAGTTATAAAATCAATAGACAAAATCAGTAGCATTCATATTCACTAGCAGTAAACTATCTGAAAAAGAAATCAGGAAAACAATCCCATTTACAACAGCTAAAATAAAATAAAATACTTTGGAATAAATTTAACCCAGTAGGTGGAAAACTCTACACTGAAAACTATAAAACGTTGATGAAAGAAAACACAAATAGCATTTTTCACAGGAATAGAAAAGAAATATTAAAATTTGTATGGAACCACAGAAGACTCTGCTTAGCCAAAGCAATCTTCAATAAAACAAAAACCGAAAAAGAGAAAACCAAAGTTAGAAAAGTTAGAAGCATCCTACTACCTGAGCTCAAAATACACTACAAAGGTATTATAACCAAAACAGCATAATACTGGCATAAAAACAGGCACATAAACCGATGAAACAGAACAGTGAGCACAGGAATAAATCCACACATTTAGAGCCAACTGTGTTTTGTCCAAGATGCCAAGAACATACAAAGGAAAGGACAGTATCCTCAAATGGTGTTGGGATAACTGGATATCCACATGCAGAAGAACAAAATTAGACCCATATGTCATGCCATATTGAAAAATCAATTCTAAATGAATTAAAGACTTAAATGTAAGATTCAAAACCATGAAACTACTAGAGGAAAACATAGGGGAAATGTTCCATGACACTGGTCTTGGCAATGACTTTTTAGATTTCACCCCAAAAGTACAAACAGAAAAAGCAAAAATAGACAAATGAGACTACATCAAGCTTTGGTACAGGAAAGGGAGTGATCAACAGAGTGGGAAGACAACCCACAGAATGGGAGAAAATATTTATGAACGATTCATCTGCTATAGGGCTAATATCCAAAATATATAAGGAACTCAACTCAATAGCAAGGAAACAAATAGACCAATTTACAGGCAAAGGACTTAAATAGACATTTCTCAAAAGAAGAGATACAAGTTGGGCAAGGTGGCTCATGCCTGTAATCCCAGCACTTTGGGAGGCCCAGATGGGAGAATCATTAGGTCAGGAGATCAAGACCACCCTGGCCAACATGGTGAAACCCTGTCTCCACCAAAAATACAAAAAAAAAAAAATAGCTCGGCGTGGTGGCGCGTGCCTGAAATCACAGCTACTCGGGAGGCTGAAGCAGAAGAATTGCTTGAACCCAGGAGGCAGAGATTGCAGTGAGCCAAGATTGTGTCACTGCGTTACAGCCTGGGCAACAGTGCAAGACTCTGTCTCAAAAAAAAAAAAAAAGAAGAAGAAGAAGAAGAGATACAAATGACCAACAGATATTTGAAAAAATGCTCAACGTCACTAACCATCAAGAAAATGCAAATCAAAACCAAAATGAGGTATCACCTCACACCTCCTAGAATGACTGTTATCATAAACACAAAAGATAGCAAGTGTTGGTGAAGACGTTGACAAAAGGGAATACTTGCACACTGTTTTGGGGAATGTCAATTAGTACAGCCATTATAGAAAACAGTATGGAGGGTTCTCAAAAAGTTAAAAATAGAATTACCCTATGGTCCAGCAATTCCATACTGGGTATATATCCAAAAGAAATGAAATCAGAATGTAGAAGAAATGTCTGTTGCTCCCATGTTCATTGCAGCATTATTCACAATAGCTAAGATATGGAATGAACCTAAGTGTCCATTAATGGATGAACAGATTACAAAACATGGCATATATATATATATATATATATATATATATACACACACACACACACACACAGAGTGGAGTACTATTCAGCCACAAAATGAAAGAAATCTTGTCATTTGTAACAACATAGATGAACCTGTAGGACATTATGTTAAGTGAAAATAAATACTACATGGTCACAGTTATAGGGAGAATCTAAAATGATCAAACTTAAAGAAGCAGAGAGTTAAATTGTGTTGATCAAAGGCTAGGGTGGTTGAGATGGGAAAGGGCTGGGTAGATGTTACTCAAAAAATACAAAATTTCAGTTAGATGGAAGTAATAAATTCAATAGAACCACGATACAACATGGTGACTTACAGTTAATAACGTATTACACTCTTGAAAAATGCTACGATAGTGGATGTTAAGTGTTTTACCCCACAACTATGATCAAAACATGGGTAACACATTTATTAATTAGCTAAATTTAGTCATTAAACAATGTACATATACTTCAATATATCACATTGTACATGGTAAATACAAGCAGTTTTATCTGTCAGTTAGAAAAGGTAAATTTAAAAAAGAAAAATAAATTTATTTATTTCTTATTTTCCCACCCAGCATAAGGAAAGAGGGGTATCAATTCATGAATTGTGAAGAAAGCTCCATTGTATACACAGGGACCCAAATGTTTTCTTTGCCTTTCATCTCTGCACTTGCCAATAATGAAGCCAGCTGGTAACCAAGTGTCAGGAGTTCTCAACCTAAGAAGATTAAAATATTTCATAATTTTTCAAGTTTCGTTGACTCCATTTTCTAAATTTCAGTTTGGGTTGAAATTTTCCCATAAAAATCAAAACCCATTCAAAAGTGGGAGAAGGATATGAACAGATACTTTTCAAAAGAAGACATACATGACGGCAATAAACATGAAAAAATGCTCATCATCACTGGTCATTAGAGAAATGCAAATCAAAACCACATTGAGATACCATCTCACGCCAGTTAGAATGGCAATCATTAAAAAATCTGGAGACAATAGATGCTGGAGAGGATGTGGAGAAATAGGAAGACTTTCACACTGTTGGTGGGAGTGTAAGTTAGTTCAACCATTGTGGAAGACAGTGTGGAGATTCCTCAAGGACCTAGAAATAGAAATTCCATTTGACCCAGCAATCCCATTACTGAGTATATATCCAAAGGATTATAAATCGTTCTATTATAAGGACACATGCACACGTATGCTTATTGCAGCAGCACTGTTTACAATAGCAAAGACCTGGAACCAGCCCAAATGCCCATCGATGATAGACTGGACAGGAAAAATGTGGCACATACACACCATGGAATATTATGCAGCCATAAAAAACGATGAGTTCATGTCCTTTGTAAAGACATGGATGAATCTGGAAACCATCATTCTCAGCAAACTGACACAGAACAGAAAATCAAACACCGCATGTTCTCACTCATAGGCAGGTGTTGAACAATGAGAACACATGGACACAGGGAGGAGAGCATCACACGCTAGGGTCTGTTGGGGGGGCTACAGGAGGCACAGTGGAAGTTGAGGGGGTTGGGGAGAAATAACATGGGGAGAAATGCCAGATATAGGTGACAGAGGAATAGAGGCAGCAAACCACATTCCCATGTATGTACCTATGCAACAATCCTGCATGATCTGCACATGTACCCAGAACCTAAAGTACAATTAAAAAAAGAAAAAAAAAATTAAAGTTCAGCCAGGGCATGGTGGTTTATGTCTATAATCCCAGCACTTTGGGAGGTTGAGGCGGGTAGATCACGACCTTGTCTCTACTAAAATATAAATATTAGCCAGGCATAGTGGCACACGCCTGTAATCCCAGCTACTCGGGAGGCTGAGGCAGGAGAATTGCTTGAACCTCGAAGTTGGAGGTTGCAGTGAGCTGAGATTGCACCACTGCACTCCAGTCTAGGCGACAGAGCAAGACTCCAACTCCAAAAAACAATAACAACAACAACAACAAAAAAAAGTAACAATCAAAGATCCTAAAGAAATCAGGCAAAATGCTTTTATTTTACACACTGTAAAATCTTGATGAAATTTCCTGTGTTATAAATGTCAAAGTACACGGGTAAGTGATCGAATGATTTGAACTGTTAGTATAAAGTATTGTTCACCAAATGTCTATTGGCTGATATCCATAACAACAGTGATTTTAGTTTTAAAGTAGATAACACTAGGTAACAGTTACATTATGTGCAGAAAGGCAATCAGAAGAAACACAAGCAACTATAATGTCAAAATGGCAAGAGTCAAAAAACATAGAATCAAAATGTTACTTGGAGTTGGGGGCTAATCTGTTGTGACACACTTTCTACTAACCCTGACTCTTAAGATGATATTGAGAGTCAGGTTTTTTATGAACATGATCCACGGGATAGGATGGTGGGAATCAATATTATGCTCTGAATCAGAAATTCTGGTGTGGCAGAGATGTGTGTTTTCACAAGCCTTTCAGGTAATTCTGATGCACGCAAGCAATTGAAAAACCTGGCTTACATTGTAACTACTCCCACAAAAAACACAAATTCCGTTTCCTAAAATAAAGTTTAATACTTGCATTAAGGCTCTCATTGTGCTTCTAAATATTACCTGCTTAAGAAACCAACAGGTATGACCATTGTTGAACAGACATACTTTATATCCTCATTCTCAAGTCGAATATTGGCAAAAAATAAATAAATAAATCCTGTAATTTGTGAAGGAACAGATTGCCCTAGAGTTAGACGGGATGTTTCAAGCTGAAAGATATAATTGAGAAAGGATTGAGTATTGCTATTTTTAAAACTGGGGTATATCAGGAGTTCTACTTCCCCTTGGATATAGAAAGTTGGAACTAGTTTTCCTTCTACCCTCAAAACAAGAAAAAGCCATGATGTAAAGTGCAAAAAAAAAAAAAAATCACAATGTTGGCTGAACACACAGAAGTATGGAAATCACAAATCAACCAAGTATTCTGAAATCTACTGAATGTCAGGTCTTTGCAAGAAAAGATGTGCTACTGGCAGACTACAACAGGAAGAGATGTTGGTATCATACAGCCAGGCAAAAAGAAAGCATTCTGATTAAATTGGTGATGGATTGGTAAAGGTCATGTGTGGATGGGGGGAGAGGATAGAACTCATGGAAACTGCAGATATGAAGGGAGCTTGTGCAAACTCGCAGACCCTTTCCCATGGACCTCCACCTCCTGCTCATGAGAAAATTTGTGGAAAAAGCAGGAGGTGCATGAGTGCCTTCCTTGGTGTTTCAGGCTTGCAAGAGGGAAGTGATCACTGCCGTGAGAAAAGTCTCTAGCCTTACTGTAATCCTTCTTCAGAAAACAAAGCCTTAAGCCTGTGAGGGAGAAACAGAATATCCTGCCACCTCTACAACAAAGTTATAGACCTACTGGAGGCAGAGGAAAGGTCAAAACAAAATAAAACCAAAAACAAAACCTACTACCCCTAGGGGAAGTCCTGGATGCAGGATCTTATACCAGTAATATTAGAGATCTCCTACCACTAAGAGACTGAAAAGAATCTCTCTCCCGTGGAACACTCATAAGGTATATAGACAGAGTTTCACTGCCATGAAGAGAAGAAATAGGACCCCTGAGAAAGCTCAACCACAAGACCTGAACATGCAGGGCCTGCCTAAGGTGGAGGCTATACTGAAATAATAAAGAACCCCTTGCCTTCACCACCAGACCAGCAAGCACCAAGTAACAAGCAACTGCCATCTACCACTGATGAAGAAGACAAAAAAGTGTGGAGAGGAACAATATTTGTGGTGGGGATGAACAGAGAAGGTAAGGGTGAAATAGAAGCATTGAGGAAACACCTGTTAAATCCCAGCCTCCATCCTAAGAAAAAATAATTTGAAGACAGTGGTGCACTGAAGATAATAGAACAAGAAAACCCAATCTCAGCTTAATTCCTGGTTAAATCAACCTAACACCCTTCCTCATAGGCTAATAGCCTAACACAAGAGATGCATCCGTTTCCAGAAATAAAGTCTCTACAATTTTACACATAATGTCTGATTTTAATTTAAAAAAATTACATGAGACACAAAAAGGCAAGAAAAATAAAAACAATGCAGCTATGAGACAAAACAATCAACAGAACAGACTCAAGCCTGTGGCCCCTATGTTTATATCAAACAGAATTTAAAGGAAGTATGAATTTAACATTGATAAGATAAAGATTCTAGTGAAGATGTAGAGCATATGCAAGAACAGATGGGAGATTTCAGCAGAGAATGGTGTTATGGATTGAATTGTGTTTTTCAAAAATTAACATTGAAGCCCTAACCTCCAATCTGATATATTTAGGGAGGTAATTAATGTTAAATAAAGCCATAAGAATGCAGCCCTAATCCTATAGGGCTGGTGTTCTTATAAGAAGAGTAAGAGACACTGGAGCTCTGTCTCTCTCTATGTATACACAGAGAAAATGCCATGTGAGGACACAGTGAGGAGGAGGCCATATAGAAGCCAGGAAGAGAGGCCTCACCAGACACTAAGCCTTATGGCACCTTAATCTTGGACTTCTAGCCTGCAAACTATAAGAAAATAAATTTCTGTTGTTTAAGCCATAAGTCTGTGGTAATCCGTTATGGCAGCCCAAACAGACTAGTACATATGGAAACTGTAATTAGTGAAATGCAAATTCTAGAAATAAAGAACATAATAATAGAGACAAAGAATGCTTTCAACAAGTTCATCAGTAGATTCAAGACAGCTGAAGAAATAATTACTGAATTTGAAGATAGGTCAATAGAAATCACTGAAACTTAAACTCAAAAAGAAGGGCAAAAAATGAACTGAACATCCAAGAGTTGAGGGATAACAGCAAACAATCTAGCCCATAAGTAATTTGAATCCCAGAAGAAAGACAATGGCACAGAATAATTATACGAAGAAATAACAATTGATAATTTTCAAAAATTAATGACAGACCCCATAATACGGATGCACTAAATTCAGAGAATTCTGAGGAGGATAAACATAAAAAAATCGCTAAACAGAAACACACACACATAAACACACACATCTGCATATATTATATTCAAATTGCTGATAAAAAGAAGATTTTGATGGCAGCCATAGAAAAAAGAATCACAACTTACACATAAATATAAGATTTACAAAAGAAGGATGAAAAACTATGTTTCAGAAAAAAAAAGGAGTCAAGCATTCAAGATGGAGAAAGAAAACTGTCACGTACTTTATACAAAATATAAAAATAAGTTCTTCAGAGAGAAAGAATAAAATACCCAACAAAATTTAGATTGAAATAAATAAATGTCTTCAGTCAAATCAGCTTTTCCAACTCCTTTAGGAAAGTGCTCTCCTGAAAAAAATGCAGCCTCTATATTTCAGCCCATAAGATTCAGGGAGTTACCATAAGGTCCAGGGAATTATCCTCTCAATCAGGACCTTGGACAGGACTAGAGAGCAACTAAATTCCTATAGTGCTGTCATTTCAGCATTTAATACACTTCAACAGTGTGGCTGAAATGAATTGATGTCTCTGTCTGGGCAGTCATTTACAACTATAGAGACTGGAAGGATCTCCATACTAGGAATATGAATTTCTTGGTGACTGTCTCTGATTTTATTATAAAGCTGTATATAAATAAGGTCTTTTTATTGGCCAATAATATTCACCGACGGGAAGAGTCAAAACAAGAAATTTAGAAATTAAGCTTATGATTGTACTGATCCAGTGAGCTACTTTGGACTGATAGCCTCACTCCTCAGATATTTTTTGTTATTAAAGTGCATGCTAGACTCTTTCCTGACCCTTGTTCACTGGCACTGCTTTCTGCTTCTAAAAACAACATATTGCAGGAAATTGTTAACATTTCTACATTTGTATAATTTTATTTCTTTTTTTTTTTTTTTTTTGAGATGGAGTTTCGCTCTTGTTACCCAGGCTGGAGTGCAATGGCGCGATCTCAGCTCACTGCAACCTCCGCCTCCTGGGTTCAGGCAATTCTCCTACCTCAGCCTCCTGAGTAGCTGGGATAATTTTATTTCTTTAGATTACACTCTTCAAGCACTCTGTAGCCTATAATGAAATTTAACACTTATTATCAGTTTATTATTTATGAGCAGGCCAGAATGCAAAATTCAAAGAATGCAGGAGAGATAAGACAAACATTATACTCATATTTGAATAACTCATGCTGAATAAAATGTGAGTGAAATCTAAGGACATCAGTATCTTTGTATAGAGGGCAATATATTATGCAAAAATAATATTCTATAAACCACAAGATAAAATTTATATTATTATAAAAAACACATACATATATGGAATTGGTGCAACCAGTAGAATATGCTATGCTGGGTTTAAGTGAATTATTATTCTATTGCTTTCTTGCAAATTTCTGATTTTTTCATTCCTTCATTTATTTTCCAAATTTGGAAATATAATTACCAGTAATATATTAGGGAATAAAGACTGCTGTTTTGCAGCAACTTTGGTAAGGCCTTTTAAAACATCCAGAATAAGAAACTGTAGGGAGAACAATATGGCAGTCACCTTGATGTAGGAAGCCAAGGATTTTAGTGCTAGTAGAAAAGCATGAGACAAAAAATCTTTTCCAGCTGCCTAATTATTCAATTCAATTAGATAAGCCTTCATTTTATTTCCAAGTGCTTGTAGTGAAAGACAAGGGCAGTCAGCTTAACGGAAAGAAAAAGGATGTGCTCACTTACTAATTTGATTCGGTGGCCAGGAGTGGCGCTGATTTCCCATGTGCATTCTTTTCTGCTTGGGTACTTGTCTGGCCAGTTGGGACTGGTGATGAGGCCAGTTGGACTGTGGATCTTCTGTTCACACTCAGCTGCACCAATAACCATAATATCAGACAGTGTGACAGTGTGGAAATGCAGCCCAGGTTTGAGGCAGAAAGCAGCCTATTTGCCCACTGCCCTGTTGAAAGACTTTCCTGAATACCAGCTAATTATCACTGCAGTGTCGATTATCATATTCCTCTACGCTGGAAACTATGTTGCTGAGAATAATCAGGCAGTTTGTTGTCTGTCTCATATGAAATTAAGTATTTACCATAAATCAGATAAATGCCTAAAAGAAAATGAACTTTCACTTTAAACTGATGGGTCTGTAGCTCAGAATTTAACAGTGCAACATATATTGACAGTAGAGAATATCAACACTGGGCATGTGCAAAATATTTAATCCAATGTCACAAATAAACATCTTGGACTATGCCATTTTCATTTCTTTTTCCTATTAAAAGAAACATCATTTATAGCTAATTAACATCATTAAGGCACCTTATGAATCAAGTATTTACATTTTCTCTCTCCCTTAGTTAAATATACACTTGAATACCTACACCACAATTTTAGCTTCTAAAATAAATTAGCCCTAATGTCATCAAAGCAAATGGAAGCACTAAGGGGAAAAATAAGCGAACAGCTACTAGCCCTGCCCTAGAGGTGTTTCTGGACTAACTTCAAAGGATACCTCATTCAATCAGTATAATTATTGAAGAGTTTTTTTTTTAACAACCAAAATAACCTCATTTTAGACAAGATCATTCCACACAGTTAATGTCAAATTTAAAAAATACTTAATATCTTCAAGCTGTGTTCTTTCTGTATAATTTATGAAGCTCTATATCATACATTCTTGTTTAGACTGGGATTATTTGTTATGTATTGTGTATCCCATTCTAAAATACAGATTTCTAAAATTTCCTGAGCAATATATTTGGTTAAATACTTTATTCAATGGACAACACGCCTGTTATACCCTTCAGGGCCACACAACAAGGGTAACATGCCCATTAGTTAATGCGCTTTCTGTAGTTGCTGCTTCTTGCTCTGCTGCATTCATTCACACTAGACCTTCATCTTAATTGTGCTAGGTTTCTATAGGGAGACCTGTATTTGCAACAGAAGATCACATAAAGTGGAAGGTAAAATTCAGTTCCTGTCTAATAATCTACGATTATGGTAGCAAGACAACAGCCTTAAAAGTTTGGATCAAGTTATGACAAGGGTTTTCTAAATTCCATTGTTTCTGTCTCTGCCTCGCCATGTGAAATGTAAACCGGGCAGGATGTGGCAATTACACTGAGACTGGGTTGAGAGGCTCATTGCTAAACTGTACAAGGAGCATGTACTATAGTGAAGGTAAAAGATGATCTGACCACTTTCCTGGCGATAAGACAAGTTTATTACAGTGTGTCTGGATGCTGTTTTATCTATAACGAAGTTTCCTATATCATTTATGTAATAAACAGAGACATATTTGCTACCCACGATCCACAGGATACATGTATAATCTATAAAAGCTGTCTTCTTGGCCGGGCGCAGTGGCTCAAGCCTGTAATCCCAGCACTTTGGGAGGCTGAGGCGGGTGGATCACGAGGTCAAGAGATCGAGACCATCCTGGTCAACATGGTGAAACCCCGTCTCTACTAATACAAAAAATTAGCTGGGCACGGTGGCGCGTGTCTGTAATCCCAGCTACTCAGGAGGCTGAGGCAGGAGAATTGCCTGAACCCAGGAGGCGGAGGTTGCGGTGAGCCGAGATCGCGCCATTGCACTCCAGCCTGGGTATCAAGAGCGAAACTACGTCTCAAAAAAAAAAAAGCTGCCTTCTTTTTTTCTCTGAATTACCTTCAATGTCTGCAAAACAAAAAACAAAAGCCTGGGCCAACTGCAGTGGCTTATGCCTGCAATCCCAGCACTTTGGGAGGCTGAGGTGAGTGGATTGCTTGAGCTCAGGAGTTAACAGACCAGCCTGGGCAACATGGGGAAAACCCATCTCTACAAAAAACACAAAAAATTAGCCAGGCATGGTGGTGTGCACCTGTAGTCCCAGCTACTCGGGAGGCCAAGGTGAGAGAATTGCTTAAGCCTGGGAGGTCGAGACTACAATGAGCTGAGATCACTCCACTGCACTCCAGCCTGGGTGACAGAGGGAGATCCTGTTTCAAAATGAAAAAAAAAAAAAACCCACAAAAACCTGGGCTTATTTCCTAACCTATTGATTTAATAGCATATTGTATCTTACCAAGTTACAGATATTATGCTTTTACATGAAAATAGAGAAAGAAAAATTTCTGTTTGTGTATGATTCTGCATAGTGTCATTAACTCAATGAAAAAAAAATTCCCTGACACGTGACCATATTTGAAAGGAGCTGAATGGAACAAGGGTCAACTGAGGATATTCTCTATGATTCCAGTGTTTTCACACACAAAAAAAAATGTTATCTAACTGTGGTTAGAGTCAGGTACCTTCCAATATACATATGATGACTACGTTTACAAAATTTGCCTTAGTAATTCTCTTCTCAAAACAAGTATAAATCCAATTTTAGTAGGAAATTCGGGAACAGACTCTCAAAGGAAGAAATAAGAGCTGAATAACTATGTATTGTTCCCATTTAGCTCATAGTGGCTAAGGGGAATAATATTATTGGTTTATAAAAATTTTGAATTTTGTAAGGCCTCAAGGACAAAGTCTGACAGGGTATTATTATGCTCTATTAAGCTTTTCTGGACCAAAACCATGACTTAAAACTTTAAATGGCACAGTGTCTACCATTTTCAAATGTCTTTCCTGTGGTAGGCATTTGAATTTGATACTCCTGGTATTTAAAGGCGCATCACTTATGTAGCACATACACAAAATATACAAGATATTTTTGGGAGGAATATTACACCAAATGCAAAACATTCAGCAGAAGCTAAGTTTAAATATGCATTGTGTTATAAGGTCTGTTCCACAAAGACATGGGGAGAATGTGGTGCTTTTCTGGCTACCAGATGGTAGCCTAGCAGCTACTATGTCTGCTATTCAAAGCTACTCTAATGCCACCTATGTGTGCGAAGTCCAGATCCAGTAATTTGCCTTGGATCTTTGAACATCACACAGAATTTTGTTTTTTGACATTTAGATAGCCCACTGTGATATCACTCATTGAAATGGTTAACTCTACTTGGAGCAGTGCTTTAACAGAACCACATGAAATTCTACATGTTGTCAAGAAAAGTGTATTCCTTGCCGTACCTTCCTTGCAATCATGTTTATTTTCATGCAGCACAAATCCACTACGGCATTGACACATGTAACTTCCCATCGTGTTGACACATTCGTGCTGACATCCACCATTATCCTTAGAGCATTCGTCTTTGTCTAGCAAAGAGATAAATTCCATAGTTTACTAAGTAACTTTAAAAACAAAGGATATCACAGAGAGTCATTTAGCTATGGTTAACATTGCCAAAGGGTAAGCTAAGTCATGGTTTCTTCTGTTCCAAGTATAAAACAAACAAAAATGTATGATCTTTTAGTTTTACCCTTTCCTTGTTTAGCTTGAAGGCTTGTACCATGAATCAAGTTTCTAAGACCATTAGTGCTACGATAACAACTTGTAATCCTCTTTTATTCCTATGCTGGAGTTGAAGTTTTGAGTAGGAGAAAGAGGGAATCAATAGATCTTTTTACAAATTAACCCTAAACATTTATTGCCAATATTTAGAAATAAATTTAAAATTGTGCATAGTTTGAATAGAGACAAGAAATAGCATTTAAGTAGAGGGATACCCTTCAATATATTAACCATGGTATACAGACAGAGGCTAAACAAGGTTCCAAGATTTGTATGTAATCACTTTAAAAAATCACTCAGTATAATTACTGTAGTTGATTTTTTTTTCTGCATTAACTCTGCGGTTATGCTTAGCATTAATGAATCGGGATACTTCATAGCACTCCAAGACAGAAAAAGGCATAATTAGACTATTCTCAAGAAGAAATGAAATTTATGTATTTTAAACAAATCTACTCTGGCAGAGAAGTTTATTAAAAGTTATCCCCTAAAAGGCTTTTAGTGTGCTAAAAGTAAAGTAAAGATTAGACTAAGAAATGTAAGCCTCATGAAATAGCCAAAAAATTCACTACAGGGAAAAAAGCCAAACTAGATTAACAGGCAGTCAATTTGGTGAGGCATCAACCATCACTCTGTGTCACTCAGCTGTCATTCCATAGCTGGCTTGTCCATTAACATCAAAACTGGCAGATTGCTCCTGACACAGATGTATGATGGCACATCACTCAGACTTTCATCACTCCCACACATAGAGAACAAAAGGATATGTTATAGTCATATGAGAAGTTAGGCTGAATTCAAATTGTCCACTCTCAGCTGATTTTTCTAACGGGCACTAGCAAGTTCTTGTTGGCATAAAAAGTACACTGTTTTTGCTTTTTTATCAAATCAATATTCATTCCATAGGAAAAGGTTTAGGGAAGATATTTTTATCAAATAATCTGATAATAATTTTTAAATATGCATCTATTTTGTCACATTTGAAGATTGATTACATGACACACATGCTTAACAGGCGATATTAATGCATTGCGCCATAGCTGAATATTTTAAATAAATACAGGCAATCTCAGTTTTTAAAGAATATGTCGTAATTAGTATATTTGTGATTCACGTGTTCTCCACCTATTCTTGACACTTCCATTATTCTTTCAACACTTACTATGGAGACTAAGCAAAAAGCAAAACAGTAGAATAAACAAAACGATTCTGTGAAAGAGCATCAAATACTGAAACGCAGAAAAAAATAACAGAAAATTAGATTTGTAAAATTAATTTTAGAGCAATTTAGTGTAATTTTGAACTCTTATTCCATTAATTGCATCAACAGTGAGAATCACAGTTTATGAATTATGAATGACTTATACAGAATGGGTAGACAGTAAACCATACTTCCTACCACTATGGTGTCAGCTGCCTGCATTTTCTGATTCAGATAGTTAAACAGTAAATTGATTAAATTCATTTTTTTATTCTGACTTTCCAGAGGCTCTTTGCCTTAAGAAACTTCAGAAAAATGCTTCCTTATGAGTGAATGTATATATCTCTGTTAAATGGAAGGAACCAATTAAGAAAATGCTGGTGCCAGAATTATTCTGAAATAGACACACATTTCCTATGCAAATGTTTATATAACAATGGTTTGGCGTACCTAATATAAGACCTCATAGAGTGAACTTTAGTTGTACCCTGGGTCAACCAAACCTTTGAAAATAGTTTAAAATTAGTTCACATTTTCAATTCACTGATAAACAGATGAACTGCTCAGAGATGAACAGTGTGGAGGTAGACACGGCCTGAATCACCCTTTTATTGGTTTCTGTTTGGACTGCCATACATGAAAGATACAAAAATGCTAAAATACAAATGTGAACACAAGTGTTATTTAATAACACATGAATTATTGCTGTGAGTGTTAAAATTCACAGTTATTTTATAAGAAAAATAATTTCAAAACATAAAATATCCCTAACATCCAAACTTCACTCTAGTGGAAGAGTCAAGTCATCTGCTCATATATCTAGGTATCATTAGTTGCAAGATTTGTTAAAAATAAACTGACCTATAATAGTAGTAACTAAGGAGAGATCAAATTAAAAATAAAATCAATTATATTTCAATGATTTTGTAGCCAACAATTAATACTCTTCTTGTGCTCAAAAATAATGATAATTGCAAAATAATTTTTGGAAGAAGAGAAAGCAGACGAGGAGGAGGAAGAGGAAGAAGAAAAGAAAGAAGAAGAGAAAGAAAAAGAAGGAGAACAAACAGAAGAAGAGTTGTTATTGTTATTTACATAGTCATTATTCTTTAAGTATTTTTTTTTTTAACTTTCCCAATTTTTCAGAGTTTCCTGCCTCATTTACACATCTGATATCGCATAACTTAATCAAGGTCTCATGAAAATGAAAACTTATCAGGCTACTAAAATATATTTATCAGTTAGTCTAAATTTTAGCTAAAATTCAAAACTGAACTAATCAAAATAGCATCTAAAAGCAGCAGAGGAAAGTTATTATATCCTCAAAAGTAGCAATGTAAAACTGTGGCTTCATGTGTCAAACAGTCATATCAAAAGAGAAAATTTCAGGAAGTCATTGGAATACTTAAAATTATTCAGATGTTTTACATCATGCAGATCTAAAAATTTTGGTATTTTGCACTATATTTTGAAAAATGTTTTAATTCATCTGCAGAGTAGTAAATACAGTGTGGTTGTTTTAAAAACACTTGTTTGAACAGGAGTTAATAGACTAATTAAAGTGAATGTAATTTTGGATTTCTTATGGTTATGAGAAATAGCAACTTCATAAAAGATAAATTCTGCAAATATATTGTAGATTTCTTATTTATGAAAGGTCACCAAACTTGGGAAAAAGCTGTTTGCAAACATAATTAACTTATGTTTTCACTTTCCATTTCTCCTCTTAGGACAAAAACTGTTTTTTCGAACAGCAGAAATCAAAGGAAAGGGAAAAGGAAGGAGGAGAGAGAGATTTAAACATTTCTCATAATGCCTGCATAACACATTTAAAAATTTAAAATTCTATCAATAATTTATTTGAAATTTTCTGGCATTTTCATATACTAGACACAGAATAAAGCAAAAGAGTTTTTCTTAGTGCTAGAAATAAATGTTTTATTGAGGAAAAATAAAAGCATTTATTTTCTGCAGATGGAAATTAGCCCCCTTCTTTGGAATGAACATATCTGCTTTCCATTCCTTCATGTAAGATAAAGAAAAGGCCCATCATTAGGAAAAAGTGAAGGGGTATTCTTCCATCAGAGGACTACAGTGAACCTCTGAGACTATCAGAGGTCATCAGTCTATGAATAATACATACTGGATGGAACTGAAGTGGCAACCTGTATCAAGTTCTTGCAAGATTCAAAAATAAAAAGTTTCTCTTTGCAGAAAGCTTCCTTATCTGTAGGAAAAAGAAATCAATGGTCCATGCAACAGAACAGACACATACAAGAGTGGGTATTCTCAAATTAAATGTTCAGGATCTGAAATAAATGGACACATGCACAGCACACACAGGTCCAACATAAAACTATCAGGTAAATAATCACCTACAAAAAAACACTTATAAACACTAGGAGAGCTACAACAGAGACACTTTTCTCTTTTCATAAACATGTGAATATTTAAATTCCATTAATGATGACAACTTGGACACAGGAGTTTAAATCATACAAGAAAGTTGTAGTTGTGTTACTGTTTGTAATTAATCACAGTAGCATTTAAAGTTCTGTTAGTGTAATATCATGTCGAATTTCATCTACAGATATCAACAACCATTCCACTAGAGAAACGTTGAACAAGAAGGACACTTACAAACAAATATCGAGACACAATGAAAGGAAGATAAGATGAGGAGCATGTCAGTTGAAATCACTTGATTTCAGAGCTAGAAAGACTGCAATGCACAAATTATTTTAAGTGATTCCTCCATTTGTTACAGGCAGAAATGAGCTAGGAGTCAGAAAATGAGTTTTAGTCCATTTCTGTCACTGAGCAAGACCCTGGGCTTATCAGCAATAGTTAGATCACATTCCTATTAATTTTTTTACTGAGGGAGACTGTTATTGTTCTTCATATTTTCTGTTCTTAGAACTGAAGAGTCATAACTGAATCTTTTCATTAATACAGAGTTGCCTATAAAAGGCGCAATGCCTATGCTCAACTCTCATTGCCTAAAGCCATTGTTATAATATTCCCAAATTGTAAATGCTATAATTAAAATTATAAAAGCATGTCAAGTTCCCAAATGTGCTATTTTTTCAGGTATAAAGTCCGATTAATATTTCCTTTATGCTTAACTCATTTAAAGAAAAGAAACTCTTTTGAGTGGAATACTCTTAGCTTTGCTAAGATTATTAATTAAATAAACTGCATCATGTAGACCAATGCAGACTTGTACACTTGTGCTCAAATATATCATATAAAACTAAGTTTGGTTTTACTATCATATAAACAAAATCATTATTGTTAATCTAGTAACAAATCTCATTTAGTCTGAGAAAATAACAGCAATATATTATTGTTGGACTAGATATCTTCTAGAAAATGTCTATGCCACTATAGTATGAATTACCTGAAAAGAAGTGAATCACATATAATTCTCTATAATGTCTAAATGGTCTTATTTTGGCTTTCTAATTTTTTATTTGCTTTAATATTACTTCATTATATTGCTCTTTAAATATGCCCTGGAATAAGTGTAGCATATTACACTGGTTTTTATAGAGTGGCTTGTAAATTATTTTGCTATAAAATCCAATGACATTCATTTTTAAGCTATGGCATTTTTGTGACTCATTTATGATATTTAGTCAGAAATGATAGATGAGAGTTTCTTAATTCTATGAGCATGGATGTGACAGAAATCACTGATGTGAATTATTCTGCTAAAAAGTTCTTAGAGACATCCCTTCAATGTCCTTTCTTAAATCTAAAAAGAGTTTGTTTTAAAAATCTAAGGCTATGTGCAAGAATAGCTAAAATCTCTTATACAATTATTTTATTAGACAATGATATGTTGAAAATAATACTGTAAATATATTATTTCATGGTATGTTAAACCTTAAATATTTTTGTCTTTTTCTCATGTATCACTAACTAAAAGAAAGCTAGAATTTTATTTTTAATAGCTTTCTTCTCCAAATATATGGAATCACTTATTACCAAACACTACTTTTTACTAGTATTGAAAACTCTTAGAGGTTCTTAGACAAAGAATGTGGAAAAAATAGCTGAACTTGTTATATTCCGTGTTAAGGTTTCATAAAGCCATAACTACTTCTGAAAGTTTTAGAACACTGGCTGTAAATCTAACCATTTAAGACTATGTGTCTATAAACTATCTCTTGATTAATGTATATAATATATTAACATCTTTGTTAGATTGCCTGTAATTAAAATATTTTGGAATTTAATTCAATTCAATACACTTTTATTAATATTAACTTGTATTAATATTTATTAACTAATGAAGAAATAGGTGAATTTAAAAATTCCTTCACTTGCAAAGAAGGTCAAAGTCTATTAGGCAGTGTTTGCAAACTAGAAATCTTTTGACTAACCGTAATAGGTGAAAATACAATAGGAGTCTTTTTCTTCTAAATTTATTTTTATATTTAAATTAAAGAAAAACTCTGAGAAGAAAATGGAGAAAACCATAATGCATCATGTTTCCACCCTAACTAAGCATTCTTGGTATTTTTATATGGCAATTTTCAGGTTTGTTCCAACCTGCATGCTTAGCTGTATAGATAGTGCATACATTGTTTTATACCTAGATTTCCATT
The DNA here is from genome assembly GCF_030222135.1 of Aotus nancymaae. Lineage (NCBI taxonomy): Eukaryota > Metazoa > Chordata > Mammalia > Primates > Aotidae > Aotus > Aotus nancymaae. The sequence goes on along the minus strand of NW_026988447.1, from coordinate 66,101,660 downwards.
AATATTTTACCACATACAATATTTTGCACCATGGAATCGTCGACCCATCTTTGTAGCACAGAAGGGTCCACAAAGTGCATTTGCCATAACTTATTTACAATTTTCCTCTTGCTGCAAATTTCTGTCACTATCACATTATATTGAAATCCTTCTTCCAGATTTTGAGATATTTCTGGATGAAAGAGTCCCACAAATGTGATTTCTGGGGCAAATGGAAAAGTCATTTTAATGACTTGATTTCTATGCTAAATTTCTTTCTAAAGAATCTGTGACAATAAACCCAGTAACACACTTTATCAAAGCTCCCATAGTGAGTTTTAACATTTTAAAAAACTTCAATTTTGTCTGTGAAGTATATCTTTATAGTTTACATACTTACTTTCTAATAATGTATTACAGTGAATTACTTGGCTTTTGACATATGATTATATGTTATCATATTGAAAGCATTATCAGAACTCTAATATTTGCAACGTGAACAGACATCAATTAAAGTGAATAATCTTTTGTAAATTATGCCTTCATAAGATCATCATAACAAGGACGTTTATTCACCAAAATTCTTATTTTCTGCCATCTCTAGATAATACAACAGCAATTTATTACAAACATGTTTTTAACTTTCTCTTTTCTGGAGCAAACATCTTTCCCACTAATAGAAACTCCCAGAAAATTAAGTGTGAAATAGTTCTAGTCATTCATCCAGAACCACAGTATTTTAAATATTGATCTGACAAATAGCCAAGACTTTTCAATGATTCACAAAATGAACCTCAAAAATGTATACTTAATATTAATTGACTTGGATTTTCAAAACAATCACCTAATAAAGAAGTGAAAATCATATCTGCTGTTTTTTTTCCAGGTCATAAGAAAAAGAATTAATGCTATTTGCCAAGGTCATGATCAGTTCTTATGGTTAAGAGAATGGTCTTTGGACCAAGAGATACTATGTTTAAATGATCTGTGACAGTGAGATGCTTACTTAACTCTTCAGCTGCCTCATCTCTCATATAAATATATATAAATATAACAATATAAGATGAAACTTTGGGGTTTAATTTCTCCATGAACGTCATTGTTCAGTTTAGTTAACTACTTATACTCCAGCAAACAATCTAGGCTAGATTCTTTGAAAACCAAACATTGTCATGTTAATTGATTTACATATGTGTGTGTGTGTGTGTGTGTGTGTGTGTGTGTGTATAAGTGCACTGATAAATCCTTAAAGTATGGATAATATTCTGAAATGACTGCATCAGTGAACATGATTTATAGCAAATTACCTGTTATTGGCTCAAGTAGTACAAAGGTACTCAGTTATTTTACAAAGCGCAGTTCCACAGAGATAAAAGGATAAAGACCATATATGCTCATGTGGTGGAGAGCAGCATCTTCTGCACAAGGCTTCAGAGGTGTATTACAAAGAATTAAGGAAGCATATTTTATGTTTCATCAGTCCTATTTCTGAGGACACGAATAATCTGTTTTTATGATTTGGAAATTTTTTTTCTGACCAAAAATATCAGAAAGGGAATTTTAAATTTTCTGAGTAACTAAATTTAATCATACTTTGTAGTCAGTATTTGTAGCATGTTTCTTTTCTTTAAAAAAATTTAAAATTAAATATATGACGAAAGTAACATAAAAAGGATCCTGAATACTTTCTTTTTAAATATCATTTTAGATTAATGTGGTGCATACGCAAATTTGTTACTTGAGTATGTTGCATAATGTTGGGGCTTGGGGCTTCCATGAAACCCATCACCCAAATAGTGAACACAGTACTCATTAGCAACTTTAATTATTATGACAAAATTCATTTATTTTATAATTTCAATTTTTAAAATAAATATTTAGATGGCTCTAAGATAAGTAATCTTATCTCTACCTAACTACTGGATGACTTAAACTTGCTAAAATACATAATGTTCTCATGCCTGTAATCCCAGCACTTTGGGAGGCCGAGGCAGGCGGATCACGAGGTCAAGAGATCGAGACCATCCTGGGCAACATGCTGAAACCCAGTCTCTACTAAAAATACAAAAATTAGCTGGGCGTGGTGGCACATGCCTGTAGTCCCAGGTACTCGGGAGGCTGAGGCAGGAGAATTGCTTGAACCCAGGAGGTGGAGGTTGCAGTGAGCCTAGATCATGCCACTGCACTCCAGCCTGGTGATAGAGTGACACTTTGTCTCAAAAAATATATATAATAATAATAAAATGGTGAAGTCTAAAAAAAGTCTTATTTTTATTAAAATATTAAACTGTACTTTGAATAGCATAAATCTTAAATACCTGAGAAGCATTTGTAAAAGGTTATTTAATCTGGAAAAAAAGAAGGGAATAAGGACACGGGAGCCAAGGTCCATTGTATTCTGGAGACACTTTTCTGTATGACTTGGAACTCAATGGAGCTTGTGAACCATTAATTTCAATTACACTGAAAACCCCAAACAAAGGCTGGACATTGTAAATCTCATTAATTTTAAACACATGAGGACCAGAATAAATGGCCTTTGAATTAACTCAATCCAAATTACCTAATATTAAAACATAATTGGAATTCAATTGCTTTAAATTGGTTGTTAGTTGCAAAGAGAATAAATTGCTATACTAAGGTTTATTACAATTTCATCTACTTGGAAAATTTCAAAATAATGTTTTTATAAAGCATGATTCTGATTGAGAAAAAATGAAAATTTCTTGGTTTTTGATATATTTCTATAAAGTCTGGGGAGTTTTATAAAATTTCAGCTCTTTATAAAGGAAATTTTGCTTTGAGTTGCTTAAACTAAATACTAAATTCCAAATACAAAAGTGCAAAGCATTAAATACAGTTGTCAATATATTTAGTGAAATTATAATTTCTATATTTCTAGGTCTCTTACTGCAACCATTTCCATAATGATGAGGCAAAGCACAATTTTAATTAGCCTACTAATAATGAAAATATATTAAAATAAGAAGAAATACGTTGCAAAATAAAAAGAATATAAAAGTGTTGCTAAAATGAGACTACATTTTCCAAATAGAAATAAAAAGTATTTTGAAAAATCTGCCCATTTGTTTTATCATTATTCCCATACACCTGTATAGAGTAAAGCCAATGTGTAAAAATATTACTATAATTATTTTGTGTTATTTGTACTAGCCTTTATAATATTTGATTAGATTTTATATAAGATCTAATTGTTTGGAGGCAACATTACATCAGGACCCCTATTATTAATATCCTAATTTTAAGTAAAAAATTAATAAACCTATGGAAAATGGTAAGGCCTTTTTCTTAACTTCAAGTTGCATTTACAGAAAACTAAGAAAAACAGGTCATATACAATTTAATCCAATTCACATTGAAAATCTGTAATATAAACACACAACATGTGAATACTTATACCTGAGAAAAATTGTGCTTTGAAGCCCTTCTTGGATACAGTATTGTCAGACTTGAATTCAATTCTCATACTGTTGAACTGGGATGTGATCACTTCAGGCACTTCAGCACCACAGAATTTGCCATGCAGTTTAGACTCAGAGGTAAGACCACTCCAGATCTCCACATAATCATATTTACAAACCTGGAAAGAAACGCTGTTATCCGTTACCAGATTTGTGAGTACAAGATGACTGACATTTATCTTAGAAAAATGTATCGTGTTTTTCCCATTTTACTCTCATGGTAGTCTAACTGGAACTAACAGGTAAAGAAAAAAATCAGGCTGGACACAGTGGCTTATGCCTGTAATCCTAGCACTTGGAGAGGTAGAGGCAGGCAAATCACTTGAGCTCAGGAGTTCGAGACCAGCCTGGGTAACACGGCAAAAACTTATCTCTACAAAAACTATACAGTTAGCCACATATGGTAGCGTGTGCTCATTGTCCTAACTACTTGGAAAGCTGAGATTGAGCCTGGGAGGTCGAGGCTGCTGTGAGTTGTGATCATGACACTGCACTCCAGCCTGGGCAATAGAGTGAGATTCTGGTTTTTGTTTTGTTTTGTTTTGTTTTGTTTTAAGAAAAGGTGTTCCACTATGAGGTAGAAGGCATGAAAGACAGATTCCAGAATTTTGCTCTGAATATCTTCAAGATTTATACAAGTGTTGTTAATATGAGACTACATTTTCCAAACACAAAGATTTACGCTATGAATATGCACAATCATGCATATATTTGCATATGATATATATGATACATATATTTATATAAATATATATAATATATAAATATCATATATTTCATATACAAATATATGCATGTTTGTGTATATTTATAGCATAAATCTTTTTCAAAAAACACAAAAAGATAAAGAGAACTGAAATTAATATATTTTAAAATGATGGTGCTGATAGAAGAAGAGCAGCAGTTGCTATCCTTTTTAAAACATATTTTAAATTTTCACTAGGAACTGTGAATATACTTGTCATGTGCTGTCTTATTTAATACTGACAACAATTACGTGAAATTGGTACAATAAGCCTGTGAAACAACTACTAGCAATAGAAATAGCACTTCCCATTGTAGAGATGGGAAAACTGAAGTTCAGAAATTTTTATATAGCTTCTCCAAAATTATGCTTGTCATACATGGCAATGTGGTGGTTAACAACATGGAGTTTGGTTTAGTCCAGTGTCGTTCCCCAGAAACACTATATTCTAATGAGAACAGCACCATTAGTAACTTTAAAAGAGAAAGATGGATACTTGATGTATAATAAAAAAGATTATTTGCCTGTTAAATTTATTGAAGGATTGATATTTCTTAATTTATTTTTGTTGCTGAGTGCTGTGAAGTTACTCTGTAGGATTGCTGCAGGACTGCAAACACATAGGAACTCTATTCAGTGCATAGGAACTCTTAGACTAAAATAAGATGGCCTCATTCTGATTTATATGTAATCTACTAACAACACCAAAATGGAAGAAGCTAAATGAATGCCAGGTATTTTTAAGCAGTTTTATGGCCACTAACAGATGTTTCCATAATACACTTTTCCAAAGTTCCAACAGGGCATATGTTCAAGAACACATCTTGCATGAATGACCTTATTACATAAATGTGTAATTAGCAAGGTTTAACAATGCATATGATTGAACCCTGGGGCATGATCTGTGCTTTGAAATATGTCAACTCAAATTACTGCTTCTTGTGATATTAATTAGGTGTAAATAAGCAAAATGCTGCTAGGGAAAATGAAATAACTTTTCTACTAACTTTGTTACAATTGCAATTTTTGTTTGGAGAGTTCCAACATAATATAAAAGAATGTTTCCAAGGCTAAAGGGTTTACCATTGACTTTCCTTTGGAATATCAATATAATGAAGAAAATAATGAAGTTTTAAGCTTAACCCACTATTCTGTAAGTCACGTTTTTGCTCAGGCCTTTTATTTTAAATAGCTAAGATGCCAAACTACAAAAATACAGAGAATTCTATAACAGCTTTCTACACAGTAACACCATTATAAATTAAAGAAAACAGGGATATGTTAACACAGTTTGTAAAGAGCCCTTCTATGAATGGTGACCACGACTATGAGAATAATGCTTTCAGAATACAACATCTCAGTTATATAAAACCATCTACCCTGCTTTCTTCTGAATGCAAACCTCTAGACTTCTTAAAAATATCTATCAATTAATGAATCAAAATGTCCCACCCAACACACTAATAGCTTTAGGGAAAACTATGGGAGTAGATCTCATTCAACAGTAAGTTCATATCAAATTGCAGAATTGGTAGGGACGTTCTCATTTTCAAAAGTTGTAGCTTAAAAAAAAACCCTTCTAAAATAGTTTAAATATTATTTTCTTTATTTCAATATTTCTCCAAATTTTAGTTATTAACAGAAAATTATATTTCAGGTGGATAAAGTATGTTAAAAGGATAAACTGTAGCCTTTCTCATTAAAAACTTATGCATAATGTTAAAAAGAAGCTCAAAAGGCCCATTGAGTTCCAAGATTCTACAAATCCTTGAAATATGTAAGTTCATCACATTTCAAACCTTAGTTTTCTTTATGGGAACACATTAGTCAGCTACCACTTTTTACTTTAAAGCCACTAGTGAAAAACTAAAACTTCCTTGGTTACTACAAGCTAAATTAAGAGGGAAAACAGTAATTAAAGAGGCCAAGCACGGTGGCTCACGCCTGTAATCCAGGCACTTTTGCAGTCTGAGGCGGGCGGATCACTTGAGGTCAGGAGTTCAAGACCAGCCTGACCAACATGGTGAAGCCCCATCTCTATTAAAACACAAAAATTAGCCCGGCGTGGTGGTGTGTGCCTGTAATCCCAGCTACTCGGAAGGCTGAGGCAGGGAGAATTGTTTGAACCTGGGAGATGGAGGATCACGCCACTGCACTCCAGCCTGGGCAAAGGAGCAAGACTCCATCTAAAAAAAAAAAGGAAAGAACGAAAAGTAGGCAGTAAAAAAGGAAGAAGCAAAGATAAATACACAAAAGCAAAATTACGGCATAAAACCCACAAATATTGCTTCTGTTCGGTGATATACATCAGAGACAAAAGTGCCCAACTGATAAACATCAAAGACAAAATTATTTTTGTGAGGTAATTTTATTTTACGGATGGATAAAAGTTATGTTCATTTAATAAACATCAAAAATGTTGTTCAGAGAAGGGATACAAAGGAAGTTAAAAAAAGAAGAGAAAGTACAGAAGATTAAACAAAACCAATGTTTATAACCTTTCCTCTGGAATTAAACCAGTGTTGACACAAAGGACATTTTTGTGAAAGTTCACACTTCAGGCTTGACATTCCATATGAATTTGATGTGTGTGTGTATGCAGTAGCACACAGGAATTTTCAAATAAATGATGTCACTTGTTTAAATGTGGTCACCTGACAAAAACTGTACCTTTAGTAGAATAAGGTACAGTTTGTATAAAAAAAAAAAAAAAGATAGGTTTAGCTAAATACATCTTTTGCTGAGGTTAAAAAAATTAATCTTTCTTTATGAACCATGAGCACATTTATAATGAAAGCTTCATATATAATGAAAATGTACCCATTTCCGTAAGTAAAATATGCCGAGTTCTTCCAAATGATATTTTTGTTATGACTCAGCCAGAGGATTTTGGTTTATTTTTTCTAGAAATGTCTCTGTGACATGAAGCTGACCCTAAATACTCCATAGTTCTTTAATAAATCAAGAAAATAGTAAATATTAAATACACAAAATAAAAACTCCCTCTAGGTAATTTTCAATCTTCCAGAAACAGTCTAAACTAAGATTCATAAGCAGTTGCAGAAATGAGCCGTAGGACAAAGAAAGAATACAATGTCTCTCCTATTTTACTACATTCTTCCTTCTTTCCTTTCTTATTTTTGAATTTGACAGCTTGCCTTTAGGGAGTTTCTTTCTTTTTTTTTTTTTGAGACAGGGTCTTGTTCTGTTGCCAGGTGCCAGGCTGGAGTCAAGTGGCCAATCTCAGCTCACCGCAACCTACGCCTCCTGGGTTCAAGCAATTCTCCTGCCTCAGTCCCCAAAGTATCTGGGACCACAGGTGCGCGCCACCATGCCTGGCTAACTTTTGTATTTTATTTTATTTTTTTAGTAGAGACGGGGTTTCACCATGATCTCGATCTTGACCTTGTGATCCTCCCGCCTCGGCCTCCCAAAGTGCTGGGATTACAGGCGTGAGCCACCGTGTCCGGCCGCCTAAAGGGAGTTTCAAAACATGATTTAAAAATTACAGTTATTGTTTACTTACCTCATTGCCTTCCAATTCAAAAAACTCAAACTTCACAGAAATTCTGTATTGGGTTGGTGCAATCACTTGCCACACACAGTTTTTATTAGGAGGGTACTCCTTCGGCCAGCCTGGGGTGGTTATGGTGCCATTAAGTTTGGTAAGAAGTCCACCACAAGCAGCTGGAAGAAAAGAAAAGTAAAAGATGTATTCCTTCCATAAAGTCACTCATTTCTTAGCACCTGTCCAGTAATGAATATCCAAACATCTCAGCTCTAAATTTCAACCATCTTCTGGGTTTCAAAATCCAGAAATGGCAGTCTCTGTACCACGGTCTTTATACAACTATTGCAGTCATTAAGACTCATTTTAAAAGTGTTATTTTGTAGCTTAGGAGCCAAGAATATTATGGCTGTACTACATTTTAGTCACTTTAAAGTAGGGCGAGCAATTTAAAACAATGAAAAAACCTGGGTCTTAGTTTTCTTATCTTTTAATTAGGTCTAATAATATCTTGTAGTGTCTTGGCCACTACTGAATTAAGAAAAAAATAATATTTTTTGTCAAAATTCAGAAGGGTGTTTAGAGATTTAAGGAAAAGATATATATAAAGTACAGTATAGGCTGATGTAAAAAAACCAAGTCAATTGTTCATTTCCTCAAACTTCTTTCCAAGACAAGTAACTCTATATTACCTGAGCTAGCAGACAAGATAAATTATGGTAAATAGAACATATTTGTTATTTCAAAAGCCCCATTTAAACACTGATTTTCTCTTTAAATATATCTATGATTATCTGTTTTTAAAAGGTTTTATTTAAACTCCCTCTCTTCCTTATCAACAGTATAATTAGCAAAATCATGGTATCCGAAAGCAAGTTGAGTGAAAAGAACATACATTGTACACAGTTCGTAATTAATTCTTAAGGACTCAAGAGTTCCCTAAAATAACTGGTCCCTTTTTTGCCTTTGTGCACATGTGTATGTGTGTGTGTGTGTGCGCGCACAAAGACATACAGACATATACATATATGCTATATTTATGAGTATAGCATAAACACAAAGACATATACATGTATTCTATAAAGTATATACACATACTACCTGTACATTCACTTTTACCACTTTCTTGGTAAAGTACTATAATTATTTCTAATAATACACAGAAACAGTAGTCTTGTTATTTTTTGATTGTCTCTTTTAAAAATATACCACTTCAGGCCGGGCGCGGTGGCTCACTCCTATAATCCCAGCACTTTGGGAGGCCGAGGTGGGTGGATCACGAGGTCAAGAGATCGAGACCATCATTGTCAACATGGTGAAACCTCGTCTCTACTAAAAATACAAAAATTAGCTGGGCAAGGTGGTATGCGCCTGTAGTTCCAGCTACTTGGGAGGCTGAGGCAGGAGAATTGCTTGAACCCAGGAGATGGAGGTTGAGGTGAGCTGAGATTGTGCCATTGCACTCCAGCCTGGGTAATGAGAGTGAAAATCCGTCTCAAAAAAAAAAAAAAAATTAAAAATACATCACTTCATCACTAGGACTTTTTAATTCTAGTAAAGGGGGAAGATTAGTAGTTTAGTAGGTGGCATGGAGACTTCTGGAAGCCAAAAAACTTTTAAGAAAAAACAGGGGGTCTCTGATTTTTGCTAAATAGGTCAGCAGGTGTGTGTGCATTAAGCAAATAATTATTTCCCTTTTGCCACTTATTATATCCTCTATTATAGGTACAGTAGAGAGCAGGTGCTCATTTTCAGAGGACTAACATTTTGGTGGGAGATACCAACAGTAAACCAATAAATACATAAATATAAATAACGGTAAACTGCTACACAGTCTATGAAGATGAATTTTGCAGAAATTTTAAAAGAGGAATAAAGGAGGGATAGACTCGAGGAAAAAGGGTCTTCCAATTCATTCTGCCTGTAATAGAGGTATGGGTGCTGTAATAGGGTAGAGACAGGGAAAATAAAAAAGAGTGAGCTTTAAAATCTGAAGGAAGAGATAATAGGTAATGGTAACAAAACATTGTACAAGAAACGTCATCTTAGAATGTAAAGAGGAAATGCAGATCACCATGACAAAAGTGTCTTTAAAAATCGATCATTCATTCATAAAACACATATTGATCTCCTGCTTTATGTCTGACTGTGCTAGATGTTAGAGATACAAAGGTGACTCTGACCCAAGACTTCTCATTTTAATAAGGGAGACATATCTATAGACTATGATAAGAAGAAGATAAAACAAATGGTGAATGGACAGATGAATAGATGGAGAAATGGAAGGATGAATAGATAGACAGATGGATAAAGATCTAGATCTAGATAGAGACAGAAATAGATCTAGATATATTAACATACGTGGAGGTCTGGTATGACAGATGGATGAATGAATGATAGTAGGATGGATAGATAAATAAAAATCTAGATCCAGACAGAGATAGTTATAGGTATATTAATATACACAAACACAATGGCCTGTGGATAGATGGATGGATGGACGGATGAATGGAAGGATGGATATAAATCTAGGTCTAGATGTAGATCTAGATATAGACGAATCTAGATAGAAACGGATATAGATAAATTTATTTATATATGCATTTTTGTATGAAATGCTTTGGCTATGTCTTCACCCAAATCTCATCCTGAGTTGTAGCTCCCATAATTTTCACATGTCATGGGAGGGACCCGGGAGGAGGTACCTGAATCATGGGGTAGGTCTTTTCCATGCTGTTCTCATGATAGTGAGAAAGTCTTAAGAGATCTGATGGTTTTATGAAAGGGAGTTCCCCTGCACACACTCTCTGGCCCGCTGCCATATAGGATGCACCTTTGCTCTTCCTTAGTTTTTTACATGATTGTGAGGCCTCCCCAGCCATGTGGAACTGTGAATCTATTAAACCTCTCTCCATTATAAATTACCAAATCTTAGGTATGTCTTTATTTGCATAATAAATATGCTAATATGTCTGTATTAGCAGCATGAGGACGGGCTAATACAGTTTGTGTTATGCATATATAAACAAGGTGGCCTGGTAATCAAAGGAGGAAAGGGCTGATTCTATAACACGAACCCATAGTCACATCAGCTGTGACTATGAATTGAGTCTTACTAATTGAGAAAAGAGGTCACTACAGGAAAAAGGGAAGGAAAGGGGAAAACAGAGAAAGAATGAGAATATAAGAAAGAAATAAAAAACTTTGGGGGGTGGGGGTCCAGACAGGAGTGCAGTCATACCTTCACAGCTCCTCCTGTTGGGCCCCAGCTCATAGCCGGGCTCACAGGTGCACTGGTAACTACCCAGGGTGTTCAGACATCGCTGCTCACAGCCTCCACGGTCAGGTTTGGCACACTCATCTTCCTCTATGAAAATGGCCATAGTTACAGAACAACTATACATATACAAATATACATACATATATGTATACCTATATACACACATATATATATATATGGGTATAAATATTTCTAAAAACCTACTATACTTAATGGTTCCAAATAAAATGGAAACAATTTATTGCTTCCATCAACAAAGGAGCAGGAACAACACGTAAGCCCCTGATGGATAATGTGCAAAAAATTCATGTTGCTGCCACCTAAGCATTGTCAAAGAACCCAGAGAAGTCCTAGAAACCTATAGCTGGAACAACTGAAGATCACCTTATCTCAGATACAGTGTGAGTTTTTCTGACTCTGAAGTCAAATGAGGATAATGAAGCCTAGGCTTTTTTTCTGAATGAAATTAAAAAACTTACTAAGAAGCACAGCTTTGGCAATGCTAATTTTACATTATAGCTTGAGATATCTGCAAAAATCCTTTAAAGAAATATCATTATTAAGAAATAGATTGTACTGAATATAAATTAAAAAGATATAAAACTTAGAAATTGACTGGATCTCTTTAAATCTAAAACATTGTGTTTCTTATATAGACATTTTGCTCCAGAAAATATGATAACCCCATATTTTAATATATATATGGTATAATTGTATATTGAAACACAAAAATATACATAAAGTATATATATAATATATACTATTTTAAAAAATGTATATGACAGGATACTCCATAATTAGACAAATAGTAAACATGCTCTGAAGAAATCATGCATCAGCGAGACATTTTTGATAAGTAAATATATGAATATCACATGAAAGAAGCTTGATAGCATATTTTTTTCTATGAAATATATAACTACAGAAAATTTCAAACATATAAATGGAGATTTTAGTGAACTTTTTTAATACCTGTAGTATAAGTACCAAGTTTTCTTATCTTTTAATTCATATGATGAATAAAATAGCTCCCAGGGAAAATCCATTATACTGTTCTTCTTTAAATTATGACAATATTTACATATCCATAACTCTAAGTATTGCAATATACAATTGAATCATTTACCTTATCCTATATCATTTATCGTATAAAAATCAATATCGAGGAAAATTTTGTTTTCTCTTCCCATAGAAAAATTGTATTCTACAATGACACACAACGAAAGTGTCTATGAATTTCCTAAATGCACATGTGATGTTAATATTTTCACTTAAGTATTTGCTTTCTTTCTAACTCACAATACAAGCCAAATATGGGACATAAGAATAAACTGAAATGTAGTTATGCAATTGAAAATCAAAGCTGATCAGAGATAATCATTTGTCAAAAAGACGTTTTAGATATCAGAATATTCTGCAAGGAGGTCATATTATTTCCAATGTGGGGAAACACTAGTCTGAAAGAAAGTAATGCTGACACCTGGAAACAAATAGATAAACTTCATGTCAGTAACCTTCTTCTGTTCATGAATTCTTGGTTGGTTATTTGAATTGCAAATATTGTCTTTCTGTCTGTATAACCCTTTCTAGAACTTGCTGTTTTGACTATTTCATAAAAAACAGGTGGTTGAATATACTAATGGAGTTCCTACCCTGTGCTACAGTTCTGAACTCTAATATTTTATTAATAACCATTTCTATCAAAACTCTCCAAAATATCCTTATTCATATTCAACTTTCAATCCAACTTTCTGTAGTTCTCCCCTAACTCAAAGCTAAAAATCACATTTATCCTTGATAAAGAAAATCTGACATTTGAAAATTATTTCAAATTACCTTTAAAAAAGTTAGCAGCAAACCCTGCTTTGTTCACAGTTCCATCCGAAAAAAATTTCATCCACAAAGTATTGGAGGTAGATCTTACATCTTCAGGTTTCTCATGACCACAGAAACGCCCTATCAATGGACTGTTTTCACTGGTTCCATCTCTAACTTCCAGGTGGTCATAAACACAGTTGTCATGTTTTTCAATCTACAACAGTAAAAATATGTGAACATATATGTCTATAAATACATCAGTTTCTATAGGAGAATAGATGTCTTCTCAGTCCCATACTTCTGATTTGTTAATTATAAAAGGTTATTTGTATCAAATGAATGTACTTGAGTGTTTCTCATGAGTCTACACTGTAATAGCCATGAACAAAGAATGTTATTCTAGTAGACAGGGAAGGACAAAAAATAACTATGAAACAGTACATCCCCATGAGTCAGGGTCAATAGAAATTAATCGTCTTTTAAGACAAAATTAAACTACAAGTAGTAATAACTCATTAAATAGAGCTGAAAAAAATCCAAAATTAAAAATTATCACTAAAAATCTGGATCTGATATGCTGCTACAAGTAATACATAATTTATTCTGAATCATAGTTATAAAAATTGCTACATAGTCCTTCAATAAAATCATGATTTTATTCATAGAAAATTTGGATTCAAATTCTCTGAACAAATGTAGCACTATTTTTTGTTATAAATTTCTTTTTGAAAGGAAAATCTGATAATATGGGATTACTATTCTTCCTTAGTCTACTGAATTCTTTCTCCATAATTAACCTGGCTGTGTAGAGAAAGACTACTATATAGTAGAATTAGCAGTGGTTTTCTCTTTCCCAAGGAAATATGGCCTTCTTTTAATAAGGCTTTTTACCTCAACACACTGCTCTCAGCCCAGATAATTAGGGGAAACGCAATCTCTTTCTTTAACAACTGAATGCAAATATTAGGTCAGACTATTGGCCTATGACACTTTATGGAGAACTACATGTTCACGGACCTATGTTTCGGCCCTGAGCTTCTAAAAACAAACAAACAAATATCAGAATATATAAATTGTTTTAAAAATTGTAAGACATTTTTAAATAAAATTCTTGCCTTTCACCTTTTCACAAAAGTTGACCACTAGAACTAAAGTCTTAATAGAGTCAATTGCTTATTAGATATTTAAAACTAGAAGGCAACCATATCTACAATTAGAACACCATGGAAAGTATCAAATGTTATCAATTATCACTGAACATACAATTTGTTAATTTATGGAACTCTGTTACTAGTGTTAAGGAATACATAGAATGTCATGGAATGTCATGGAATGTCCATAGAACTACAACTTGAATGCATGAAACTGCTGGTATAGTTGGTGGAAAAATTTGTTTTCTGCCTTATCGATACATTAACAATAATAGTTTTCAAATTAGGTAGCATAAAGACAAACAAAAAAAATACATTTTGAAGCACAGATTTAGTTCAAAATAGGTACTACATTTTCTGCTTTCCAGCCACAAAATGGATTTATCCATTTCTTCAACAAATATTCAGTGCTTACTCTCCACTAGGCTCTCTACCTGCTTGGTATGCATCATTCAGAAAAATAGCAAATAACCTTGTTCTCCTGATGCTTGCATTCTACTGATGAGTAGCCAGAAAATGAACAATAAACAGAAGAAATAATTAAATCATAAAATGTTAGAAAGTCATCAATTCAATGGAAAAATAGAAAACGTAGCAAGATAAGAAGTATGAGAAGATGTCTATGGCCTTACCACCCAGAAGTTTCCTGATATGGTCTGAACTCAGAAACTAATTAAGAATAGGCCTGGTTAGTATCAGGATGAGAGAAGTATGAGAATTTGGGTGGGGGAGAGAAAGCTGTAATTTTAAGGTAGGTGCTCACTGGGTATGTTTCATAAAACTGTGTTTTTCCTAAAAATAAATTATTTTGTGTGTGTGCAATTATGGGAATAAGTGGAAAATACTTATATAAAGAATATCTAATTTTGGCCAGGTGCGGTGGCTCACGCCTGTAATCCCAGCAATTTGGGAGGCCAAGGCGGGTGGATCACAAGGTCAATAGATCAAGACCATCCTTGCCAACATGGTGAAACCCCGTCTCTACTAAAATACAAAAAAAATAAGCTGGGTGTGGTAGCGTGTGCCTGTAGTCCCAGATACTCAGGAGGCTGAGGCAGGAGAATTGCTTGAAACTAGGAGGTGGTGGCTGCAGTGAGCAGAGATCGTGCCACTTCACTCCAGCCTGATGCCTGGCAACGGGGCAAGACTCTGTCTCAAAAAAAAAAAAAAAAAAGAATCATTTTGAAAACTGTAACTCAGTCACCAGAGATGACAAGTCTAATTTGAACAAATACATATATATATATTTGATAAGAGATTTTGTATATTTTTATATATAATATATATATTACATATATATAAAACCTCTTATCTCAGTTTTTAATGGAATCCCCTCAAAATGAGGGTTCTCTATAAATATGAGGACATTCCTTGATGGCCAAAGGCTGTTTTTGGTCAAGGGGGCAATACAGATAATAATATCTCAGATTTCAAGGTATAAGGTTTGATAACAGAATAAACGACAAAACTGTATGGAAAATAACCAAAGTTCTTGGCAAACCTATCTATCCTCCTCTGCTTAAATGAGCACAGAATGAATTACTCCTGACTCACAAGTCATATTGGAAGAGGGGGGAAAAGAATGAGATAGAAAACAACAAGAACTGAGAATATGCAACGAAAAAGCAACATCTTGTAATAGAAGGTCCATTAATAAAAATAAAATTACATTGCTTCATATTAGAAACTAGAGTAAAAATTAAAAAGGTTAATTAAAAGGGTTTTAATTTTAAGATTATTATTTTTAAAAAATTGTGTTACTAACAAGGAGGAAAACAACATAGGTCCTACTGAAAATGAAACTCAAAATTTTAGATTTCTTCAATGATTAAAAAGAAATAGGATAATTTATATTGCCTAGTCTATAAAACTCACTCTGTTCCTTTAACAGATATATAGTCATTCACGTTAAATTTTAATTTGCAGTGTATTCACTGGTTACTTAGTAAAAATTGGAATTTTTAATATTTTATATGATACGCGAAGAGTAAATATTTCACAGGTAAAAACTAATTATAGGGTTAAACTCACTAGTACACATTTATGCATTGCATATTATTTGTGTATTAAATATGTATCTGGTATTTGGGTAGCAATATTCTCACATAGTGAATGCCACAGGTGTTGAGTTACCTAGAAAATAATATTTGCCTCATGTATATGAATTGATATTTGGAAATACATTAGCTCTTTACAACAACAATTTTAGATATCTCAACAAATACCTAAATTGTCTTCAGTTACTTATTTTTCCAGTTTAATCCTAAATGCAAGGCCTGCACAATAAATTTGCTCCATTAGTATTAATTATGATTATACTTCATTAGCTACATCAACACACGAGTGATAACAATGAGAACGAATGGATGTTTTAGTTACTTTATTTGTGTCATTTGTGCACAATTTCCTGAGCTACGAATTTCTTGTGCTCATTTTCTTGAGCTGTATCAAATTACTTCATCAATTAATATAAGGAATGGATAGAAATAAATACGGTTGGAACTAAAATGTGAATCAAGTTCATTGATGCTATGACAGTAACTTTAAGCTTCATCAGAAAAAGAACAAAGACCATGATTTATAGAAAGAAAGAATGGAAGAGAAAGAAAGGAACAAGGAAGGAAGGAAGGGGAGGGGAAGGGAAGGGAGGGAGGGAGGGAAAAGTAAAAAAGGAAAAAACAAAAAGAGAAAGAAAGAGCAGTTTCTCTTTGAGTTTAAGCATGGACACAGTTCAGATAACTGGAAGCTGAACTCAGTGTCATGTATAATTACACACATAATAAACACATAATAAATAAAGATGACACTGATTTATTATACACTTTAAGGTAATCAGAGCATAAACTATGTATTAATATGGCAAGTTTGTCATAATGTAAACAGATCTAATATGTTCATAGAGAATATAGAGAAAGTGATGGTAAGCTCTGAACATTTCTCAGAAAACCAGTAAATAAATGACATTAGAAGTAGATCCAAACACACAAAGAAGGAACAGCGTGTACAAAGACTAGCCAGAAGGGATTCATATTACATTTCACTACTAAGTGAGGGATTGTATCTTTAATGTAGAATGAAGAGGAACCATAGATAAATTGAGTGATTTCTATTTAGCAAGAATTAAAATGAGTTTAACCAAAAGGGGTCAACTTCTCATTCTAAACCTGCCAACCTGTACAGAGTTTAGTGGTCAGTACATGGGGGTGAGCTCTGACACTGAAGGAAAACCAGCTCTGGAGGTAGGGGTCAGACCCAGGCTTGGGACCCACTCACATGCTTGCCTTCATTTGATAACCAAATTTCCAAATCAATATATACCATTGCACAAGCATCTACTACAGTATCTAGTCATTTATAAAAAGCTCTGAAAACTTAGAAATTTCTAGATAATAATTTTTAGGAAAAGGTATCCCATGCTCCCTAAAAAATTAAAAATAGAATTTCTATATGATCTAGCAATACCACTTCTGGGTAAATACCCAAAAGAATTGAAAGCACAGTCTTGTAGAGATATTTGCACACTTAGTTCATAGCAGCACTTTCACAACAGCCAAAAGGTGGAAACAATCCACGGATTCATCGATAGATGAAAGGGTAGATAAAATGTGGTATCACATACAATGGAATATAATTCCACCTTAAAAAGGAAGGTAATTTAATATATGCTACCACATGGATGAACCTTGAAGACATTATGCTAAGTGAAATAAACCAGTTACAAAACAATAAATATTGCAGGACTCCAGTATTTATATGAGGTACGTAAAGTTCTCTAATTCATAGAGACAGAAAGAATGGAGATTGCCATAAGGAATTAGGTGAAAAAGGAAAAAATGAGGGTGTTTTTGTGTGATGGAGATAGTTTCCTATTTGCATGATGAAGAGTTATGAAAATTGCTTGAATAATAATTCAAATCCACTTAACAATACTGAACTGTACACTTAACAACTGGTTAAGATGGTAAATTTTGTTATGAATATTTTATTATAATCAAATGTAGCTCTCTTGACTGTTACAATGTAGTTTTAAAGCATAGTTAATGTAATCGGATCTAATTAATGCAATGCCAAATAATATTCACTTGACAGTATGTGAACAGCGGTGAATTAAACAGACATGACACTGACTGACTGACACATGATGATTAAACAATAAGAACATACGAGGGAAGAGAGTTACGAAAGAAAAAATTGAATGCTGCAATATTATATAAATAGAATACTGATGCTTCTCTTTACTACTAGACCTGGTGACATAAATGTACAGACCCAGGACTTGGTTTCAAGCAGAGTGCTACATTTGTGTAAAGTTGGGCAAGTTTATTGACACTAACAAGTGCTAACCTTTCAGATACTGTGATAGCCTCGATCATAATTCATGAAGAGCTACATAACTCTTCTGTTTTGTAGTCATTATCAAAATGTATTCTTAGCTAAGCTCCCAAAAATAGTACATGGCAAGCAGGAAATCCTTAACTAATTAAAACCCCTTTATCTCAGCTTTTTAGTTAATTCACAAAGACTAGTTTACTTATCATAAATTAATACAAAAAATATTTAAAGGATTTAAAGAATTACTTTTACACAAGCAATCTACCAAGTACCAAGATAAAAACCTATGTACATAATTTAGAATGTTTCAGCTTGCAGTTGTGATGGTTAGGGATACTAATCAGCTCTGGTTTTCATAAGGAACATATCACCAAATCAGAATGTGTAGTAATGTTGACAAGTACCTCAAACTTAATATCACTTGAACTAATATATGTGGGAATTTCAATTTAAGCAAAAGTAAGCTCCAAGTTTCTTTCACTTCTTTTTTGCTTTGTTGACGTCTCTTGGAAGTTGTTACTGTAAACATTTCCAGTCTTCCAAACTTTTTCTCTTTTGTATTTCTGCTTACTGAAAGTTCTCAAAGTAATAGTACTAGAAGCTTCTTTACAAATGATTCTGCTGCTAAATAGAGAACAAGCTTTCCAAATTACTTTCTGAGGGGATCTTTATTCATGTACAAACTCACTTCAGTAGATTGATTTTAAGAAGCAATGTATCCAATAACTATCAGAGGAGAGAAAGCTTCCTGTATTAGTCCATTCCAGATGCTTTGAGAAAATATCATAGATTGGGTGGCTTACAAACAACTGACATTTATTTCTCATAGTTTTCAAGGTTGGAAGTTCAAGGTTAAGGCACTAGCAGATTCTGTGTCTGGTGAGGGCCCTCTTCAGAGGTGGTGGCTTTTCATTTTGCCCTCACATGGTAGAAGCTCCCTAGGCTTCTTTTATTCTATTATTTATTTGTTTATTTATTTATTTATTTTTGAGACAGAGTTTTACTCTTGTTGCCCAGGCTGGAGTACAATGGCACAATCTCGGGTCACTGCAACCTCTGCCTCCAAGATTCAAGTGATTCTCCTGCCCCAGCCTCCCGAGTAGTTGGGATTACAGGCATGCACCACCACACCCAACTAATTTTGTGTTTTTAGTAGAGACGGGATTTCGCCATGCTGTTGGCCAGGCTGGTCTTGAACTCCTGACTTCAGGTTACCCACCCTACAGGACCTTTCAAAGTTCTGGGATTACAGGCATGCACCACCATGCCTGGCCCCTAGGCCTCTTTTATAGGAGTACTGATTCCATCCATAAGGGCTCCACTCTCATGACTGATTATTTACCAAAGACCCCATGCTAATACCATCATCTTTGGAATTAGTGTTTAACCATATAAAGTTTGGGTAGACACAAACATCCAGACCACAGCACTTCCCAAATGGTATAATTATAGAAGCATCAAGCTTCTATTACCCTACAAATAATGTTCCTTCCTGCTCAAAGATTCCTGAAATTCATTGGCAAAGGTGTGTAGACTTTATTTCTGCACTTTCATGAAAATGCAAATGGCGCTGGCAAAGGTAAAGCCATGGCATAAATTCACATAGAAGCATGAATGATGACTAAGAAGTTCTTTAGTTTTTAGAGTAGTTCTTTAGGGTAGTCTTTAGCTAAAAAGTTCTTTAAAGTAGATTTCAACAGCACGATGGGCAAGTTTTTCTTAAATGGTCTTTTCTTAATGGTCTTTATATCTGAAGAGGAATACAGTAACATAAAGCATAATAAACAAGGCAGGGCACAATGGCTCAGCCTGTAATCCCAGCACTTTGGGAGGCTGAGGTGGGCAGATCATGAGGTCAGAATATAGAGACCATCCTAGCTAACACAGTGAAACCCTGTCTCTACTGAAAATACAAAGAATTAGCCAGGCACAGTGGCATGCACCTGTAGTCCCAGCTACTCGGGAGGCTGAGGCAGGAGAATCACTTCAACCCAGAAGGCAGAGGTTACAGTGAGCCGAGATGGTGCCACTGCACTCCAGCCTGGGTGACAGAACGAGACTCCATCTCAAAAAAAAAAAAAAAAAAGAATAAACAAAAATATAAACTGTTTTTGAATAAAGGCAAAGACTATAATCAGTGACAAAAACTATACTTTGTCAGGCAAAATCACAGAATATTGGAAATTTATGAGGACATTTTAATTATACATTTTGAGCATAAATATATATAAAATATATAATATACATATTGAAAACATATGTAAACAGAAATAAATTGATATAAACAGATAACTGACTAAATTTAACAACCACCTAATGACTATTTGAACAAATAAGAAAATATATAAAGCTGATTTTTTATATTCACACTAGTTACGTCTATTAAGTTGCTCAGAATACTGAACTATCAAGTACTGATTCATTGCTCCTAGGGTTAGGGTTCCTGTGAGAGTCTAGTCACAACATTTTGTTTTATATGTTTCTGTTTAAAGAAGCATTAATACAGTTGGTCCATTTATTAATTCTAAACTCTCACCCAACAGCTCTATGTATGCATACATGTCTGAACGAAGATAATCTGACACATGTATTTGCTCAGTAAGGCACATCACAGCTGGCAATAGGCACATTTGGTGACTCAAAATTTGCTGCTCTGTACACATCTGTGAAGGACCTAGAAAGTACTGCAAATATTAATTTTAGGCTTCTAAAATTTTACTGAGTAGGCAAATTTGCAAATAAAATGACAATCAAATGTACCTGCGTTTTGATGCTCTTTTAGCACTCACCTGTGTGATACTAGGTTAACGTTATAAACTCAGTTTCCTTATCTAGAAGATTTAGATGTTTATTAGGCACTTTTAAATACTGTTACTGGTGAATTTATTGACACTCAGCATCTCTAGTCTAAATTCAGCATACCAGGTACTCCATAATCTAAATCTTTTTTATCTATCCAGACTTGTTTCCCTCTCCATGGAAACTAACATGCCTTTAATAAAGAAAGAATATACTCATTTCCAGCCACCAAACATCACACACTCATACACTGACTTACATATAATCCATCCGTCCATTTATCTCATCTATTACCAAACATTAATCTCACAAACAATGTTGCTGGAAACACAATGACCAGCAACACAGGTAAGATCCCAACCCACTAGTGGTCATATTCTAGTGCGAGAAATAGAGAATAAACATGTAGATAAACAGATCTGTATAAATTCCAGTAGTTGAAAGTGCAATTAACTGAAAATAAAACAGAGTGATGATTTAGAGATAATTGTAGGTCAGAAAATATTTTAAGTAGTGTTATCAGACAAGAACTTTTTAAGAAGGCAGTAATTAAGCAGAGATCCACATAAAGTAATAGCATAAAAGCAAAGACCTGGGGCAGAGGAACATCAATGGCAAATGCTGTGACGTGGGAGTGAGCTTGGTGTTTCTGAGGAAGAAAAAAAGGGTGAGAAGAGCTGACACAGAGGGAGTAAGAAGGAGCCAAAGCCCAAATCACAAGTGCCGTGGCCCATGATAATAGAGTCCAGATGTTATTTTAGGTGTGACTGAAACTCCTTGTAAGTAGAGCAGTGTCATAATACATTATAAAAGCATCACTCTGGTTGTGAGCTGAAGAATGGGATATGCAGAGCAAGAGCAGAAACCCGAGTCTCTCGCTATGTGTTCCAAGCAAAGAGAGGATGGTGGAAACGGTGGTGTAAAGTCATTGTGTATGGAGTATAGTTTGAAGACAAAGCAACTGAAATATGCTGATAGACTGACTGAAGGGCTTAAGAGAAGAGGCAGAATTAACGATTTTTGTCGGATAAGTGGTGAGAAAAAGTACTGAAATAGTGCTGAAATAAATTAAAGAAGAGTGGGTTTAGTGAGTGAGACAATATAACCGATGGTTCCGGTTTGGCCATTTAAAGATGAGAGGTCTATCAGACGTCAAAACATGAGGGAGGCAGAAATGTAAAGGAATAAAGGAATATGAAGATAGGACAGGAAACTAGAGACAATAAATAAAATGTACTGTCAGCCGTCCTATGACATGACTTTTCCCAGGTCATTAAGCATAGTAATCACTGATTCATTCACTCAGTAAGCAAGTATTTATTAAGTGACTACTATGTGTCAGGTACGGTTCTAAGTGCCTAAGATGCAAATATTTTCCATTTGTCCTTATGCTATCTTATTTTTGAAGACTATCACTGCTTATTGCATCGATAAATTTTAAAAAAAAACTGCAAATCAACTAAGCTAGCTATTTCATGCATCAGTTTTCAGGTTGATGGAATAAATGCATTTTCTGGCATCACATCTATAATAGAACTCCACAAAAAACTGAATTACGTATTAAGACAGTTAATCTCTTAATTCCTGAAATATCACAAAACACAGCAAATACAGACAGTGGGTAGATAATGTTTATGAACTTTTTGTCCAAATCATGGGTGAAATTTTTCTACTCATTTTTAGTTCACTATCAACAATAAACTGGTCTATTTGAATAGTATTTGCAAACTTATTAGTCCATTAAAATAACAAAGTTCAACTGTCAATCAAATAATGGCAGAATCAAAGTTTCCAAAAATGCAAAAAAAAAAAAAAAAATGGTCAGGAGCATAAGAAATAACATAATGATTAAAGTAGAAAGTATATATTTTTTGGCAATAAACAGAAATCTGTCTGGAAAGTTAAATGGTACATGCAAGGGGACAGAGACAAGTACCGAAGAAACAGAACACACAGGCTTGCAGATGAGGAAGAGAGATTCTCTGGGTTTACTGGCAATGCCTGGATCATCCTGGTGCTCCTGCTGTCCTACAGACACATGACCATGACCATGGTCACTGTCCTCAGTAGGCAGTTAGTGCTCCTGGTGATCATTACTACCCACTGGGTAATAAGGGTCATTACTGCCTTCTGATGACTTAGTGAATTAGGCTTCTAATCAGCAAAGACTCCATCTCCAATCACACATCTAAATTTCCAACCCTTACTAGGACCTACCACCAGCATCTCATCGTTCCTCTCCACTTCAGCTTGGGGTCTCAATTTCTAGACCGACCCTTTGATTTAAACATACTCTGGAATTTCTGACACATTCCTCTGTTTCTTGGCTTTAAATCCTTAACTCAGTCCCGCTCATCCCATAAAAATGACTCATGAGTCAGTTTGGTAGTTCTGGACCTGGACTTTGATCCAACAATTCTGATTAGCTTTTGTTTCTTCTGGCTCTTCATCTAATAACACAACGATGCTGCTGATCTCCCTGACAAATATTTTGAAGGAAGTTGAAAATTCATAAGAGCACTTAAAATCCCTATTTTTGATATAAACAGTTATCTGTGTAATGGTAAAAAAGGTGAAAAATATTTTGTTCTTCTTACAAAAAAGACTGTCTACCTTTTTACCTCTTAATTTAGATGAGAAACAGAAGTTCTGTTACTTAATGGACCTTCTCAGCAGTCTTGTGAAATAAGCCTGTGCATTTGTCAAAAGAAACTATTGTCAGTACTTCAAACATTCTAGTTCAAATAGCACAGATAATGTAAACTCACTTTAATCTTCTTGAAAATGTCTGCGAACTAGGAAAGAAGAAAAACAAAACCTTTTGCTCTCGATGTTGCATTTTATGAGTGATCCTTTACTTCTTTGCTGATTAAAAAGCTGATTCTCTGTTTCTTTGCTGATTTAATGAGGATTCTCTTAAATGCCATTGTCCTTTATGGAGAATATGCGCCAGGAAGACTTTACCTCAAAGGACTGAAAGGTCAGTCCGACGTGGTAGCCCTCAGACACTGTTATTTTCCACACACATTCTTTCATTGGGCGATAGTCATCAGGATAATTAGGAGACTGAATCTGTCCTTCATTTTTACGTATCTCACCTCCACAGATTGCTGAAGAAAGCAAAAAACAAATAACTAAGCCTAGACGTGGCATTTCGTTTTCATTGTCTTTTATGTTAAAATTTAAGTTCGGCTCCTGTAGCTCAGCACATAAAGACCAGGCAATAAAAATCAAAGTTGACTGGTTTAATGTAGTAGATATTTATTAGATTAAAAAAATAAATCTAGTCAAATAACTACCAATATCAGATAACGTCCAAGGAATGGATAGTTTTTAATCCTGTCTTAACAAAAACATATTTTTAACCTTTAAAAACATTTAGTGACTTTGTGAATTTATTCTCTCTGAGTTTGTTATGTGATTCTCTGAGTTGTTTCCTTTGGTCTTTGGAACGCAGGTTAAATAACTCATCAGAAACAGAATTCATCCCGAACAGAATTCACTGGGGCTGTGGCAGTGAGTTAGTGTCGTGTGTGCAGTGTCTCTGTCTCCCTCTAAATAATCCTCTTCGCTGCTAGGT
The DNA here is from genome assembly GCF_030222135.1 of Aotus nancymaae. NCBI lineage: Eukaryota > Metazoa > Chordata > Mammalia > Primates > Aotidae > Aotus > Aotus nancymaae. The sequence goes on along the minus strand of NW_026988447.1, from coordinate 66,076,986 downwards.
AGTTAATCCTTAAAATAAAATGCTTCGGTTTACTTAAAAGTTTAAAGGAAGCAGAAATCTTCTGTCTTCAAAATTACTTAAATTGCTGTACTAGGAAGTGTCTCCTCCACCCACAACCTGGCAAGAAAGGAGCTTGTTTTAAAGCCAAGAAAACACAATGCCAGTTTATTGTTTTAGAGAAGCATAAAACAAAGCATTAAATAAGTCCTTCCTCAAATGCTGACTCTCTTATTTAGATAAAGCATGGCCCAGAAATCGGCACAATTACTTTCTGTGCAATTTCCTCTAATAAAAAGTATTTCAGGAATACAGGGACCAAACAGACAGAAAATCAGTACAATGGAAAATGATAATTTCTTCATAACATTTTAAAACTATCATGAAACAATGAAACTTTAAGAGTGCTTGCATCAGTTGCTTTTTTCCCCACACATCCTGAGCACATTCAGATATTATTATGTCACTGATACCAGAAAACAGGTTGTTCTTGCAATTTAAATTTACTGAGTATTTTTATTAAAATTATCTGTATGAATATTAGAATACAGATTCAGAAAAATTCATAATTTCAAAATATGGTCACGATGCCATTGTAATGAAATGAAGAAGTGGACATTTCTGTTGAGATATAAGATGAACTACTCTCCAAAATTCAATGTGACTTGCCTTCATAGACAGCTGCAAAGCCTTTTCCTACCCAATTACTGCTGCTACGAAACTCAATCCACATTCTGCTGTCTGTAGAAGTAAGAACTTCAGGTACTTTGTCCCCACAGAATCTACCTAAAAGAAATAAAAGAATAAAGAGAAACTCCTAAGTAGGACTCTATAGTCTACTTTCTTTTCGTACTAGCCACAAATAATATGTAAACACTGATTTAGTTCACATTTCTATTCCAAGTGATTGTGGCCACAGCTAGGTCTTAATATTTACTTACTAATGGTAGATCAACAAAACAATATCTTCTTATCTATTTATAAAGTATTTGACCATCAGCCTCAAAGTAATAACTGAGTGACGTCAGTATCATTACCATATATAGAAGTAAGATGGTTCCTCAAAAACAGTATTTGAAAAAGATCAAATGATGCATCAAAGTGGGGAATATTATTTAATAGGGAACAGAAAAAGGTGCAAGTCACCCTAAGAAAGTAGTTTCAAATTGTCAGCCTGGCCAACAGCAGGGAAATGACTTGGTTAAGAATGTGCTCTCAGTCAAAGTGGAGTTCTTTATTCAGCCAGGTTCAATAATAACTCCTGAGGAAAACCCTGAGGCTACTCTTAATATCTTTTATACCTGAACACATTCTATCTCTTCTACAAAGCTGTAATATGTAGTGTTAGAGGCAAAATAACAAATACTATCAGAAGACTTGAGCACAAGTTCTAATTCCTTCTAATTCTGTATCTATAAATATGAATTACAACAAATGAATATAATATGTCATTCCTTCCTTTCTTCCTCTTCTTTCCACAAATATTTATGCTTATGTCTGCCTTTATGCTCTAAGCTTTCACATGATCACAAAACGCTTAAATATGACAAAAAGTACATGCAATAATTCTACAAACATATTACAATGTTATCTATTTTTATGTGTCTCTGGAAATGGCATACATAGTTTTAGTATATGAAAAATGGTAGCCAACTTGCATAAAGCAAGTTCGTACTAACAGCTAACAAGTGAAGACATAGTTTCCTAAATTGCAAAGCAAATTAGAGGCAGGTAATACAGAGCAGTGTGTTTTAAACTGTAGTGTGCATCTGAATTTCTAGGAAATCTATTAAAATGCAAACTCTAATTCAGAGTATATGGAGTGGGACCCAATTTTCTATAATTCTAACGACTTTCTGGATGATTCCGATGCTACCAATATAAGTGCTGCACTTCTTGGAGCACAGTCTTGGAAGATACAGTAGGGAAAGATTTTCACACAAAAACCATGATTACGCTGAGTCACTCTGGTCATCCATTATACACTAAGCCATGTAATGCTGATGGTGCCTAAAAGGAAGCGTTTTTCAGAATTTTAGCTCTAGATTTGTTTCTCCAAGTTGAGTTTAATGAAATATTTTCTTTGGCCTGTGCATACATATCTAAAAAATTGCTTTATCTAGGCTAAGAAAGTAAATGTAGAAGACAATGGTTTCCTTAACCTGACTTACCAAATTAGTTCAATTCTTTATTTTTAAACATTTCTACATATCTGTTGGAATTACTATGGCTGCTGTCAGTTTTAATACAATCGTGCCCATTCAGTAGGTTTTAGATGTTAAAAATGCTATACAGTTCATCAACGCAACTGGGAGAAACTACTTCTAATAATAAAGAAAAAGTCACACTCTCAAAAAGGATCAATATAGAGTAGATGTTTGCATGCTCCAAACAGCTCTCACCTTTAAGTAAAACAGAGGGCAACAGTAAACTGTCTATGCAAGTTAATAGTGTGGTCTGTGGTAAAACATTGGCAACAGACTTTCATGAGCACCAAATCTAAGCTACAATTTATGACACAAACTGCAAGTGTCTCTTCTCAGCCACAAAAAGCTCTCTGAGAAGCAAAATTGTGATGTCTACAGTAAGAGCTGATATGCTTGGCATAGGAAGCCAGCTACCAAACATGTACCTAATAGCTTACACTACTGGCCTAGCAACAAAACAAAAACAAAACACATAAATATACAATATATATACCCACAGTTAGCTTTTTATTTTTAAATCGAAACTTATTCTTAAGGCAAAAATACAGAAATATTGTGAGGAGTACTCATGATATGCACAATACATGAGAAGACTAGTCTAAATCATTATGTTTAAATCCAGGTATTAAGTTACCTCGTAACTTAAGCTAGCTCAAATTAATTAATCAGTCCATGTATTTATCCATCTGTCTGTCTTTGAGTATTTGAGGTATGGTAGAGAAAAGTATAATTAAAATAAAAATAATTTTAATCACATATATTTTTAACTCTAAGATGACTCTTGAAAGAATCGGTTGATTTTCTTTGGACAGGACAGATTAGATACATAGCCACATAAAGGTAAAAGATCTCTTACCAAGGAGAGGTGATTTCCTCCAGTACCCATCTCTTACTTCAATGTAGTCATACCAGCACAAACTACTCTTGTATAAGTCCATCGTTGTAAAATTTAAAACAATCTGGAAAATTGAGATAAATAAGCAACAGAGTAAAAATGATTGTATCTACAGATAGTGATTTGATTCCTAGAGGTAAGGAGCCCTGGTCTACAGTAAAAATGCATGCATTGCTAATTCTTTTCCTATATTATAATTACCCTAATTTTTTTCCTGAACAAACAGAATTGGTAGTACTTTTCTAAAATATGGATTCAATATTGATTGATGAAAAAATATCCTGTTTTCTCATTCTAACTGTTTAACAATGTCAGAAGAAGTACAATATGAGTAGTTGAACAAATTAGATATTTTAGCAATTAACCCAAAGTTTCTGTAAAGTTAATCTTGACAATCTTGACGATTGTAAAGCAAATAGAAATTTTTATTCAAGTAGTTTTTTTGAATTTTCCTAATATAAACATGGCTTGAACCATGAAGAATTCTAATTTTTCCATGAAAATATTTTAAAAAATAATTTATTTCAAAGACAACCTGTAGGACATCTATAATTATGTTAAAAAGAACCACTGTGTGCCATATTCCCAGAACGTATAGTATCATTGTGTATGTTGCAATATTTTAAATACAGTCCTAGAATTAGAATTTATCCGTCTAACGATAATCAAAGGCAGATGTCACTATGTTTCTCTAGATCCAAAAATATGTATCCAAAGACCTTTCAAGTTAGAGCATCTTGTACATGACCCTTATTCTGTGCTTTGTTTTGAAATGATGCTGTTGTGTAAAGATAACTTAAGAACAATACTTGGATCCCGGCACTTTGGGAGGCCAAGGCGGGTGGATCATGAGGTCAAGAGATCGAGACCATCCTGGCCAACATGGTGAAACCCCGTCTCTACTACAAACAAAATACAAAAATTATCTGGGCATCAGGAGTCTGAGGCAGGAGAATTGCCTGAACCCAGGAGGCGGAGGTTGCGGTGAGCCGAGATCGTGCCATTGCACTCCAGCCTGGGTAACGAGCGAAACTCCATCTCAAAAAAAAAAAAAAAAAAAAAAAGGAACAATACTTGGAAAGACAACTTTCTTACTGCTTTATAAAAGGACTTTACTTTTCAAACAGTTAACTCATTTTTTTTTTAGTTGATTACACCAAAAGTAAAGGCAAACTTACATGAGAAACGTGCTTATCTGATGCAATGAAATTCATCTGGATGTTTTTCACATTCAAAAATTCATTCTAACTCTATTGTGCTTAAAACATCTGAGATGCTTAAGGCTCATAGTGAGTCAGTGTTCTACTCTATAAATTGTGATGGACTTTGGCCAAAAGCAACAAATTATGAATATTTGAAATGCTCCTAGTACAAAACTACAGTTTGTAGCAATATTCAAAAGTCCCTTTTGCCGGGTGCGATGGCTCATGCCTGTAATCCCAGCACTTTGGGAGGCCGAGGCGGGTGGATTACGAGGTCAAGAGATCGAGACCATCCTGGTCAACAAGGTGAAACCCCGTCTCTACTAAAAATACAAAAAATTAGCTGGGCATGGTGGTGCGTGCCTGTAATCCCAGCTACTCAGGAGGCTGAGGCAGGAGAATTGCCTGAACCCAGGAGGCGGAGGTTGCGGTGAGCCGAGATCGTGCCATTGCACTCCAGCCTGGGTAACAAGAGCGAAACTCCATCTCAAAAAAAAAAAAAAAAGTCCCTTTTGTGAAAATACAAACAGCTGAATGTGAGAGAAGTCTCAAAAGATAACAAAGGAAGGAAGAAATAAAAGAAAGAAGAAAGGAAGAGAGGAAGGAAAGAAAGCAGGAAAATAAAAACATAATCAATCAATACTGAATCCATATTCCAGAAAAGTACTACCAATTCTGTGCTGGAAAATATATGCTTCTCCCCTTTTTTGAACACAATATTTAACAGAAAGGTAAGCACTAATTATAGCAAATCAATACTGAATGAACTTACTTCTACCCCAAATGACACAGATTAACTATAAATATCTCTCATTACATCTCATATCTAGGTACCACAGTGATCACTGATGAAACTGCACACCAAAGTTGGTTTCAAATGTCCGTATAGACTAACATATACTTTCCTAGTAACAAAGGAAGAAATCTGCCACAGATAAGAAATTAGGGGTACAATTTTTTTAAATGTAGTGCATTAAGTTGTGGAATAAGTTGGGTTTTGTTTGTTTTGTTTTGTTTTGTTTTTGGAGATGGAGTTTCGCTGTTTTCGCCCAGGCTGGAGTGCAGTGGCACAATATCAGCTTACTGCAACTTCTGCCTCCTAGGTTCAGGCAATTCTTGTCCCTCAGTCTCCAGAGTAGCTGGGATTACAGGTGCCTGCCACCATGTTCAGTTTATTTTTGTATTTTTAGTAGCAGAGGGCGTTTTGCCATGTTGGTCATGCTGGTCTTAAACTCCTGACCTCAGGTGATCCTCCCACCTTGGTCTCCCAAAGTGCTGGGATTACAGGAGTGAGCCACTGCATCCAGCCATAAATTGGTTTTAATAGAATTGTTTACTTATTTTTATCTTCCTTCTTTGCAGTTTATCTTTTTTCTGTTTTTCTTTTTCTTTGCCTTATTGTAATGTTCCATCGTTTAATGTTTACAAAATTTTTTAAAATATCCAAAGACAAAGCATTGATGATTTTTTCCCAATAATCATCAATACTTGATTATCAAAATGCTTTAGTATCTAATTTATTTTTATGAACTTCACAAAATACTTTCTCCTCCATCTCTAAATACCAATGCAACGTTAGATTATACTCAAGATATAACTGGGAAATAGTATCTATTTTTTCCCTTTAACTTTTTGTTTACTTTATGTCTTCTACAAATGGAGAATACTACCACTGCCTGATATTACATTTAATTTTACATTTATATTTTCCCTATACCAACCACCAAGATTTCAACTTTATTTGATTATGTAATAACTCATTTATTATAGCAGAGAGAGCAAAACTTGAATATAGACACAGAAATCCCCCAAGGCTCATTTTCTGGCTTCCCTCTTAGATTGAAAGTTTATAATTTTTATAATGATGTGCTCATAGTTTTACTGTCTTCTTGATGAGGAAAAAAAATAAAGCTAAATTAGAAATACGTGTATTATCAATTTCATCCAAAATTAAAAAGTATGTTTGGACTGCAAAACAATAGTTAATATTTGATGTCTTGAAACACACACACACACACACACACAATTGGATGGGGATAACTCTAAGCAGAAAATTTTTCTATCTTGCTTTTAATCTTCTAGTTTAAACACCAAGCACTGTGGAGGAATGTAACTGGTCTGACATTAACATAAAACACAGAGTCCTTTAAAAGCAGAAAATGTAATAAAGACAGGTTTTCTAAAATCAAATCTTAGGGCTCTGACTATAGTAGTAAAATTTTGGCCTTTGACTAAGATTGCTAGCAGAATTCATATTTGAATAACAAATCAAACACGCTTGGAAAGTATCTGGTTGTTTTACACTATGTTATTTTATGTAAACATATTACATCTTACCCCAAAGAATAATCAAATAAAAAATACATAACATAACTGTATAAATATTTTATTTTTGATGTAAGTATTAAGTAACAACTCAAAATTAATTATAGCTCCCTTGGAGTATGAGATTGAGGGAACAATTTTAAGATTTCTTATGATCTGTTAGGAGTCTAAGTTGCAACGTTGAATAGATGCAATTGCTGCCAATTGTGCTTATTAAAGACTTTGTTTTACAATGCTGCAGAGGGAAGAATCGTGAAGAAAGGCAGGTTAACAGTTCAAGGGACTGGATGTCTGCAAGTCTCAAGAGAAAGATATAATCAATGAACTTTTTTTCAGCACAAATAAGACATTATTGGCTACCTAAACAAATTCCATGAGCACCACTAAAAAAGGCCAATTAGCAAAATATTTGCACCACACGTTATAAGAATAGAGAATGTACAAACCTTGTCAATTAGACTGATATTATTACACAGCTCTTCAGAGAGGCATATTGGAATCAAAACAGCAAAATAAAAATAGATTGCTGTGTTACAGCCAGAAGAAGCCTGGAGAAATCTAATAAACTTTCTAGAGTGATGATAGAGTTTCCCCTCCACAACCCACTCAGAAGTAAGGCTCCGAGAGAGTAAATCAGGGATCAGTAAACTATAGCCCATGGGTCAAATTCTGCCTGCAGCCTGTTTCCATAAAAGTTCTATCAGAACCATTCCTTTGCCACACGTTGTTTATGTCTGTTTCAATGCTACAGTGTTAGAAATCAGTATTTGTGACAAATACTGTATAGCCTGCAAAAACAAATATATTTACTGTATGTTCTTTCCAGAAATTTTTGCCAGTCTGTGGAATAACTGATCATTAAGGTTTTGTTCAGCTCTGAAATTGTATCATGTTATGGGAAAAAAAAATACAATTTTTTTCTACATCTGGAAGTTGTTCTTGATTGGGACAGAAGACCTGGGTCCAAGTTCTAAGTTGTCAGTGATCTGGTTTACTTAAACAGGTGGAGGTCGAGTGAATCTTACTGCTGTAAACTAGAGGTTACCATATCAGGCTTATCTCACCAGAATTAACTCACAAGACTTTAACTGAATGATATGGAGAAAAACACTCAGGTAATCCCAAAGCACTGTTAAGACTGTAATGTATTATTATTTTCATGGTATATATTCAGACATTCCTCACAATATAAATCCTGAAAAAAATATGTAAAATAAAGTATTACTCCATTTCCTTATTCCATCTATGCTCTGAAACATACAAACAGTTTGATTTTAAAGTTTCATGAGAAAGTCAGCATGTGAAAGTAATGAATGAGAAAAATCTAAAGAAGAATGGGCAGTAGAATTTGGAACTTGGTTCAAATACTCGACTTACAAAAGAATAGTTGTGTGTGCCTCAGGTAGACCCTAACTTTTATCAGAGATTCATTATGATAGGTGGAAACCAGGAGTTGAATTATTCTATTAATATTATTTTGCTGCTTAAACCTTTGTGATAACATCTGGCTTTGAAATTTTGATAAACCATCACCCACTATTCTTTGGAATATATTTTATACTTCTCGCCATGGTTTGAATGTATATGTCCCTCCAAAATTCATATGTTGGAACTTAAATTCCAAAATGATGGTATTAAGAAGTGGTCGCTGGAAGCTGATTAAGCCGGGAGGGCTCTGCCCTTAGAAATGGGATTAGTGCCCTTATAAAAGGACTTGAGGAGACAAGTTCATTCTTTTATCCCTTTGTCCCTTCCACCCCTTCAACCAAGTGAGAATGCAAGAAGAAGCAGAGAGTGAGAACTAACCAGATACCTGAATCTACAGGCACCTTGATCTTGGGATTCTTAACCTCTACCTCTCTGAGAAATAAATTTCTATTGTCCATAAATTACTCAGTCTGAGGTGCTTTGTTATAGCAGCATTAATGGACTGAGACTTCTCTTTCCTAAATTCCTACTATATCCCTATATCTATTTAATTGCCAACTTCTACAGATAATATTCTATAATATCCCTAACAATACTCCTCCCTCTTTTTTTCTTTTTCACTGTTAATTCTGGCTGTACTTTTTTTTCTGAATACAATACAATAGTTTCACAAGATGTGCTTTGGCTTATAATTTTACTCTTCTCCATTTCTTCGTACACTTTGTGGCCATGGTAATCTCAACACAGTTTGCTTCCCATCAAGGTTTGGAATCAATGACTAGTCATAACCGAACTTGGCTGCCTCATCATTCATTATCTCAAGCACATAAGCTTCATTCCACTCATCCCTAACTTCTTACTATTGTGCTCTGGCAAAGTATCCCAATCTCAGCATCTAGTCCCATTCCTTTACTTAAAGTGAAAAACTCTACCTGGATTCTACTTTCCCCTTCCTTGTTCCTGGAAATTCTTCATCTCACTCAAAATCTTTATTAAATGCTACCATCTCTTCAGTCATGCCTGGATCTTCCAACAAGATCTGAGCTTTCCTAAAGTCCATCAAAAACTGTATTTTTTCAGTTATTTTTCAGAGTTCAAACATATTACTAGGTTATAAGTTTATAATAGCAAGAATTGATTTCACACATCAAAAGATACATTTATTTTAATAGAATAAAAATGTATTTATGTAGTAATTGCTAAATTTAAGCAATGTCTTTGTCAATATAAACATATTATTGTGAATTGACTCTGTAAATCATAGGTGAGTGTTTAAAAAGAAATATTTGCAAAAAATAGTCAATAGTTTCTAAATGGGTTATATAGGAAAAGAGAAAATGTTAAGTCTATTCAAGACATAAGCAATCTGCCCTTGTTCAAAGGCTAGTCAATTCTAAGGGATGCAAGAATCAATACTATGCACTTCTATCAGCTCAACACAGCCACTCTCCTAGCTGCACATTCTGTATTGCTGACAGCATGAACTATGCAACATCAAGAATCACCTTAAATTCAACAGAAATCCCTCTGTACGTTTGGAGGCTCAATTCAAGAAAGACATACATGTGAACTGAAATTCTTATATTTTAATTGTGGTATAATTATGTGTGCACAATATAAAATTTACCATTTTAATCATTTTTATGTGTACAGTTCTGTGCATTAAGTACATTCACATTATTGTCCAACAATGACTGTATTTTTAAAGAGAATATTTTTCTCCTGCCCAAAATAACATATGCTTAACACAGATAACTTTTTAAAGGAACAAAGAAGAAATAAAAACTATTTGCAAACTCAGCAGGTAGAAATAAGCATCAATTTGATATATATTCTTCCATAAATTTGTTTCTAATGTACATAATTAAAAATTTGGATATTCTCATACCACTGACTTTTGATCTGCCTTAAAATTTTTATGATATATTGTAAAACATTTTCTCAAATCAGAATTCTCTTTAAGTTTTCAAAATTTATTTTGTTTCCAATTTTCATTATTTTAATAAACAGCTACGTTTATGCACACTCAGATAATTGTTCTGGGATAAATACCTGGGCAAAAGTGCAGGTACATTTTGTAAAGCATAATACAAATTACCCAGTGTTCTTCAAAAAGATTATTTTAATTTCTACTTTGAGGAATCGTTATCTTTATGATCACTTGATATTAACATTCAATTCCATCTTTACTAATATGACAGGTGAAACATGACAAAATTTTTGTTAGTCTAAATAGCATTTATCTGATAAAGAATAAGATTAAACAACTTCATATATTAATTGAATATCTACTTGCATTGATATTCTACTTCAATAAATTTTCTACTTTCTCAGTCATTTTCTGCTGTGGGGTGAATCTTTAGTTATTGGTTTATAACAACTCTCTACATATGACTAACCCAATGGTCCCTCATCCTTATGTGTTATAATAGTCTCCAATTTCATTTTTATTTATGCACTTTGTATTTTTATAAAATTAATTTTATATGGATAATCTGAACAAGTTATTTTAAATTTTCTTATGTATTCAACATATGTATTCAACATGAGTATATCAACAACTCATGTATTCAACATATCTTTTTCAAAAAGAAAAATAAAGCACTGTTTTCTTTAGAAAATATTCAATATGAAGTAAAAATTGTTTAATTTTCACATATCCTTTAAAATGATTTAAATATTATTTACCAAAAAAAATCAATTTTCCCAATTTATTTGAAAAATGATCCTTATAAGTGTAAGACAGAAGTCTTCTATGCCCTCAGGCATAATTCTGGTCTTTTTAGTTTGTCCATTGATACAGAAGCCTTTTTTGACATTGAATTACTGATGTTTCAGAATATTTTTCTACTATCTTATAGTGCAATCCACTACCCTGCATTGCCATTGTTTGTGACTTTGCCATGGTTATACCAACTATTTTATTTTTAAGATAAACTCCAGAAAAATTTGGTCTAGTACGAAACAAAAATCTATTGGAAGTTTATTTGGAATTACTATACATTAATTTGAGAACTGATAATTTATAACCCTATACTTTTACATTTCGGTTCATGATGTGCTATTTTGTTTATTTTAGTCCCACAGTAAAGTTTCTGGTTTTCTAAAATATGTTATATTTTAATATATTTGTTTTTATTTGAATACCTCTAGTCTTGCTTAATTTTTGGTTATTTTGAATTTTAGAGAAAAAAATTTCGTATAACTAAAGAAATATTTAGTAATTAGCTCTGCCAAATGTCAGATGCCTCGCATATGATGTTAGATAGGTTACTCAATTCTTTCTCAACTTCAGTTTCTTTGATAATTCTAGTACTGACCTCAGTAGGGTGTGAGGAGATTAGAGAAGCTTGGCACAGAACCTAACATAGTGTAGGCACTCAGGAAATACTAGGTTTTTTCTATTTATTGTATTTTTTTTAAAAATCCTGCTACTCCTAATTATTCAATTGTTTATCACTAAACATATACATTGAATTCTAATTCACTCAGTATTTGTGAAAATTTTGAGAACTTTTTTTTAATTTTGACCTATCATTTTTCAAATGTTTAACATATTTTATAACATTGAAATACTCTCATATTATTCAAATCAAAAGAACTTTAGGCCAGTCATGGTGGCTCACACCTGTAATCCCAGCACATTGGGAGGCCGAGGCAGGTGAATCACTTGAGCTCAGAAGTTCAAGACCAGCCTGAGCAACATGGTGAAACCCTGTCCCTAATAAAAATACAAAAATTAGCCAGGTGAGGTGGTAAGCACCTGTAATCCCTGCTACTCAGGAGGCTAAGTCACAAGAATTGTTTGAACCGGACAGAGAAATTTGCAGTGAGCCAAGATTGTGCCATTGCACTCCAGCCTGGGCAACAGAGCAAGACTCCATCTCAAAAAAAAAAAAAAAAAAAAAGTTGCAATTGCCATAATTTATAAAATTTATAAAAGATACAGATTGATTTAACTTATTTATATGACAGCCATGTGGTTATATTCATCTAATAAGCTGTATATAGGTCTATTTTTATTGCATGGTATGAGATGTGCCTTTCGGAATTTTACTTGTTTTTAAAAAAAATGAATAGGCTTCACAGTGTTTGTAATATTTTTAAGATACATTTTATTACATGAGAGGTATCCATGAATTTGGGAAAACTGCCTTGAGAAATCATCTTGAGCAGCTTCATTTTATGAATATTTCTTTGTTCATTCATTTTATATGGGTATTAACTTATCAAATTTTTAGTGCTCATTAAATCACTTTTGATAACTTAATGTCCAAAACTGTACATTTAAAATATTTGAAATGAAGGTATTTTTGCAAGCTTTGATTTATAACAAAGGTGAATGTGCAGCCAACTATATCCAGTGAAACTATACTTTCATAAATTGAAGTAGAAAACCCATTTTCAAACAGAAAAAAAAAAAAATGTAAATTTTAAGAATAATCTGTAATGTAACCTATAGGCAGGACAAAAATAAGCCATAATAAAAGTCAGAAAAATGAGCAGAAATGCTGAACAAAAATATTTAGTTAAATATTTAACAAACGGTGTTGAGGAAAATGGATATCCACATGTACAAGAATTGAATTGGACACTTATCTTACAACATTAAAAAATTAACACAGCATTAAATAAAGAACTAAACATAAGAACTTAAAACTATAGAACTCATAGAAAAAAAGTAGGGGAAAAACTTCATGCCATTGTATATAGCTATGATTTCTTGGATATGACACCAAAAGCACAGACAATAAAACTAAAAGTAGACAAGGGGTATGACATCAAACTCTATCATTTTTGTTCATCAGAAGACACAATCAACAGTGTGAAAATACAACCTGCTAAAGAGGAGAAAATATGTGTAAATCACTTCTCTAATAAGTGCCTAATAACCAGAATATATAAAAACTTCTACAGTTGAACAACAAAATCAAATAATCTGATTTAAACATTGGCAAAAGACTTGAATAAAGATTTCTACAAAGACGATATACAAAGAGCCATTAAGCACACAAAAAGACACCCAAGTAATCACTAGAAGATGTGCACTAGTCATCAGAAAAATTCAAATCAAAACCATAATGAGACATCACCTGACACATAGCAGGATGGCTACTATCAAAACAACAGAAAATAACAAGTGTTGGTGAGGATGGAAATAAATTAGAACCCTGATGCACTCTTAGGATTTTGAAATAATGCAACCACTATAGAAAAGAGCATAAATGTTCTTCAAAAACTTAAACATAGAACTACCTTATGATTCAGGAACCTCATTTCTGGATAGATACCAAAATAATTGAAAACAGGGTGTCTGAGAGATATTTGCAATCTCAGGTGCCTATCAGCACTATTCAAAATGGTCAAGAGGTAGAAGCAACCCAAATGTCTACCAGTGAATGAAAACATAAAGAAAATGTGGTGTATTCATACAGTGGGATATTATTCAGGCTTTAAAAGTAAATCCTGTCACATGGATGAACCTTGAGGACATTACGCTAAGTGAGATAATCCAGTCACAAAGGGACAAATACTCTATGATTCCAATCATATGAGGTATCTCAAATTCACAGAAACAGAATGTAGAATGATGATTGCCAGGCGCAAAGGGATGGAGGGAAAAGGGATTTGTTGGGTTTAATAAGTATAGAGTTACAGTTTTGCAAGATGAAAAGGTTCTAGAGATCTGTTTCACAACAATGTGAATATACTTAACATACTGAACAGTACAGCTAAAAATAGTTAAGGTGGTAAATTTCATGCTGTGTAGTTTTTACCATAACAATATTGTAGTTTATTTTGGGACAATAAATAATGAAAATCCTTGGTAGTACTTTCACATGTAAAAATAATGTTAAGTGCAAAAGACAACAGTGTTTCATTTGTGTGATTTAAAAAAAGGCATCAACAAACATGCAAAATATTGTCTTATAAAAAGGGAATAATCTTAAATGTTTTAAGATCCTTTTTTGAATTTGGAAGAGGCTAAAAATACCAATTAAATATAACTTTGTTAAGAATGAAAGCTGGTAGAAAGAGGGTACCAAATGATAGAATACCCATTTATAACTTTCAAACCAAAAGAGAGAAAAATATGAAATGAGAAAAAAGCTGTTTTGATTACAGTCAACTTGTAATATAGTTTGAAGTCAGGTAGCATGATGCTTTCAGCTTTCTTTTTTGTTTTATGTTTTTGTTTTTGTTTTTGTCAAGATTGTCTTGGCTATGCAGCCTCTTTTTTGGTTCCATATGAAGTTTAGCATGGTACTGGTACCAAAACAGAGTTATAGACCAACGGAACAGAACAGAGACCTTAGAAAGAATGCCAGACAACTACAACCATCTGATCTTCGACAAACCTGACAAAAACAAGCAATGGGGAAAGGATTCCCTATTTAATAAGTGGTGCTGGGAAAACTGGCTAGCCATATGCAGAAAGCTGAAACTGGATCCCTTCCTTAAATCTTATACAAAAATTAACTCCAGATGGATTAAAGATTTAAACATAAGACCTTACACCATAAAAACTCTAGAAGAAAACCTATGCAATACCATTCAGGACATAGGCATGGGCAAGAACTTCATGACTAAAACATCAAAAGAAATGGCAACAAAAGCTAAAATAGACAAATGGGATCTAATTAAACTTAAGAGCTTCTGCACAGTCAAAGAAACTAACACTACAGTGAACCGGCAACCAATAGAATGGGAAAAATTTTTTGCAATCTACCCATCTGACAAAAGGCTAATATCCAGAATCTATGAACTTAAACAAATTTACAAGAAGGAAACACACAACCCCATCAAAAAGTGGGCAAAGGATATGAACAGACACTATTCAAAAGAAGATATTTATGCAGTCAACCACAAACATATGAAAAAAAGCTCATCATCACTGGTCATTAGAAAAATGCAAATTACAACCCTGGAGAAATAAAAATTCCATTTGACCCAGCAATCCCATTACTGGGTATATATCCAAAGGATTATAAATTGTTCTACTATAAGGACACATGCACACGAATGTTCATTGCAGCATAGTTTACAATAGCAGAGACCTGGAACCAACCCAAATGCCCATCGATGATAGACTGGACAGAGAAAATGTGGCACATATACACCATGGAATATTCTCAGCTAACTGACACAAGAACAGAAAATCAAACACCGCATGTTCTCACTCATAGGCAGGTGTTGAACAATGAGAACACATGGACACAGGGAGGGAAGCATCACACACTGGGGTCTGTTGGGGGAAAATAGGGGAGAGACAGTGGGGGGTGGGGAGTTGGGGAGAGATAGCATGGGGAGAAATGACAGATATAGGTGAAGGGGAGGAAGGCAGCAAATCACACTGCCATGTGTGTACCTATGCAACAATCTTGCATGTTCTTCACATGTACCCCAAAACCTAAAATGCAATTAAAAAAAAGAGTAAGTGACCAAAAAAAAAGAAAGAAAAAGAAAAATGCAAATTAAAATCACAATGAGATACCACCCCACACCAGTTAGAATGGCAATCATTAAAAAAATCAGGAGATAACAGATGCTGGAGAGGATGTGGAGAAATAGGAATGCTTTTACACTGTTAGTGGGAGTGTAAATTACTTCAACCATTGTAGAAGACAGTGTGGTGATTTCTCAAGAATCTAAAACTAGAAATACCATTTTACCCAGCAATCCCATTATTGGATATATACCCAAAGGATTATAAATCATTCTATTGTAAAGACACACAGGCACACACATGTTTACTGCAGCACTGTTTACAATAGCAAAGATTTGGAACCAACCCAAATGTCCATCGATGATAGACTGAATAAAGAAAATGTGGCACATATACACGATGGAATACTATGCACCATAAAAAAGATGAGTTCATGTCCTTTTGCAGGGACATGGATGAAACTGGAAACGATCATTCTCAGCAAACTGACACAAGAACAGAAAAGCAAACACCGCATGTTCTTACTCATAAGTGGGTGTTGAACAATAAGAACACAGGGACACAGGGAGAGGAACATCACACACAGGGGTATGTTGGGGGGTAGGGTTTAGGGGAGGAATAGCAGCGGGTGAGGGGATTGGGGAGGGATAGCATTAGGAGAAATACCTAATGTAGATGACGGGGCGATGGATGCAGCAAACCACCACCAGAGCATGTGTATACCTATGTAACAAACCTGCATAATCTTCACATGTTCCCCCAAACTTAAAGTATAATAAATAAATTTTTAAAAAAGAAATAAGACAAAAGCAAAATGTAATTCAATACATAAGAAGGCAAAGGGGGAGAACAAAAAAGGCATGGATCGCAATGTAAACAAGAAACAAAAACACACCAATAGTCACAATAAATAGAACTACAATAAGCACACTAACTAAAGACAAAGCTTGCCATCATCGATTAAACAAAAAATAAACTGGACTGTAGACTGTCTAAAACGCACCAATAGTCATGATAAACAGAACTACAATTAGCACTATAACTAAAAACAAAACCTGCCATTCACTGACTAAATAAAAATAAACGGAATTGGATACCTGAAACAAAAGGTTGGAAATTATTGAACGTCTAGAGCAGGACAAAGATATACCTGGTAAAGATATTAATCAAAAGGTAAGTGTAGCTTCCTTAATAATAGACAAAATAGAGTTTTACCTGAACCATTTCTAGAAATAAAGAAACTCATTATACAGTGATAACAGTTTAATACATCAGAGAGATAAAATATTATAAACACGTATATAAAATGATATAGCGTAAATTAAAACAAAAATTAATAAGGCTGTAAAGGCAATTAACAAATCTACCATAGTGACAAGTATTAATATCTGATAAATCAAACAGACACAACAATAATATAGAGACTATATGAATATCACAATTAAGATGAATGTACCCAACCATTGCACAAAACATATTTTTAAAGCAAAGATTAGTCTTATGAATACTGGTCACTTCCAAGGTCATATCAGGCTGAAGCTATTGTGAAGACTGACACACAATAATGGTCCTTTACCTAAATGTGACACAAGGAGAGATAAATAGGAAAGGATGATTGAAAAAACAACGTTTGCAAAGAAGAAAAACACATTACAGAAAAAAGATGTGGGTTAAGGAGAAATAACAAACAGAAAAAATTAGAATTGAAACATAACAAATACTCTATTTTAAACTGGTGGAATTCAGGTGAGGTAGTTCTGAAGGGAAAATTACAGCCTTCAAGGTTTACATTGGAAAAGAAAACATGCTTTAAATTAATGAGTTAAATTCCCAGCCAAGAAGTAAGAAAAAAAAAAAATCCAGCAGAATGAAACCAAATATTAGGAGAAAGAGAATAAGAAAATAATAAAGACACAAGGATTAATATGAGTTAATATTGTTCATTGGCCTCTTATAACAATCCAATTTATTCACTAATCATCATAAATAATATTAAGAAAAATAATAGAGAAAATGATAGTTTTTTCTTCCTATTTGCAACATTTTTAGAAATATAGTTTTATAGATAATTATACATACAAGTAAAGTAAATTAACTCTGAATGCTAATGGGGAGAGTTTTGAAATTGGACAGGAGAAATGTTTTTCCTAGATATTAACTTGCTCTTGTGAAACAATTTAATTGGGTTAATCTTGCTCCCAAGCTTTTCATATTGTATGAGGTTTTCTAACTCTTTTTAAAAGAACTGAAATAGAAAATTGATCAATGCCTATAACCATATTACAACAAACTTACAATTCTTAAATTAAAAATAACTATACCAAGAGCTATGCACGCATTCATGTATTACAAGTCAGTTGTAACTTTTTGCATCTAGAAATTATTTATGTTACATGAGTGTTTGATTCAGAGTTTCCACTGTGAATATTACAAAAACCTAGACAACTCCATACCATGATTATCTCCTAATAGCATTCAGTTATCATAGGAACATCAAACTTGTTTTAAAAAGTTGCAATTGCGTTACCACCACAGCTAATGAGAGTACTTGAATTCTTCCAGCTAAATAAGAATCAAAGGCAAACTACAAACTACCCATAGGTAGTTTTTCAACTCATTTCCCCCTTTCCATTCTCCCCCATCTAATAGCCTTCAGTGTCTATTATTCCCATGTTTGTATCTACAAGTGCTCAATATTTAGCTCCTACTTATAAATGAGAACTTGTGGTATTTAAATTTCTGTTCCTGCATTTATTCATTCAGGATTATGGCCTTCAGCTCCATCCATGTTGCTACAAGGACATGAGTTCATTCTTTTTTTATGGCTGTGTAGTATTCCATAGTGTATACGTACCACATTTTCTTTATCCAATCCACCACTGATGGGCGTCTAGGTTGATTCCACGTCTTTGCTATTGTAAATACTTTTTAATTTCTTCTTGAGTAAGAACTTAGTAGCAATATTTTGTAGAAATTTTGCCCATTTTATTCAATGTTTTTAAGTTACTGATATAATGTTCACAAGATTCTTTTATTCTCATTTTGTTGTCTGAAGACTCTATGGTTATAATAATCTTTTAAAATCTTTTTTCCGAAACGTTAGATAATTGTGCTTTCTCTATTATTCTTCACCTTTCTTGATCAAACATCTTTTCATCTATTTCCTTGGGATTTGTTTTTGTCTATTTTTTTTTTCGAGACAGAGTTTTACTTGTATCACCCAGACTGGAGTGCAGTGACGCAATCTTGGCTTGCTGCAACCTCCACCTACTAGGGTCAAGTGATTCTCCTGCCTCAGACTTCCAAGTAGATGGGATCGCAGGCACTTGCCAACATGCCCAGCTAATTTTTGTATTTTTAGTAGAGACGGGGCTTCACCATGTTGACCAGGCTGGACTCAGACTCCTGGTCTCAAGTGATCCACTCGGCCTCCCACAGTGTTGGACTTACAGGTGTGAGCCACCATGCCCAGCCTTGTTGTTTTTTTGTTTGTTTGTTTGTTTGTTGGTTTTCAGTCTTGCTCTGTCACCCAGACTGGAGTGCAGTGGTGGGATCTCACCTCACTGAAGCCTCCCCATCCCTGGTTCCGGTTCAAGTGATTCTCATGTATCAGCACCCCGGAAGAGCTGGGATTACAGCTTTGTGTCACCATGACAAGCTAATTTTTGTATTTTTTAGTAGAGATGGGGTTTTGCCACATTGGCCAAGTTGGTCTCAAACTCATGACTTCCAGTGATCCTCCCACCTAGACCTCCCAAAGTGCTGGGATTACAGGCATGAGCCACCTCACCTGATGCATTTCCTTGCTTTTTTTTTTTTTAAGTTAATTCTAACTATCAACTTTGTTCATGCTTCCTATCATATGTTATTTTCATGTCATTAATTTTATCTTTTACCATTTCCTTTTTAAATATCTTTCTTTTGTTTTATTGTTCTTTTTCTAACCTCTTCATATGGTTGTCTAGGCTCATTAGTTTGGGGTCTTTCACATTTCCTAATGTAAGTATTTAAGTCTGTGAATTTTCTTTCAACTAAGTACTACTCTAGTTGCATTTTACAGGACTGGTATTCAATATTTTTCTTATATTATAGTTGAAAATAGTTTACAATTTTCATTACAATTTTTTCCTGGTTGAACTGGACATTTAGATGTATATTTTAAAATCTTAAAATATATGGGGATTTTTAAAATGTCTTTCTGATGCTAATTTTTACTACAATTGCTTTTGTATCTGAGAGTATAATTTGTATTATTTCATCTCTTCTATTGAATTAAAATTTTTTAAATTATATCTTTCAAAAAAAATCCTGGAGTTTAAGCAATTTCCATTATGAATTTTCTGAACTTTTTAGTCTATTTGAAAGATCAAACAAAAAGAAAGGATAAAGCAAATTTATATTTGAAGTGAGGTGAACATTTGTACTTATATGAGAGTAAAATAGTAGGCTTGATGGTATAAACTACCTTCTCCCCTGGGGTCACAGAAACTCTCCAGATGCAGTGTGTGTAAGAAGGATAGCCATTAGGAAATCCTGGAGAAGAAAGGTTGCCATTGGATTCTTGTAGGGTTTCTCCACATGCTGAAATGAAAAAAGATATAAGATCATTTCTTAATTTATATAAAAGACATGAATATCATAAATAAAGCCTTGAAGGGTTTTGGTATTAAATAAGACTAAATATTTGTATTTTATCGAAGTAGTTTCTTTTCTAAGTAAATTTCTTTTTATGTCCGTCTTACTGAAATTCCAGTGTATTTAATGGCATCACTATGGTGAATCACTGTACAAAATTTTAAGATAAATAATCTGGCATTCATAAAATTCTTCCTCATTGAAACCATTCTCATTCATTTCCAAGGAGCCAGTAGCCACTCTAAAGTACACCCATATTCAGATTCAGGCCAGTGATATCTTCATGATATGGTTCTGGGACCATGTGAAACCTTTCACTAACATATTTGATTTAAATTGAGGTTAAGTTTAAGTGAATACCATATCAAGTTTTAAAAATATTAAATAATAACTAATGAGTGGTCAACAAAGTTTCTAAGAAAATATCCAACACAATAAACATTTTTCAAAATAAGTATATATATATATATACACATCATGGAAGATTTAAATTTTCCAAAAAGATACATATACTTATTTACTTTTCTCTGTTGATGTTAAGTAAAAATTGCTGAAAAAGCAACTTGTGTATTTTCCTCTTACTATGTTTGTTTAATTCCCTGGAACCAATTATCAGTCATTTGAAATAGCAAATTACTAGCGGCACAGCATCAGGCTCTGTGTTCATCCAAGGCTAGTTCTCAGCACCATTCTACAATGGGCTTCCCTGTTGCTCTTGCAAGACATGCTATGTGCCACATGAACCTAGGCTGCTTGAAGCATCCTCGGCTTAAGAATAATTCCTCCACTGCAGCCAGTCCTCTTTATAACCTTCACTCAACAATTTGAAAGAACAGTTTCTTCCCTCTGAAGGACACTGTAATCAAAACGGAGCTATTATCTCATTCCAGGGCCTTAGCTACCAGCAGGTGAACTCTCATCTCATCGAATTCTCAATAAATTATAAATGGATCTGGATAGCTTGTGTTAAATAAAGAAAGATAGTGAATTCAAAAACAAAGCATAGAGCTCTAAAAATAGACATCATATAAATATTTATTCAGAAAAATAGGTATTATGTTTGTATGACACAATAAATTTAAAGTAGGAGTAAGTAATTTTAGTCTGATGAGCAGGCAGACAAAAGCAACTTTAGGACAAAATAAAAAAGCTCAAAGTCAAGAATACATAAGTCAGCACTGTTCTATAAATCATCTAGGGCACTTCATAAATGTAAGGTTAAAAGAAGTCTTAGAAAAATGAAAATGTACTTGGATTTTATTAATGCAAACAATGTGCTTCTAAATAGGATCAGTAAAATGCTAAATAATGATTTGGGAATTGTGTTTCTATTAAAAAAAAATCTATAATTAACAGCAGTTTGAGACTAAATTCTGTAACAACTTAAAATCCCAGCAAGTCACAGAGAATGCCAGTACTGAATTTCCCAAAGTGCAATTAAATAAATTAAATATATTTAATCCATAAAAGTATGCATACAATACTGTTCTGATTAAGGAGATACATACTTGCTAAACAAAATACAACATACACTAAAAATTAATGTCTATAATATAGTGCCTGATTATAATGCAAGAAGTACAAACATGTATACTGAAGTTGTGGGAATTACTTGTGAATTTTCTTCAATAAATGTGATTGTCCCAGGCTAGCTGACCCCTGCTACATAAGATGTTTCAGAATTTGCTGATTTATTCTCAGATACAAAAGTCAAACTTTACTATTTTTAAAAACTAAAGGAAAATTACCAAGAAATGTTGGCACTACTAATTCAAAATGCTTAGACTGTCCGTTGACAGCAAGGTGAGTTGATAAGATGACATAAGTTTTTTAAAACTTAATTTAATTTAATTTTAGAGACAGTCTCAATTTATCACTTAAGCTGGAGTGCCGTGGTGCAATCTCAGCTTACTGCAGCCTCCACCTCCTAGGCTCAAGCAATTATCTTGCATCAGTCTCACAAATAGCTGAGATTACAGGTGTGAGCCATCACTCACAGCTAATTTTTGTATTTTTAGTAGAGATGGGGGTTTCACCATGTTGAACAGACTTGGTCTCGCCGCTTGTGGAGCTATGTGATCTGGCAATAGATGAGGGTGTGTTACAGTAGTAGAGTGCCAGAGTTCTAAGGGATCATATTCTTTCTTAATACAACAGTGCATAAAGAGAGCTTCCTCTCCTGTCTCTCAGACTAAGAGCAAGAAATGGCAATGAAAACAACTGCAAACTAAAAGAAACTTATCCTCATACTAACTGCTTCAAAATCTAACCTATTTCTATATTGAGCTTTTTCATAATGAGTATGCAATAACTATTTGTGGTTTCATATACCAAACTAATTTATATTTTTGGCATATATAAATAAATATAAGAATAGATTACAAGATGTTTATCAGCTATATATTTCACAAAATGAGAGTATGATGTTAAGGAAAATTTAAATGTATATATTTTAATGCCATCACTCTTCTGATACATTAAAAAATGTATATATTATTTAATAAAGTTCAGTAGTATTTATAGCCAGCCTGTTAGAAACTTGCTCTTTTGGACTCAAGGCCCCACTTGTCACAGACCATAAAAGCCACAACCCTGAATAGCTATATTCTTTAGCAGGTCAGTATTCTTTTCAAGATTAGCCTCTACAAAACAGTGCTATAAAAATGCAGATCTAATAAAGCTGAGCAAAAACTGATGAGAAAAAAAAGCTGGCATTAAAAGTAGCCAAATATATGTATTGGCTTTATTTGCCAGCATTTCTTTTATTTTTTAATTTCAACTTTTATTTTAGATACAAAGAGTACATGTATAAGACGGTTATATGGGTATACTGCACCCAGGTAGGGAGCATAGAACCTAACCGGCAATTTTTCAACCCTTGTGACCTCTCACTCTATCCCCTCTAGTAGTCCACAGTGTCTACTGTTTCCATGTTTATGTTCGTGTGTGCTCAATATTTAGCTCCCACTTATAAGTGAGAACATGCACTATTTGCTTTTCTGTGCCTGTGTTAGTTAATTTAGGATTATGGCCCCCAGTTCCATCCATGTGGCTACAAAGGACATGACTTCATTCTGTTTATGACTGCCTAGTATTCCAGGTCTATAGGTACCACGTTTTAAAAATCCAACCCAGCACTGATGGACACCTAGACTGATTCCATGCCTTTGCTATTGTCAATAGTGCAGTGATGAACGTGAGAATGCAGGCGCTCTTTTGGCAGAGCAGTCTATTTTCTTTTGGAGATACACACAGGAATGGGATTGCTGGGCTGAATAGTAGTTCTGTTTTAAGTTCTTTGAGAAATCTCCAAACCACTTTCCACAGTGACTGAAGTAATTTAAAACCCATCAACAAGTATATGTGTTCCCTTTACTTTACAGCCTCAGCAGCATCTGTTGCTTTTCATCTTTTTAATAACAGCTATTCTGACTGGTGTGAGATGATGTCTCATTGTAGTTTTGATTTGCATTTCTCTGATATTTAGTGATGATGACCATTTTTTTTCATAAGTTTGTTAGTGCTTGTATGTCTTCTTTTGAGAAGTTAACTGTTTATGTCCTTTGCTTATTTTTTTAATGGGGTTATCTGTTTTACTTGTTGATTGGCTTAAGTTCTTTATAGATTCTGGATATTAGATCTTTGTCAGATGCATAGTTTGTGGATATTCGCTCTCATTCTGTAGGTTTTCTATTTGCTTTGCTGATGGTTTCTTTTGCTGTGTAGAAGCCATTTAGTTTAATTAAGTCCCACTTGTCCATTTTTATTTTTGTTGCAACTGCTTTTGAGGACTTAGTCATAAATTCTTTCCCAAGGCCGATGTCCAGAATAGTGATTCCTAGGTTTTATTTAAGGCTTCTTATAGTTCGAGGTCTTACATTTAAATCTTTAATTCATCTTGAGTTAATTTTTGTATATAGTTGTATATGGTGAAAGGTAGAGTCCAGTTTCATTCTTCTGCATATGGCTAGTCAATTATCCCAGTACCATCTGTTGAATAGGAAGTCCTTTCCCCATTGCTTGTTTCTGTCTGCCTTTCCACCAGGAATTTCTAACAAAAGAGTAAGAATAAAACAAACTCCAAAGGAGTATGCAGTTTTATAACCCCATCCTCTCTGTATGAAAATCAAACACAATCAGATCTCAATTTATATACTCTCTTCTGGGTCATTCACACATAAGTCATCCTATTTAGACTTATATATACAGTTATAAATCTTTAACTCTATTCCATTCATGTGCTTGGAGTCATTGGTAAACCTACTGTATCAGTATAACTTAATGTTGTTTGGCCCGTGGTAAGTATATTTATGCCAATATCATTGTCCTTAACCTGATAAATCGTAAGTGCACTTTGTTTAAGGAAAAGAAGAATCTTAAACATATAACCACATGCAGGGCTGAAAGCTAACTATTTCAGAAAGAGAAAGAAACAAAAAGGGAGATAGATACATCCACATGCACATAGTGGCTGAGAGGGGCAGAGAAAGAAACATAGGAAACGAGAGAGAACAAGAGAAAGGGAGGGAGCTATTTGGTGAATATGAAAAAGTCCATCTCATACCAATCAAAATGGCTATTACTAAAAAGATGAAAAGCAATAGACACTGGTGAGGCTGTGGAGAAAGAGAATGCTTACACACTGTTGTTGGAAATAAAAAGTAGTTCAGCCATCATGGAAAGGAGTTTGGAGATTTCTCAAAGAACTTAAAACACAACTACAATTCAACCCTGCCATCTTAAACTAAGCATATATCCTAAGGAAAATAGATCGTACCACCAAAAAGACACATGGACTGGTATGTTCATCATAGCACTGTTCACAATAGCAAAGACATGGAATCAACCTTGATATTAACCAATGGTGGACTGAATAAAGAAAATGTGATACGTATACACCATGAAATACTGCACAGCTATAAAAGGAATGAAATCATGTCCTTTGTAGCACATGAATGGAGATGGAGGCCATAATCCGAAGTGAATTAACTTAGGAACGGAAGACCAAATACCACGTATTTTCACTTATAAGTGGGAGCTGAACATGCAGTATGCATGGACATAAAGATGAGAACAACAGACAGTGTGGACAACTAGAGGAGAGAGTGGAAGGCAGCAAGATTTGAAGAACTACCTATTGGGTACTATGTTTAGAACCTGGGTGACAGGATCATTCACAGCCCAGACCTCAGCATCACACAACATTCCCATGTAACAAACCTGCACATGTAACCCTTGAATCTAAGATAAAAGTTGAAAAAAAAGGCCAAGAAGAAAAAAATCATTCACGAAGATTTGGGGAACTAACAGTTAACACTAGAATATATATATATATATATATACACACACACACACATATATATGTATATGTATATACATATATTTACATTTCTTTATTGCTTACTCCAGTTATTTTATTAGCTGTAATACAGTAACTTGCTTTTTATACTGTTTCAGAAATATAAAATATCTTTTTCACAGATCATAGTGCTTTCATAAATGTGGTTTTAAACAAAATAATTAAAATAATGTATACATTATTTCTATATTTCAAGTACAAAAATGGCCTATTAATGTATCTTACACAATTGAAATCTAAAGTAGAAACTATGCTTCTAATAATCTTCCTGTTTATAACTGAAATATCCAAGAATCGTAGGCTAAAAATTAAATTACAGTATCATAAGGTTAGTTTTTTATTCTTCCTGAATTTTCTACAAGTCAGTGTGCATATGAATCTCCAGTGTACTTCTCAAATGTAGTGTATATAGTCTTACATTTAGAGATATTATCAAGATAGTTTTATACACAAAGGGTTCATTTATTTAGTTGCTATTAATCAAATAATTTTTGCTTTTTAAAAGTTCAAAAATATATGCCCAATGTTACTAGACATTAGTCAAGCATCACCCATATCTTTTGTCACAGTGGTATCATTCTCTTATAAATTCATTTTGCTTATGGAAATTTGAATTTTAAAAAATATACCACATATACATGTGTATCTTACATGCATACATAAAATATTTTTTTTTTTTGAGACGGAGTTTCACTCTTGTTACACAGGCTGGAGTGCAATGGCGTGATCTCTGCTCACCGCAAACTCCACCTCCTGGGTTCAGGCAATTCTCCTACCTCAGCCTCCTGAGTAGCTGGGACTACAGGCACGCGCCACCATGCCCAGCTAATTTTTTGTATTTTTAGTAGAGACGGGGTTTCACCGTGTTGACCAGGATGGTCTCGGCATACATAAAATATTTTAAAGGCGTTTATATAAATATGAATGCAACTTAAGTAAGCAGCATGAAGTAAGTAGAAGTGTCCTTTGGTACATAGAAAAATTAGATAGGCAGACAATTAGATATATTTACATACAAAAAAATTTGAAAACTCACTTTCAATACTGAATCATTATGATGTAAAAGGTTTCACATACAGCTTTAAATTCTGAAAATATCGACTGCCCTTCTAAAAACTTAATAGTCTTAAGTTACAAGAAAACTAATAATTACAGTAAAATTGAAAAAAACATAATTTCTTACAACTTTCTTTAACAAATCTAGTATTAAGGAATAGGAAATCCCTTCTCTCAGCAGAAATGTCAATAGAATCCATTGGGTTGAATCAACGAATTAAGTACCATTTCATACTGAATTATGAACTTTTTAGGTATTTCCTGGGAGTAATCAAGCAACTCACTTTTTCTTGCTTGCACTTGAGTAAATTAATGAATTTACTCTGTTCAACATAAGGGTTCTATACCATATGTCAATGCGTACATATTCAATTTTTAAGATGAATTCACTAGTCCTCTCTGATAGCCAAAATGAAAAGTTCCCTCAACTGACACCAGAAATTATAAAAATTTAAGTAATATAAGACTTTTCCAATAACTTAATATATAAACATAAGCAATTATCTATATAAAACTCCAACAATTTAGATATCCATCATTTCTCTGATTTTCTGCAAAGATTATCAGATTCATAGCAAATTAAAAGTTTTACAGTAATTATTTTATTATATCTGCAATCTTAGGTATGTAGAACAATACTTCCAAAAGTAAATTTTACAAGTAAACATTGGGAAAAAGAAGGTTTCCTTGGACAAATAATTTGGAAAATACTGTGTTGTGCAAAGTTAAACATGTTTGTTTGCTATAGGATATTTCAAATATTGTGAGTACACTGGAGGTTCATAGAGTCTAGATTTCTAATTTGGAAAACAGAATCTTTTTCTTTCTTGGACCATTAAAACATAGTGTTCCCTTAGAACATTAAGACCTTTCATGAATCTGCTTTTGAAACTTTATTTAGGGGAAAAACATAGAGTAGTTCACTTGCAACTGGTTAGAACTTTTTTTAACAACAAAGTTATGCATTTCTATTGATAAAATTGTAATTTATATGCCATTAATGATGATACCTGCAAGAAAAGATCATCCAGGATCCAGTGCTGAAGTTCAAATAAGGGATATGCTTTTATGTTAGAATGGAAATTTAGTATTTGACTATGAAATCATGCAACTACTTAATGACTATTAAGCAACCATTCTATTTTGCTCTTTCACTCATTAAATTAAAAGAAATAAAGCATACTCTCCCTGTGCTTGAACTTTGATTTCAGCAACTTGTTTTTATTTACAGCAATTAGGTGTTCCAGAGTTCTCTTCTGCCTCGTTTTATGATTACTGACTTTGAACTGTACATGTCACTTGCCAACAGGGAGTGAGACAAATAAAACAGTTGATTAAATTGTGGCTTGTTCAACTGGAAGAGCACAATCAAGCACAACCACGCTCTTGTGTTTGTGTGGTGCAATACCTGGACATCTATACAGCTTTCTTGCCTGTGCGATATCTCCTTTGCTTAGGCGAGTTCGCTGACCAATTGCAGGTCGAATGCCATTATCATCACGGGAGGGGAGAATGGTATCCAGAAACATCCCCCTGAAAAAAAAAAAAAAAAAAACAGAAGCAAACCACACCTAAGTCACCAAATGAAAACTCATAAAGTCTTTACTATTATAAAATTATTTATTTCAAACTCAAGTCAATCAAAGGAGAAATACACCTTTGGTGATTTAAGCAGCATATCAGGTTTTCAAAACACTTTCATCAAAGTAGAAAAAAACCATGCATGTTAAATGTGTATGCCTAGTATAAGGTCAATGATGACATTCATTTTTTTCCTAGAAACATATATGTTCTTCAAAATATGGAATACCTTATAATCCCCCACAAAGTACACCATGACATTTCTTTTGGTTTCCCAAGCAGATCTAAGAATTCCTTGGATTACCAGGTTGCAAAACAATTATTCCTCATAGAGGTCTATTTCCCTAATAGCAACCTACAATAAATAACGTTGAGGTTACTAAAATCGTAAGAGTCAAACAAAATATACATAGGTGAATTTTTCTGAATTAAACTCCTAATTTAACCTAAGTATTCTTAGAATTCCAAGTATTACAGCAAATGTCAAAAGAAAAAAAAATAAAGAATGCCAAAGCTTAGGGTGATTTCAAGCAAATGTTTTCAATTTTCATGGTAAAATTAATAAATAAGAAAACCTAATCAATGCCCTAATAATGTTAAACTACAGATAGCTGTTGGGACTCAAGATTGTGGTAAAATATTCACTAATTTTTCCTAATATGCAGGACCTAAAGTTCTGAATGCAGTGCCCTAAAAATACGTTCTATTTTTTTTTTTTTTTAATGTATGTCAAACATTTATAGCTCTAAAGAAGTGGGAATTTAAAAGTTAAATGAACTGGGAGGCTATTCCATGGGTTTGAGAAGTATGGGTTGTGTGTATGTGGATTTACCAAAAACAAGCAACGACAAAAAACCTTTTTATAAAAATATTTAAAATTAAAAAATAAAATGTTATAATATCTTTTAAATTGAGATAATGATGGAAAACTCCTTTCCAAAATGAATAAGTGAACATAAATGCATTTAAACTAACATTTGCATTAAAAGAACAGCATTTTTAGCTCTACTTAGCTTCCATTAGGAAATATTAAGTACTGTTCTAGGTCTGGATTTATAGCAGTAAATAAAACAAACAGGTATTCCTTCCTCTATGATTCTAATATTCAAATGCGAGGAAAGAGACATTAAACAAAGGATTGATAATCCAGGTAGTAATAGGTACTATGGAGAAAAATAAAGGTGAGAAGATGGATACTGATTGTGCAGTGATGGGCTGCTTTTAAATAGAGTGATCAAAGAAAAACTCACTTGAAAGTTGACATTTTAGTCGCACACGAAGAAAGTGAAGATGAGAGAAATGTGGGTAACTGGCAGTACAGTGTTACCAGAGAAACACAACAGCTCAGAAATGAGAGGACCCTTAAAATGTCTGAGCACCAGCCAGATAATTTAACTTTTACTCTGAGGACAATTGTTAATCTACAGGAAAATGGTAAACAGAGGAGTAATATGATCTATGAGGAATTTTATTACTAACTACCCTGGCTCCTAGGTAAGGGAAAGGGCACTTTCCCTTTAGGTCTTTAGATCTTTAGATACAACTAATTCAAATAGGGAGACTGGACTCTTTACTATACAACCTAAAAATGTACACTATCTGAAAAGAAAGCAGAGAAGTATAGCTAGCGATTTATGAGAACTGACCATCAAAAGTGAGAGTTTGTGCATATTTCATAAGACACAACTACGGGTAGGCCACTGTAGTTGAAAACAAACAAGTTACAAGGTAGCATTGAGAAAATCCTTTTAACTTTATGCATGAGCCAACAGATACATTAATTACATAAACTCAAATTAATGGAGTATTAAATTTCTGTAGTACTGCAGTACTACAAATTATTTACTATTTTCTTTATTTATTTCTAAAATCAAAGTTGTCATCTCTGGGGTTTGATTTTTTCCTAACTTTGAAAAAAAGATTCTATTAAAAAAATTCAATGATATCTTGGAGAGAATATATTCAATTTCAGAAAACAGAATTATGAATTTCATTTTATTGTGTCTTCTAAGGTAATCTCCCTTCCATTCCAAGGGAGTTAGTCACTCAGTCTTTTGTTCTTTCTTTGTGGTCAGGAAGTTATCAATTATTCTTCTCCAAATCCTGACAAGTGAGCAATGCAGGATCTTACCAAACCTTCTCAGTGAGCCACTATCAATATGCAAAGACAGATCATATCGTGGTTCACTTACTATTCTTGATTTGGTCTACCTACATTGAAAGAACAAATTAGCTATACTTTTAACAAAAATTTGTAAAATTTTACAACCTTTTTCTAATGAAAAATGGGCAGTCCACAGTTCAAAAGCATGTACATTGTAACATATTCACACATATAAAGACCCTATGGATCCATTTCTATTCTACCCATAAGTAATTCCCTAAATATATGGATAGGCAACATTCATAAAAACAATTGTAACTTATAGACTCTGTGGTCTCAGAATTTTTAAAACTAAGAAACTACAAATACCTACATAAACAGAATAAAGAACAAAAACCAAACGATCATGTTAGTTGATATAGAAGAAGCATTTGAGAGCTTCAACATCCTTTTATAATAAACACTCAAAAATCTAGGAATTGGAGGAAGCTACCTCAACATAATAAAAACTATGTATGAAAATCCCACACATAATATCATAATCCATAGTAAAAAATAAAAATATTTTCTTCTAAAATAAGGAACAAGGCAAGGATTCCCATTCTTAGCCTTAGCCAGTGCAATGGAACAAAATACAATAATATAAAAGCCATCCAAATTGGACAGAAAGAAGTAAAATTCTCACTGTTTGCAAATGACTTGATCTTATATATAAAAAAATCCTAATTATTTCACACACAATAAAACCCTGTTAGAACTAGTCAATGAATTAAGCAAAGTCATAGGATATAAAATCAACATGCAAAAATAGCTTGCATTTCTATGCATTTACAACAAACAATCAAAAAAGATAATTGATTCCATTTATAACAGCATCAAAAAACATGCTTAGAAATAAACTTAACCAAAGAAGTGAAAGACTTTTATACTGAAAGCTAAAGACACTGCTGAAAGAAATTAAAGAAGAGATGACGATCCCTTGTTCCTGAATTAGAGCACTTAACACTGTTAAGATGCTATAACATCCAAAGTGATCTCAGATTCAATGCAATTTCAATCAGAATCTCAACAATGTTTTGCTGAAAATAGAAAAATTTATACTAAAAATCAGGCATGATCTCAAGAGATACCAAATAGCCAAAACAGTTTTGAAAAAGAAGAAAAATTTGAAAAATTCAAACTCCAACTTTGCAGAACTGATTTCAAAACATATCACAAAGCTACAGTAGTAAAAACAGTGCAGTACTGGTATAAAAGCAGACCAATAGACCGGCAAAATAAAATAGAGAGTACAGAAATAAACCACCATGCACATGATCATATTATCTTTAACAAGGGTGCCAAGATCCCTCAATTAGGAAATGACAGTTTTTTTCAACAAATGATACTGAGAAAACTGGATATCCACATTTAGAAGAATAAAATCAAGCTTTTTTTAAAAAAATTAATTAACTCAAAATGCATTAAATAACTAAAAATAAGACCCAAAACTATACAACTCCTAGAATAAAATACAACGGGAAAGTTTCATGGCATTAGATGTGACCATGATTTCTTGGATATGAAACAAAAAGCACAGTCAATAAAACCAAAATAGACAAATAGGATGACAGCAGACATGCAATACTGTGTACATAAAAGGATGCAGTCAACTGAATGAAAAGGCAACCTACAAAATGGGAAAAAATATTTCCAAATCATATAAAGTAAGTGGTTAATAACCAGAATATATAAAGAACTTCTACTACTTAACAAGAAAATAATATAAAATAAGTGGTTAATAATCAGAGTATATAAAGAACTTCTACTACTTAACAACAAAATAATAAAATATTATTCTGATTTAAACATGGGCAAAGGACTTAAATAAAGATTTCTCCAAAGATGATATACAAATGCCACCAAGCATATAAAAAGATGTTCATTAATCAAAACCATAATGAGATATGACATCACACCCAGAATGGCTAACATTCAAATAACAAAAAGTAATGTGTTGATTAGGATGAAGAGAAATTGAAGCCCATGTGTACCTTTGATGGAATTCTAAAATGGTGCAAACACTATGGAAAAGAGTATGGATGTTCCTTAAAAAGTTAAAAATAAAACTAGTATATAACCCAGCAATCCTACTTCGGGGTAGCTAACCAAAAGAATTAATAGCAGTGTCTCTGAGAGTTATCTGCACACACATGTTCATATCAGCATTATTCACAAGAGCCAGAAGCTACACAAATGCCCACTGACAGATGACAATATAAACAAAATGTGGCATATACTTACAATGAAATATTATTTGGCCTTAAAAGTGAGGAAATACTTTCACACACTACAACATAGACCAACCTTGAGGAAATAATGCTGACTGAAATAAGCCAATCATGAAAGGACAAATACTGTATGCCTCCAGTTACATACAATATCAAAAGTAGTCAAATTTATAAACAGAAAATAGAATGGTGACTGCAAGGGTCTGAGGAGAGGTGGAAAAGGAAAGTTCTTTAATAGGTATAGAGTTTCAGTTTTGCAAGGTGAAAAAGTTCTGGACATCTATTTCACAATAATATCAATATCCTTTAATAACGCTACTGACTTGTATGCCTAGAATGGTTAAGATAGCAAATTTTATGTTATGTGTTTTTCTGTACAGTAGAAGTGTTGAGTTTATTTATGACAAATGCATAGGATGGCTTTGAAACAATAGGATAAGTAATATGTAACAGTGGATTGGCATTCAACGCAAAAGCAGGTGTGAAGGAGGTGGACTATGGGAAACAAGAGCAGATTAATTTATGGGAAAATATGCAATGTAATATGGAAAAAGAGTATAGAATAAGGGGAAACATACATTTTGAACTTTGCTAAACTTTTATCATCTATGAAGGCCAGAAAGAATAAACTGTTTTTCTCTACTCTCCAATACCTCCTCTGTTCCAAGGAACCAAAACTCAAGTTAATTCTAAATAATATAATTCAGTATCACAAGAGAGGCACTTTGACTGAACTGGAACCCAAATCCCCATGTGTTACATGTTTTATGGAAAAATCCATTCCAAGCCTTTACCAGAAAATAAAATTCTGTAACTCTTTACAATTAATTTCAAGTCAAGTTACTGGGTGTGTATTTGGCTAGCTATGTGCAGAAAGCAGAAACTGGACCCCTTCCTGACACCTTACACTAAAATTAACTCCAGATGGATTAAAGACTTAAACATAAGACCTAACACCATAAAAACCCTAGAAGAAAACCTAGGCAAAACCATTCAGGACATAGGCATAGGCAAGGACTTCATGACTAAAACACCAAAAGCAGTGGCAACAAAAGCCAAAATAGACAAATGGGATCTAATTAAACTCCGGAGCTGCTGCACTGCAAAAGAAACAGTCATTGGAGTGAATCAGCAACCAACAGAACGCAAAAAAATTTTGCAATCTACCCTTCTGACAAACGGCAAATATCCAGAATCTATGAAGAACGAAAACAGATTTACAAGAAAAAACAACCCATTCAAAAGTGGGTGAAGGATATGAATAGACACTTTTCAAAAGAAGACATTTATGAGGCTAACAAACATATCATCATCACTGGTCATTAGAGAAATGCAAATCAAAACCACATTGAGATACCATCTCAAGCCAGTAAGAATGGCAGTCATCAAAAAATCTAGAGACGACAGATGCTGGAGAGGATGTGGAGAAATAGGAACACTTTTACACTGTTGGTGGGAATGTAAATTAGTTCAACCATTGTGGAAGACAGTGTGGTGATTCCTCAAGAACCTAGAAATAGAAATTCCGTTTGACCCAGCAATCCCATTACTGGGTATATATCCAAAGGATTATAAATCATTCTATTATAAAGACACATGAACTGTTTACAATAGCAAAGACCTGGAACCAACCCAAATGCCCATTGATGATAGACTGGACAAGGAAAATGTGTCACATAAACACCATGGAATACTATGCAGCCATAAAAAACAGTAAGTTCACGTCCTTTAAAGGGGCACGGATGAATCTGGAAACCGTCATTCTCAGCAAACTGACGCAAGAACAGAAAATCAAACACTGCATGTTCTCACTCATAGGTGGGTGTTGAACAATGAGAACACATGGACACAGGCAGGGGAGCATCACACACTGGGGTCTGTTGAGGGGAACTACAGGAGGGACAGTGGGGGGTAGGGAGGTTGAGGAGAGAAAACATGGGGAGAAATGCCAGATATAGGTGACAGGGGGATGGAGGCAGCAAACCACATTGCCATGTATGTACCTATGCAACGATTCTGCATGATCTGCACATGTACCCCAGAATCTAAAGTACAATAAAATAAATATATATGTATATTGAAATCTTAAATTCAAGTTCTAGAAAAAATAGTCATTTGGACAGTTACTTATATTTTAACAAATAAGTATGTATGTCTATAAATCATGTACTTTAGAAAAGAGTAATTTTAAAAATACAGTTAACATAAATTTTTTAAATAATAAACTTTGGTTTGGCAAAAATAGATAATTAGTAAATGTATCCAAGTATTAAGGTTTCTTTAACACATCCTTCTCTACTTTTTACCAAGAAAGTTTTACAAAAACAGGTTAATAAATTTGAATATTTTTCCCTTTTCCTCACCTTGTCTTCAGAAATAGACGTTAATGAACTGTGAAATGGACGTAAGTGGGCAAAAAAAAAAAAAAAAAAAAAAGAGCTGAAATGACATATGAGCGTAAAATGGGCATAAATGGAAAAAAGAGTGAATTCAATGGTTTAACACTTCCAAATTCCTTACCTGGGAACTATTTGCCTGATGACATCATCTTTAGAATGAAGTATATCAAAACCCAAATTTATTGCATTCTTTAAAAGTAGCTTTAAGTCATTAATGAAATAATTGTAAGGTTAATGAGTAATGAACTATAATTCCAAATTTTGTGAGATAAAATATCTTTCTAATATGTTATTTAACAATTCATTTAGTAATACAAATTTTTGAGCTTAAGTTGTACTTAAGCAGTAGAAAATACACAGTATAAAGCACAAGTCACAAAGATTGTGACACTCCAACTGAACTTCTAGAGAACCTATTTAACTTATGAATATCCAATTTTCATTAAACAATGCTTTGTCAATTTAATATGCTAATTCGTTTGGTAATACTTTTAATTCAAATTTTTAATGATTTAGAAATACAAAATTGTTTACATAATTTATACCATCTTAATTATCACTTTAAATTCATGTATCTAGTAGAGAATGTAAAAATACATTTTCAGTACTGGCTTTTGTCAATAAATCTTCATCAATTACTTTTCTACTTTATTTCTGTGGTGAGGCAGCAATATTTGAAAGTAATTCTAGTTCTAATGTCAGGCATAGCTTTGTGAGGAGCCAAATGGAGGAAAGGAATTAAAAGTCAAAAGGTATAACCTGAGACTCCAACCTTGAGAAGGTGTTCCTGGCATAGTGCATGATACTGTCAAAATCATATCTTTCTCCAAGTGAGTTTACTTCTCCCGGCTCCATCTTCAGAAAATTGTACTCTTGACCTAAGAACCAGGGATAAACAAAATCTCAGAAGTCTTTTAACTGACAGAAAAAAGACCAGAAGACCTTTCCTACACCTGCATCTGCTTTCTGTGAAACGATTTTGCTGATTGAATTTACATACAAACACACAGACACATACAAAAAGCATCTGTCTTCACTCTACCATCATGTTGAAAAGCAATATTGAATTGGAACAAAGTGT
Source organism: Aotus nancymaae (assembly GCF_030222135.1). Lineage (NCBI taxonomy): Eukaryota > Metazoa > Chordata > Mammalia > Primates > Aotidae > Aotus > Aotus nancymaae. Next base: position 66,041,000 of record NW_026988447.1, on the reverse strand, counting down.
TAATTAACTTCTGCACAAAGGTGAACTACCAAAAAGCATATATTGACTTTGTTTTATATGTATGCTCTTTTAACACTTCATAATATTGATTTCTCCAAAATCTTACTGCATTTTTGGTAACGTAGAAATAATTATAAAAAGTTACATTTTCATCTAAGGAGTTTTCCCATTTTTATGACTAGATTTGCCAGTTCCCACAAAAAATTATCTTCCTATTTGGTTTAATTCCTTTCTATGAAACAATGTAAAAAGATACAAAAACAATATTAGTATAAACAGAGCTCTGTAGGCTTTAGCTCCATGACTTCATCACTCAAGATATAAAAATAGCAGCAAATTCTCTACTTTCATTTAAAAATTAAACAAGTTTATTCATGATGAAAAGGCAGTTCTACTTTGAAATTAAGAAGAACATGCTTAAGAACTTAATTTTTTTTTTGATTTCCACATCTGTTAGTTTAGCTTCTGGACATCTTCATTTTTAATAGATTTTTCAACTGTCTGTTTGTATCTGTATTGTAGTATTATTTCTCAAAATTTGAAAAGAACACAAACTTAAATTCAATGGTTCCAGAAAGGAACATTCCTTCAAAGAGAGTTTAAGTTTTGATGACTCAGTTTTCACAATTTAAGTAGCTAAAGGTTGTGCAAATCATATCACTTATGTAACAAAAAGCTTTGAAACATCAAAATATAAAGAAAGATAAGCTATTGGAATTCCAAATCCAATTTTGGGCCTAAAAATGGAACTATTATGCCATTCATCAACCTAGGTTTTTATTCCAATTGCCATATTTCAATTAAATATAAAAGATCACATTAATAAGAGTTTTCCTTGAGTGCTGTCTCATGTGATAAAGGAAATCTGGGGTACTCACTTGAGAATTAAGAATGAAGAATCAATAGGGAGTTAAAGAACCCAAGTCCTAGACCAAAGTGTTTTAGTCCATCTTTTAAGAAATTTACACAGCTTAATTTAAAATTAACTAACCAAACCTTATAATGAAATATGTGCTCCACGAATCTCTGATAAGTCTATTTATGTTATGACCATTCTTGGGAAATATTCAACATTCTCTTCAACCCATGATAGAGGCAACTGTTAAAACTTTTGTGTCATAAGCAATCTGAAGTCTAATATAACAAATCTATGATCAGATTTTCTAAAAGCTATGTATTTTATACTTTTTAACCTGTAAGATTTCAATTTAGAGCATAATATGGGTCTAGATTCTCTAACTAAAACAAAATATTCCATAAAAATTTCTGAAAGTAGAACATTAAGCAATTTTAGCAATACATTTTAATGCATCTAACTCGAGGACTTAACATGTATATGACACAATATTTTTTGTTAGTTAAAAACAACATAGCTGTACATAGTTCAAATAACAGAAAATTAGGCATATTTCATGAAAGAAGGAAAAAGAAACAAAATACATAGCGCTAATGGAAATCACATTTGACAATTTTAAAAATGGCAGGCATCCTTCTTAAAAGCATATTCTAACATGGATTAGAGTAACCTAATCCTTGTATCAATTTGGTTCCTATCATAATCACTAATTTGGCATATAAATAAAAATCCAAAGTTCATGCTTATTAGACATCATCCTTGACTAAGACTTGATATTAAGTGCCTGACAGCAAATCATAAATCTATTGAAGATTACTCTCCAACATAAACACTTTCATACTGGAATTGCTCTGTTACAGTGGTTCTCATTATTCAAGAAATCTCACTCGATAATTTTTTTTCTATTGGCCATAATGTTTAGTCAAAAGAAAATATTAAAAACCATAATTTGCTTGGCACTGTTTTAGGATTATATGTTTATTTTTACTACATATTATATATACTTTTTCCTTGTTTTAGATACATATTTATATTGAAACAGGGTCCTATTTTTAAAAGTAAGAAACATTTTTGAAAATTACATCTTTTATAAATTTTTTTTCAGATAATACAATGTTTGACAAATAGAGGACACTAATAACTCTGGTTAACAGCCAAGTTATCATTTATGTGGTAGTTGAAATAATTTTCAGATTTATTTTCTCTTTATTTCCCACCTAGTGATATATAGGATGAATCTTGATAGCTTATACATTAGAGTCTTCTATATAGGGGAGTATCCATTTTTTATACTTATTTTTGATATCTAACTCTACAGATTACTTCATCCTTTTTAAAATTATTTGTTTCCTTGGCTTCCAGGACACCACATTCCACTGATTTTTCTCTTACCTTTTAGGCAATACCTTCTTAGTCTTTTAGGACATACTCTACTAAATATTCCTTAAATATTGTTTTTACCCATTTTTTACCCTAGAACTTTTTTTTTCTTCTCCCTCCAGTTTTTCCTTAGTTAGTCAAATATATGCCAAATTTTTGTCTTTAGATATTTTATCTTTAGATACACCCTGAAGTCCAGACTCACCTTTCCTTTCTCTGCAAAATAAGGATCATATGAAGCCTTTTAAAATATGAGGAAATGCTAAATGGAATCATTAATTGCCTTTCTCTTTCTCAAAAACATGCTGCTTTATCAATATTTCAGTATCTCAAATGTTTCATATGATGGTACTAACATTCATCTTGTTGCCTAAAAAGAAAACTTTTGAAGATTTCCCCTCACATGATGATATTCCTCTTAAAATGTTTTTGAAAGACTATTTCGTCTTCTTCCTCTTGACATGTACTGCCCTTACTAAGAACCTAGTCACCTCTCATGCCTACTCATGTAGGCATCTATGAGGTTTCCTGGACTTAAGGCACATCCCGCCCCCCACACCCAGTTAATGATTGCTCTAAGACTGACTGTGAAAATGAGTTCTCTTTATTTTAATCTGAACTTTTCCTTCTTATAATCCTTCAAGTATTCCCCAGTAACTAGAGAATAAAACCCAAATTTTCTCCTGAGGTTTACATCATAGAGAATATTCTCTAAGTAAATGATGAGATACGAACTAATCCCACACTTGTAATTTACTATCAACCATAATGGTCAGATAAAAATAATTCAGTTTTCTGTAATTCTAGCTTTGCTCATGAAGTTTTTTTAGCTTGAAATTTAATCACTCTTCTGTCCACCTGAAATATTTCTACTTAAGTCTTAAATTTTCATCCGTTACAATTCCCTTGACTCACTAAGGAACTATTTATCATGCTTTGCTTGGACTCTACACTATTCTCAACATATATTACTAACTACTTTCACTTTCTCACTCACTTGCAATCATATATATATATATATATATATATATATATATATACGTATATATCCCACACTAAGCTTTGCATTTTTCATGACAGTATCTTCAACACCTAATATTGGCCTCATAAATAATTGGCACCAAATATATAATGAGCAAATAAAGAGATCAGTACTGTTACTTACACAAGGAATTCACTCTTTGTAACAAAACTGGTCATGAATAAAAATCAAAACACATTTTCACTTTGGATATGCTTAAAATACATGCTTATACCTTACAAGAAAATTCCAAACAACAGAATATTTTTTGGCAATGGAAATAAACTGATCTTTATGCACATAAAAGTTAAATAGAAAGTCTTACAATGAGGCTACTATCAAATATCAAGTATCGGAGAAATGCAGATTTTAATTAGAAATTATATTTCAATTACTGAAAACTTTCCTAAAAATGTGTCTTTAGGGTAGCCAACTTTAAGCAGAAAATCTCAGGAAAAAAAAAAAAAAAAAAAAAAAGATACTAGCTTGGAAATAACTCATTTCACTGGAATTTTCTCCAGAAATTGTACCTGGTATAACATAGATTCCTATGGTAGCAGCACGTTTTATGGCAAACCCTGGGTCCTTTTAAAATCCCCATAACATAAATTATAGAACTAAGCACAAAAAATGCTTAAGTAAAAAAGAAACATTTAATAATTTTAATTTATGGTTCAATAGCTCACACCCAATACTTGGAAAGCACAGAAGCTTAGAAATAAAACAGCTAAATCTTATAAAAGAAAGCAAGTCCAATCAATGCATGAACTCATACAGTCTCCAGGAAAAAAATTAAAATATAAAAATCATCACGGGTAATTTTTAATCAAATAAAATGTTACTCTATTATATCAAAAACATAAGTTTATATTTTTGGGAAAGTGAAACAATAAACTGCATAACTATGATTCAAAGATATCCAGTCAGCCTTAAACCCGACACATCCTATGCCTCTCACCTGGTTGGATGTTTTCTCTTATGATAGTTACATGGTTATCTCGATCTGGTCGTGTGTGTTCATGCCAAAAACCTATGACATGGCCCAATTCATGAACAACAATCCCAAATTTATCACAGTTCTTGCCGATAGAGATTGCCTGAGGTCCATTTCCCCGCCGACCTACATAAGAGCAGCATCTGGAATAAAAGAGAAAGTGGAGATGGTGGTGGAAAGGTTGTGCCAGAAAACTTAACAATATGGTAAATTTTTTATAAAGAATAGTAATGAGCTATAAAGTCCAATACATTCAGAGGCAGAACAACCTTTATTACTATATATGTCTAGTTTCTGGTATCCTTTCAAATTTAAGTGTAACAAAAGTTTCTGAATAATCAGTTCAAGTGCTTTTGTAATTATCTATATATTAGAAATATGCTTACATCATTTTAGAAGCATTCCAAAATACATCAGAAAAGAAAATAATTAATGATGATGATGACAATTACATCATGATAATGATGATGTACTACTGAAGACATATAATTAAGCTGAAGACATCAATATATATTTATTTCTAATATAATTTTATCCTCAGAATTCATATTAATTACTAGGTTATTACTTTGTCAGTGTGGCTATCCAACAATAATTCAGTATCATTTCAGTATTAAATATAAAATTAAAGAAAGTTTATTTTTCCTCTTTGAGAAAAACAGAATTAAGCTTATTTATGAAAGATGTTGGTTAATCAAAAAAAAATTACTTTTTCTACTCATGAAAGAATATTTTTTATAAAATAAATGTTTAAAAGAAGTTAATTGAAGAAAATTATTTTTGGCTGGTTGCAGTTGCTCATGCCTGTAATCCTAGCACTTTGGAAGGCCAACCTGGGAGGACTGCTTGAGGTCAGGAGTTTGAGACCAGCTTAAGAAACATAGTAAGACCCCATCTCTACAAAAGATTCAAAAATTAGCTGGGCATTGTAGCGCAAGCCTGCAGTCCTAGCTCTTTAAGAGGCTGAGGTGGAGGGATGACTTGAGCCCTCAGGAGTCTGAGTCTGCAGTGAGCTAGGATCATACCACTGCACTCCTGCCTGGGCAACAGAGCAAGATCCTGTCTCTTAAAAAAAAAAAAAAAGAAAGAAAGAAAAGAAAATTATTTTCAAAAGATGAATTACCTTAAGTTAATGGTTAACTAGTGTTAGGAACTGAATACTTATGTCGCCCCAAAATTCATATGTTGAAACCTGATCTTCATGATGATAGTATTTGAAGGCAGAGCCCTTGGAAGGTGATTAGGGATCACGAGGGCTCTGCCTTTATAAAGAGATCAGTGCCTTTATAAAAGAGGCCCCAGAGAGCTCCCCTGACTCCATGTACCATGTGAGAGCACAGCAAAAACACATCTCACATCCATCTATGCACCAGAGCAGGCGCTTACCAGACACCAATTCTGCAGTGCCCAGCCTCCAGAACTGAGAAATAAATGTCTGTTGTTTAAAAGCCACCCAGTCTATGACATTCTGTTATAACAGCCTGAACAGACTAAGTAGTGAAGAAAAATCAACAACTGGTAGTATTTAAATGAATTATATTTATGTGATTTGTTTCAAATGAGCAATCTAATAATTTAGATTGATTTTTTATTTCATCATCTGAAAGAATCTCCTGGATTGTCGAACAGAATGTGGAACATCCAGGAATGTCTTTCTGCAAATTTTCATCAATTGATTGATATTTATACATATCAACAATGTTTTTCTTTTCTTTTCTTCTCTTTTCTTTTTTGTTTTGTTTTGTTCTGTCACCCAGGCTGTAGCGCAGTGGCACGATCTCAGCTCCCTGCAACCTTCGTCTCTCAGGTTCAAGTGATTCTCCTGCCTCAGCCTCCCGAGTAGCTGGAATTACAGGCACCTGCCACCACACCTGGCTAATTTTTGTATTTTTAGTAGAGACAGAGTTTCACTGTGGTCGTGAACTCCTGACCTCAGGTGATCAACCTGCCTCGGCCTCCCAAAGTGCTAGGGATTACAGGCATGGGCCACTGTGCTCGGTCTCAATGATGTTTTTCTATCCAAAATATAGAAGTTCCATTTAGTTACTGTGTGTGTGTGTGCATGTGTACATGTGTCAGTGTGTGACAGTCCCAAATATTCTAGGGACACAAGGTAAGAGAGACTGAGCACACAGGACGCTCACTTTAAAATAAATTTTAAATGGCATAGTATTATAGTATTAAAATAACATCAATAGCACAGCAATAGAGGGCACTAAATAGTTGGTTTTGAATAGTTGGGATCATGACGCACCAGGCATTGCCGAACACCTTTTCTGATTTATTAAATTGAAAGAGCAAATTGCCAAAAACTAATTGACCGTATGATTAAAAGGAATTTCACTATTTCAATTTCTGGGGTAAGTACATTTGACAGCCCTTTTGATTTTCCACAAATGTAAATCCTTATCTCCCTCTCCCCTACCCATCTTTTAATTTTCTAATTGTTCCTGTAGGCTGTAAATACCTAAGTATTTTCATACATACTATACCAGTTAGATGAACAAATTTGACCTCAATATTAATAAATTTATTATAGCAGTTAACTAAGTTTAATAAATCAGTTATACAAAGAAGAAAGGTAACTGGTGGGTGAAAGAGGAATCAGTGAAGTTTGTTTTTGCCCCAGGTCGGTTTTTTTTTAAAATAATATGCTTTAATTCATATATAGGTACTTATTAAATATTCAAATATTTATTACATGCCCAAAAATGTATTAGACTCAGAAAAACACAAAATTTTCAAATTTTGGAGAGATTTAAACTAAAATAGTTGCTACCTTAAATCAACAGTGATGAAACTGAAGTATCTGATGATTACAAAGCAACTAAATTACCAATGTTGAGTCATTCTTGCTGGTTTTATTCAGAGAATAAAGTTCCTTGCAAGTCAAAATGTGGTAGACAGTACATCAGTGTGGTCAATTTATTTCCTCTAAAACATCCTTTTTAGCATAATTGCCCTCATAGCAATTTCCTATAAGATGGGGTTTTATAATGGAAAGAAAAGATAGACTTCACACTGCCTTATTCAGAGGTATTATTTTACAATGGTCCTGAGAATAAAACAAAAATGTGGTGTTTTGATCCCTGACTAATTAAAGGCCTTGGGGACAGATAAATTCTAGACTCTCAGATTAAGAAAATAACTACATATATGCTTAGACAAATATTAGTCATGGAAAGAAAAGGGTAATGTGTGATTTTTTAAATATGATTTTAAAATGTCTAAATATTATCTTAGTTTCTAATATCATCCAGGTTTGATGACATTTTCTTGTATATGGCTGTTGGATTTTTGTTTCTCATTTGTGTGCCACTTTTAAAGTTTGGACATTTTAAGGTCTACCTGTAGCCTAAGAAAAACTTTCCCCATCAACAGAAAAGCCTAACCTCTCCATGAGTCATAGATGGTAATCAGGTAAATCAAAATATTCTACTTTCTACTTTTGTCTTGGGTTGGTATACCAAAACCCCTTTGGAACAGTATTTGGTAGACCAAAGCCCCTTTGGAATAAAACCCATTTGGAAGCTAATCCATTAGATCATCCATGAAGGTAGAACTGGTTCTGCCTTTTCATGTGCTATATTTGAAATAGTTTCAATTACTTAAGTTAATCACCAAATATCTTTTCATTAAAAATAACTCAGTTTCTTTTTTGTTTTGATTTAATAGGTTTTCCAGGGCTAAGCATGGTGGGTCATGCCTGTCATACCAGAACTTTGGAAGGCTGAGTCAGGTGGATCGCTTGAGCCCAGGAGTTTGAGGCCACCCTGGGCAACAGCTCAAAAAAAAAAAAAAAAAAAAAAAAAATTAAAAGTTAGCTGGACTTTGTAGCTGATATGGTTTAACTCTGTGTCCCAACACAAATTTCTTCTTAAATTGTAATCCCCACATGTCGAGGAAGGGGATCATGGGGGTGGTTTCCCTTATGCTGTTCTCTTGATAATGAGGGAGTTCTCAAGAAATCTGATAGTCTAAAAGTGACAGTTTCCCCTGCACTCTCTCTCCTGCTGCCTTGTGAAGAGGGTATTTTCTTTCTGCTTTGCCTTCTTCCATGATTGTAAATTTCCTGAGGTCTCCTCAGCCATGCAGAACTGTGAGTCAATTAAACCTCTTTCTTTATAAATTACCCAGTCTCAGGTAGTTCTTTGTAGCATTGTGAAAGCAGACTAATACAGAAAATTGGTACTGGGAGTGGAGCACTGCTATAAAAATACTGGAATGTGGAAGCGACTTTGGAACTGGGTAATGGGCAGTGCTTGGTACAGCTGGAGGGGTCAGAAGAAGACAGAAAGATGTGGGAAAGTTTGGAACTTCCTAGACAAAGATCTTCTAATAAATTATTTTTTTCTGCTTAAGCTAGGCAGTTTCTGTTGTTTGCAAAGAAGAATCCTGGCTAGCATACCTCCTCTGCCTAAATACATAACCTCCTTGAGGAGAGAAAACATCTTATGTTCAACTTTATATTCCCAAAACTTAGTATGTAAGTAGGACTAAAGGAGAATTCAACAAGTATAGGATGAAAAAGTGTGTACTTTTATAACCTGAATAACCAAATAGAATAAAGTTAAATACCATTTAAACATAAAATTTAAAGATTAAACAGATTAACTGTAATTTGTTTGTTTGTTTTTTGGCAATCACGAAAGCTAAGTAGATTTTTTTTAAAAGTAAGATCATTTCAAAAAAATTATCGAATAAAAAAAGAGAAGTCATATAAACAGAATATGTTTAATTATATAAGGTTATATAACAAACTGAGTTAATAAACATATAAATCTCTCACGAAGAATGAAATCAATCTCTGTCATAAAATGATCTCACATTTTGCTAATATTAATCAATCATGCAAAATAAATAAATGCCGCTGATGACAATAACTATTCATTGAAAAATTCTTAGTTGAAAAAAAATAAGAAAAAGAAGAAATAAGAAGGCAGTTAGAGAACTTCCCTCTTTTATCTGTCTCTATAAGGATAAGTAGCTGAGAAAGTCTGATGATCAGTCTGCTAATCAACTGCAACCGAGTTCTCTCATGTTGTTATATTAAATGCAAATGTAAAAACAATACTTATATCTCAGTTCAAACCTTTATCAATATGAGGGTGAGGGTTAAAGCATATGTCCCATTGAAGATGAATCAAAAAGATCATATATTTAGAAACAAGCATGTGCCTATGCATACAAACATGCCTACAGTCATACACAAACTATACTTACAGTTATAATACAATTTAAGAAGAGGAAATGCACTGGAGCTAGCTGGTAAAGAGTTCTGAACTCCACATTTTGCTTATTATATTTTATTATTTTCCCATCTACCAAAGGCCTGACATGGAAAATGTACCAATAAATGTTAATTGAATATGAGCAGACTACAGTGGAATAAGGTGGAAAATAATATTTAATGTTCTAAAAGACAGATAGCTTCATATATAACAGTTCTTCCTATAAATATGGGCAAAATTATTTTAGCTGTGATTTTAAAAAATTGCAAAAGTTACCAGTTGCCTAACTTAGTGGGAGATCTAAATGAAAGTGGTAAAAGCGAGAGAGATCCAAGATGGCCGGTTAGGAGCAGCTCAGGATTGCAGCTCCTAGTGAAAGCACAGAGCGTGAGTGGACACCACATTTCCAGACAGATTTGTATTGCCCACAGACCAGGAGATTCCCAGGCAGAGGAGCCCTACGGGTCACCAGCACAGCTCTTTAGGCCGGCGCGGCTGTTTTGCCGGTGCCCCAGCGCAGTGGTTCCTGCTACAGAGTAAATGGGACTGGGCCTGCCCTGTTAGCCAGCAACGGGAGCTCTGGGAAGCTCCCAGGAGCTCTGAGAAGGCAGAGTCACTCACTCATCTGATTGAAGAAAAAAGGACTGAAACAGGGAGCTAGGCCAGGAAATTCCCAGGCAAAAAAGCACCACGAATCTCAGCGCTGCTGTTTCAGTCGGCACAGTGGGTCGCTGCATGGGAAATCACACAGATCCCAGAGCCTTTTCAACAGGGACTATAACACCTGGGTGAGAGCTGACCATTCAAACATAAAAAAAAAGGGGGTGCTGGAGGAGTTCCAAGATGGCCGGTTAGATGCAGCTCAAGATTGCAGCTCCAAGTGAAACTGCAGAGGGTGAGTGGATGCTGCATTTCCAGACAGATTTTTATTGCCCACAGACCAGAAGATTCCCAGGCGGAGGAGCCCCACGGGTTGCCAGGGTGGCTGTTTTGGCTGGCGTGGCTCTTTGGCCTGCCCCCTGGCTCAGCAGCAGCCACTGCAGAGTAAATGGGACTGTGTTCCCACTTAGCCAGCAAGGGGAGCTGAAACAGGGAGCCAGGTCAGGAGATTCCCGGGCAAAAAAAGTGCCACGAGTCTCAGAGCCACGGTTTCAGCGGCGCAGCAGGTCGCTGCACGGGAAATCACACATATCCCGGCACCTATTCAATAGGCGACCAGGACATCTGGTAGAGAGCTGACTGTTCAACTAAAAAACAAAAGGCTCTGAGGCAGGGAGCCAGGAGATCAGGCCCGGCTGGTCCCACCCCAACAAAAACAAAAACAAACAAAAAAAAAACAGCAATTGGAAACGCTCTGGGTTGAGAGTTTCACAGCAAGCATAGCTCTGTGGGGAAGGAGCATCAGCCATTACTGAGGCAGCCTGCCATTGCTGAGGCAACACACCATTGCCGAGGCAACCCACCATTACAGAGAGAGTCCGTCATTACAGAGGCAGGCCAACATTGTGGAAGCAGTTCTAACTACATCCATATAAACAGGACTGCAGAGAAGTTCACACAGCAGCTGGGCAGAGCCCACAGCAGCTCAGCGAAGCCTCTGCAGGCTGAGAGTGACTAGACTGCCTCCTTGTGGACAGGGCAGCCCTGAAGAAAAAAAAAAAATGCAGCAGCACAGCGGAAACTCATAAAGCCCTAACTCCCTGGGACAGAACACCAGGGAAAAAAAGGGGGGGTTATGAGTCCTGCTGCTGCAGACTTAAATTTACCGGCCCAACAGTTCTGAATGAACAACGGGGCTCACAGCTCAGCACCTGAAATAATATAAAGGACAGACTGTTTCCTCAAGCAGCTCCCTGACCCCCATATATCCAAAGAGTCACCTCATAAAGGAGAGCTCAGACTGACATTTGGCAGGTATCATTCTGGGACAAAGCAGAAGAAGAAATTGGCAGCAACCTCTACTGTTTGGCAGCTGCTGGAAGTGATCCCCAGGCAAGCAGGGCCTGGAGTGGACCTCAGCAGTCCTACAGCAGAGGGGCCAGACAGTTAAAAGGAAAACTAAGAAACAGAAATAACTTCATCATCAACAAACAGGACGTCCACTCAGAAACCCAATCAGAAAGTCAACAACTACAAGGCTGACAGGTGGATAAATCCACAAAGATGGGAAGAAACCAGCGCAAAAAGGATGAACACACTCGAAACCAGAACACCTCTCCTCCTACAAGGGATCACAACTCCTCACCAGCAAGGGAACAAGACTGGACGGAGAATGAGCGTGATGAAATGACAGAATCAGCCTTCAAAAGTGGGTAATAAGAAACTTTCGTGAGCTAAAAGAACATGTTCTAACCCAATGCAAAGAAACTAAAAACCTTGAAAAAAGATTTGACGAAATGCTAATGAGAATGGGCAACTTAGAGAGGAATATAAGTGAACTGACGGAGCTGAAAAACACAACAGGAGAACTTCGCAAAGCATGCACAAGTTTCAACAGCTGAATAGACCAAGCAGAAGAAAGGATATCAGAGGTCGAAGATCAACTCAATGAAATAAAACGAGAAGGCAAGATTAGAGAAAACAGGGTAAAAAGTAATGAACGAAGTCAACAAGAAATATGGGACTATGTGAAAAGACTTGATTTTCACTTGATTTTCAAATCTACGTTTGATAAGTGTACCTGAATGTGACAAAGAGAATGAATCCAAGCTGGAAAATACTCTTCAGGATATTATCCAGGAAAAGTTCCCCAACGTAGCAAGGCAGGTCAATATTCAAGTCCAGGAAATACAGAGAACACCACAAAGATTTCCTCAAGAAGAGCAACTCCAAGGCACATAATCATCAGATTTACCAGGGTTGAAATGAAGGAGAAAATGCTAAGGGCAGCCAGAGAGAAAGGTCGGGTTACCCACAAAGGGAAGCCCATCAGACTCACAGCAGATATCTCAGCACAAACCCTACAAGCCAGAAGAGAGTGGAGGCTGACAACATCCTTAAAGAAAAGAACTTACAACCCAGAATTTCATATCCAGCCAAACTAAGCTTCATAAGTGAAGGAAAAATAAAATCCTTTGTGAACAAGCAAGTACTCAGAGATTTCATCACCACCAGACCTGCTTTACAAGAGCTCCTGAAAGAGGCACTACATATAGAACAGAACAACCAGTACCAGCCACTCCAAAAACACACCACATGGTAAAGAGCATCAACACAATGAAGAATCTGCATCAACCAACGGGCAAAACAGCTGGCTAGCATCAAAATGGCAGTATCAAATTCACACATAACAATATTAACCCTAAACGTAAATGGACTAAATGCCTCAATCAAAAGACACAGACTGACAAATTGGATAAAAAGCCAAAACCCATCAATGTGCTGTATTCAGGAAACCCATCTCACATGCAAGGATACACAAAGGCTCAAAATAAAGGGATGGAGGAAGATTTACCAAGCAAATGGAGAGAAAAAAAGAGCAGGAGTTGCAATTCTCATCTCTGATAAAATAGACTTTAAAGCAACAAAGATCAAAAGAGACAAAGAAGGACATTACATAATGGTAAAAGGATCAATGCAACAAGAAGAGCTAACGATCCTAAGTATATATGCACCTAAAACAGGAGCACCCAGATACATAAGGCAAGTTCTTAATGACTTACAAAGAGACTTAGACTCCCACACAATAATAGTGGGAGATTTCAACACACCGTTTTCAGTATTAGACACATCAATGAGATAGAAAATTAACAAGCATATCCAGGACTTTAACTCAGACCTGGAGCAAGCAAACCTAATAGACATTGACAGAACTCTCCACCCCAAATCCACAGAATATACATTCTTCTCAGCACCACATCACACCTACTCTAAAATTGACCACATAATTGGAAGTAAATCACTCCTCAGCGAGTGCAAAAGAATGGAAACCATAAAAAACAGTCTCTCAGACCACAGTGCAATCAAGTTAGAACTCAGAATTCAGAAACCAACCCAAAACCGCACAGCTTCATAGAAACTGAACAATTTTCTCTTGAATGTTGACTGGATAAACAATGAATTGAAGGCAGAAATAAAGATGCTCTTTGAAACCAATGAGAATAAAGACACCACATACCAGATTCTCTGGGACACATTTAAAGCAGTCTCTAGAGGAAAAGATATAGCAATAAGTGCCCATATGAGAAGCAAGGAGACATCTAAAATTGACACTTTAACATCAAAATTGAAAGAGCTAGAGGAGCAAGATCAAAAAGACTCAAAACCTAGCAGAAGACAAGAAATAACTAAGATCAGAGCAGAATTGAAGGAGAGAGAGACACGAAAAATCCTTCAAAAAATCAATAAATCCAGGAGCTGGTTTTTTGAAAAGATCCACAAAATAGACAGACCACTAGCCAGATTAATAAAAAAGAAAACAGAGAATATCCAAATAGATGCAATATAAAATGAGAAAGCGGATATGACCACAGATGCCACAGAAATTCAAACCATCATCAGGGATTATTGCAAACAACTCTATGCACATAAACTAGAAAACCTGGAAGAAATAGAGAAATTCCTGGACAGTTGCCTCCTCCCAAGCCTAAACCAGGAAGAAATCAAAACCCTGAATAGACCAATAACAAGGTCTGAAGTCGAGGCAGCAATAAAGAGCCTACCACCCAAAAAAAGTCCAGGTCCAGATGGGTTCACAGCCAAATTCTACCAGACATACAAAGAGAAACTGGTACCATTCCTTCTGAAACTTTTCCAAATAATCCAAAAAAGAGGGAATGCTTCCCAAATCATTTTATGAGACCAATATCATCCTGAAACCAACCCGGCAGAGACTCAACAAGAAAAGAAAACTACAGGCCAATATCCATGATGAACATAGATGCAAAAATCTTCAATGAAATACTGGCAAGTTGATTGCAACAGCACATCAAAAAGCTTACCCAGCATGATCAAGTAGGATTTATCCTGGAGATGCAAGGCTGGTTCAACATATGCAAGTCTATAAATGTAACTCACCACATAAACAGAACCAAAGACAAAAACCACATGATTATCTCAATTGATGCAGAGAAGGCCTTTGACAAAATTCAACATTGCTTTATGCTAAAAACCCTCAATAAACTAGGTATCGGCGGAACGTATCTCAAAATAATGAAAGCTATTTATGACAAACCAACAGCCAATATCATGCCGAATCGGCAAAAACTGGAAGCATTCCCTTTGAAATCTGGCACCAGACAAGGATGCCCTCTCTCACCACTCCTATTCAATATAGTACTGGAAGTTCTAGCCAGAACAATCAGGCAAGAAAAAGAAATAAAGGAATTCAATTAGGAAAGGAGGAAGTCAAATTGTCTCTATTTGCAGACGACATGATTGTATATCTGGAAGACCCCATCATCTCAGCCCAAAATCTCCTGAAACTGATAAGCAACTTCAGCAAAATCTCAGGATACAAAATCAATGTGCAAAAATCACAAGCATTTCTACACACCAATAACACACTTAAAGAGAGCCAAATCAAGAAGGAACTGCCATTCACAATTGCTACAAAGAGAATAAAATACCTAGGAATACAACTAACAAGGAACGTAAAGGACCTCTTCAAGGAGAATTACAAACCACTGCTCAATGAAATAAGAGAGGACACAAACAGATGGAGAAACATTCCATGTTCATGGATAGGAAGAATCAAAATCGTGAAAATGGCCATACTGCCCAAAGTAATTTACAGATTCAATGCTATCCCCATCAAGCTACCAATGACCTTCTTCACAGAACTGGAAAAAACCACCTTAAACTTCATATGGAACCAAAAGAGAGCCCGCATAGCCAAGTCAATCCTAAGCAAAAAGAACACAGCGGGAGGCATCGCACTACCGGACATCAAACTATACTACCAGGCTACAGTAATGAAAACAGCATGGTACTGGTACCAAAACAGAGATATAGACCAATGGAACAGAACAGAGGCCTCGGAGGCAAAACAACATATCTACAACCATCCAATATTTGACAAACCTGATAAAAACAAGCAATGGGGAAATTATTACCTGTTTAATAAGTGGTGTTTGGAAAACTGGCTAGCCATATGCAGAAAGCAGAAACTGGACCCCTTGCTGACACCTTACACTAAAATTAACTCCAGATGGATTAAAGACTTAAACATAAGACCTAATACCATAAAAACCCTGGAAGAAAACCTAGGCAAAACCATTCAGGACATAGGCGTAGGCAAAGACTTCATGACCAAAACACCAAAAGCATTGGCAACAAAAGCCAAAATAGACAAATGGGACCTAATCAAACTCCACAGCTTCTGCACAGTAAAAGAAACAGTCACTAGAGTGAATCGGCAACCAACAGAATGGGAAAAAATTTTTGCAGCCTACCTATCTGACAAAGGGCTGATATCCAGAATTTACAACGAACTAAAACAGATTTACAAGAAAAAAACAAACAAGCCCATTCAAAAGCGGGCGAAGGATATGAACAGATACTTTACAAAAGAAGACATATATGAGGCCAACAAGCATATGAAAAAATGCTCATCATCACTGGTCATTAGAGAAATGCAAATCAAAACTACATTGAGATACCATCTCACACAAGTTAGAACAGCAATCATTAAGAAATCTGGAGATAACCGATGCTGGAGAGGATGTGGAGAAATAGGAACACTTTGACACTGTTGGTGGGAGTGTAAATTAGTTCAACCATTGCGGAAGACAGTGTGGTGATTCCTCAAGGACCTAGAAATAGAAATTCCATTTGACCCAGCAATCCCATTACTGGGTATATATCCAAAGGATTATAAATCGTTCTACTATAAGGACACATGCACACGAATGTTCATTGCAGCACTGTTTACAATAGCAAAGACCTGGAACCAACCCAAATGCCCATCGATGATAGACTGGACAGGGAGAATGTGGCACATATACACCATGGAATATTATGCAGCCATCAAGAATGATGAGTTCGCGTCCTTTGTAGGGACATGGATGAACCTGGAAACCATCATTCTCAGCAAACTGACACAAGAACACAAAATCAAACACCGCATGTTCTCACTCACAGGCGGGTGTTGAACAATGAGAACACATGGACACAGGGAGGGGAGCACTACACACTGGGGTCTGTTTGGGGGAAATAGGGGAGGGACAGCAGGGGGTGGGGAGTTGGGAGGGATAACATGGGGAGAAATGCCAGATATAGGTGATGGCAAGGAAGGCGGCAAATCACACTGCCACGTGTGTACCTATGCAACAGTCTTGCATGTTCTTCACATGTACCCCAAAACCTAAAATGCAAAATAATAATAATAATTTAAATGAATTTTTATGAGATTTAAGTAAGGCATTATCATAGAAAAATCATTGTGAAATACGATGTTTTATGAAATTGTGGTCAATAATGATCATTTCAAATGAAGTTAGAATGATTATAATGTTTTGCCAGCCAGTGATCAATTCCTATACAAGTATCATCCTTTCTAGCACCAAAAACACAACACAGAGAAAACTTCAAACCATAAAATGAGTAACAAGATAAATTACCGAAAATCAGCATTACTGCACTACTATGATAAAAATCACAAATATATGTATTCATTAACACATATATGTATATATATGTAGAAATATATATTAATACATATATTTTACATTATGTGAATTATATACCTCTCTATATAGATGTATATATTAATTAATACACATATATGTATATATTAATACTCAAGAGGCTAACTTCAGGAGTGCAATTACAGATTTAATTTTTTTGGGCAAGCCACAACTTTAGTTTTCACATTTCTA
This sequence comes from Aotus nancymaae, assembly GCF_030222135.1. Lineage (NCBI taxonomy): Eukaryota > Metazoa > Chordata > Mammalia > Primates > Aotidae > Aotus > Aotus nancymaae. The sequence goes on along the minus strand of NW_026988447.1, from coordinate 66,023,701 downwards.
AAATAATTGAAATACATGTCCTTAGCTATCCCCTTAATGTCTCACAGTCTTTTAGTGCAAAATATCCCCTTAATGACTCACAATTTTTTAGTGCAAAATATAAATTCTTAACCATCTTTTGTGTGTGAGGATTATGCACAATGTACTTAAATAATATTTATTAATTCATAATAAATGTATTTATCATGAATTAATTATGAATTTATTATTTCATAATAAAATAAATATTTATTTATTTATTTTGAGATGGAAACTTTCTCTTTTGCCCAGGCTGGAATGTGGCAGCATGATCTCAGCTCACTTCAATCTCTGCCTCCTGGGTCCCGGTGACTTTTCTGCCTTAGCCTCTCAGTAGCTGGGGTTACAAATGCACACCACCACATCTGGCTAATTTTTGTATTTTTAGTGGATACAGGTTTCACCATATTGGCCAGGCTGGTCTCAAACTCCTGACCCCAAATGATCCGCCTGCCTCAGCCTCTCAACGTGCTGAGATACAGGCATGAGCCACGGTGCCCAGCTACTTAAATGATGTTTAAATTATCAATACTTTCTTGATCACCTACATGTAAAGTAGTGGGCTGGGTGTCATGAGGGACATAGAGGTAAGTTACCCATTCTCATTGAGAAAGACAGACAGTTGGACAAGCTGTGGTAATATTACGATTACAGCTAAAGGTAGAGGAAAATCCCACTGTAAGCAGTTCAGGGATGGGTGAGAATGAAAGATGTGAAAGATTTCCGCTGATTAAAAAAAAAGATATAGGGATTCCAAGCAGCAAACTATCATGAGCAAAAACATGAAGATGTGATAGTGAATGGTGAAAAACAGTTTGGGAGGATAAAACAAGTGAAATGGGAAATTACAAAAATAAATAAAATATAATTTATACAAATATAAATTTATTGCAAACAGAAATTAGGCAATAAAATAATAAGTGATCAGAAATTTGGATGTGTTTTACAAAATTGATGTGTGGGAAGGAGGAAAGATGTACTGATCTGAACAGATTATGTATTTAGAAATATGTAAGATAAGCTTATATCCATTCCTATTAGATAACCAGAAAGATGGAAGGATAGTCTAGATTTGGATCTTTTAAAAATTAAATAGCTAAGACGGAGGAGGTATTTCAAATGTAACCAAAACATATCAAGCAAAAATTAAAGTAATTTAGAAAGAAACGCTGCTGAATAAGTCATAAGTAAAAATGTATGGAACTATCCAAAAATATCTGGGTAATGACGTATAATTTTTCTCAAAAACCCTCAGATAGGTCGAAAATAAAAATATGTTACATTAAATTAAATAAGTGTTCTAGGAAAATATGGCAAGACAAAGATGACATAATGCCCCCCTCCAAGACCTTGAAACTATACATATTTCCCCCAAAAGTACACATCATTAGGGCAAGAATTATATCCTCAAGAAAAATTAAGCATTTATTTTGACTTCCTTTTATGAAATGCACAACAGGGTATTCATATAGTGATAGCAGTTTAGAAAAAAGTCTACTTCATAGAATAATTTCAGCCAATAAATTCAGAAGAACTAAAATATCAGAATAGCATTAGAAAACCCTTATTCTGCAATGAAAGGTATATTTACAATGAAAGGACCTGGCTGGCACCACTTTAATCCACTGATCAATCACTGAAGCAGCTGTTAAAGTGGCAGTGTCTTCAAATATGATGCAGTATCAAGTAGTCAGCATACGCTACTGTGTGTTCTTAGCAAGAAAGCTGAATTTAATCACATCTTTAGACATAAATTCCAATTAATTAGAAATACAGGGAGACAAGTTTGAAAACTTGTACGATAAAAAGTCTTCTAAAGTACACGACATTGCATGGAGAGCTACCGGAATTGTATCTTGGCTGGATTATAGGATTTCTGGAGAGATGTAGAGGCCAAAAATGGAAGGTGTGGTAAGTTCATGGCATTCATGAAATGTTGTATCAAGGAATTCAGGTGTTATTCTAAGGCCAGTATTTCTCATAATGTTCTGGAACATTGATGCATTTTCTTCACTTTAAAAAGGGTAGAATGGGTATTCCCTTTTAAAATAAGTTTAGAAAACATGTTCCTTTAATTAATTAAATATTAATAATGTTCATGGCCTGGTGTGGTGGTGCATGGCTGTAATCACGGCAATTTGAAAGGCCTAAGCAGGAGGACTGCTTGAGGCCAAGAGCTCAAGATTAGGCTAGGCAATACAGCAAGACCCTGTCTCTATTAAAAATAAAAAATCAGAGGCTGGGCACAATGGCTCATATCTGTAATCCCAGCACACTGGGAGACCAAGGTAGACAAATTGCTTGATCCCAGTTGTTTGAGATCAATATAGGAAGACCTCATCTCTACAAAACACCAAAAGAACTATCCAAGAAGTGTGGTGCACACCTGTAGCCCCAGCTACTCGGGAGGCTGAGGTGGGAGAATCACCTGAGCCATGGAAGTTGTGGCTGCAGTCAGCCATGACTGTGCCACTGCACTCTAGCCTGGGTGACAGAATGAAACTCTGTCTCAAAAAAAAAAATAAATAAAAGATAGCTAGGCATGCTGGCACAGGCCTGTAGTCCTAGCTACTCAGGAAGCTGAGGAAGGAGGGTCATTTGAGCCTCGGAGCTACGATCAATCATGCACCTGCACTCCAGCCATCACAACAGAGTGAGACACTGTCTCAATAAGTAATAATAATGATGATGTGCACTAGCACCCTGATGTAAAAATACCTATTGAAATTTAACACAGCATTTCTAACTTGCAGATATATAGAGAGACAATTACTTTACATATATATGTAACTTATATATCCATATAGACAAGTATTTCCTATATATATCTTACATATCTATATGTAGAATTTATAGATATATATCTATATAGACAAATACTTTCTATATATATTATATATCTGTATATAACTTACATATCTATAAAGTATTTGTCAATATAGATATCTATGTAGAAATGTATCTATATCTTATAGATATATTTAGATATATCTTATTTAGATACATTAGATATATCTTATTTCTATATATATCTAAATATATAATATATATCTATAATTTATTTAGATATATAAAGAATATATCTAAATGTATCTATAATATATATTTATAATGTATTTAGATACATAAAGATATATAGATGATGTACATTAGCACCCTGAATTAAAAATATCTATTGAAATTTCACACAGCAGTATCTAATATCTAGATATAGATATAGATATATTTAGATATATCTAGATATAGATATATATCTATATCTCATAGATATATACCTATATAGAAAGTATTTTCAATATAATACAAATGTATTATATAATGTATTATATCGAAAATACTTTCTATATAGGTATATATCTATAAGTTATGGAAGATTTGTCTATGTATATATCTCTAATATATGTATTAGAAAATACTTGTTTATAAATAATGTAAGTCAGGAAAACCCTGTGTTAAATTATACAATATTAGAAAGTATCTGTGTATATATATATTCTGTAAGTATATATATCATATGTAATACATTAGAAAGTATATATATTAAATATTATATATATGGCATATATACTAGAAAGTATTTGTCATCATCCTGTAAGAAGCAAATCTATGTATTAATGTACTTTTTAAGATTGGGGTCTTGCTCTGGCACTCAGGCTGAAGTACAGTGGTGCCATCATGGCTCACTGCAGCTTCAAACTCCTGGGCTCAAGAGATCCTCCTGCCTCAGCCTCCCATGTAGCTAGAGGACTACAGGTGTGAGCCACTAAGCCAGGTTAATTTTTTGAATTTTTTGTAGAGACTGGGTTTTGCTATGTTGCCCTGACTGGTCTTAAACTCTTGGCCTAAAGCAATTGTCTGGACTTTGGCCTCCCAAAGTGTTGGGATTACCAGCCTGAACCACTGCAAATCTAGATGACACCAGGGTAAGGGGAAACACCAAAGAATCTCAGAAGGTGTGGTATCTTGCTCTGATCAGAATTTTTAGAAGATAATTTTAATCACAGTGAATTGATGAAGACAGACAGGAGAGTAAATGGAACAGACCAGGTGTGAGATGATAAATATGTGAATGAACTAGGACATTGACATGGGATAGAAATTGAAATCAAAGGATATAGTGACCAACAATAGAAACTTACTGCACGGATTTTAGAGGCAGCACAACAGAACCCCTAGTCAACTATACTAAAGTTTCTAGTTCAGGTGAGTGGGACGTTGGCAATGTCACTGTTAGAAAGTAACTATGCAGCCATAAAAAACCATGAGTTCGTGTCCTTTGTTGGGACACGGATGAACCTGGAAACCATCATTCTTAGCAAACTGACGCAAGAACAGAAAATCAAACACTGCATGTTCTCACTCATAGGTGAGTGTTGAACAATGAGAACACATAGACACAGGGAGGGAAGCATCACACACTGAGGTCTGTGGCGGGGAACTAGGGGAGGGACAGCGGGGGGAGGGTGGGGAGTTGGGGAGGGATAACATAGGGAGAAATGCCAGATATAGGTGATGGGGATGGAGGCAGCAAACCACATTGCCATGTATGTACCTATGCAACAATCCTGAATGTTCTTCACATGTACCGCAAAACCTAAAACTCAATAAAATATATATTTAAAAAAAAGAAAGAAATTAACTGGGGTGGTAGAAAAGAATACCCTTGCAGTAGATGCCCAGATTTCTGTGATCAAAGAATACACATACCTAATATATAATATTTTTTACATAGAATCCAGACTTTCTCATGGCCAAAATACAAAGCAAGTCTTAAGAAATAAATCTTACCTGTGGACATTTAATTTTTTTTCCTTTTAATTTTATTTCCCTTAAGTCAGTCCCTAGTTTACTTACCCACAAGGCCTATGGGTGAACACGATGTAACTCTCTTCATCACTTCTTTCTATGAAAGTCATGCATGTGTGCTTTTCCCAATGCCTCATGGCCTGCTTGAACATGGCTTGCTGGCTGCCTGGAAAAAATGTGTGATGTTAATAAAACAGTGGCTGCCCCAGAAAGAATGCTTCTTGCTGGATCCTCTACCCTAAGTCTGGCTGAGTAGTGCAGAATGCCACCACTATCATCAGCCAAAGAATACCAGTTTATGGCACCACAAATGAGTCATTGTTAAGAACAGACACTCACTTTATAATCAGAGGGCTAAAGCTCACTATCTCTACAAATACGTGTTTACAAGGCTCTATAAATGAAACATACATTCTTCCTGTCAGTTGAAGAGTGATCAGCTTCCAAATTTAATAGGTACATCTGAAACTCCACTTAAAAACCAGAACAGTGCTTTAAACTCTTAGAACACAAGACTAAAGATATTTTTTCAGTTTCAAAGACACTCTACACTAATAACCTAAGTTAATGCAGTATTTTCCAACCTTGACTTAATACTATGTATCCTATTCTATAAAAATAGACACTTAATCTGTGTGAAAGTTTTTATTTCTTTATCAAAACAGACACTCTGGGAGTGTCTTACCAGTGAAGTTGCCTCCTATAACATAAGGAATAACGCCTCCAGGCCATATTCTTTCAGATCTTGATGTAGCGGCTCTGGGAACTCGATTTTTCTCATTTTGTCCTGAGAACTGTAGGGGTACTTTTCCCTTAACTGTGTTATTTTGCTCCAAGCCTGCAGTGACATTTAAAACATTCTGTGAAACAGAAGTTCTTGGTCAGGGAATCATTTACCTCTTAAAGGACAAAAGTTAAAATGTCTTATTTACATATTTTTTGTATAAAGGCTGGAAGTCAAAATGCATTAAAGAAAAACTTCAGTTATATGATATACTTGGAAAAAAAGCACTAAAATATGTATGTATTTAATGTCAAAATACTATTTCTTAATATTCTGTGAGTATTTTATTGAATTTTTGATGAATATCCATACAACAGACTAAGTGAATAGAAGTCAGGCAGGCTTATAGGCCATAAAAAATCTGTTTTCTGTTTCCTGTCTTGTTAGCTCACTAACAATTCACCAACAGTTAAAACAGATTTTGTTTAATAAAGTCCCATGATATTTAAGATTCTTGTTACTCCTGCTACTCCCTAATCCTTCAAATCTGAACTGATATTCTATAGCGCAGCCTAAAATTATGAATATTACATTATACAGATAGTAAATGAAGTAACATTGAGACAGACATGGTCTCAGGCACCTGTGCCAAAAGCTATCTCCATTCCAGTTTCTTCAGGATTCAGATTAAGGTCTGCAGCAGGATTTAGAGGTCAGCACGCAACATGAACAAAATCCATTCTATTCTGGAGCAGCTTTCAAGTCTATAGCCTTTTCCTTTTCTTGGTGGCCTTTCATGATATTTTTGTTGCTGTTTTTCCTAAATTTACGTGATTAATTCTTTCTTATCTGTTACTGTCAATATGAATATCCTACCACTGGTATATACTTTGACACAACAACTAGGGACTCTGTCCCTAACATATCTGTCTTTTCAATAGCCTGGAGCAAAGTGTCTTTGCTTGGGAAAATTATTCCTTGGAAGTATGTACTGGGAGCATTAATTAATAATCCATCAATTTAAGAAGTGTTAGAATACGAGCTATGCACATGGGACTTTTAAAAAACCTCTAAAATCTACAAATAGCTTATAATACATTCAATACCGTAAATATTAACTAATTATGAAACCAGAGACAGTTTTTCTGAATGTTTGTATATATTTATATATACAAAAAATATACATATAAAAAATATAAAAAATATATAGTATATATTATATATAAATATATATTAATATACATATAAATATAAACATATAAATATATGATTTATATATATAAATGATTATAAATAGTCATATATCATAGTTATATACATTTATAACCTTTTTATATTTTTTTGATTGGTCAAAAACATTTTTTTAATCCAGTAATTAGTTTTTTCATTTTACTTTAAGTAGATTTTATTTCAAAACAAATAACCATGATATTTTTTCATTTGATTACAATTGACGCAACTCCAGGGTTTCTAAAAATACCTTGGTGTGATGCCTAATTGACTGGATATAAGTATTAATAATAAAATATTCACCTGATACATGTTTTAACAAAGAGAGGCTTAAAACAAAGAAACATTTCAAATTATTCCAAATGATTTCTAAAAGGCTTTGATCAAATATGAGCTAACAAAATAAAAATTTTTAGAAAATATCCTTTACATACTTCACATCATAATGGCTCACTGATTTTAATAAACTGAACTGCTATGAGTATAATATTTACTGTACATCAAGTCAAGCGTCTGCAACTTTAAACATTGATATACCAAAGCCAATTCTTCTTATCTTCTCTATAAGTTGATAGAGGGCCCCTCGCTTCTTTGACATAGCATGGTCTCCAAGTCCACCTTAAAGAATAAAAGGTAACAATTAAGTTAAACTCAAAATATGTTAAAATTATTGCAAATAAAAAATAGTCATAGGCAACATTGGTTTCTCTTTGGCCATTTTTATGTGGTCTTAAAGGGTTAAAATTATGAATATCCATGAATCGTTGAAGAGGGTAAAAATTCTCCAGCAACCAATGTTGGTAACTAAAATAAGGGGATGGGGAGACTCAGAGAGCAATTTAAATGACTTTATTTGGACATCGTGACAATCGAGTCATCTATTGATAATTTGAAGCATGTTTCTTTACTGTGACCTTGACATCACATAGTGTTATGTAGCATGGCAGCAAGTTGCTCTGCCTGTTGATGGCATGCCAGCTATTTCCCCAATGCAAACTGAATATTTTCAGAGGCCAAATAAGCAAATGGAAATAAAAACATTAAAAGAGCAAATGTGTAGTGCAAGTTTTCCTCCAAAGCTTCCATTGACTTCAAAAACTTTTTAAAAGCATATGACATTTTAACAATATATTCAACCACATTTTGAAAATCTAGTTGAATTTATAAAAATCAATAACACAATGTGGAAAAAGCCACAAGAATCCAAACGAATGTTCAGCTGCAAAATATATTCTGTTACACTGTGTAATTTGAAAAATTTATAAAACACAGAGTGTAAAAAGAGTCTGTAGTGCAAAAGGAATAAGAAAGTGTAGAAATAAGGCAATATGTGTTCTTGCAATTTTACCAACAAAACCTAGAAAAGGTAGATTCCTGTCTTAAGTCAGAAAGCAGAGCATTTCTCCAGATTATCATTCAGGGCTTTTATAAAACGCTGCTCTCAGTTTTGTCACCTATTTTCTCTATTCTCCTTGAATTTTTATTAGACAAATAAGAAAGAGTTATCATTGAACAACCAACCAATATAACCACTAATGACATGTTAAAAACTGCCTATGAATTTGTACTAACACGGAGTATGTATGGCTCATAGAGTGTCTTTGGGCTTAGATAAAGAAAGCAGTAATTCCACAAAGACAACAAACTATTCACAAATCACTTGAACTATTTCCTCCCAGTATCTATTTTTTATTTAAAATTATACTGAACCTAATTACCTAGATTGAAGCTAAAAAATAATAATAAAATTTATTGCCATATAAGTCTCTTAAAAGAAAAATCAATAAGTCCTTATAAGGCAAATAAGTTAGAATGCTTTTTCACTGACTAATAATCTACTTAATTGCTTGCATTACATGGCCACATTTTTGCCATACATCTTAAGAAACATTTTTGAAATTTTTTCTTTGCACGTTTTAGAAAGATGAGGTAATACTTAAATACATTCATTCCTAAGCAATGAAGAGAAACATTTTCAAAGCATGGTATCTATGATGTTTGAAATGACCATTATGTAACAACTATATTCATATTATATTGTTTGAAATGTAACTGAATAGTGCAAGTTACTATTGAACTTTCAAACATGTACCTTCCACAGAAGAATTTCAAATAAGTTTTTTTTTGAGATGGAGTTTCTCTCTTGTTGCCCAGGCTGGAGTGCAATGGCACGATACCGGTTCACCGCAACCTCTGCCCCACTGGGTTCAAGCGATTCTCTTGCCTCAGCCTCCTGACTAGCTGGGATTACAGGCATGTGCCACCACACCTGGCTAATTTTGTAATTTTAGCAGAGATAGGGTTTCTCCATGTTGATTAGGCTGGTCTTGAACTCCCAACCTCAGGTGATCGCCCACCTCGGCTTCCCAAAGTGCAGGGATTACAGGTGTGAGCCACCGAAACCAGACAGAATAAATGTCTTTATTATTATCAGTATAATCTGTTTTATTCTATGTCTAAAATAGCATTTTTTCTTCCAATTGTTACAGTCTCTGAGTTTAACAATAAATAAAATTAAAGAACAATATTAAAAAATTTTTAAATCATAGATTATTTTGATGCCTTCAAAATAATGGGAGAAGGCAGGTCAAAGAAATGATTTAAAGCTTAGAGCTAATGAAAACTTTTAAAGAAGCTGGAAATGCAACTTATAATAAATCTAGCAGTTTATTGTTGTATCATTGCTCAGCTTTCCAGAATATGTTGCCTCCATGACAGCATTACAGGTGACACAGCAACTGGATATTTGGGCAATGAACATAATCTACAGGATACACTATCTGTGATGACACTGCGCAGCAAGATTAGCCCCATATTGATATGTTTCAGAAAAGATTGTGACTACGCATAACAAACAACAAAGCATACTATCTTTAAATAGTATGTGTTATTATTTTAGATGAATTTCTTAGGCTTTCTCTTATATACTTACCATTTTAAATAAATGATCATGGTTTTTGATTATATAGAATAATATCCTTATTCTTACAAAGTGCATGCTAGACTACCTAATGATATGAAAGTGTTGTGTTTCCTGCAATTGACTTCAAATTTTGTTTTAAGCACACTTATGCATGTATGCACACACACACACACAAACACACCCAGTGAAAATAATAAACTATTAAAAACTGCTGAATCTAAGAAGTAAGAGTACCACTATTTTACAATCTAAGGAGGTAGAAATATTTCTATATATTTAAAACTGGTCATAGAAAAGAGTTGCAAAAAATAAGTAAATAAATAAATTTGGCAAAGTAAAAAGTCACAGTAAAAAGTCTTAAGTCCTTAATATATATTTATGTTAGATACCAGAAAGGACTACATATGGTATTTTCTACAGAATAGAAGAAAATAAAAATACTAAAAAGGGAGAACGCAATGAAATCAAAAGCATGACATGAAATAAATGTTTTAGCTATGAATATAATCACAAAAAGAAATTTTAACTTTCTAGCCTCGCAATTCTCTCCAAAATATTATACAGAGTAAAAATTTTACCAAGATACTATAATGAATTTTTAAATTTTAGTTTAAATTTTTTTTAATGAGAACTGAAATAATCTTTTACATATATCAAGTTTCATACGGGCATACATGTTCAAATCAACTAAAATTAAAATTGCCTTCTGGGGTTTTCACAAAAATTATATAGACATATACATTTTCCAAATATGTTTCTATATAATTTCTCTACAAATAATTCATATTTTGCCATTCAATATCCAAATGACAGGCAACTTAGCATAGAGGATGAAACCTAGCTTTTCTCAGAATTGAATTCTGATTCTGACATGGCCACTTCCTGATGATGTGACAATGAGAAAGCTATATAGTCTTCCAAATCTCAATCTGCTAAATTCTAAAATCATAGTAATATTAGTATCGACCCTGATGGGGTTGTTATGAAGATTCAGAGAGTTAATATCTGCAAAGCACTTAAACCAGACCTAGTATGTAGCAAATACTACAACATGTTTGGTAAAAAATAATAATATCAATAATTAATAAAATTAAAACTGTGAATAAAACCTGCATTTCTAAATATGTATATTTGTGCATAGGAAGTCAAGAGTTGATTAACAGGAGACTAAAAATGATCCAAATATATTTATAGCATTTCAAGAGTATATTTTCCCCAAAATGAAGACAAATTTTCTTAAACAATCAACCATACCTGTGGTATGTCCAAGGTTTCCAAAGGGGTTCTGTGTAAGGTCAATTGTGCTATCAATTTGAAAGATATTTAAGTCTTCATCATCTAAGGCAATATCACCCCAAAATATAGCTAAAAAAGAAAAGTTGAATTAAAATGTAAAATATTTCAGTGAAATCAATACCAACAAAGCTAATTAGAAAAACATTGTTAAAAATATAGAAACATGGTCTGGATAGAAACACATCTTTCAGAAAGTAATCCTAACTGAATGTGTTGGACCTGTTACAGGACAAATATTAGCCACCTGTAAAAAGGAATGACTCCATTTTTTTACACTGTTGTTTGGGGAGAGGGGAAAAATAGTTTCCTTGAACAAGAAGGTTACTGATTTATGGGGATTCTAAAGAAGGAAATAGCAATCATGAGCCGATTTGCAAATATGTGAAAATCTGGTAAGAATGACTGCATTTTCTGTGGATTCTTGTGTCCAGCAGGTCTTCACTGAGAGGAAAACGAAAAGGTAGTAACAACTAAACCATGTGATATTTTATAAACTAAGTTAATTTTATAATGCAAGGTGCAATCAAGACAAAAGAATACTGTGCTATTGCAGCAATTCATTCATCACATTTCATATATTTTATAATACACTTTATCTAAAAGGGCATTGCCTCTGAGTCTCTGTAAAATGGATTTATAACTATCAAAAGTAATACTTAAGTCAGCATTTATTTAGGCAACGACTAGATGCCAGACTTTTGATCTTTAATGACCAATATAACATGGTCCATATTTTCAAGAGGCTCCAAGTCATTATCCTAAAACCTGAAAACACTCTCATTCTGTCTTTGCATTTTTCTTTTCGAGTCAGGGTCTCTCTGTCACCAGGCTGGAGTGCAGTGGCGCGATCACGGCTCACTACAGCCTCAACTTCAACCTCCCAGGCTCAAGTACTCCTCCTACCTCAGCTTCCCAAGTAGCTGCGACTACAGACACACTCCACCGAGCTGGGCTAATTTTTGTAACGCTTGTAAATTTTTGTATTTTTTGTGCAGAAACGGTTTTGCCATGTTTCCCATGCTGGTAATGAACTCCTGGCGTCAAGCAATACTCCTGCCTCAGCTTCCCAAAATGCTGGCATTACAGGAGTGAGCAACTGAGCACATTCTGACTCTATCTTTTATACCTACTCTTTTACGCTACTTAATAAAGCAAAACTCTATAAACCATTGTGAAACCCCGTGGGAGAGTTCATTGATAACCAGTATGTAAATTTCTCTTTTCAGGTTAGTCATATACATTAGTGAGACAATAAAATAGCCTCCCTGTTTATCTGAGTACAAACTAAACCAACCAATCCCTTAGTACTGCCAGAATCAAAGCATAGTAACTTCAGGAAGCACAGAAAACTTGAGAAATAATAAATTAATCATGAGACAGAACACTGAAAAATGCCTAGAAATATAGGGATATTTGTTTTTTTCAGGATTACCAATTTTCTTTACTTTTTAACTTTCTTCAGATTTTATTTTCTGTAAAACCAAAAGGAAAAGAAAGAAAATACATTACAATTTAGAAAGTGACAAAATCTATGCTTTTCAAATTACTGTGTTTTATTGGATTTAAATGTTAATATTTATGAAGTTTACCAGTATAGAGAATTAGTTATTTATGAAGTTTAAATCAGCTTATTTATGAAGTTTAAACTTCAGTCCTAAAAGCTATGCAATGCTTTAGGCTTTGATCAAAGGCTTATCATATAAAATAATTCATCCAGTGCAAAACTGACATGAGATAAGAAGGAGGGTGTTAGATTTATGTGTAAATCTAGAAATGAAGAAAATAGAAATGAGTACAATGTAGATTATCACTTCAACATATGGAAAAATCTTTATTATATTTAGATTTCTCTCTTAAACTCCTCACTGCCCCTCTCACCAATAGAAAGGCAGTCTAAAGAAGCAAAGGGATGCTTACTGTTGTTCACTATCATAGCAGCAAAGCCACAAAGATTGTACAGAATAGTTTACAACACTAGCTAAGAGGGTGGTTTTGATGCCTGAAACTGAATCCAGATTCTAATCAGCTTCGTACATATGCAACAGAAAACACCAATGCTCCGGTGTCCCTAAAGCCAGACCTCCCAAGAAACTTACCCAAGTTAAATATTTTGCCAATTATAATATAAGGCTTGTCGGTTTTCATAAAAATAAATGTTATGCTTTTTTAGATTGTAAGGTAAATCGAAGTTGACTAGTTATTTGAAACTTCCATCAGGTGCATTTATGATGCAAAAAGCTGCAAGCCTCCCCCGGCAGGGATTTGCAGCCTGTCTTTTCCTTTCTTACTGCTGATAGAGTGTGGTGGCCACTAGTCTCTGAAGCAGTGCTTCACTAACTTTCACTTGCAGAGGAATCATAGTGAATCCAGCCAAAATGCAGACTCTGATTTGGTAGGTCTGGAGAGGCACCTCAGATTCTACATTTTTATCAAGCTCCCAGTCACTTCAAATCACTGCCATTGTCATCTTTATTAGTATTAATTTTGTTCTGCAAGAATAAATTCTCACTCTTCTTTGAGTCAGACGGTTGACCTGAAAATCAAGGCACTCAACTCAAGCAAAATGTACTTCGTCAATACTACGTTTCAAATAAAAGCAGAACACATAAAATAAAATTTAAATGTGTTTTAGATTTTTATTTTCTTGTAATGGCTTTTTATATGCAGTAGGATTCATGTCTTGATGGATTATATCAAACACAGGTCAACAGTCCAAGGATGAATCACTTCACAGAAGCAAAAGCATTACTTCTGGAGAGAAGAAAAGGCACCAGGCCAGATGATACTTAAAAGGAGAAAAAAAACAGTTCCAGAGGACATAAGCCCATTTATTTATTGTTATTTTTTCTAAACTAATAACTTTTCAGGGTAGTTTCACAGTTCTGAATACACCATAAGTTGCTTCAGGAGAAAACCAAATATTTCTTTGAAAGAAAACAATAGTGAGTGACTAAGCCAATTCATTTAGGGCCAGACTTGATGCACTGTCACCCATATACATCTTTAAATCTTGATATGCTCAACAGAAAAAAGACATGTCAGAATTTTCAACCTGTCACATAATTTAAAATGCATTTCTTCTTTATATTGCACACATTTAAAGATTTCCTTAATTCATCTTCTATTTAAATCTATGTCCTATCTCTGTATTCTAAAATGTTTTACTTATGCATTGGCACAGTGAGTTGGACCATGGCAAATTATACTTATATGTATTATGATTTGCATTATATTCTAATATAAATTTGATATTTAGTTGCGAAAATACATATGAAATTCTCAAATCCACTTTGGAATTTTTTTCATTTTTATGTGGTATTTAGTATTTATTTTACCTCAAAAAACAAAATTGGAGAAAAACAGTCTTAAAAGTATGAATTGTCGTTTATTTGGCTCATTTAATACGTGATTTGAGGTTAGTGAGATCAGAACTAAAAAAATGGGAAAATGGTTATTGGGATGATACTAGGAAAATGCTCAACTGGAATTAGAATATTTACTACGTGTTTGGAATTCTGCTTGGATTCTTATGGTCAGATAGGGAGTTGGAGCTAACCAATAGGCCAAAATTAAATGTCAGAGAGAACAATTTTTAAGCTACATGGAAAACCACAGGTTTTGTTTTTCCCCTAAAGGTTATTTGCTGTCAATGCACAACAAGCATGTTTTTTGTTTTTTGTTTTTTGTTTTAAATCAGAGACTAAAGCAGACAAAGTGCTTTTATTGTAATACTGAGAATAAGTGCTTTTTATAAAATAATGTATCATGAGAATAAGCAATTCAAGATTGTGATTCCCTACACCTTAACTTTAAAAATTGCCACTTCCACCCATGTCCCCAATTCCTCAGTGAGCTCTACCTCTTCAGTCTGAAGCTGAGGCCATCAGCTTTGAGGCGGCTTTAAATTTGTGATTTCTTAAAAACTACATGCAAAAATATGTATGAATTTATAAACACAAACACCACATATTTTTCTGGGAAAAGTCCCGGGTAGATTGTTAAAAGGAGTCGGTCATCCAGTAAAAAACCACTAATGTAGCCAAGGGTGAAGCCTTTCTGTCCACTCAGGAGAAAATACTTGGAAACTAAATACGCTCAAGAAAATGAATACATTTATCTGAATTAACACTAAGATATCTGATAGCTGGTTGCCAGTCCAGAGCACACTGACCAGAAAATTGAGTCTCGTTAGGCCTCCCCAGAAAAGCTTCTCAGAAACCTGCTCTTCCCATTTGACCTAATTCAGTATCTCTACTTTCATGTTCTGACTGGGCTTCTGTCATGTTAACGTCTGACACAGGATTTCATAATTGTTTTCAATCATCTGCTTCCTCAATCTAATTTTGAAAATACTGACAACAGGAAGCATGTATTGCTCACCTTAAAATCCTCAATGCTATAGTACCAGAAATAAGTAGGTTGTCAATTTACATATTTTGAGGCACAAAAATGTGAATGAGAATATACCATGAATTGGAGAGTAAGTTGTGTGTAACAAAAGAGTCCATATAAGAATTTATGAGGCTAGATGTGCTACCTATTTGACAAAGTTGCCTTAAGAACCAAAATACTAGATATTTTACTGTTCCAAGAATAAATATTTCCAAGGACTTCAATCTCTAGTGGATTACTGTTATAAAGATTTTTAAAGCAATTAAAAGAACCCTACCTTTCTTTTTTATTTTAGTAGTATATATCATTAAATGTAATTATGGGAAACGTGTCCCTTTTCTTCAAACACCATACTTATACGCTCAGGAAATACATTATTGAGCTAGAAGATTAGTTATCTTGAGATTTATGGGATTGGAAGAGATAGCTCAAAGATTCAACAATAGCCAAGAGCACTTGTTCGTTATACTTTTTCCAGATACAGTTTAAGCTTTCTGCTTTTATTGATAGTGGATTTAGGGATGAAAGATGACGTCATGTGAAGCTCTGAGAAGGCTGCTTTAACTGTTCTTGCTCACAATGAAGGCATAATGAAAATTTTCTCAGGCAAAGGCAGCAGTGAAGTCTCAAAAGTCAACTATTTTTACATGATTGACAACCACTGAGCAAATTCCCGAGGAAAAGTAAGACTTGGTGAAAGTTCTAAGATATACATTTTAGCTAATGTTACACCAGTTAAAAGAGAAAATAATTTTCTGATGGCATTTCATATGCATAGAATAAATTTTCCACCAAAATGGCACACGAAGTTAATTCCAAATTCCAAATTTGAGAAACAAATATCTAAAATCTCAAAAGCTCTTCATACAATAGAAAAATAAATACAAAAATATCTTACATAGAATCAGAAATACTCTTCAGAAAAATATGTTTTAATGTAGAATGTATCTTTCTTAAATTTCTAATAATAAAGAAGAAAGTATTTGCAGTCCAATTATTTTAGTGTTTGTTCATACAAAGGCATCTCATGCAATATTTTATTTTAACCATTTATTTTTTTCAGAATCTATTTTTCCACTTTTACCATACATTACCACATAAAATCAACAGAAGAGTCTAATCTACAATTAAAAAGTGTGCTTGCAATTAAGTACTAACATTTAGTTAAATAAAATTGTTTACTCCTTCTTCCTCACACACTGGATTAGAACGTATGTCTAGGAACCTGACTTTTACCTGGCCATTTGAAAACAATATGTCTTCACCCAGGGTAGATTTTTTGAAGGATGGTAGGAGTACGAAATAAGAAAGCTAGACTTTGGATAATTGGCTCTAGGAAGAAAACAAGAAAGAAACTGTCCAAAGATACTTCAAATTTAGAAGTTCCTTCAAAGAGCATAGAGCTGTTCCTCCAGTTAAACACCATCTTCTTCAATGACTTATTAAATCATGAAATAGAATATAACCTCAATACACAACCAGATGTCAATCTGAAGTGCAATACAAATCTATATACATATACAGATATATTCTGTTGATACAAGGACTGTTCCACCAGAATATGAAAATATTTGGTAAGAAAGGCATTTTTCATGATATTTATTAGTTTCAAGATGAATCAAGATTGATCAATCCATTCCGAACTTAGATCACAAACAGTATGTTGCCTTTTTTAAATCCTTTTCTGTTTTAACATAATTTTGCATTATGGATATGACTAAATGCTAAATTTCCAAATAAACACATCTTTCTATTTAGGTCAGAAAACAAAATTGTTCCCATAACAAAGATCCATTGAAATATCATATCAATCTGCTTTTATAGCCCACAATGTCTGTGGATAGGATTTCTCAGGACATTTTTAAAATATCACTCATACCACAAATATTCATTCTGAACTCTTTGTCTCAAAAGGGAAAACATTTACAGAAAAGTGCTTTGATCCAGAAACGTAAAAGTAAATATTGAAACTTTTTTGTGTGTATGGCCTAATATTCTCTTTCCTGAGCTTTAGGAAAATAAATTATTGTAGTTCACAAATTTTTAAAAACTTCCATTATTACACTGCTCAAATATTAAGTATATAATCAACGACTAGCGAGATTTGGTTTATTTATATTTCCCACATCATCCACTTTGTAAGGACAGGGCAAACATTTGTTTTTTTCTTCCCTTACGCTTGTAATTGTTTACATTTGTGGCCAGGGTAGGAGTCAACTCCGATACTTCTTTTTGAATTAAGTTTCCTTATTTTCTAAATATTGACACTAGGTCTGGGAGTAAATCTTGATCTCTTTCTGGAAGTAAGACTGTTCATGCAAATTTGCTCTTTTTTATATACACTGCTCTATGGTTTACCCACTGGTTGGTCATTGCTTCACGCAAACACAAGAACCTTTTGTCCCCACTTTTACCCATTTTCGTTTAGTCTGTTTTTATGATAGACTGAGAAAATCTGTACTCCAGCCTTTCCGGTTATTGTTATCATTGTAAAAGATTTCCCTTTCAGCATATATCAAAGTCTGGAGTCCTTTCTCTTTGGCTAATACCTCACACTGCACAGCCATAAAACAACATGGCCTGAGCGAAATCAACTTTCCAAAATTTAAAAACTCATTGACTCTCTGAAACTTTACTTAATATATTGATTTCTATTTCTTTTTTTCATAGTCTTAGAGACCTTAAATAATTGAAAGAATATTTAAAGAGAATGTTACTCACTCTAAAATAAGCACAAAATTGAAGATCTATGAAATATCCCTCTCAATATTATTTTCAATGTTTTACAGCTTTATGTTACAAGTTTCATAGTGTCAGTAACATGTATTACTATTAAATGCATGACACATTATTAATAAAGCACCCTCACTGATGTTATTCCATTTGAGCCACAGAAAATTGTGGCATCGACTAATACTATTAACTCGCTTATCTAATTTACATTTTAAAAAACTTCCCATTCTCTTATTGTCCATCATATTATTTTGCATCTACACTTTGCTTAGTAAAGCAGAGTCTGTTAGTACTGATGACAGGTCATTTCTTAGAGTAAAATTATTCCGAGTCAGAGGCATCATCTAAGAATTTCCCTTTGAAATCATGCTGATGATCCAGCTTAACCACAGCAGTCTCATATAGGAAATGAAGAAACAGATGATTCCCCTCTTTTCAGATTTGCAGAAACAGGGATAGGATACATTTAATTGAAAAATGAAGGTGACGTGCAAAGAAAACATTTACTAAAGGCAAATAGATTCATCATAACTTGCATACTGGTAGCAACAAAACCGCCTTGGGCTACACCCATGTTCTAGGTGTAATTTCAGTGTTAAGTAATCTGCCAGTGTTGTTTCAAAGCTTGTTTGAGATAATAAAGGAAAGACGTTGGAATTTAGATGCACATGAATACTAAGTAAATAAAATTTTCGTAAATATCAGCAAATTATAGTCTTTAGTATGTCCTTTTAAAATTTACATATGTAGAACTGACATGCTAAGTTTTAGCTAGTAGATATAAATTGGAAATTTGGCCCATCCAACCCTCCAGTCTCCCTGCAGCATTACTGATTAACTAATTTAAAATGCATACTTTGACTCAAAGCTTATCAGCTCTGTAAATCTTTGGATCCAAGATAGAACTGTAATTTTCCACTTAAATTATTCACAGCAGAAAAAAAAAAAAACTGTTGAAGGAATCCTTTTGTAATCTTTGAAAAACAAACAAAAAATCCACAGGTTTGTATGTATTTTATCTTGCTTGTAACAATATAACATCCAAAACATTTCGGTAATCACTATCTCTCGGGGAATGAGTGTCAAAATCTATTAAATTAACTGGTTAACTGAAAGATAACCACCTTTTCAGTAAACTAGAAGAATCATGGGGGAAAAAAAACTCTATAGAGGATGAAGGCAGTTATCATCTGCTGCTCTTATTATCTGAGTTTCAGATAATTATATTGGTTACTCGTGCAAAATTTTAGAAATACAGTAGTTTACCATTAGGGCCTAAAATTTTGTAAAGAGCTCATTGATATTAAGCCACATTAATGAAGTCATCAGAGGCTTACAAATCAAACTAATGCCTAAAATGAAACCCTCCAAAAATAATAGAAGTTTTTAAAGAACTGTTTAAAACATTTTATTATACTCAAAAATTATGAGATGATTTAATTATCATTATAATTTATTGAACTTATATTTTGTGTCTGATATTGTGCTAAGAGACAGGAATTCAACAATAAGGCAATATCCCTTAGAGATTAATAATTTAGAACATCAAGTAGGCTCTCTTAACAACCACTTAAAGTCCATTTTAAATTGACTGTTTTGCCTTCTATTTACCATTTTAAAAATTCCAGTAGGCTCAGGTATTTGAAGGTTACTTTGAATATTACAAATAGACTTCTCTGCCAAAATTAATCATATTACCATAGCAACCACTCACAGGATGTCTGGTTTTACCAGTTCTGTAAATTTGGTGCTAACTACACATAATCCTGAGTTATCTCTGAATGACAGCCTATCACTACAATTGGCTGCACATTTGAATTACTTAATTTTCTTAGGCTGTGCCTGTAACAGCCATTAATTTGCTTCACAAGAGACCACTAACTTAAATTCAAGAAGAATATGCTATAGAAAACAGAAGGATGTTTCGAGGGAGATGGAAACTTTTGATGAATTTGCTTGAATTTAATGTCTGGGTTGAGCCTTGCCAACTCAGAAACTCTGTCTTATATGTTTTCCGGAATCCACTACACTTGGAAATACAGACATCCCTGAGACAGCCCATATGAGATTGCTATCATGAAAATAAAGTGCCAGCTCATAGTAAGAACTGTAAAAGGGATTGGACACTCAGGGTATCTGCCCAACATACTCTCAATATAGATAAAACTATGTGAAGAAAAATCATGCTTAGAAGAGTGCTTGTTAAACATGTAACCAGAACAAGGAAGATTACTTATATGCTTCCAATGTTTAATAATATCAGTCCATTAGGTCTTTATGCAGAGAAGCTTCCTACATGGATACAGTTGGGATAGGCACTTTCAACATTTGCCTCTGAAACTGTTTTTTTTTTTTTTTTCCCACTTTTCACATCTAACCAAAACCTTCCTGACTGACATATTCTTCTATTATTCATGTTAACATAGTCAGTCAACCAGATTAGTTCTCCCTCTCTATTTCAAAATCATGATGTATTTCAGCTATATAGAAAAGCATACTCACCATTGAATTTTGCAAAACTCTGAACAGCTTGCAAATTTTGCCTCAAATCTTTGTTTATTTGTTTATTTACATAGAGACAGGGTTTTGCTTTGCCACCCAGGTTGGAGTGCAGCAGTGCGATCACAGCTCACTGACAGCCTCAAACTCCTGGGCTCAAGGAATTCTCCTGCCACAGCCTCCTGAATAACTACACATACAGATACACACCATCATGCCTGGCAAATTTTTTATTTCAGATTTTTATTATTAGACTAGTGCTTACACTATCTATGTTTCCCTTCCAATTACCATGACCCCGTGTTCTCACAGAGTAAACAGTATCACAAATGTAGTATTTGTCATTCCCATACCTGTTTCTATTTGTCCAAACTCATATTTATCTGTGGAAAGTATAGTACTTAATTTTGCTTAATAATTTTAAATTTTATATAAATATCATTCAACCCATGTTTTCTTTTTCATCTGTATTATTTTGTACAATATTGAATATATAATATTTGTTATACACTTTTCACTATAGAGTTTTTTTTTATTGTATTTTAGGTTTGGGGGTACATGTGAAGAACATGCAAGATTGTTGCATAGGTACACGTGTGGCAGTGTGATTTGCTGCCTTCCTCCCCTTCACCTATATCTGGCATTTCTCCCCCGATATCTCTCCCCAACTCCCCACCCCCCGCTGCCCCTCCCCTATTTCCCCCCAACAGACCCCAGTGTGTGATGCTCCCCTCCCTGTGTCCATGTGTTCTCATTGTTCAACACCCGCCTATGAGTGAGAATATGTGGTGTTTGATTTTCTGTTCTTGTGTTAGTTTGCTGAGAATGATGGTTTCCAGGTTCATCCATGTCCCTACAAAGGACGCGAACTCAGCATTTTTGATGGCTGCATAATATTCCATGGTGTATATGTGCCACATTTTCCCTGTCCAGTCTATCATCGATGGGCATTTAGGTTGGTTCCAGGTCTTTGCTATTGTAAACTGTGCTGCAATGAACATTCGTGTGCATGTGTCCTTATAGTAGAACGATTTATAATCCTTTGGATATATACCCAATACCCAGTAATGGGATTGCTGGGTCAAATGGAATTTCTATTTCTAGGTCCTTGAGGAATCGCCACACTGTCTTCCACAATGGTTGAACTAATTTACACTCCCACCAACAGTGTCAAAGTGTTCCTATTTCTCCACATCCTCTCCAGCATCTGTTGTCTCCAGATTTTTAATAATTGCCATTCAAACTGGCGTGAGATGGTATCTCAATGTAGTTTTGATTTGCATTTCTCTAATGAGCAGTGATGATGAGCATTTTTTCATGTTTGTTGGCCTCATGTATATCTTCTTTTGTAAAGTGTCTGTTCATATCCTTCGCCCACTTTTGAATGGGCTCGTTTGTTTTTTCCTTGTAAATCTGCTTTAGTTTGTAGTAAATTCTGGATATCAGCCCTTTGTCAGATGGGTAAACTGCAAAAATATTTTCCCATTCTGTTGGTTGCTGATTCACTCTAATGACTGTTTCTTTTGCTGTGCAGAAGCTGTGGAGTTTGATCAGGTCCTATTTGTCTATTTTGGCTTTTGTTGTCAATGCTTTTGGTGTTTTGGTCACGAAGTCCTTGCCTACGCCTATGTCCTGAATGGTTTTGCCTAGATTTTCTTCTAGGGTTTTTATGGTGTTAGGTCTTATGTTTAAGTCTTTAATCCATCTGGAGTTAATTTTAGTGTAAGGTGTCAGCAAGGGATCCATTTTCTGCTTTCTGCACATGGCTAGCCAGTTTTCCCACCATTTATTGAACAGGGAATCCTTTCTGCATTGCTTGTTTTTCTCAAGTTTGTCAAATATCGGATGGTTGTAGATATGTTGTGTTGCCTCTGAGGCCTCTGTTCTGTTCCATTGGTCTATATCTCTATTTTGGTACCAGTACCATGCTGTTTTCATTACTGTAGCCTGGTAGTATAGTTTGATGTCCGGTAGGGTGATGCCTCCCACTTTGTTCTCATTGCTTAGAATTGACTTGGCTATGCAGGCTCTCTTTTGGTTCCATATGAAGTTTAAGGTGGTTTTATCCAGTTCTCTGAAGAAGGTCATTGGTAGCTTGATGGAGATAGCGTTGAATCTGTAAATTACTTTGGGCACTATTGCCATTTTCATGATATTGATTCTTCCTAACCATGAACATGGAATGTTTCTCCATCTGTTTGTGTCCTCTCCTATTTTGTTGAGCAGTGGTTTGTAGTTCTCCTTGAAGAGGTCCTTTACGTTCCTTGTTAGTTGTATTCCTAGGTATTTTATTCCCTTTGTAGCAATTGTGAATTGCAGTTCATTCTTGATTTGGCTCTCTTTAAGTCTGTTATTGGTATATAGGAATGCTTGTGATTTTTGCACATTGATTTTGTATCCTGAGACTTTGCTGAAGTTGCTTATCAGTTTCAGGAGATTTTGGGCTGAGACGATGGGGTCTTCTAGTTACACAATCATATCGTCTGCAAATAGAGACAATTTGACTTCCTTCTTTCCTATTTGAATACCCTTTTTTCTTTTTCTTGCCTGATTGCTCTGCCTAGAACTTCCAGTACTATATTGAATAGGAGTGGTGAGAGAGGGCATCCTTGTCTAGTGCCAGATTTCAAAGGGAATGCTTCCAGTTTTTGCCCATTCAGTATGATATTGGCTGTTGGTTTGTCATAAATAACTTTTATTATTTTGAGATATGTTCCATCAATACCTAGTTTATTGAGAGTTTTTAGCATAAAGTGCTGTTGAATTTTGTCGAGGGCCTTCTCTGCATCAATTGAGATAATCATGTGGTTTTTGTCTTTGGTTCTGTTTATGTGGTGAATTACATTTATAGACTTGTGTATGTTGAACCAGCGTTGCATCCCCAGGATGAAGCCTACTTGATCATGGTGAATAAGCTTTTTGATGTGCTGTTGCAATCGGCTTGCCAGTATTTTATTGAAGATTTTTGCATCTATGTTCATCATGGATATTGGTCTGAGGTTTTCTTTTCTTGTTGAGTCTCTGCCGGGTTTTGGTATCAGGATGATGTTGGTCTCATAAAATGATTTTGGAAGGACTCCCTCTTTTTGGATTATTTGGAATAGTTTCAGAAGGAATGGTACCAGCTCCTCTTCGTACGTCTCGTAGAATTTGGCTGTGAACCCATCTGGACCTGGGCTTTTTTTGGATGGTAGGCTCTTAATTCCTGCCTCAACTTCAGACCTTGTTGTTGGTCTATTCAGGGTTTCGGCTTCTTTCTGGTTTAGGCTTGGGAGGAGGCAAGTGTACAGGAATTTATCCATTTCTTCCAGGTTTTCTAGTTTATGTGCATAGAGTTGTTTGTAATAATCCCTGATGATGGTTTGTATTTCTGTGGAATCTGTGGTGATATCCCCTTTATCATTTTTTATTGCATCTATTTGATTATTCTCTCTTTTCTTTTTTATTAATCTGGGTAGTGGTCTGTCTATTTTGTTGACCTTTTTGAAAAGCCAGCTCCTGGATTTATTGATTTTTTTCTGAAGGGTTTTTTGTGTCTCTATCTCCTTCAGTTCTGCTTTGATCTTAGTTATTTCTTGTCTTCTGCTAGGTTTTCAGTTCTTTTGATCTTGCTCCTCTAGCTCTTTCAATTTTGATGATAGGGTATCAGTTTTAGATCTCTCGTGGCTTTTCTTGTGGGCACTTATTGTTATATATTTTCCTCTAGAGACTGCTTTAAATGTGTCCCAGACATTCTGGTATGTTGTGCCTTTGTTCTCGTTGGTTTTGAAGAACATCTTTATTTCTATCTTCATTTCATTGTTTATCCAGTCAATATTCAAGAGCCAGTTGTTCAGTTTCCATGAAGCTGTGTTTCTGAATTCTGAGTTCTGAATTCTGAGTTCTAACTTGATTGCATTGTGGTCTGAGTGACTGTTTGTTATGATTTCCATTCTTTTGCATTTGCTGAGTAGTGATTTACTTCCAATTATGTGGTCAATTTTAGAGTAGGTGTGATGTGGTGCTGAGAAGAATGTATATTCTGTGGATTTGGGGTGGAGAGTTCTGTAAATGTCTATTACATTTTCTTGGTCCAGGTCTGAGTTCAAGTCCTGGATATCCTTGTTAATTTTCTGTCTGGTTCATCTGTCTAATCTTGACAATGGGGTGTTAAAGTCTCCCACTGTTATTGTGTGGGAGTCTAAGTCTCTTTGTAAGTCATTAAGAACTTGCCTTATGTATCTGGATGCTCCTGTATTGGGTGCGTATATATTTAGGATCGTTAGCTCTTCTTGTTGCATTGATCCTTTTACCATTAAGGTAATGTCCTTCTTTGTCTCTTTTGATCTTTGTTGCTTTAAAGTCTATTTTATCAGAGATGAGAAGTGCAACTCGTGCTCTTTTTTGCTCTCCATTTGCTTGGTAAATCTTCCTCCATCCCTTTATTTTGAGCCTTTGTTTATCCTTGCATGTGAGATGGGTTTCCTGTATACAGCACACTGATGGGTTTTGGCTTTTGATCCAATTTGCCAGTCTGTGTCTTTTGATTGGGACATTTAGTCCATTTACATTTATGGTTAATATTGTTATGTGTGAATTTGATCCTGCCATTATGATGCTAGCTGGCTGTTTTGGCTGTCAGTTGATGCAGATTTTTCATTGTGTTGATGCTCTTTACCATTTGGTATGTTTTTGGAGTGGCTGGTACTGGTTGTTCTTTTCTATGTGTAGTGCCTCTTTCAGCAGCTCTTGTAAGGCAGGCCTAGTGGTGATGAAATCTCTGAGTACTTGCTTGTTCACAAAGGATTTTATTTTTCCTTCACTTATGAAGCTTAGTTTGGCTGGATATGAAATTATGGGTTGAAAGTTCTTTTCTTTAAGGATATTGAATATGGGCCCCCACTCTCTTCTGGCCTGTAGGGTTTCTGCTGAGAGATCTGCTGTGATTCTGATGGGCTTCCCTTTGTGGGTAACCTGACCTTTCTCTCTGGCCACCCTTAGCATTTTCTCCTTCATTTCAACCCTGGTGAATCTGACGATTATGTGCCTTGGGGTTGCTCTTCTTGAGAAATATATTTGTGGTGTTCTCTGTATTTCCTGTACTTGAATATTGGCCTGTCTTGCTAGGTTGGGGAACATTTCCTGGATAATATCCTGAAGAGTATTTTCCAGCTTGGATTCATTCTCTTCGTCACATTCAGGTACACCTATCAAACATAGATTAGGTCTTTTTGCATAGTCTCATATTTCTTGTTGACTTTGTTCATTCCTTTTTCCCCTTTTTTCTTTATTCTTGCCTTCTCATTTTACTACATTGAGTTGATCTTCAACCTCTGATATCCTTTCTTCTGCTTGGTCAATTCAGCTGTTGAAACTTGTGCATGCTTCACGAAGTTCTCGTATTGTGTTTTTCAGCTCCATCAATTCATTTATATTCCTCTCTAAGTTGTCCATTCTCGTTAGCATTTCATCCAATCTTTTTTCAAGGTTCTTGGTTTCTTTGCATTGGGTTAGAACATGTTCTTTTAGCTCACAGAAGTTTCTTATTACCCACCTTCTGAAGCCTGATTCTGTCATTTCATCACACTCATTCTCCATCCAGCCTTGTTCCCTTGCTGGTGAAGAGTTGTGATCCCTTGGAGGAGGAGAGGTGTTTTGGTTTCAGGTGTTTTCATCCTTTTTGCACTGGTTTCTTCCCATCTTTGTGAATTTATCCACCTGTCGTCTTTGTAGTTGCTAACTTTCAGATTGGGTCTCTGAGTGGACATCTAGTTTGCTGATGATGAAGTTATTTCTGTTGCTTAGTTTTCCTTCTAACAGTCTGGCCCCTCTGCTGTAGGACTGCTGAGGTTCACTCCAGGTCCTGCTTGCCTGGGATCACCTGCAGCAGCTGCAGAACAGTAAGGTTTGCTACCAGTTTCTTCTTCTGCTATCTTTGTCCCAGAAGGATGCCCGCCAAATGTCAGTCTGATCTCTCCTTTATGAGGTGACTCTTTGGATATACGGGAGTCAGGGCGCTGCTTGAGGAGACATTCTGTCCTTTATAGGAGCTCAAATGCTGAGCTGTGAGCTCCGTTGTTCATTCAGAGATGCTGGGCAGGTATGTTTGAGTCTGCTGAAGCTGAACTCATACACCTGCTTTTTTTCCCCAGGTGCTCTGTCCCAGGGTGTTAGGGCATTATTTAGGAATTTCCGTTATGCTGCTGCCTTTTTTTCAGGACTCCCCTGCCCAGCAAGGAGGCAGGCTAGTCACTGTCTGCCTGCAGAGGCTCTGCTGAGCTGCTGTGGACTCCACCCAGCTGCCATGTGAACTTTCCTGCAGTCCTATTTATATGGGTGTAGTTAGAACTGCCTCAGCAATGGTGGCCCACCTCTGTAATGGTGGAATCTCTCTGTAATGGTGGGTTGCCTCGGCAATAGTGGGCTGCCTTAGCAAAGGCAGACTACCTTCATAGTGGTGGAGTACCTTGGTAATGGAGGACGCCCCTCCCCCACAGAGCTGGACCATCCCAGATTCAGCTGTGCTTGCTGTGAAGTTCTCAACCCAGAATGTTTCCAATTGCTGAGTTTGTGTGTGTGTGTGGGGGGGGGTGGGACCAGCCGAGCCTGATTACCTGGCTCCCTGACTCAGAGCCTTTTTTTTTCTTTTAGTTGAATGGTCGACTCTCTCGCCTGCTGAAAAGGTGCTGGGTCTGTATGCTTTCCCATGCGGAAACCCACTGAGCTGGCTGAAACAGTGGTGCTGAGATTTGTGGCGCCTTTTTTTTTTTTTTTTTGCCCAGGAATCTCTTGGCCTGGCTCCCTGTTTTGGTCCCCCTTTTTAATCAGATGAATGGGCGACTGCGGCTTCCCGGACCTCCACTCGCCAGACCCAGACCAGTGTGTTTTGTATGGAGAACCGCTGCATTGGGGCGCCGGCAAAACAGCTGCACCGGCCAAAACAGCCACGCTGGTGACCTGTGGGGCTCCTCCGCCTGGGATTCTCCTGGTCTGTGGGCAATAAAAATCCGTCTGGAAATGTGGCATCCACTTACCCTCTGCGCTTTCACTGGGAACTGCAATCCTGAGCTGCTCCTAAACGGCCATCTTGGATCTTCCTGACTATAGGTTTTCTTAATTTCTAAGTCAGTCTTTTATATGACTATAACATTTATTTGTATTTTTTCTATTAATTTAAATTTATGTAGTATCAAACTTTTCCCTAGTACAAACAATGCTCTAATAAACACCATGTATTGCACAAGACTTGTCTAGGATATATACCTAGGTAGTCAATCAATGGATCATAGAATATGCATGTATACACCTTTTTTAGAAATTGCCTAGAATTTGAATACAGAGTGATAATGGCAGCAGCAATAGCAACATAATAATGGAATATTCTCTGATCCTGCTGTAAAAACACAGAACAACAAGTATTTTTTTAAAAAAAACAAAACCCAAAGACCTTTGGACAATATATAGCATAGAATTAGGTTACAAAGTATCACCTCAAGCCTTCAAATACCAGTGGATGTGAACAAACTATTTTACCACTCTTTTGCTGCTTTTCCAAGTATAAGTTTTGGGTTACACTGGATGTAGTTTATTTAGTGCAGTCAACTTAAATAAATGTATTTAATTTTAATGCAAAAAATTTTATAACTGTTTCTCATTTATATTTTGGGCTTCTGAGCTCCATTTAAGCATCATATCTTTTTCTGAGACCATAAAAGTAGTTTCCTCTTCCATTAGTACGTTTTCACACTGCTGTAAAGAAATATCCATGACTAGGTAATTTCTAAAGATAAGAGGTTTAACTGAGTCACTGACCCACATAGTTGAAGAGGCCTCAAGAAACTTACAATCATGGTGGAAGGGAAAGCAAGCACGTCTTATATGGTGGCAGGTGAGAGAGGGTGTGTGTAGGAGGCACTGTCAAACATTTATAAAACCATCAGATCTCATGAGAACTCACTATCGCAAGAACTCACTCACTAAACTTTTAGCATGGGGGAAACTTCCCCCCATAATCCAGTCACCTCCCACCAGGTCCTCCCATTGACATGTGGAGATTAGGGGGATTACAATTCAAAATGAGATTTGGGTGGGGACACAGAGCCAACCATATCGCTATATTTCCTAAAACTTCTAAAATCTGACTTTTAACATTTTGGTTTTCATCCACATTAACCTGTTTTTTCCTCTGTTATAGTTAAAAGATTAAAAATCTTTTAAATTAAGCTTCACAAATGAAGGAAAAATAAAATCTTTCACGAACAAGCAAGTACTTAAGAGATTTCACCACCACCAGGCCTGCTTTACACAAGCTTCTGAAAGAAGCACTACACATATAAAGGAACAACCAGTATCAGCCTTTCCAAAAATCTATCAAAAAGTAAAGAACATTAACATAATGAAGAATTTACATCAACTAATGGGCAAAACAGCCAGCTAGCATCAAATGGCAGTATTAAACTCATATATATTATTATAAATTCTAAATTTAAATCGACTACATCCCCCAATCAAAAGATACAGACAGGAAAAAGCCAAAACCCATCGGTATGCTGCATCCAGACCCATCTCATATGCAATGATACACAAAGACTCAAAGCAAAGGGATGGAGGAAGATTTACCAACCAAACGGAGAGCAAAAATAAATAAATAAATAAAAGTCAGGAGTTGTAATTCTTACCTCTGATAAAATAGACTTTAAAGCAACAAAGATCAAAAGAGACAAAGAAGGACATTACGTAATGGCAAAAGGATCAATGCAACAAGAAGAGCTAATGATCCTAAATATATACGCACCCAATACAGGAGCACCCAGATACAAAAGGCAAGTTCTTAACGACTTATAAAGAGACTTAGACTCCCACACAATAATAGTGGGAGACTTCAACACCCCATTGTCAAGATTAGACAGATGAACCAGACAGAAAATTAACAAGGATATCCAGGACTTGAACTCAGACCTGGAACAAGTAAACTTAATAAACATTTATAGAACTCTCCACTTCAAATACATAATATATACATTCTTATCAGTATCATATCACATCTATTTTAAAAGTGACTATATAATTGGAAGTAAATCACTCATCAGTAATTGCATAGTATTTCATAGGTTTAAATGAAATATTGGTTGGCTGCTTATTTGTTATTTTCTTCCCTTTTTCCTTCCTGTCTCCATTGTTAAGCACAATTATTGGCATAAAAGAGGTTTTCAATTCTCATTTTTAGACTGCATTCTAGCCTGGGCAATAAAGCAATACTCCCATTCTCTCTCCCTCTTTCTCTTCCTTTTTCTTCCTCTCCTTCATTCTTTTTTTTCTTTCTCTCTTTCTTTCTTCAAAAAAAAAAAAAATCTTTTCATTCAAGGGTGTCCAATCTTTTGGCTTTCCTGGGCCACACTGGAAGAATTGTCTTGGGCCACATATGAAATACACGAACACTAACTATAGATGATGGGCTAAAAAGAAGAAAAATGCACAAAAAAAGAAAAAAAGAAACTTCTTAATGTTTTGTTTTGTGTTGGACTGCATTCAACGCCATCCTGGGCTGCACACAGCGCACAGCCATGGGTTGGACATGCTTGATCTACATGAATAACTAAGTGACCCTGTTCCATGTGAAGAACCTCTATCATTTTTCCAAATATTTACAATACCGTCTCTGTCATATATCTGTTACATACCTAAGCACTTTATTCTGTCTCATTGGTGTATAGTATTTAATACCCTACTATATTGGTAACAATCACTTTATATGTATCGTTATTTCTAATAGAATTAGTCCCATATCTATATTATCAAATTTTTCTCAGTTTTTCTTAGCAATATAATTTGCTGTATAAATATTAGAAGCAGATGGTCAAGCTACAAGAAAAAAGTCCATGAAGCCTTGATTAAAATTGCATTGTCTAAGTAAATTAATATAAGAATAATTGCCATTTTAAAGATCACAGCTCAACTTATTTTGGTTTATTTACATCTTCCTATAAAGGTATAACTTTTTCTTCCTAATATATTCCTTGTTAAACTTATTTCAAAGTAAACTTTCAGATTGTGTTTCTTTAATAAATATTAACATTTAAATTATATTTTCTAAGTGTTCCTTCTGTATAACAAAAGAAGTATTATATTTTGATCCTGTATTCATCAGATATCCTGAACATTTCCATTGGCTCCAATAGATCTCTTGCATTTCCTGTGAAGACACTTTTACCATCTGAAAGTAGTGTTGTATTCATTCTTTTCCATTCCTCTGTGTGTGTGTGTTTCAACAAAATGCTAGAATCCAAACCATAACACTGAATATAAGTAGTGATGGCAGGAATACTTGCCTTATAACTTTCTTTTTTTTTGAGATGGTTTCTTGCCCTGTTGTCCAGGCTGGAGAGCAGTGGTATGATCTCGGTTCACTACAAACTCTACCTCCCAGGTTCAAGTGATTCTCCTGTCTCAGCCTCCTGAATACCTGGGATTACATGTGCACACCACCACTCCAAGCTAATTTTTGTATTTTTAGTAGAGATAGGGTTTTACCATATTGGCTAGGCTGGTCTCAAACTCCTGACCTCCGGAGATCCGCCCACCTTGGCCTCCCAAAGAGCTGAGATAACAGGCGTGAGCCACCATGCTTGGTCATCTTATAACTTTTGAAGAGGCTTCTAATAGTTTCCCATTGACTACGGTTTTAGCTAAAAGATTCTGGCAGTTACTTTACCAAGTCAAAGAAACCCCTTAGTTCTCATTTTGGATTTTAGCATTTGGCTTTATAAGAGATTTAACACATAATATTTTTTCTCTTATTTTCATTGTCCAGTTATGGTATCAAAGTTATACTAACCTTATAAAATGAGCTGGCAGGCATTATTTTTTAGTCATTCAGACAATTTGTTTAAGTTAGAATTTTTTTCCTTAAATAGCTGGCAGAAATTGCTTGTAAATTTATCTAGGCATAGTATTATATTTAAGGGGAGATTTCTTTTCCTATACAATATCTTAGATGTTCCCTGCCTCCACTCTCCCTATAAATATGGAGAGAGGATGGGGGGGTGGCAGGCGGGGTACTACTACTAGAGTTTTTTCCATGGTGTTTTTTAGAGAATGCTTTGATGGTCCGCCCAGTTCCAACCTTAAGAGTGAAGAATTTATTCCCAGATTCTGGGAAGGCTGTTGACTGAAAGACTTCAGCTGTCAGCTCTCTTGGCTGAAAAACTGCCTCACCCATAGCCAAACCCACTTCCTGTGGGTAGCCAGCATCTAATGACTGGTCCAGAAGGGTATATAAGGGCATAGCTCCTTCCAGCCAACATGAGACATCTCTGATGGGTCATCTGAGCATCAGAGTTTCAGATTTGTCTAAGACCCTCACTGAAACTAGATTGTATCCCAATAAATTCCTTTTCCCACACCTGCTTCCTTCCCTTCCTTTTCACAAGTGGTGATCCTGAGAACTCTCCCCGATTACCCCCAAATGATAATCTCTATCACAGGGTCTGCTTCCTAACCAACGCAACTTGTGACAGTTGGTGCCAATACTGGTGCACATAAGCAGGCAGTGCAATGGTATTTTGGCAGTAGAGATTTGGAGCTGCCAATCAGAACCCCAACCAAGTTCAGAGGGGAGCAAAAAATAGCCTCTGGCGTATAATATCAGTAAAACTATTAAATCTTTCTCCTGTACTGATGGCAAATTGTAAAAATAAATGCTGGTGTTATGTATCTGGTATTTGTGCAATATAGGTAAAATAGTAACTCTAAGGATAGTAAATTGGGTAGCTAATGCTAAACTCCATTGATGCTTGTTAAATATTAACAAAAGATTGGTCACAATTAATGAATAAAATTAATGAATAAAAGGCTATGAGTAAATGACAGATAGCCTTCTCGATAATATACAAAAAATGTCATCTCCTACAGCTTGATAGCAGAGAAAACTAAAGATGAGGTCCAGGACTTAATACTGAGAGCTATGAAGTACCCAAATAGGATTGGCCTCTCAATCTCAGCAGGTCAGCTATGCCAGGGTACAGTTCTACTTGGAAATCCCAACACATGGGATGAAAAGATATGTGTTGATACACCTGAAAATCATGAAACTCTAGACTTCTCTGATCCTGTTAAGTCTAATGCTGGTTGGGCGCAGTGGCTCACACTTTTAATCCCAGCACTTTGGGAGGCCAAGGCAGGTGTATCATCTGAGGTCAGCAGTTTGAGACCAGCCTGACCAATATGGTGAAACCCCATCTCTATTAAAAATACAAAAATTAGTTGGGTGTGGCAGTGTGCGCCTGTATTCCCAGCTACTCGGGAGGTTGACACAGGAGAATTCCTTGTACCCGGAAGGTGGAGACTGCAGTGAACAGAGATCATGCCACTGCACTACAATCTGGGCAACACAGCATGACTCCATCTCAAAAAAAAAAAAGAACTAATGCTTACCCTCTTGTTAAGGATAATGCAATATTTTCTCTCCTGAAAGACAATGTGTACCCCTCAAGATTTGCCCTTACCTCCCATTTCCAGCCACTAAACCAATAACAGGGTTAAATTACAACATAGCCTAACCAGAATGAATTGTGCCTAAAACAGGAAGCAAGGGACTGTGGCCAAAAGGATCTACAAAACCCTGCCTACTCATAGCCCAGAGAATACTCAAGGGCTCAATTGCCAAGGTAGAACATGAAGTTGTATAAGAGAGATGGCCTATCATGGGACTTCAGCTTTTGGTAGTGTGAGCCAATTCCCTCTAATAAACTCCCTTTCATATGTACACATATCCTATTACTTCTGTCCCTCTGGAGAACCCTGACTAATACAAATGGCTCCTGGAAGAAATGATAAAGCACTGACCTGCATTAAGTAATAGAGAAATGCCAGGGAGATTAAAGGGCTCAGAGAAGTAAGCATGATTGAATAAACATAGTATTCTCAGCCAGAATACTCATCAAATGACTACACTTCCCTTTGTAGATTCTACAAGAAGAGTGTTTCCATCATATGAAGGCCCTGAAGACAGATCGTTTACCAAGGTTAGAAGGAACCCATTGGTGAAAGGAAAAAGAACATCACTAAGAAGTTCAGAGTTGGTGTTCCTTTGAAGGCCAAGACTGATGGTGGAAGGGGCTCACTGACAACAATGGAGATGATAGAATCCTGAAAAGACAGATATAATAGGGTAATACCCTATTGTTATAAGCCAGGTAGAAGCAATTATAATGCCTTTCAAGGTTGTAGTCACATGTAGGAACACTGACCCTTAGAGAGTTACGAGATAGTTAATAGAACATGGTATCCAAGGAGCAAAATAGATGGACAGTCAACCAAGGATATTATTCAGCATGTACAATCAAAATAATGAATCCTGGATGATCAGAAGATAGAGTGTATTTACTCCCCACCCCGCCACCTACCGTCCCAAACTATCTTACTGAGCTTCAGGATATGAGCCAGTTTTCAGAGCTGGAACCAACATACTGAAGTAAGAAACAGATTTCCAGGAGGAGCAACTCTGTAGCATCAAGAAAATAATACATGGTAATGATTCTAAAGTCCTTCCACAGAGGTGCCAACAGTCGTATCTTTGGATAACCATACACAGTCATTTTAAGGACTGTTGGAAACAGGGCCATTGACACTGATACATGGAAAATGAAAGAGCTTTCATGGATTTTTCTGGAACTAGTAAATTGGGTCTGGTCCCAGGTTTGACTCACAGTCTGTCCACTAGGTCTGTGATCCACCTAATGGTCATTTTCCAGGTCATAAAATATATAAGTATGATTCACACAGGTAGCTGGCACAACTTCCAGATTTCTTCCTCAGCTCAAGCAATCTGTCCTATAGGGGAAGCCTCTTCGACTGTAATCCACATTCCCTACCCTAGGCAAAATATCAACTTAAAAACAATTATTCTGATGGTTCTACTTATACGTAGGCTACACAAAGCTGGAAGAGAATGTTGCTCTCACTCTAACCATGAAAATAAAACACAAAAAAAACGGATCACTGACAAAACCATAATTTTTCTGGAACCCAGAGAGCTAACATTACAAAGGCCAGTTGAATTCCATCTAGTGGCAAGCCCCGCTAAAGAGAGATAGGACATACCAACTATTTCACCTCTGGTAGAGCTTGAGAAGAAGAGGCAACACCCTAAAAGTGATAAGAAGAAAACATCTAAAATTTTTTAAAAAGTTTTAGAAGACTGAGTGTAGACTTGCTTCACAATAAAAAGCCAAATGGAAAAGCCAGCACTCCCAGTGATCCACTGAGAAACTTACTTAGGCTTCTCATCCCCCACAGTTCTGAACTCTGGACATTCAGAAATCCTGATTATCAAAAAAGAACTTTTCTACCAGAAGCTATGCCAAGAATGCCACTGAATTTTAAGCTAATGCTGGGCACTTTGGGCTCTTTGTGCAAAGAGATCAGCAAGCAACATAAGGAATCACTGTCCTGGCAGAATCCTTTAGCCTGGTTATCAGAGGAATTGGGGTGCTGTCACATAACAATGGGAATGGACTGATATGTTTGGCATCAAATGAATTCCTTGATGCCAAATGATCTTCTTCCTTCATGATATTCTTGATCAATTCTGATTGTAGATGCAGCAGCTGTAGCCCAAAGGGGCATGGTAAGCAGTGGTTTAGAGTCCTTAGGGACACAAATGGGGGTGATATCACTAGCTAAGCTGCCTGGACCTGCCAAGGGAGATCTAATACTGACAACACACGCTGAATGATCTTGGGGTGGAGAGATGCCCCATGAATTCCAATTCCTGTTGTACACAATAGATTACCAGTGAACCAATTTAAATATATATATATGTATTCTTCAAAGCAGAATAAGTATAATCAAATAATGTGATTTATTTATTTATTTTAGAGTATGCTTCTTAACATTGTTAAGAAACTTCGATTGTTAAGAAATTTCTAAAATGGGAAATTTGAATAGGTTAAAAAAAGTAAAGGTAAAAACTCTTAGAGTCCAGTCATACACTGTCAAAGAATAATGTCTATTTTAAATGCTAGCATTCTTATGCCTCCTGTGAAGGAAAAAGATTTTAACCCCAACCTCTTCCTCCACTTTCATTTGCCAGGAGAAAATAAATATTGAATATGGAAATTAACATTTTTAAATAGAGTTTAAATGTCTCAAAGAAATCACCTGCTTTAGAATATTATACGTAGTCATATTTCAATTAAACACTCTGTTGTGGTGGATTCCCACTGGATTATTTCCAAAACCACTGTGAATGTTTATGTTTATATTCCTTCCTGATTTTGTTAGAAATCAAAGAATAGAAGGTTCCACAAGAAAACAGCAATGTTTACAATATCTTAAAATATGCTTAAATAGAATACAGCATCTCTAATCACAAAAGTAAATAATAAACATGAGTATCATCGGAATAATTATAAACATGAACAGGTAAAAACAAAGACTAAAACGTTCTTAAAAAACTTAATTCCAAAAAGAGGTCTACAGCCTTAGAACACTGATTAAAGCTCAATGTTTACATGTTATAAATAATGAGACTTATTTAGCATCCTTTGTAGTTTGTGTATTTCAGGCTAATGAATTCCCTTAGAGTTACATACGATGAAAATCCGTGTAGGAACTACAGATTTCTGTAAAATTATACATATAACATTACACAGAATAAGACCCTAGCTACGAGTAACAACTTCTAATAAACTTGATATGATAAGAATGTGTCCAAGTGAGAATACATACAAGAGTTTTCAAAGGACCAGTAAGACTTTAATAAGTTAATGAAATGAATCAGTTAACATTTTAATAAGAAAAAGTCCATTTGAGTACAGTGATTAATAATTTGAAACTTGTGCTCTATTTTCATGACACCAAGAATGCCACAGATCCCTCAAAGGAGAGAAAAGTAAGACCTCAGTAATGTGTGTTAGGTTATTCCTAAAATAATAACAACAACAAAAAAAAAACCCACAACCAATTTATGACATTCTCTGCTATGATAACTTTTATTGATTTGAAGAAAGAGAAAATATTTTTCAATATATTTTTCTAATAACTTGGTTTAAAGCTGGAATTGTTGAGACTGAAGCCCATTCTAATATAAACAACATATATGGAGCATTTTTCAAAAATGTGTGTATGTATAAATACATATAATGTTATGTACTCTACCTTCATCAAATAAAAGATACAGTAATCCTGTCGCTTAATGGTTTAGAGTTGTAAACTCTTTCTAAATGAATGTCTACTGAAACATGTAAAGGTATAACTACTTGCATAATAAGATAGAATATGTAAATTTCAATAAAATTAAATACAAACATAAAATGAATAACTGAAGATATCTGGTCAGCCATCAAGAAACAAATTAAAAAGTATAGACTGATCTCGGGCTTTCTGGAATAGAACAAAATTTAATACTGGTAAGATAAAATTTCCAGGTTCAAATACATACATCCCATGGTTGTCAAATATCTCTCATAACATGTTGGAAATAACTCAGAAACAAAAATAATATTACCTAAAATACCGAGAGATATAAACTTAAGGGAGAAAGCAATTTTCAAAGTATGTTTTGAGTTTTGCTATATGCAAAGCATCTCAATGTGAAATTTAATTTTGCCCAGCTCAAAATGCTTCCAGGTTCTACAAGGCTTAACACATACACATTTATATTCTTTCTTTTCACCACCCAGGGCAGCAATAAATGTAGCTTTCTAAACCACAATCAATAATTCTTTGACCCAAGGTAACACAGTTCTTTATGTAAGTCATCATAACTATTGCCACAATCACAGGGTGGGAGAAACTCTGACTTTTAATTTAAAAGATGAACTACTCCAACAATTCCATCTCACAGATAGAAAAAAATGACATTTTGGTAGCAAACATTATGATTGAAATAGTTTTCTTTAAAATAAATTGACATGACAAAACTCATCATCTCCCCCTTTTAGGCCAATGAATGTGGCAGAATTAACAGATTGTTCTCTGGGAAAAAGTCAATACTTTCACATTCATTTACATATTCATGTACCTAACTATTTTGGCAAAAACAGTCCTTAGCCCAAAGAGAGTAAGGATTGAAACTTTAACAGATAACCTTACTCTACAGAATGGTGGGGGGAAAAGTATTTTCACCAATCACTTTCTTAGTCTATCTTCCTATGCAGAGAACTGATGAATTAGCAATCAGGGATAAGAATTCAGAATTGGCAATAGGCACAGAAAAAATGTATTCTGAATCTTTTGGAAGACAAGCAGTTTGTTTACTACTATGAGAATGGCAGTGCTTTAGGTATATCATATAATGGCTATTAATGTAATATTTCTTCAAAAATATTCAAAACAACCTCAGAAATTTAGATATTTACTTCTTGTTTAGAAACACTATATTGTAAAAGAAAAAGACATTTAAACATAAAACTATTGTCAGGTAACAAAATTTGGAGACCAAAGATAGGTAAAACACTCAGGAAGTTTTCTCTGATGTTTACTCTTAGAGAAGGGATGAAAAAACTGTGTGTGCATTTATTTTTCGTAACAACTCTGTGAGGATGGTTCATCCCTTTTAAAGATAACTGAAGTTCAGTGCAGTAAAGAAACTTGCCTAAGTTAGAAAGGGTTGGAATTCAAACTTAGGCATTTTATCATTATGTTATGTAAACACCCAAATAAACTTTAAATAGGAATTAGGCTAATCATGACCAGATAAACAATAAACTCAGTATAAAGTTTATTCATTGCCTTAAAATTGTTTTTCTTTTTAGTTACATCTTAGTACAGCAGCTTTGCATTCCTCTTCTCTACCCAATCTTCAGTGTGAATCATCAAATTCCACTGACTCTGCCCTCTACACACCCCTAGTAACTTTTCTGCCCTTTCTAATTTTCCTGTCAGCATGTTCTTCCATGCTCTCACCACCTCTGAGCTGAACCAATTAGTAGCTTACATACTGGCCTCTGGCATGCCACTCCACACCAGATTAATCTTTCTGGAATGCTTTTAGCATCACTGTTTTGCAAAATCACCAACAAATATCTCCATCTTCCCTGGTAGTAGTTCTCAGAGCATGAACATTAGAATTAATTGGAAAGTTAGAAAAAAGTGGGGATACCTAAGCCTAACTTCTTGCCATTGGAACATACTCTCTGTAGACAGAACCCATAAATCTGTGTTTTAAGTAGAATGCTGGGTGATTTCTATAAAGTTAAGAGGTCCCCCATCCCTCAAAGTCTGGTTTGATCCTTTGCTTCAGTCTTGTCAGCTTTCCAGTCATCCAGTGACCATGGCTTTGCTCTACTCCTTTGTCTTTATTCAGACTGGTTGCCTGTGCTCCTCTAATCCCTGTATTTTCTAAGTTCAATTCAATATCCTTCATGCTACCACTCTAAATCTATAATGTGCTTTGGGCTTCCAGGTAAGTGAGCATTCCACATCAAATTCTTAGATGGCAATCTAGAAAAGTATTAATATAAGATACATGTGCTTGTCTTCATAAATAATGGATGTTAACATTCTTTCTCAGTGACTCGTAGGCAATGCGAACATTATTGGAAACTGCAGGAATACGTATCCGTGTTGACATGAAGGTTCCTGTCTCCACTGATCATGTAGGGTCGCTTCTCCCCAGCCATTGCTATTTATCTCTAAAACCTTTTCCCAGTCCTTTTCTAGTTCTGATTCAAGATGATGTGGGTCAGCACAGCTGATAAGTAAGCTTATTAAAAATACTATGCTAAGAAAGAATCAATAAGGCTCTGATAGAAATTACAAGAAATAAAGTGCCCAATTTAACACAGGGTTTTGTGACACAGATTTGTGTTGGATGTTGGAGTCTGATATTTATAGCAAAATTCAAAGCTGTGCTCGATAGGGTTGAAATAGCTCTAAATATGACTTTAGAGTAAAGGGGTGTTGATATAAAATATTTTGTAAAGAGATTTTTTTAATGTAGGGTTTTTAAAGTAAATATAGCATCATCAAAAATTATCCAAACTTATCTACAAAGAAACATATTATGACTTTTCAGAGTCTAAATACTATCCCAGCATGATATATCTATATTTAGATTTTAATTATTCTAATTTACTGTAGAAACAAAGTCATGGACAGACTAAAAATGCAGTTTTAGAAATCTAAATGATTTGAACATAACCAGATAACATCAATCAGCATAATTTCATGTATTAAAAATATATAACTGTTCAAAATTATACACAGGTAACTAAGATAGGTGGTTCTATTTGTTTTATTACATTTATTTATTTAGGTATTTATTTGTTTATTTATTTATTTTTGAGACAGGGTCTTGCTCTGTCACCTAGTCTGGAGTGCAGTGGTGTGATCATGGCTCACTCTAACCTCTAACACCTGGGGTTAAGCCATCCTCCTGCCATAGCCTCCTAAATAGCTAGGACTACAGTTATTCATGACCATGCCCATCTAATTGGTGGTGGTTTTTGTTTGGGGGTGAAGAGGTTTGGGCTTTTTTTTTTTCTGTAGAGACAAGATCTCTTATTGCTTCCAAGTCTAGTCTTGAACTCCTGGCTCCCAGCCTCAAGCTAGCCTCCCACCTCAGCCACCGAACATGCTGGGATTACAGGCATGAGTTGTTATACCTGGCCTTGACTATACTTTTGGAAATTATCTTTAATACCCATATAACAACCCTCGGAGGTAGGAATTACAACATATGAAACTAAATGTGAGAGAGATTTAATGACTCTCCAGAGTGGTATCTCAAACATCAAGGCTGGAGAAACCCAGATCTGCATGATGAATTTAAAGTCAAAACTCTTAGGTGTCTCACGCCCAAACACATGCAGTCACACACAAGCATACATAGAGGTATTAAGTTTTGATGCCTTACAGCTTATACATCACAATGTTGCTCTCATAACTTTTTATGCATAATTATCCTCATAACTAACATACTATGTGTAACTAGCACCAAAGTTAATATGATACAAATAATTTTGCACAACAACCCATTAAATCATTCAGTCATTTTTTTCCCTGATTTTGAAACACTGATGAAGATACTGAACCTCAGAGAAATTCAGCCAGCAAATCATAGAACGGATTCAAACCCAGACAGTCTGATTCCAAATATTTAACCATGACAACTGTCCTAATATCTTTCTTTTGTAGCACTTAATTAATTTTAATGTATATGCTAAGATATGTCTCCCCATTAGGTAGTAAAATTTTAATGAAACTCTGACAAATTTACCCTAAAATTTTGAGATTCTAGTATACAGCAGGGCATATAGGAGATTTGCAGTAGGAGATAATAAAATACAACTCTCACAAAGATATAGTTTAACACATGTTATTTCAGTAATTGCTGAAATTTTTAATGATGTGCAGCTGGACTGATATCTCCATGTCTTCCATTCTTCCATTTCTCCCCAGCCACACATTTACACTTCATCAGGTCCATGCTGAGCCAAGCACACCTGTTATGAATCTGTAAACCTGAGTACCATCACTGTGGAAACATGTTCTCTTCTATCCTATTGGGTGAAGCTAGAGTGTTTTATCTACTGAGCATCACTTGTACTCCTCACAGTTTATGATAAATTATAGACAATTATGACCCTTTCAGTCTTCCAAGCACACCTGTTATGAATCTGTAAACCTGAGTACCATCACTGTGGAAACATGTTCTCTTCTATCCTATTGGGTGAAGCTAGAGTGTTTTATCTACTGAGCATCACTTGTACTCCTCACAGTTTATGATAAATTATAGACAATTATGACCCTTTCAGTCTTCCAAAACTTCTGTGTATTTATTTCCTTCCTCTGGATTATCTTTTCTTGTTAATTTATTATTCTTCAATTCTCAATTTTAAAATCTTAAAATTACAGCATTTAAATTCAACATTATCCAAACTGTAAGGAGAATATGCTTTCCTCCACTTAACTGACATAGAAAGAATAAAAGATATATGAAAAGCATAAAATACCAAAAATACCATCATGAAAAGAAACCATAATCCAAATATTTGCTCATTTCAGTCTTTGTTCAAGAGTATGCAATCTTGAAAACCTACATTCTCCAAATCAACAGTTTTTTCTTTTTTTGTTCAACCTTTATTTTAGATTCTGATTGGGGGGATGGGGGCATATGTACAGGTTTGTTACAAAAGTATATTGCATGATGCTGAGGTTTAAAGTATGACAGAACGCCTGAGCAGTTAGCATAGTAAACAATAGATAGTTTTCCATTTTTTTGCCTATCTCCTTCCCTCTCCCTCTTGTATTCCCCAGTATCTATTGTTCTCATCTTTATGTTCATGACTACCTAATATTTAGCTACCGCTTTTTTGAGACAGACTCTCTGTCACCCAAACTGGAGTGCAATGGCATGATCTTGACTCACTGCATCCTCTGACTCCCAGGTTCAAGCGATTTTCATACCTCAGCCTCCCAATTAGCTGGGATTACAGGTGCATGCCACCATGCCTAGCTAATTTTTGTATTTTTAGGGAGATGTGGTTTCACCATATTGGCCAGGTTGGTCTCAAACTCCTGACGTCAATGAGAGCATTTCATATTTAGTT
Organism: Aotus nancymaae; assembly: GCF_030222135.1. Taxonomy (NCBI): domain Eukaryota; kingdom Metazoa; phylum Chordata; class Mammalia; order Primates; family Aotidae; genus Aotus; species Aotus nancymaae. The sequence continues at coordinate 65,981,547 of NW_026988447.1, read as the reverse complement.
TTCTGTTCCTGTGTTTGTTGCGTTAGGATCATAGTCTCCAGCTGCATCCATGTTACTGCAGAGGACATAATTTCATTCTTATTTTAGAACTGTGTGTGTATTCCATGGTGTATATGTACCACATTATGTTTATACAATCCATCATTGAGGAGCACCTGGGTTGATTCCATTACTTTGCTACTGTAAATAGTGCTGCAATTAACATATGGGTGCTTATGTCTGCTAGATCAATTTATTTTCCTTTGGGTATATACCCAGTAGTAGGATTTCTGGGTCACATGGTAATTTAACTATCAGTTCTTTAAGAAATCTGCAAACTGTTCTCCACAGTGGCTGAACTAACACATTCCCACCAACAGTGTGTAAGGGTTTTATTCTCTCTGCAAGCCCGGCCAACATCTGTTATACTTTGACTTTTGAACAAAAGCCATTCTGACTGGTGTAAGATGGTGTCTCACTGTGGTTTTGATTTCCCATTTCCCATTTCTAATGATTAGTGATGTCGAGAATTTTTTCATATGTTTGTTCACTACTTGTATGTCTTCTTTTAAGAAGTGTCTGTTAATGTCCTTTGCCCACATTTTAATGCAGTTATTTATTTTTTGATTGTGGATTTAAGTTCCTTATACATTCTGGATATTAGGCCTTTTTAAGATGTACACTTTGCAAATATTTTCTCCCATTCCATAAGCTGCTTGTTTACGCTGTTGACGGTTTCTCTTGTTGTTCAGAAGCTCTTCAGTTTGATTAGACACGACTTATTAATTTTTGTTTTTATTGCAGTGTTTTTTAGAACTTAGCCATAAATTTTTTGCCGATGTCAAGAAGGACATTTCCTGGTTTTTCTTCCAGTAGTTTTATAGTTTGAGGCCTTACACTTAATTCTTTAACCATCTTGAGTTAATTTCTGTATATGGTGACAGGTAGAGGTCAAGTTTCATTCTTCTGCATATGGCTAGCCAGTTATCCACACGCTATTTAATTAATAAGGTGTCCCTTCCCCTCTGCTTATTTTTGCCAAGTTTGTTGAAGATTAGATGGCTGTAGGTATGCAGTTTTGCTTCTGGGTTCTCTGCTCCATTCCATTGGTCTGTGTCTGCTTTTGTAGCAGTATTATGCTATTTTGGTTACTGTGCCCTTGCAGGATAGTTCAAAGTCAGGTAATATGATACCTCTGGTTCTGTTCTTTTTGGTTAGGATTGCTTTAACTACTTAGGCTCTTTTGGGATTCCACATGAATTTTGGAATAGTTTTTTCTAATCTAGTGAAAAATGATATTGGTAGTATGACAGGAGTCATGCTGAATCTGTAAATTACTTTGGGAAGAAGGCCATTTTAAGAACATTGACTCTTCCAATCATGAGCACAGAAGGCTTTTCCATTCATTTGTATCATTTCCGATTTCTTTAAACTGTGTTTTGTAGTTCTTCTTGTAGAGATTTTTCACCTCTTTGGTTAGATGTATTTCTAGATATTTTATTCTTTCAGTGGCTAATGTAAATGGAATCATGTTCTTGATTTGGCTCAATTTGAACATTGTTAGTGCATAAAAATGCTACTGACTTTTGTATGGTGATTTTGTTCCTGAAATTTTACTGAAGTTGTTTATCAGTTGTAGGAGTCATTTGGTGGGATCTTTACAGTCTTCTAGGTATTGAATCATACTGTCAGTGAAGAGGATAGTTTTACTTCATTTCCTACTTAGATGCCTGTTATTTCTTTCTCTTGTCTGATTGCTCTAGCTAGAACCTCCAGTACCATATTCAATAGAAATGGTGACAGTGGGCATGATTGTCTTGTTCCAGTTCTCAAGAGAATGACTTCTAGTTTTGGCCTATTCAGTATGATGTTGGCTGTGGGTTTGTCAGAGTTGGCTCTTATTATTTTGAGATACGTTTCTTTGATGCCTAGTTTGTTGAGGGCTTTTATCCTGAAGGGAGGCTGGATTACATAAAAAAGCTTTTTCTGTATCTACTGAGATAATCATACATATTTTTTAATTGTGTTTATGTAGTGAATCACATTTATTGATTTGAAAACACTGAAACAACTTTGCATCCCAGGAATAAAACCTATTTGATTGTGGTGAATTAACTTTTTGATATGTTGCTGGATTTGGTTTGCTAGTATTTTGTTGAGAATTTTTGCATCTATGTTCATCAGGGATATTGGCCTGAAGTCTTCTTTTTTCTTGTGTCTCTGCCAGATTTTGGTATCAGGATAATGCTTGTTTCCTAGAATTAGTTAGGAAGGAGTCCCTCCTCCTTGACATTTTGGAATAGTTTCAGTAGGACTGGTACCAGTTATTTGTACATCTGGTAGAATTTGCCTGTAAATTCATCTATTCCAGGGTTTTTGGGTGTTTGTTTACAGATTTAGGTTTTTTTTTCCATTGATTCAATTTCACAATTCATTATTGGTTTGTTCAGGATTTCAGTTTCTTTCTGGTTCATTCTTGGGAGGTTGTGTGTTTCCATTACGTTTTCTAATTTGTGAACATAGAGCTTTCATAATTGTATTTCCATGGGATATGTTATAATATCATCTTTGTCATCTCTAATTGGGCTTATTTTGAATCTTCTTTCTATTTGTTAATCTAACCAGTGAGCTATCAATTTTGTTTATTCCTTAACAACCAACTTTGATTTTGTTAATCCTTTGTATGGATTTTTGAATCTCAATTTCATTCAGCTCTGCTCTGAATTTAGTTGTTTCTTTTCTTCTGCTTCATTTTGGGTTAGTTTGTTCTTGTTTCTCTAGTTACTCTGGTGTGATGTTAGATCATTAATTTGAGATATATCTAATTGCTTGAGGTAGGTATTTAGCACTATAAACTTTCATATTAACACAGCTTTTACTGCATCTCGAAGACTTAGGTATGTTGTGTTCCTGTTTTCATTAATTTCAAATAACTTTTTCATTTCTCCCTTAATTGTGTGTTTCATCTAAGTCACTCAGAAGCAAGTTGTTTAATTTCCATGCAATAGGGTGGTTTTGAAAGATATTCCTCTTATTGGTTTCTATTTTTATTGCATTGTGGTCCAAGAGTATGCTTATTATTTTAATTTTCAAAAATTTATTAAGACTTGTTTTATGACCAAGTATATGGTTGATGTTTGAGTATGTTTCATATGGAGATGAGAAGAATGTATATTCTTTAGTTGTTGGCAGCAATATTCTATAGATGTCTATTAGGTGCAACTGGTCAAGTGTTGAGTTAACATTCAGAATTTCTTTACTGATATTCTGCCTCAATGATCTGTCTAAAGTTGTTAGTGGGGTGCTGAAGTTCCCCATTATTATTGTGTGGCTATCTTTTTTCATAGGTCTAGAAGTACTTGTTTTATGAATCTGGGTGTTCCAACATTGGATGCATATATATTTAGGATACTAAAGTCTTCTTGTTGAACTGAATCCTTTATCACTATGTAATGCCCTTTTTTGTCCTTATTGACTATTGTTAGATTAAAGTCTGTTTTATCTAATATAAGAATAACAACCCCTGCTCTTTTTAATTTCCATTTGCTTGATAGATCGTTCTCCATCTCTACTTTGAGACTGTGGGTGTCATTACATGTGAGATGGGTGTCTTGAAGACAGCAATTGGTTGGGTCTTATTTTTTTGTCTAACTTGCCACTCTGTGCCTTTTAAGTGGAGTGTTTAGACTGTTTACATTTAAGATGAATGCTGATATTTGAGGTTTTGATCCTGTCTTTGTGTTGCTAGCTAGTTGTTTTGTAGATGTGATTGTGTAGCTGCTTTATAGGGTCCGTGGGCTGTGTACTTCAGTGTGTTTTTGTGGTATCAGGTATTGTCCTTTCATTTCCATGTTTAGAATTCCCTTAAAGACCTCTTGAAAGGCTGGTCTGGTGGTATCAAACTCCCATAGCATTGCTTTTCTGGAAAGGATTTTATTTTTCTTTCATGTACAAAACTTAGTTTGGCAGCATATGAAATTCTTGGTTGAAATTTCTTTCAATAAGGATGCTGAATATAGGTCCCCAGTCTGTTATAGCTTGCAGAGTTTCTGTTGAGAAGTCTGCTGTTAGCCGTATGGGTTTCCTTTTGTAAATAACCTGCCCCTTTTGTCTAGCTGCCTTTAAGAACTTTGTCTTTCAAATTGACCTTGGAGAATCTGATGACTATGTGTCTTGGAGTTAATCATTTTTTCTAATATCCCCCAGGAGTTTTCTGAATTTGTTGAATTTGTATACTGCCCTCTCTAGTGAGACTAGGGAAATTTTCATGGACTATATCCACAAATATTTTTTTCCAAGTTGCTTCCTCTTTCTTATCTCTCAGGAATGTTAATAAGTCATAGGTTTGGGCTCTTTACATCTTATATTTCTTGCAAATTTTGCTCATATTTAATTTCCTTTTTCTTTCTTTTTGTCTTTATTTTACTTTTATATTTGGTCTGATTGGGTTGATTTGAAGGACTGGTCTGCAAGCTCTCACATTATTTTCTCAGTTTGCTCTGTTCTATTGTTACTGGTTTCACCTCTATTATGAAAATCCTGCAATGAAATTTTCAATTACAGAGTTCAACTGATTCTTCTTAAGATGGCTATGTTGTCTTTCAACTCCTGTATCATTTTACTGGCTTACATGGCTTATATTTCAACTCTCTCCTGAATCTTATTGAACTTCCTTGTCATCTAGATTCTGAATTTGTCTATCATTCAGCCATTTCAATCTGGTTAGGAATCATTGCTGGGAAGCTAGTATGATAGCTCGGAGGTAAGGAAACACTCTGATTTTTTGAATTGCCAGAGTTCTGGCATTCATTATTTCTCATCTGAGAGGGGTGGTGTTCCTTTATATTTGCGAAGTTGCTGTCATTTGGATGAGTTATACATATATATATATTCCTGATTTCATTTTGGGATTTCACCCTGGTTTATGTTTATGCTGAGTATAGTCAATTGGTTTTGTTTCTGGGTGCTTTCAGAGGGCCAAGGCTCTGTATGGGATATTTGTTTCCAGATAGAGTCCTGCCTTGGGTTTCATAGGCAATGTGTGAATTTTCTGTTTTCCAGGGCATCCTGACATCTTAACTGTGGCTCTCCCAATACCTGCAGGTCACAGAACAAGAGAGAACTGGCAAAGTTACATAGGCATCCAAAAGCAGAGGACACAGAGCCATAAAGAAGAACCCAAATCCAGTTCTTTTCTTCTTTTGATCTCACACTCCTAATGCTGTGTTTTACTGTGTTTTTTTCCTAGCACTATTATTAAGTTTGCGGTCATAATTTTTTCCATTTATCTTTTTATAAGTATATCAGTATTTTCCAGAATCTTAAAAAAAAAATCTTCCTTTTGAAGAACCTACTTACATCTTCTAAATGTATTTATCCCTTCTACTCCTCTCAAGTGTGTAGGTGTTCTGGATATTTCAGAAAAATAGTTATAGGCAATCTCACCCAAAAATATTGTTAAAATCCTCCTATTCCCATATCCTTTTGCTTCCCTCCTTACTATTGGGTAATGTTGTATAGCCCTTGACAGTATTGTGATATCTAGCCAATTAGTGAATATTTGAAAGAAGCCAGCCATTATTTGAGGAATTAAATGAAGATCTCAAAAAAGACACAATAAAAGTAAATCTTGAGTTTAAAGGTAAAAACTGTAAGATAATATCCAAATTAGGAATTCAGCAATCAGAGTAGAATTGAAAGAAATAAATTAGGTGAGCACCAATGTTTGAAAACAAAGATCACTTTTAAAAAGTAAAAACATAAGAAAAGACTATCACTGTTTATTACAAGAGATTTTGTCACAGGATCCCTTCCTGGGTTTAGAACCTATGTTTCTCCAATTTAATTATAATTTGACTTACAAAATGCTAACATTCACATTATTTCATTTCAGAAACACTATCTCCCTTAAAAAATTGCAAAAGACAAAAAGCAATGACAACAAAAGCCAAAACTGACAAATGAGATCTAATTAAACTAAAGAGCTTCTGAATAGCAAAAGAAACTATCATCAGAGTGAACAGGCAACCTACAGAATGGGAGAGAATTTCTGAAATATATCCATCTGACAAAGGACTAATATCCAGAATCTACAAAGAACTAAAACAGATATACAAGAAAAAAACAACCCCATTCAAAAGTGGGCGAAGGATATGAACAGACACTTTCCAAAAGAGGACATATATGAGGCCAACAAACATATGAAAAAATGCTCATCATCACTGGTCATTAGAGAAATGCAAATCAAAACCACACTGAGATATCATCTCATGCCAGTTAGAATGGCAATCATTAAAAAATCAGGAGACAACAGATGCTGGAGAGGATGTGGAGAAATAGGAACACTCTTACACAGTTGGGAGTGTAAATTAGTTCTACCATTGTGGAAGACAGTGTGGCAATTTCTCAAGGATCTAGAAATAGAAATTCCATTTGACCCAGCAATCCCACTATTGGGTATATACCCAAAGAACTATAAATCATTCTACTATAAAGACACATGCAAACGTATGTTTACTGCAGCCCTGTATATAATAGCAAAGACCTGGAACCAATCCAAATGCACATCAATGATAGACTGGACAAAGAAAATGTGGTACATATGCACCGTGGAATACTATGCAGCCATAAAAAACGATGAGTTCGTGTCCTTTGTAGGGACTTGGATGAATCTGGAAACCATCATTCTCAGCAAACTGACTCAAGAACAGAAAGCCAAGCACCATATGTTCTCACTCATAGGTGGGTGTTGAACAACGAGAACATGTAGACTCAGGGAGAGGAGCGTCACACACAAGGGACAGTTGGGGGGGTAGGGGAGAGACAAAGGGGGGTGGGGGGGGTGGGGAGGGATAACATGGGGAGAAATGCCAGATATAGTATGCATCTAAAGTAAAATAAATAAATTAAAAAATAAAAAAAAGAAAAATGCAAATCAAAACCACAATGAAATACCATCTCGTGCCAGTTAGAGTAGTGTTCATTAAAAAGTCAGGAAACAACAGATGCTGGAGAGGATGTGGAGAAATAGGAAGACTTTTACACGACTGGTGGGAGTGTAAATTAGTTCAATCATTGTGGAAGACAGTGTGGCAATTCCTCAAGAATCTAGAACTAGAAATGCCATTTGACCCAGTAATTCTATTACTGCGTGTATACCCACAGCATTATAAATCACTCTACTATAAAGACACATGCACACGTATGTTTATTGCGGCACTGTTCGCAATAGCAAAGACTTGGAACCAACCAAAATGCCCATCAATGATAGACTAGATAAGAAAATATGGCATATATGCACCATGGAATACTATTCAGCCATAAAAAAAGGATGAGCTCATGTCCTTTGCAGGGACATAGATGAATCTGGAAACCATCATTCTCAGCAAACTAACACAAGAACAGAAAACCAAACACCTCATGTTCTCACTCATAGGTTAGAGTTGGACAATGAGAATTCATGGACACAGGGAGGGGAACATCATACACTGGGACCAATGAGGGATGGAGACAGGGGTATGGATAGCATTAGGAAAAATATCTAACATAGATGACGGGTTGATGGGTGCAGCAAACCCCCATGGCACATGTATACCTATGTAACAAACCTGCATGTTCTGCACATGTACCCCAGAACTTAAAGTATAATAAAAAAGAAAAAACACACACACAGGCTATGTCAGGGAAAATTAAGCAGTATAGGACATATGCTAGATACCAGGACATATTGTAGAAAAGTTTTGGATCTTAAAGATTGTCTTTTGAGTAGTTAGGTAAAAAGATAAAATTATTTATATGGGGGAAAAAGAATCAGGATTTTTTTTTTTTTGACGGAGTTTTGCTCTTTCGCCCAGGCTGGAGTGCAGTAGTTTGATCTCAGCTCACTGCAACTTCCAACTCCTGGGTTCAAGTGATTCTCCTGCCTCAGTTTCCCAAGTAGCTGGGATTACAGGCATGTACCACCACACCCAACTAATTTTTGTATTTTTAGTAGAGACAGGGTTCATTATGTTGTCCAAGATGGTCTCAAACTTCTGATCTTGTGATCTGCCCACCTCAGCGTCCCAAAGTGCTGAGATTACAGGTGTGAGCCACATCTAAGTTGATCTAATAGAAGTAGAGAGTGGAGTAGTGGTTATGGGGGCCTGGAGAGGGTTGTTGTTCTCCCTGTTTATAAAGTAATCTGTCTGAGTCCAAAAACAAATTTGCAAAATGAGATTTAAAGAAAATTACACTTAATGTTAAATAAAGAGGTGTGTAAATGGCATTTTGTCCTTGACTAGACCGAGTGAAATTCACTCTCTTCATTTGTACACACAAAAAAATATATATGACAGAGCAAATGTATGACCTATCTCAAAGGTGTTTCTTTTTTCTTTTTAATAAAGAAGAAATACCACTGCAGTTAACGTCTCTGCAAATGGAAAGCAACAACAAAACCAGGGTGCTGCAGCATGAGGTGATATATAAATAGATGCTCCATCAAGAGAACATAGCCCAGGAGAGGCAGGTAGAAATTAGCTCCTGGTGCTGCAGTGTTGGCAAAGTCCACCAGACTCCAGATGGAGAGGGAAGCATGGGGGAGCCGCAGCATGTGAAAGCACAGGCTGTCCATCTGGCTGTACCTCATGGTTCCTGAAAACTGCAGGTTGGGTAAGAACCTGAACAATAACAATAAATACCAAAGGACAAATATTGTACACACTCACCTGGACCTGCCTCCCACACATGACCTAAAGCCATAGTTTAGTTTCAACATGTTGAAATCACTCATGCTTTCACCGTGGCACTCGAATAATCATGATGTCAATCCTAACACTTGATGTACTATGCCTTCAACAGGCAACAACTGCTTTAACATCTTATTTTGATCTTCATTTTAATTTTATATCCTTAGATTTGTTTTATGTTTGAAAATGTCTGCCAGAAAATGTTTGAATCCACCAGGATTACAATTAAGAAAACGTACATAAGTAACGTTGGAAATTGAAGAAAAAAGTAAGCAATGAAATCTATATAACACCCCAAGTTTTCTTTTTAAACTCATTCATGCTCTTTAGAAGGGGAGGCTTTGTCCATTACAATTGGAAGGAAAAATGATATTTACTTATTTATTTATTTGACATCTGAAAACATTGATTATCCCCCAGCTGCCAATAATATGAAATATAATGAATAAATGAGTATTTTGGCAGTGCCAATTCTTTCATGCCTTCCACTCACCACCAATACATTAGAATCATGAAAACAATAACTATTGGTGTCTTTAGAAGGTGTGCACTATTCTGGGAGGTTAATTTCATTTCTTTATTTATATTTCAAACCTTTGAATCCATCCATTCTCATCAATCTTCAAAATAAATCTGTGAGATGCAAGGGAAATTGTTAAGTGAGGGGTCCCAGTTCATAAACTGACAACATTTAAAACCCATGCTTTCCTTCCCTGTCCACTTTATCCCATAACTATTCAAACCATTGTTTAAAACATTCGGGTTAATGCACAATTTAGCCCCTAAGCAAGTTTTCTTCAAAACCAGAATACAATATCATTTAATTTTCCAAATGCTTTCTGGAAGTTGTCCAAAAATGTTTAAAAGTTATATTGAATCCATAATATTTCATAATTTTAGTAGGTTAACAATATGGACAAGGAACTATAAAACACTGTGGAAATTTAGTATAATCCTTTAGTATTTTCCATATTTAGAAGAGCATCATTTCACATTTTCCTTAATTTGGCCAAAATTGTGGAGTTTGTAAGAATAACCTGGTGAGCAGGAAATTCTCCATTTTGAATCACATGGGAAATATTTGTACCACAGGTACTATTTGTAATTCCAAAAAGTCAACTTTTTATTTCTATTTCTTCAGAGCTCTCAACATAAAATATTTATAATAAATATTCAGATTTATAATAAAAGGGTAAAAATAAGCACAATGCCACATAAAGTATGGTACAAGTCAATTAGTAGTGCTCTAGCACTGTGCTCTTGTAAGATCAACAACATTGCTATAAAAAGAAAGAAAATGGATCAACAACTAAAATTAGATTAACTTGGTAAAAATGGATCAATGATTACAATAGAGTTCTGGGATATAGCAAGATGTTTACATTCATTGCCTGGAAAACTTCACTCCAGTGTAGGGAGCTTATGAAAGCACTCAGTCCCACAAGAACTGTCTCTACTACCAGTAGCACCAAACCTTAAGTCATACACAGCTTAGTCGAAATTCTTTTTTTTTCTTTTATTGCATTTTAGGTTTTGGGGTGTATGTGAAGAACATGCAAGATTGTTGCATAGGTGCATACGTGGCAGTGTGATTTGCTGCCTTCCTCCCCTTCACCTATATCTGGCATTTCTCCCTATGCTATCCCTCCCCAACTCCCCACCCCCCGCTGTCCTTCCCCTATTTCCCCCCAACAGACCCCAGTGTGTAGTGCTCCCCTCCCTGTGTCCATGAACGATGAGAACGCTTAGTCAAAATTCTTCTCCTACACATAAGTACTGTGTCACTAGGGTAACACACATAATATAGCTCTTTCTTTTTAACATGACATGTTGTCCTCTTGAGATGTTCTCTCTTCTTCAAAGACCACCTAGACCTTCTTGAATGTAGCCACTGACCACATTCACTGCCCAGGGCATTAACTGTCTATATGAGGATAACTGGCATTAGCTGTGCATTGGCGAATTGTACCTAAGACAGACTTCTTATTAAGGGTTCCATTCCATTCCTGCTAAGATTCCCCTATGTTTCAGCACTACATCACAGACTGCCCAGACCTCATCTGTCCATTATTTTTCTCACTCCAATTCCTTACCCTAATTCCAACCCTCCTGCATCTTACATTTTCTCTGCTTGAAAGATTTTAAACAGTAATTCAATTTATTTAATAAGTGTAGGCTATTCAGGTTATTATTTCTTTATGAGTAAGTTATTGTAGTTCAAATCCTTCAAAGAATTTGTCTATTTCATCTAGTCTATCAAATTTATGTTCATATAACTTTCATAGTTTTCCATTTTTGTGATTGCTAATATTAGTAATTACATCCTCTCTTTTCATTCCTGGTATTTGTAATCTGTGTGTTCTTTATTTTTCACCTGGTCAATCTGGCTACAACTTTATGAATGGTATTGATTTTGTTCCCAAAGAATCAGTTTTTGGTTTCATTGATTTTTCTCTAATGTTTGTCTCTTTTAAGCTTAAATGACTTTTGCTCTGATCTTTATGATTTCCTTCCTAAGAACTTTTTGAATAGAAGCATTTAATGCTATAAATTCTCCCCTAAGAACAGTTTAAGCAACATCACAAATATTTTGATGTTGCATATATATTTTCTTTCAGTTCAAAATATTTCCTCATTTGCTTTAGTATTTCTTCTTTGGCCATTTAAGTATTTATTGATATGTTATATACATTATTTAATATTTCCAAATATGTGAGATTTTCAACATACCCTTCTGTTGCCAAATTCTACTTTAATTCTATTATCATAAACTTTGAATAATTTCAATTTTTTAACTTAGATATTTTTTACAAACAATGTGGTCTATCTTGGTGAATGTTCCATGCATACTTGAATGTGTATTCTGCTGTTGTTGGATAAAATGTTCTATAAATGTCAACTTGGCATGCTCACTGATGATGATGTTCAAATTTTCTGAATATATTTGCTCATTTCTCATCTCTTTGTTCTACCAATAAGTGACAAAGGGAATGCTAAAGTCTCAAAATATAATTGTGTATTTCTCTCTCTTTTCAGTTCTTGCTTCATATCATCTTTTGATAATTTGTTGTAAAAATAAGCAAATAAAACAACAAACAAAAAAACCTACATAAATAGTTCTGACTTGCTAAATTGATCCTTTTTACATAATATCCCTTCTTGTCCCTGGTAATTGTCCTGGTTCAATATTAATATCAAATAAAGTCTTCTTTATTGCCACTCTAGCTTTTGTTTTAATTTGAGTTTGTATGATATATATTTTTCATCCTTCTATTTTTAACTGAATAATATAATGACAGTTAAGTTTCCAGTAGAAAGCATATAATTGGATCTTTCTTTTATATCCAATCTGATCATCTCTGGTGATCAGAGATGTGGTTAGATCATTTACATTTAATGTAGTTATTAATATGTTTGGATTTATGCCTGACATTTTATTGTTACTTTTCTACTTGTTCTTTATGTTTTGTTGGTGATATAGTTTGGTTGTTTCCCCACCCAAATCTCATCTTAAATTAATCTCCCATAATTCCCACATGTTGTGGGAGGGACTCCATGGGAGATAATGGAATCATGGCAGCAATTTCCCCCCTACTGTTCTTGTAGTAGTGAATAACTACCATGAGATTATATTTGTTTCACAAGGATAATCCCCTTTTGCTTGACTCTCACTATCCTCTTGTCTATCACAATGTAAGATGTACTTTTCACCTTCTGATATGATTGTGAGGTTTCCCTAGCCACATGGAACTATAAGTCCAATAAACCTCTTTCTTTTGTAAATTGCTCAGCCTTGGGTATGTCTTTATCAGCAGCATGAAAACAGACTAATACAGTTGTATGCGTTTTCTATCACTGCTGTAACAAATTAGCAGAGTGGCTTAAAACAATACTCATTTATTATTTCATAGTTTCTGTGGGTCAGAAGTCTGGAGACAATGTCACTCAACTAGTTTCTCTGTTTAGAGCTTCATAAGGCTGAAACCAAGGGATTAGCTGAAATCAAGGGCTACATTTTTTTGTGAAGGTTCCGGGAAAAATCAGCTTCTAATCTCCTTCAAATCATTGCAAAAATTCAGTTCCTTGCATCAACAGAGCTGAGGTGCTTCTTTCTTCACTGGCTGTTAGTTGGGAACATTTCTCAAATCTTTATATTACCTACATTTCTCCTCATCTTGCCCTCCAATAACAGTGGTTTGGGTCTTTCTCATGTTTCCAGTCTCTCTTACTTCCCCTTTTGATGAATTTTTCTAACTCTTTGCCTTGCTTTTCTATTTGTACCAGATCATTTAGTTACAGTAGGTACATTCAGATAATCCAGGATAATCGTCCTATTTTAATATCAGCTGATTACATCTTAATCATATCTGAAAAGTCCCTTCACAGATATACCTGGATTATCAATTGATTGAATAACCAGAAGAGAGGAAGCCTGAGGAAATATCCTTAGAATTATGTCTACCACAGTCTTCCCTCTAGCGTTCAAAGATTCAAGACCCTCCTAAATGTAAAATACCTTCATACTTCTTTCAATATTTATAAGAGTATTGCTATGCTTTGAATGTTCTCCCCCTCCAAAACCCTTATTGAAATTTAATCACCAATGTGGCAGTACTAAGAGGTGGAGACTTTAAGAGGCAGACCTTTATAAATAGATTAATCCATTCATGGATTAATTCTTTAATGAATTATCACAAAAGTGGGACTGAAGAATATATAAGAAGAGGAAGAGAAGCTGAAGCTAGCATAATTAGCCCCCTCACTATGCAAGGCCCTGCACTGAGTGGGACCCTGCAGAGCCTCCATCAGCAGGAAAGCCTTCATCACTTGTGGCTCCTCAACCTTGGGTTTCTCAGCCCCCATAACTGTAAGCAACAAATTCTTTTTCTTTATAAATTACTTAGTTTCAGGTATTCTGTTATAAAAAACAGAAAGTGGACTAAGACGAGTCTCATTCCATTACAGCAACAACTCAAAGCATCTCATTTAAATCTCATTTGCTCAAAAGTCTAAAAATTCTCAACTAAATTGAGTTCAGTTGAATATCCCATTGGGTATAACTCCTGGGAACAACTTTTCTCTATCTGTGGATCTGTGAAATTAAAGACACAAGTTATCTGCTCCTAACATACAATTGTGAGACAGGTATTGGATGTCAGTTATAAATACACCAGTTCCAACCTGGGAAACATAGACGGTAGAACAGAGTACAGACCAGCTAAATACATTAGATTTCAAGGCCTGAGAAAACTCCTCTGTCACTCGGAGCTCCATCCTTTAGGCTCAAAATTTCATAATTTGAGCAAGTTACTCTGTCCTCTGAGTCATCCTTTTTCCTGAAAGGTAGCATCTGTTGACAGCTAAGAGTTTTATCAGTAGTTTCATTTACCAATAGACTTGAAGGGACCAAACAGCCTTATTTCATTTTATAGCCTCTGTCCCCTTCTGTCCATGCTGGGAGTAAAGTTTTACTGGTACAAAATTGTCAACAATCTTTTGAGTTTGGCATTAATTTCACAGGGTTTCACTACATTAGAAAAGATGCCTTTCTACAGATTTTTCCTAGATAATCTTTCTTGTTTGGCTTCTGCAGAGATTGATAAGTGACAACACCCTTCAGATTTCTAGATGCCTGCCCCCTTTCTTGAATGAAGCTGTTCTGTAAGTCATACACTTAATCTCTTTAAAGAGTATTTTATGTAACTAAATACTCTAATCTTTTAATTTCTCTGAGATTTCAGAGAAGAACCAAACAATCATATCCTTAGCCTTTTCTCCAGTGCATTCTTTGCTAACAATGAATCTCTTAATTTTAGTCTTTTGCTGGGTAAACTGAAAATTTCTAAAATCATTAAGTCTTTGCTCCTTTTTGTTTGACAGTTTTTCCCTCAGTTTATCTCTCTCCTCTCAACATATTTCTATAAGCTGAAAGAAACCAGTTGTTATGGTCTGAATATTTGTGCCTCTTCCTCCTTGTTCCCAGCCAAGAAAAATTATATGTTGAAGGTCTAACCTCCAGTGTGGCTGTATATTTGAATAAGAAAGTAATTAACATTAAGTAAAGTCTTAAGGATGAGGTCCTGATTTGATAACATTACCGTCTACCAAAGAAGAAACATGTGGGAGCTCCCCATCCCCACCAGCTCACACAAAGAAAAGGTCATATAAGTGCACAGCAGGATGATGGCCACCCACAGGCCAAGATGGCAGCCCCAGGATGAACCTACTTTGCCTACTTGGTCTTGGACTTCCCAGCCTCCAGAACTGTGAGGAATACATTTGTTTTTATTCCACCCAGTCTGTAGCATCTTTTTACGGCAGCCCAAGCAGACAAATACACTAGGTAATACCCTCAATATTTTGCTTGGAAATCTCAAGTAAATATCCAAGTTCATCACTTTAAAGTTCTACTTGCCACATAACTACAAGACATAATTTTGCTAATCTCTTTTTTTCATATAGCAATCATCCCTCTTCCTCCAGTTTTCAATAACATGTTCCTCATTCTCCTATAAGGCCTCATCAGAAGCATCCTTAATTTCTACTATTGTTCTGTTCAAGGTAATCTAGGCTTTTCCTATGATGTTCCTCAAAATTCTTCCAGTCTCTTCCCATAGTCTGATTCCAAAGCCACTCATGCATTTTTAGGTATTCGTTGCTGAAGCACCCTACTTCAGGAACAAAAATCTTCATTTGCTTTTATTACTGCCTTAATAAAGAATGACAAATTTTGATGGGCACCATGGCTCATGCCTATAATCCCAGCACTTTGATAGAACGAGATGGGTCAACTACTTGAGCTCAGAAGTTCCAGATCAGCCTGGCCAATATGGGAAAACCCTGTCTCTAAGAAAAAAAAAAAACTGGGTATGCTGTCATGTGTCTGTAGTCCCAGCTACTTGGGAGGCTGAGGTGGGAGGACCTGAGCCTAGCAGGTCAAGGCTGCAGTGAGCTGTGATCATGCTCCTGCACTCAAGCCTGTACGACAGTGTGAAACCCAGTCACCAAAAAAAGAAAAGATAAATTTAGTGGCTTAACACGTTGTTTATCTCACAATTCCTATAGGTTAGAAGTCCAGGCACAGTGTGGCTCAGCTGTTTTCATTGGTTAAAGTCTTACAAGGCTGATCTTGGGGTGTCAGCAGGGCTGCATTCCTTTCTGGAGACTCTGAAAAAGGATCAGTTCCCAAGCTCATTCAGAGTGTTCACAGAATTCAATTCCCTGGATTTAGAGAGTGAAGTCCTCGTTCTTTGGCTGTCATCTGGGAGTCTCTCTCAGCTCCTTAAGGCCACGTGTGTATTCCTCCTCACCTTGCCACTCCAGCAACAGCAAGTTGACAACTTCTCAGGCTTCAGTTGTCTCTGATTTCCTTCCTCTTCTGCTACGTCTTTCTGACTGCCTCTTCTGTTTTCTTATGCTTCCAAGAGCTTATGTGATTACAGTGGGCTCACCTGAAAAATCTAGGATAACCCCTGAATTTTAAACAAACTTAATTCCATCTGCAGAGTCCCTTCAGAGCAGTACTGTACCCACATTAGCTTGGTTGAACAACCTGTGGACAGGTATCTTGGGGTAGAGGTGGGAAGATATCTTTAGAATCTGCCTAACACACTTATGTTCTTGTTTTTCATTCCTTGCCCTTTTTTGAGACATATGAATATATTTTACATTTCCATTGTAATTTTTCTCTTGGCTAATCATTTATATAGTCCTTTATATAATCTTTTTAGCTGTTATTCTAGTGTTTACAATATACAATTCATACTTTATATCACCTATTTAGAATTAATAACTTTATCATTTCAAATTTTTGAAAAATGACAAGTACATAGGTCTCTTACCAGGTCTCATTAGGATGTTGCCATATACATCACACTGAAAGCCCTACCATTATCTCTGCTCTCTGATGAATCACCAACCATTCTCTCTCTACCAGAAAACTCCTGTCAACATACAAATTGCTCCAATATGTATCATTCTTTTTAAAGTCATCCTGTGATCCCAAATGTCTCTAGTACTTCTATACCATTATCTGCTTATCATTCAGATACATTTTTGAAAATCTAGATATGCTGCCATTAGATCCTCCTCTCCTGCTTAATAAATACCGCCCAATTTTTGTCCCATTCACATCACTAAAAGTTCTCTTGCCAAGATTAGTAATATTTCAGTGGCATCAGGCAAGGCTGACCACTCACTCTCAGTGACTCACAATCCTACTTCTCTATATCATCAGCTATTCCTCATCAGTTGATTTACTGACTCTGCAAAATTCTATTTCCTAAATGTTTTAATTTCTCAAGCTTTTTCCCCAGACTTGTTTCCCTCTCAATACTGCCTCCCAGATTAATATACCCATGTCTCTATTTGAATAGTAGTTACATATCAAAGATTGCCAAGTTCATTTCTTGAATTAAACCTCTTTTCTGAGTTACCAAGTCACATACCACTGCCTAATTGATACCTCTAATTGAATGTCTCAGACATCTGCCACATAGCATGTCTAAAATCTTTTGATCTCCTACCCCTAACGTGTAACCTTAATGCCAGAATTAGACATCTGCAGAAATGGCACAGATTTTATTTTATTCCAGTTTCAATATGATTTTTATTCAACTAACCACCACCACAAGAGTCCAAGTCACCATATTCTTCCCTGGGTGCTGCACAAGCCTCCTGCTGGGGTTTTCCCTGTTTCACTGTTGCCTACATCTAAACCAGTCTCCAAGAACAGCAAATTTAAACACTCTAACATACAGACTTTCTCATCCCCTGCTTAAAACATCATAATTATTTCTCTTTATACTGTGAAAGAAATCCAATTTTTTTAAATTATGGCTCTAAGTACCAGATAAAGTTAATAATCTCACTTCAAAGCCTACCATGTAGGGTAAAGAAGACAAATAATTCAGACTTTTTAAGCAATAGGGTGACAAAATTTGATGTACAAAGATAACTTTAATGCAGTATACTTTAAAAAATCTTTTCATAAGACATAGCTTAAAACCAGCTGTTGGGAGTACCAATAATAAAAGCATCTTCAAATGCTAAATGTACCTCCAAAGGGGTATTTCATTATTTTGTTACAAAGATATATCAGAAGACAGCTTATTCTCAAATAGCTGAGCCCATAAGCATAAAACAAGACTTTATTTGAAACTACTAAAAATGTGTATGTACAAGCACAAAGAGGTCAATTCCCAAAAGGAAGGTGGAATAGGGAAACCTAATAATGTCCTGACGAGCGGAAGCCAATATATAGTGTGCACATGCAGCAGCAATAAAAAAAAATTCTAACTATAAAAAGCCTAATAATACCATGATGAGCAGAAGTACATAGACACTGTGCACATGCAGCAACAATAAAAAAAATTCTAACTATAAATGATCAACTCCCAATAAAATACAGAGCAAGAGGTCAGAAATAAAAAACAATTCCAATGTAATTTAGCAGATTTATTTATAGGGTATATGCATTCTTTTTTCATAGCTTTAAATGATGAGGTCAGTGATAAGTATTTTGCTTCACATTTTCCAAAGAGTTCATGTGGTTTAGGAAGACTATAGGAAACAATTTCCAAATAACCACAGCTAGAACTCAGACTCATGATTTACTTAATACTCCCTGGCATGAGTATTTTAAAGGTTCAATTTTTAAGGAGATAAGCAGTTTTATTTCAAGCTTTTGCATGCATTTAATCTATGCTTAAGAAAAATCATATTGAAGAGTATAAGAAAGAAACCAAAAGTATAAAATATTACCAAAGAGGAAAAACTTCTGATCTTTTAAAATTTGGAACTCATAAATCTCTCTAAGAAGATGTATAAGAACATTAAAAAAATTAACATTACAGTACATACAATAATGAAGAGAATTTTTCTATCTCATCATGGAGATGACTCTTAAGAAATTTAACACTTTGCTTTTTTGCATGAAAACTTAAAATTTACTGTTTTGAATATAGGGTTTTAAACCACTAAATAATTAGACTGCAAAGAAGAAAAATCCGTTCAAGCAACGATCCTATTTGAACGAGCTAGCAATCTTTACTTATATGCTGAGTACAAAAAGTGAATAATGGAGTTAATCTTGCAATGTAATTAATTTCAATTTAAGGTACTTAGATAAACACTGCAAATTTAAAGGTGAATAAAGAGAACCTGAATGTCCTATTCACTTTTGATAACTGAAGATTTTTTTTCTGCTCTTTTCAACAATGAACTGAAATATTCTCAGTGAAAATATCTTTCTGACATGAAAATAAATGGTGTCCATGATCCAAGACCAGTGATAAACTACACATTTTGGTTTCCTGAGAAATTCTCTATATGTGATTGTATGAAAAGTCTCCATGTAATCTGAAACACTAATAATCATCATAAAAACAGCTCTCAGCTGGGTGTTGTGGCCCAAGCCTGTAATCCCAACACTTTGGGAGGCCGAGGTGGGCAGATCACAAGGTCAAGAGATCAAGACCATCCTGGCCAACATGGTGAAACCCAGTCTCTACTAAAAATACAAAAATTAGCTGGGTGTGGTGGCACGTGCCTGTAGTCCCAGCTACTCGGGAGGCTGAGACAGGAGAATCACTTGAACCCGGGAGGCAGAGGTTGCACAGGGCCACTGCACTCCAGCCTGATGATAGAGTGTGACTTCATCTCAAATGAATAAATAAATAAATATACAGCTCTCACTTGTTAAGTAACCACTCTAATGGCATGTATGCACTTAACATGCATTATCTATATTCTCACAGTTATCCTATAAGGGTGGAATAGTATTGAACCCATTTTTACAATGGAAGAAGTAGAAGCTTAAAATAAATAATCTGTTCAAATTCTACAGCTTATAATTAATATATATATAGTAGATACATAATTATATAAAATGTATACACACACACACAAACACACACACACATTCTGCTCTCAGTTACTTCCCTATTTCTTTATACTGAAAGATTTTCAGTTAGGCTACATTCTGGTAATCCAAAGACAGGAGGTTACTTTTGCCTCAACTCAATCATGGAGTTAGACAAAACAGTAATTACAATGCAAAATGAAAAGATAAAACATGAAGAATAACATGGGAGCCCACATTGTTTTTAACTCAGCCTCAGGTGGACAGAGAAAGAACTCTTTCTGCTCTAAGTGATGCTGTTGTTTACACTGAGTCGTGGGGGAGCATGAAGGGTTAGCTAGGAAAATAAAATAAGGAGGGTGCTGGGAAGTACCTCAGAGGCAAGTGCATGACAAAGCCATGGAGATATGAAATGGCTCACTTCTTCCAGCAATCGCAAATGCCAATGTTTCTGGGAGCATAATGCTTGTGGACAGAAATGGCAAAAAAATGAAAATACATCAGCAAATATTCCTTAAGAAGAAACTATGATTTGAGTTCTTTTGGGAAAGCTACTTAACCTTCCTCTGAGTGTCCATTTCCATCTGTAAAATGGGCTAATAATATATAGAATTTCTGTGAGGAATAAAGGAGTTACTATCCAAAAATTAAAACACAAGGATGACTAGGACACCTTACACATTGAATCATTTGCTATTACTAACAGAAGAAAAGTAACTGGGTCCAGACAATACAGCTAGTAAGTGTACCAGCCAGGACCTAAGTCAGATTGAAGAAACCCTAAAGCCATTGATTATAGCACTACCTTAAGCCTAGTGGACTATGAAATGCAGTAATTATGCTTTATAATCTAGAAAAAAATGCTAATAAACAGCTATTGGTTATAGGATTTAGTCCTTATATGTGCGAGTGCTTTGTTTAGACAATTTTTTCTGCATTTAGATTAATTTTAAGTTTTTTTTCAAATGAATATACTTCAAATCAGGTACATTTTTATGTTGACACTGGGCATTAAATATCCAAACAATTTGTTAAGGAGTAATGCCAAATTAGATCAATTATTAAATCTCAGCAACAATAAATTATCAAACTATGGTAGTTTTATCATTCATTAAACAAGCTTGCCCTCTCACTCTAACCTGAAGCATAAATTCTGTGCTCTGCTATAATGATTTGCACTTTTGGTTCATCCATCCACGGTACACATTATCTATGCTTCAGATGATTTCTTCTCTTCCATTTAACTATAGACTCTTTCCTAAAATGGGATTCTTGCCTCATAATTAGGACAAGTTCAATTTATTATGTAGAACGTCAGAAAAATTACCCCTTCTCAAAGTCTCTTTTTTATAAACTGATATATAAAGAGTAGAAATCATCTCTGCATCATCACACAGCAAGGTCCCATTAAGTAAATCCTTTGTGTTCGAAAGTAAAGGCAATAGAACAACAGTCATAAACAAACAAATCACGTCTTTCAAAATTACACACCAAGAAGGCATCTATTTTAACTTTTATATAACCTTGACACAATTATAAAGGCCTGAAGATAGAGAAAACCTATCTGTCTCAGATCTAAATGATGTAAAATGATCATAAATCTCTGATATGACAGAATTATGTTAAATTCTGAGTTATTCTGTCCAAACAATTAATAAAATAAGCAATCTGAGAGACAGGGTTGAGAAAATGCATTTTCGCTAAATGGCAGAATGTAGAAGAGTCTAGGAAGAAATAAACCCCCAAATGGTGAATGCTTACAAAATGAAAGCAAGTCTGGCTCTGCCCAATATAGCATTCAGTCCAGAAATTAAATAACAAAGGTTGGCCATGTGCATTCTGCACTCTAATAAAATTGATGGTATAAGGAAAAAGCCATATATCCTCATCATCTTTCCTAACAATAACATAGGAAGGGATATCTAGGAGGAGAAAATATTATGGTATTTTTCTTTGAATAGTTTCTACTTTGCATATG